>NC_072018.1:7918437-8577008 GCF_027791375.1 Indicator indicator | reverse complement strand
CTGTTTATGTTAGTAAAAGGCCACATTCTCAGAGACTTTTTTTTTTTTTTAAAGAATGTGTTTTAACTCCATTAAGAAGAGTTTGAATTTCTCACTTTCTTCCTTGGGCATTAGCATGCCTATTAGTCCTGTATCTTCTGAATGTTTGACAACGTGAAGAAATGTAGAGGTCAGCTCTGACTCTTGCATTAAAGGTCGTCCTGGTGTTTGCACTTAAGTACAGTATTTATAACATGGGTGATTTCATGCATCAGCCCTTTAGGGGACTGAGGAATTAGGCTGCATGACAGGAGGCCAGGCAGCAACACTGCTAAAACACTGGCTAATGTTGATTTAAAATTGAAATGAGGAAACAGATTTGCAGTCTTGAAATCAGGCACAATTATTCATATTTAGATACCACTGCAATGCAAATCTAGCACTGAACGGCTCTTGTCAAAAACAAGACCAAATTCTTAAAATGGAGACTTTTAAAAGATCCCAGATTAGTTCAGCAGTTTTTTGTTGGAAGAAAAGGTTGTAATTTTTGATAATGAAAGGAATTGAAAGCTACTGGTGAAGCTCTAAGCTACTGGGGAGGGGGGAGAAATCATGAAAGAGAGGAAACAGCTGGAGTATTTCTGTGAGTGTCCACTGGGACTCAAGATTGTATTTTTGTAGCATCATTGCACTTAACCTGTGTACCTTTGCTTCAGGTTATGTGATCAGCTGTGAACGTGAGGAAGGTCATACTATTATTTGAGTCCCTGACGCTAAGTTACTGTTGGAGCACATTGCTATGGCCACAGGCCATAGACTCTTAAAATAAAAAGGAAGATTAGACTTTCCCTCCTCACTATCATCTCCATGAGGTGTTTAGCTGTTAGGTGATCATTTAAGTAGCAGCTTCTCTGGTTCCTTTTCTCTGGAGAAAAGGAGGCTGAGGGGTGACCTTATTGTGTTCTACAACTATCTGAAAGGAGGTTGCAGTGACTTGGGTGTTGGTCTTTTCTGCCTAGTGATAGGATGAGAGCAAATGATCTCAAGTAGCAGCAGGGGAGGCTTAGGTTTGATATTAGGAGAAACTTCTTCACTGTTAGGGTTCTCAAAGACTGGAATAGGCTCCCCAGGGAGGTAGTTGAATCCCCATCCCTGAAGGTGTTTAAAAGTTGCATAGATGTGTTGCTAAAGGACATGGTTTGTCAACCAGAGTTGGCAGAGTTAGATAATGGTTGGACTTAATGATCTTAAAGGTCTTTTCCAACTCTAGCAGGTGAACACACATAGAACGGGTTTCCCCCCTACACAGATGTGAGGGAAAAAGTAACACACAAAAACTCCAGATTGAGATAAAGAGTTGAGATAAAAAGAGTTTAATATAAAATAAGATAACATAGTCATAATGTACAGTTACCTTAGCTTAGCCTACTTTCAGAAAAAAACACAATAAAATGCAGGAAAGGGGAAAACCAGCATAAAACAAAACCAGTGAGCTACCCAACTCCCACCTGTATCACTGCCATCCCTGCAGAAAAGAGACATCACCCCAAACCCGGAACCCCAAAGTAGCAACCGGAGCAGGAAGTCTCTCATATTACAATCTGAACTTCAAGTCCCATAGTACTTTGCTCCAGCCAGCACTTTCATTTTGAAGCTGGCATGAGGCAAAATGCTGGTATGAATAGCAGCAGTTTAAAACTCAACCTATGACACCAACCAAAACAGTTCTGTGTTTCTATGGTTCTGTGATTTGGTGGTTGTCACAATTAAGTTGATTCATTTGTGCTCAAGACCTGTGTTTCTGTGTAGTATGTAGAGATGGAGCACTTTACAGTATTGCTGTAAGGTACATCGTTATTGTAGCACCATCCACTGGCTCGTCTACCTACTTTACCTCTCTGAAAGATTAATCCTTAGGTATGTCATATGAAAATCATCAATTTCTTGACAATTTAGAGTGGTATTTCAGGCACCAAGCAAATGTTAGTATTACATTGAGGTTTTGCTATCAGAATGTAGTCGAACACAGTATTTAAAATAATGATTTGAGACTCAAGATCATGATAAAACGATACATGGTATGACATACTTCAGATATTTAGTGGTTAAAAAAAAAAGCCTGAAGGAACAGAGAGGTGGTGGTGAATGGTGCAGTACCCTCAGGACTGCCCAATCTGCTGACAGTGCCATATTATCTCTAACCAGGATTCAAAACTGTTATTCAAAACAAGATAGAATTGCACCTTTGTAAATTGTGATTGAACTCTGCTCTTTGGAAGTGTGACTGAAGATTGTCTTCTAATTATACTCTCTATTCTTCTACTTTTACATCATGGGCATAGTGTTGCCAAGGCCGAGCAGCAGCTTCAGGACTCTGCAGATCAACTTTCCAGGCAGAGTATGGTCATCTTTTCTACATCAAACTCACTTGCTAGGCGTGTATCTCTCACCCTTCCGATGAGCTTCACATGACAGCCCAGGGCCTCCTTACTATTTGTGCCCTGCTAGGAAACAGGTCTGCTGGCAGGCAGCAGCTAGGAAACAGGTCTACTCCCTGATGACATCTGCCCCACCAGTGTCTGCCACAGTGGGATGGAGATGAAAATTGGAGTGTCTTGCTCACTCCCCTATCACTGTGCTCTTGTAGTCAGAATGCTGCTCTTGGTAGTGATTTACTGGCAGGAATCTTCTTGCTGGAGGTAATGGATATGTGAAACCAAACCACCTTTCAGGGGTTAAGCTGTGGCTTGTTGTAACACTTTGGAAGGAGAAAGTCAAAGTTACCAAAATAGTTTTCAATCAGCATGCTGGGCAAGGTCAGCTCTGGGTGTGGTGACCTTTCTGCTCTGACCACTACCCAGCTTAAAGTTCAACTGCGCTGATGTAATCTCAGGGGTGTTTATACGATAGGCTATAAAAACAACGTTACTCCAGCAAATTTTCACACTCCAATTTGTTTTAAGACTTAGAAAAAAAAATTCCACATTTCATAAATTCTTTCTCTCACTGAGGTATGCCTGAATGAAATGAGCAGTTCACAACTTCATTTTAAGCTGCTTTTCCTGTTTCCCACACTTTGCAGTCAGCAACCTTCGCCCAGGGCATGATGACTGTTGATTAATATTAAAGACCTGAGTCCTGCCTGTGGTGATAGGGATGGTCTGGCAAATAAGATGGTTGTTCCACTTGTAGGACAAGGAAAAAGGAATGTCTAGAATGATGTAGGTGAAAAATAATTGTTTCTTTTGGCATTCTTACTTGGACAGTCTTTGAGCTGTTGTGTGGTGGTTCTATTTACACCAAGAAAGGCAGCAATCAGGCTGCCCTAGGTATCAGGATGGCTTAGGCTTCCAACATCTTTTTCCTGCATATCAGAAGTTTGGATCTTTGCCATGCAATCATTTTACAGAACTGTTGAGTGGAAAGCACTCCAGTTGTGGTCAGTCTGTTTTTCAAGTTCTCTAACTGCTGTTTTTCC
This sequence comes from Indicator indicator, assembly GCF_027791375.1. Lineage (NCBI taxonomy): Eukaryota > Metazoa > Chordata > Aves > Piciformes > Indicatoridae > Indicator > Indicator indicator. The sequence goes on along the minus strand of NC_072018.1, from coordinate 8,573,551 downwards.
AGGAATGGTCAATGCTGCCCCCTGTCAAATGAAACAGCTCTAAATTTGTCCTTTCTTTACAAAAACCTGCCCCTTCTAAACTGTCTTCAGTGCTTACAGGGCTGTTACATTCATTTAATCCTTGCTGCCTCTCATCTGTATAATTACATAGCAATTGCAAGGATGTATAGCACAATGGTTACAGCAGCTTTTGTTGCCCTCGGTGTTGTTCAGCAGATACACAAGTCCTGTCTGCAATTCCTCCAGCACCTCAGTATCAATGTCTGCCCATCCAGTTAATGCCTGGTGGTTTGCTGACTCATTCTGGATTTACAACTTCTGGAGCAATTTTCTTGAATAATAATGTGCCCAAAGTTGTGAATGGTCATTGAGAATACTACAGTGTTTTCCTTCCTTGTAGAAATTACCAGGAGGTTGACAGGGATTGAGGAAAAGTAGCTTTGCCAGAATTAGATGAGAATGAAATCAATGTGGGGTCAGAGCAGAACACTTTGAAGACATCTTCATTGCACTGTAACCCAGATGATGGAAGCTGAAATCTACAGCTTGCATTTTCTTTTACCATAAAATACAGATCCAGATGGGCAAAAAGGAAAAGAAAGACAATTTCTACCAATATTGTAGGACCCAATAGTGATAGTTGTATGTACAGCAGCCCCCATGTCTTGGAGTTGACTGACTTACAGGCTTGTCTGTATTTCTCACCCACTCTATCCCCACTCATGCTATGGCTTTAATGTCAGTAGCTCAAGCCAGTGCCTCAGAAAAAAAATCTTTTGGTTGTCTTTCATGTTGTCTCTGTGCTGTTGGGAGTATTTTCATGCTTTTCAGGTTTTCAGGCTTTCTTTTTTGTTGTTATGTTAAAAGGCCTACTTCCAACATGTTTGGGATGTGGCATTTTATATAGGCTGGAAAAGATAGAAATTATTAAAAAAGAAATGGTACTTTTTAATTTTTTTTTTTTTAAGTTTTGTAGTATGTCAGCAGGCACTTTTTGGTAATATATGGAGAAACTGTATTTCCAGGAATTATCTCCAAGCTTTATTTACCAGGGGAATAGCAAGAGAGTTGCTCATATTGCCCATAAACAGGCTTCCAGTGCTTCAGACTGATGTTTGTTCATCTGTTTACACTGTGGTTAAGACAAAAATGAAAGTCTAAGATGTAAATCAGCTGATGAGTCTCAATTGCCGTGTTCGGACCTGGGTAGCTGGATGAGAGCACAGAGTGGCGCTTTGGACCTGTGCCTGACTATTCCGAGCTCCATCATCCAGTGGGAGTTGACCTTAGCTAAGCCATGTTTCTCTGTCCCTCTCTTTCCTTCTGTGTGAAAAGTTAGTCATGATCCAGGCTTTTTCAACCTTTTTTTTTTTTTCTGAAGGGATTTTGACCTCTGCTGCTGAAAAGAGCCAGACACTCCTCTTCATGATTTACCCAGGTGCACAGGATAAAAGCAGGCTGCCTTGGAGGAACAGGCTCCCTTCTTTGGGGAGCTCGGTGTTGCTGGAGGTGCGTGACTGTGTGATGTATTTACATCCTGGACTTCTAAAGTAATATCTGTAGGCCATCACTGTGGATTGAAAATTGATTTTATTAGGTGAAAATGAAAATGAACTGAAGAAATGAACTGCAAGCCACATTGCTGTGCTTACAAAATGCGTTATCCAGCCTTATGTGCCTGGATGTAATGAATATGCAGAGACCACCTACTTGGAACACTCCTCTGATTTTCCAGTTTCTTTAAAGTCTAATAATATTGGCAATGCAGGATGAAAGCAATTGTGAAAAGTGAAAAAGTCCTTGTTTGCCTATCCTGTCATCTGGGATCTGTTTCACTGAAGCTGAAAATGAAGGTAACTTGCCTTAATGCTGTAGGACAGCTTTTAGTCTAATTGAACCATGCATTGGCCAGAACCCAGTATTGAGCCTTCAGTCTTGGGTTAATCCCTTTTATTGGCTTGGGTGCAGGTTATCATCCCTTGTTATCAAACAAGGACGCCTTTCTTCTCACTCAGGATCAGAACTAAAAAACAGTTGAGAAAGAAATGACAAATTGAAAGCTTTAAGCCTTCCCTCCTCCACCCCAAACCCACCCTGTGCAATCCACAACGTTTTCTGTGACACACACACTTCAGCTGCAAGGCTTGGGTGCATTTTTGTTGCTAGGAAGCTCCCTCCCCTTTGAGCTGTGATTTTTGTAGCAGCAGCTTCAAAGTGTGTGGACTTGGTTCAATTGTTTTGCCCAGCATTTGCCGATCAGCATGTCAGATTAAATTTATGGGCAGTTGACTAGTGCTTAGTGTTTGAACACCTGCTTCAACCTCCTCTTCTGGCACAGCTTTTTAAGCAGAGGTATGTTAAAGTCTTCTAGCCAATGTGTAGTGTGGGTCAGTAATGTTTTTTAAGGAAAATAAAGATGCCTTTGGGGAAAGCATTATAAACAGGGTTTTTTTTGTGTGTGAGTTAGCTGGTAAAACTCCAGGATCACAACTGTCCTTTCTGACCTTAAACTTGAGGAGTCCCTTTAAACTAGCAGAGGCCCAAATACCTGATGTTTATTAAGAAACTGTTTTGCATGTTATAGTTCAAATCCACCAAAAAGTAAATAAAAAGATATACTCTGTGTACTTTAAATACACAGAAATATTTTGAAATGGAATAATACTAAATTTTCAACAAAGATTATCCTATGTATACTTCCAATTTATCTTATGCTCATTTTTCAGAGTCTCTTACTCTGACATGATATTATTTAAATGTAGCATAAAATGACCCCAAAAAATCCACCTTTTTTTTCTCTATAATTGATGCCTGCCTTGGTCTTTTGAAACAGCATCTACAATGAAAGCAATATTTTAACAGGTTTTATGGACAGGAGGAGAGGAAGAGGAGAAATCAGGCTTACTAAAGGTCAGGACAGTCTACTAGAGGATATAATAAAGTAAGATCTTTGTAAAGGCCTGAAACCTTTGTGCGTCTGCAATAGGGTTTCTCTCATTTTCCTATGAAACATCTGTTCTGTAATGCTCAGAAACAGGATTCTGAACTAAATGAACCAAGGGTCTGATCCCATTTGACATTTTAGTTCCTCTTTGCACAGTCCAAACTCCAGCAGTCACCACCAATTTGAGGTGTGTGAGGAGTGTATGACCCAGCAAAATTTTGATGCCTCTGAAAGATTCTGATCCTTTGTCTGCTACTGGGATGTTCAGCCAAATTCTTATCATCGTCTCTTCTGTTACCTTCGAGACTATTTCCCTGCAGGCAAGAAAAAAAAGCCTGCATTGCCTGTAAAATCTTTCTTTCCCTCCATATTGTTCTTTAGTAAAAGCATGGTATGGCTGGGATTCGTTTTTTTCATACAAAACAGTACAATGCCTACTGGCCTGGGTATCTGATATATAGTTTTATTGTTGTGGAAAGGCCTTAATGAGGAAGAAAAAATACCCCCTATTTAATAAAGTGCATCAAGTGCCCTTGGGAAAAATTAGCACACAATGACTTCTTGTGCCGCCAATTGAAACAGCAGATTGGTGTAGTGATTGGCTTTACAGGAAATATTAAAAAAGCACAGATGGCTCAAGTTTACATGTTTACAGTGGAGCTGGAACAGCAGCTAAAACCTTCCAGTATAGTATAATTAACTAGAAGGTCATAGACTTAGTGGTTAAGAATGAACCTGAAGACTATTGTAAATACACTGTTGGGGTTTGTAGAGGTTTAATCCCAGCATTTTCCATTCTTTTCTGCAATATTAGAAGCAACTGGCTGCAGTGTTAGTGAAAAGAGATACTTAAAGCATGGAAAAATGTGACATTCCTTTGGCAAATGTGGAGCTGAGCTGTTGCAGGGAGCTGGAGGAAGGTTATGTGATTGCTACTGTTACCATGTAATTAGATGCTCTTTGGCACTAATCTATGATTCAGCTCACAATGTGATTAAAAAAATAAAAAAGTACTGAAAAATGTAACTAGAAACAAGCTGCTTCAGCAATTACAAGAGTATCTGCTGTGCCTTAGTAGTTGTGGTTCACAACTCTGTGAGAAAGGCTTGCCAGAGAAAGACAACCAGGGTATCTGGGTTTAAGTTCCTGCTCTGCCTATGGAGCCTAGCTCAAGCCATCTGGGATATTTTCTGATTTCTTTAACTAGTGAAATGTTGCTTTTATTTCTCATTTATTAAGGTTGTTGCATCTCTGATGGGACCTAGTAGAAATCTGACCAGAGCAGGTAACAGGGTGCTCTGCAGGGAGGCTTCAAACTCCCTGGACATACTTTTCATCATCTAACTGCCATAGATGTCGCTTCTTTTACTGTTGCTCCTCTTTTCGCAGACTGTCAGCTATTCAGGACAGGAACTGTAGCATCCTAAACTCGAGGAGAAAATGGATTTTAAGAAGACCTGTTGGGGGCTATATTGTGAGGTAGAATGATGGGGTCACGAAATGGACAGGCGAGTCTTGCTAGAAGAGGGCTAACTGCTCTTAGTAACAGGTGTACTTCAAGTATGTGGTTTGTTCCCTACAGCAATCAGCAACCTTGGTCAGTCAAGCATCTGCTTAACTTAATGGCATTTTAACATGGATCCATGTTCTGACTTCCATACATCTTGAGGTGTTTTGTATACTTGAAACAATACCTAACCCACAGAAATAGGATAGGCAGCTAATCTGGCCCAGACACTGAAAGTAAATCTGAAGTAATGAAAAGCACTTAACAAAAATATAGCAAAATCCAGCTCATGTATTTCCCTTCACGACCACTTTTCAAATCATTATATGAAGAGCAGTTCAGTATTGTTATCCCCTTCCAACAGATGGTCAATTTGAAGCACCAAGAGGTGCAGAAACTTTCCAGAAGAGTGATACGGTTTGATCTCAGAAATAAGTTTCTTGATTTCCCAGTTAAATGTCCTGTCTTTTTGATCAGCATAATTGGATTATGCTCAGTGTAGTCTTTGCATTTTCACAGTATAGTAGTGTTAAAAGTTATTGATTTAACCATTCCATTGCTGTCAGCCCAGGAGCTGGTTTGTTGTTGTTTTTTTTTCCTCTTGCACGTGTACATGCAAATGTGACTGGCATTATTTTCATTTAACAAGCTCCTGTAACATCACTGGAATTGCTTGATAGCTAAATCATGTTAAATGAAAACTGGCTGCTGCTGCTGCCATGCCATCACAATCAACAGTACAATAGGTACATTATTAATGGAATATTTACTTTGCAGGCAATTATCTTCCTCATCAAAAAGTTGACTTCACCTCGGAATGTTAAAATCGGTGAGTTGAAGCTGGAGTTGTCGGCTAATCTGGTGCCGATCTGGATGGCAATATCTCCATGTGAGCCTTAGCAAATTCAACGTGCATGACTCACCCTCGAAAAATCTCAACCAATAACATGAGCTCATTAAACACAAATCAATCACCACAGCAACTAAACCCACAAGATGCAGACTGCAGGGGGGTTGGACTAGATGACCTTTGGAGGTCCCTTCCAACCCAGACCGTTCTATGATTCTATGGCACAGAATACTTCAAAAAAGAGGAAATTTGGGTGAAAGTGCCCACCATGCCCAGATTTTCAAGAAGAACTCATTGCTGGTGATGGTCAGGGGATAGAGAAGATGGTGAGGATTGCTCCATGACAGGGCTCATGCCAAGCATAGTGATTTTCTGAAAACACCATGTTGTTGTTATTTGCACAACTTTTTCTAGCCCCTTGCAGCAAAACTCATTTCAGGAGCCAGAAGCCTGGTAATAATCCTTTCAATTTAACATCCAGTGGCATTTTTAAACCTCTCAACTTCTCCACTGGACATTGTGCATCCCTGGAATACTTTATCCAGGTCTGAAAATATTTGTGTCTACATGCAAGAAAGAGAAATGGAATGTGATATGTGGTTGCCCTTACATGGATCAGAAGAAAAGAGTCCAATTCCAGGGCCCTTAAGCTAAGGTCAAGAGCTAAATGCTCTCTGACTCTTGCAGCAAGGGCAGGAATCTGTGATGATGCTGAGCGCGAAAGGGAGACCTTTGGGTCAAGCTCAGTGCTACTTTGGCCTCATGCAGTCTTTCTGTGCCTGCCTTCAGCTTGTTCTGGGAATGTTGCCAATCCAAATTCTCTGCTCACTGTGTGAGTAGCTTTTTAAACATCTCAGTCTAATCTGGGGATGTAGTATGCCACCATTTCAATTAACGACCTTCTATGAATCTTTATGAGGAGGCTTTTCAAGATGAGTATCATGCAGTTGATTAGGTTTTGCTCTCTGGATGTTCATTCTCCAGCTGTGAGACTTCATGGGAGAATACTGGGAGCCGTAGCTAAGTGTCTTCTAGGTCAGTATCATCAGCCCTGATAGTTTTGTCAGCTCTGTGTTTTGCACAATTCAGTGAAAGTCAAGTTTTAGTTGATCTCTGTGGGATTTTTTAGTTTATATTTGTGGGTGTAGGTGAGAGGAGAAAAACAGCTCGGTGATCTGCTGTGATTCTCTCACTTCTGACCTGGGGGTGGAAACATTTCATACAAATTCAAACCATGGTGTCCCAGGAAAGACAGCATGCCTCACCAAGGTCTTCTTGTGTGTCTGAGAGACCCATTTCACAGTTTGTTTGAGCTCACTTACCAATGGCTAATGCTCATGACATGTATGACAGTGGAGAGCTTTCACACTGGTGAATGCAATTGTAATGACTGCAAGAGAAGGAAGACAGAGAAAGGATTTTTGTTTAATAATTTGTAGCAAATGATAGATCTAATTGCGACAGCACCCAGACTTGATCATGCTGTGGCCATGATTAAGCAGTTATGAATTAATATATCTGACAATATCCCAGTTGACTAGATCTTCATTTAAACGAAATGCAAACACATACATATTTTTATACACACACATATGTAAGCCTGCAATCATATTTTGCCTGGTAGCAGTAGCTTTAGTTCTTAGAAAGAAAGTGTGTCAGACCCTGTCTGTCTCTAGATATGTATGTTTATATGGGTCAGACTTCCACATGATGTAAATCAGTGGTAGCTATTAAATTCAGTGATGAATATTAGCTGAGGCTGGACTGTTTCTATTTGCAGCACAAGCCCTGCTGTGTTTTATGTTTTGATAAAAACCTAAAATAAATTACAGAGGGGGGGAAATATAGTTAAAGCCTCTCAGTGTAGAGACTTCCTAAGCAGAAAATACCAATGTTGAAAGCATTTTACTTTCTGAGAAGACAGTGTAACGGGGGACCACTGACTTAGGACTGACCTCAGCAAATTCAAATGAGAAGTAGAATATTGTTAAAATATAACATTAGCTAGGGGAAGGTATAATGAACTGTCAAGGGGAGGAGTGGATTCTCCATGTAAATGGTTTCTTTTCCAAAAATTACTGTCTTTTTTCTTTTTTTTTAATATACTCAAACCAGACGTAAATTAGTGGATTGCATATAGAAAAGTGGCCTGTGTTATACAAAAGGTCAGGACAAAATTATCTAAATCATCTCTTCTGACCCATAATCTGGCCTGTGAATCTTTGTGTTTCTATAAATCTTGGCATGATGAGTTCTTGAGCTCACGTGTGACTTTGTGGAATAATAGTTATTAATAACATATATACTCTGTAAGTTGGGAAATGGGAGCTTTTCTCCATATATAAGAATGCAAAACCAAAGTTTTCATATAAATTGTAGGTATGAATTAAAAATGAGGTTAACTACCTCTTTAAGCCATTGGTGAGCAATCTATTTCAGAAATAAAAGACAGTAATTCAATGTAGCTTAATTTTAGAAGTGAAACAAGAAAAATCCATTTGAGCTCATAAACTCAGAACCAATCTATTCTCAGAAAGATTTAACACACAGTTTAAAACCCCCTTCCTATGTTCAAAGTATACTTCAAATGAATTTCCTCAAGTTGTCCTGCTGTAAACAATTCTGTGGTTATGATAATCTTGCTTGTGCCTTTCATAGTCTCCACACCAAAGCTGATGTTTCCTTATCTCTTTTTGGTAGTGATAACTCTGTCCCGTATCTCGTAGATGACTGTTACGTTAAATGCAGAATACATTAAATTGGATGCCTCTCAGTTTGGATGCAATTTATTACTTCAGGGCTTAACATTTCATCTTGGCTTATGACTAGCAGGATGAATGCTGATAGAATGTTGTCTTCATTCTCCAGGAATGTTGAGGAGGTAAATAGAGTGCCTTACTGAACATGTTTTAGACCACAGGAGTTGCTGTACTCTCTCTCTATATAATGTATATTTTTTTAAAGAAAGAAATCTACTACTGAAAGCATAGTTGTTTGAAAAGAGACAGAAGCACGGCAACAGGCTTGTTAAAAGGTCTAACCAGGCATAACTGCGTGGTCTATAGCCTGTGAATTGAATGTGGCTGTTTGCTCCAGATTTGGTGATTTAGGTTTTTTATATTGCTGTTTAAGTTTTAAATTCTCTTTCTGTCTTAAACTCCCTGTGTGACATGAGAGATGTTAATCCTGCCTAAACCATATCAAAATTCAGGAGAAATTGTATGCCACACTTATGACTATTGTTAGCTGCTTTGGACAGAGGACATCTGTGCAATATGTAAAAGAATGAGAGTATATAAAGAGGCACTCTGAGGTGACCTGCATTAATGCTTGTCTAAGCTCTTAATACTTGTCTAAGGACAGTATCTGACTGAAAATCCATGTGAACAAATGCATCGTGTCAGGAAAGGAGAGGGCTTTTGCTTTCCTTGTTATTCAGCTGAACCAAACTCCATACTGTCTTCAGAGAAATCACATCGGGAACAGAATTGTTCCACCGAATGTGAATGAGTAATACTGGTGGACTGTGATACCTATGAACTTTGGAGTGCTTTCTAAAGGAGTTAAGTGCTTTCAGCTTTCAGAAGCTGATTCTTTTACTCACGTTTTGTGCAAAAATGTTGAAACACCACCTTGAATACTTGATGGTCAGAAAATGTCATCTATTGTTCTGTCCTCTGGTTTTGTACTGCATTATATTACTTCATCAGATTATATTTCAATATTCTCTTTAGAAGAAGTCATGTTAACTTGTCCCAGGAGACTGGAAAATTCAAGAACAAAAACCCACCAAGACTGTTTAATGTGAAGGCACCATCTGTGTTGCAGGAAATTCACAAATCACAAGCGCACACATGCTGGCAGAGTATTCTGCATAAATATCATTGCTTATGTACCCTGGCTATGTTATTGTTCTCTAGGTACCTGGTAGTAGCTGGAGACAGAATCAGGGGTTAGATGGATTTTTGATGGGTCCTTTTACCCTGTTCTTACGTTGAAATCTGCTTTAACCTCCACATTGAGTGTACATGCTCAAGGTACTCTCTTTTCCCATAAATGCTTGTGTATAGATGGTGCTGAGAGTCTTACAGTAATTATTGTTTTTTTTTTTTTTTGTTTTCATGATCTCCCCTTTCAGTCCCCGCTGAAGTCTGTACCAGGTGCTGTACAAGTCTCTGCAACCACAGGCTTTCAGCCAAAGGGTGGAGTTTTCATCTGCATTTCAAGATTTGATAGAAGTGCTTGCACCACTAAACCCATAAGACATTCATAAATCTCTCTTTTCCAATAGACAAAGCAGATGTACAATGAGAAAAGAAAACAAATGAAGACTGGAGCGAAGGGATTTACCTGTTATCACAAAGCAGTTCTTGGCATAGCCGAGCATGGAATTTAGTTTTTTGTAGCCTTAGCTGTCCTATGCAGTGGGCAATTCCTCCATTCCCCTGCTATCCTTTCATGAAAATGCTATTGTAACAAACTACTTAAAAGCTTTGATTCAAATACTTCCTCTTTCCAAGCACCAGGAGATGAATCAGAATAATAAGTTGTCCTACATGTTCTGGCAGTTCCAGTATGAAAGACAATAGCTTAGGACAAGTAGTTGCAGTGATTTCCATTCTTGACCACTTTTGATCCCTTTGCTCTCGTTAACCTTGGCTCAGCTGCTGAATATTCCCTGCTCTTTATAACACTGTTCATTGCTTGCTGAAGCTCCTTTGAAGGCATGATTGAGTTAAATCATCTATAAATCTTACTTGACACAATATCTGTTTCAAGGTAGTGAAATACACATTTAACAAAATTGTTCTGAATCACTAGGTGGTGTGGGGTGAGAGGAAGTATTTCAATCAGAGCTTACAAGCATTTTGTCTTACATTAGCTCTTTGACAAGACCCCAAGGGGCCAACTTTTGTCTTGTTAGTGTCAGATGTATCACACAGTATTCAGAAGTCAAGATGAATAATTATCTTATAAGAAAGATTTATCAGAAATCATAGATGCAGTGGAATAGATGGAACTATAGACATATGGTACAGGTAGGTAGTAGTCAGATGTATAGTGCCAGGGAGGAAGCTCTTAGTCCATATACATTGACCATATATAGTAAAGTAAGCAGACTGCAGTTTAATCAATAATTTCCAAGTTACCATCCCTCAGTTCTTGTGTTCTGATGGAAAATGTACTTTGTAGAAGTATGTTACATGTATTTTTATTACACCTTTATAAATAGTTTAAGGCTGCTTTGACTTCCTAAATATCAATAGGGAATAATTTTTCCCAGGTGACTCCGCTGTGAAACCAGTGACTCCTCTTGAAAATTAAGCATGCTTTAAATAGAACTGTAATTTGTAAAGGTGGAATCAGAGGGTTTGCTAACAAATCACTGCAGGATTTTTCAGGTCAGGACCTTTATTTGTGTACATTGTACAGTGCTGAGCCCTCTGGTGGTGTTCAGCAAACAGAAAACACAGCACAGAGGCCAGTTGAAGTCATCTCCAGTGTAATGGCCTTGAGGCTATCCGGGGTGCATCAGGAACTAATTGTGCCTGAGACATGAAAACTAGCCTCCTCTTGTGCCTGAAAGCACCTGAGCATGATATTTCTGTGTAACTTGAACAAAAGCTTGGGCTTAGGAAAGCTGTGTTGAGGGAGAGAAAACAGAACCCTTGTTTTCCTTCTCCTAATAATGTTCCTTGTACAGTATATTAAAGTAATACAAAACAAACCATAAACAAAACAACCAAACCAAATGCTCCCAAACCCAAAACCTTTGAACAACTTTACTGTTGTCACACAGCAGTCATATAATTGATCGGATGTTGCTTCTTAGCCCTGAGTATTTGATCTACTGTCATCGCTTTGCTCTGTACTAGACTGTGAACAGACAGAATAGATTAACTACCCTTCTTTTGGGTAAGCTACAGCCAATAATCCTTATCTGATCCTACCTTGGGGACAGTTTCCTACAGCTCTTTCTTTCTTATGATGCATGACCAATTTAAGTGTGACTTGTTAGAGACCAGGTATGTACAAGTATTGATGTGTTAGCGTACAATGAAGTCTGTACATGCTGCTGCTCATAGACTTGTTTCTGGTGGAGCTAACAGAAAGTTGAAGGGAGGGAAATAATAGGCAGGGGAATGCTGATGACTGAGAAGAGGTAATAAAATGTTACACTCATGTTTCTTGCATGCAAATTTATGTTGAGTTTTCAGATTAGGAAGTTTCACTGCTCATAATATTGCACACCTCTGTCAAAGTAGGCCAGAAGATTTATCTTCTGTAATTGCCTCCATGAACCTAGAGGCACCAACACTGTGCTGCTTACAGTAGTGTGGTACAACACAGTGCCATGGGGTCTGGTCCCCGAATGGGTTCTGCAGTGCCTAGAGCTTCTGCATTTGTTTACCAAGTGTCAATAAAACCTTTCTCTTCTCAGTGCCACTTCTTAATGTAGTTACTAAGAATTTGGATATGTGCTGGGCAAGCTGTATGACACCTATGTGCACCTGTCCACTGAGAAGCATGATCGTGTATCAGACTTTGGTTCAGGAAGTGGCTGTTGCTAATAATTTATTGAGGGCTGACAGCCTGTTCTTCTGTGCCCAAAATACCTCTTCCCTATTAAGACTGCCTACTGAGTAAGGCAGACAGTGCCCTATAAATCATGATCAAATACAACCACACTGTGATGATTCAGTATGTGATTCATTTAAGATTGGAGGGAAAGAGGAAAGATGGGAAAAGATGGGATAAAAGCACTTTCCTGAAGAATGTGAAGTGCAGATCACAGATTATTTTCAATTAGATTTGCTGGCGTGCAGCTTTTACATGCAGGCAGGAACTGGTAGTCATGTGAACTGTCTGCTTTATTCACAGGAGCAATGCTTAGATGTCCTTCTCAGGAGCTACTTAAAAAGCAGTTCTGTTTATCTGCAAAGGAAAAAAAATATAGATGTTGCTCTGCTTTTCAGCCCTAAGGTTATGTCTATTTTCACCAAGTTCTTGCTAATCATTTGTTCTTGAATCAAAAGATGGTTTCAATTGATGAAAGCAATTAAACAATTTGAAGAGTGAGTGTCTGTGTTAGGTCTGACTTAAAGGATTTTGGTGTCTCAGAAATTCTACACTGAAGGTTTCTGATGTGTGTCAAAGAACTTGATTTAAACTCAGATTCTGGGGCAGGGTGTGTGTGTATGTATGATGACACAGGAAGGGAAGTCTGTCAGTTTTGCTGTCTGAAACAGTGTTCAGAAGACTCCACAGCTTTTGTCAGGCTTGCTTTCTTGTGTGAATGACTTAAAAGTTCAAAGAGTCTGCTACACAGACCTACATCTGAGAGACTGATCTCCCTCAGGAGTATCAACCATGAACCTTTGTTGATTATAACTGAGATATTCTCCTGGGTAGCACAGAAGAAGCCAGTGGGACCACTGCAGAAGTAACTACATAGCAGAGGAAATGCAAGGCTCATGGTTTGGCCCCGAGTTGTCTTGTTAATACTTTAACCACAAAGTGTCCAGTTCTGGACAGAAATGGAATCAAGGTACCGTATTATCATAATCCAGGGGCTGTTCTGCTGTTGCAGGCTCTGTCTTCCTAGAGGGCAGAAGTCCTTTGCACACTGTGCTGGTGTAAGCACTGGAGGTAAAGTATTTTATAAGCAACTGCATGATTTGGGACTCTATAGGTTTTGAGTGACATATGATAGTTAAAATTAGGTAGATGAAGTTATTACTGCCCAGAGGTGTTTGCTTTGCTCCTCTGATGGACATTGTTGCCCTGAGATGGTGATGTCTGACCTGCTTGGGAATTGCCACTGTTTCCAGCTTAGCATGTTCAAGTTTTCCTGCAGCCTGCTTTCTTGGCTTATTTTTATGTGCCAGCCTGGCTGTCAGTGGCTGTGCTACCTTTGCTGCTCTGCAGCTTCTGTCTGAGCCCCCCCCACATCCCCTTAATTGTGTATGAGATATTACTGGTCGTTGTATAAGCAATGTCTCCAGGGCAGTTGCAGACATGCTGATCACCCAGATTGACAAGAAGTGTCAGCCCACTTAGCTCCTACCTAGGCCTATGCATCCTCTTCCATCTGTTCAGTCACCAAGGAGTGAGAAAGTGGGTTGCTGCATCTCCAGGGCTACAGCTGAGCTGTGGCTCTAGACCCAGGGTCCTGAGCCTAGGAACTCCACTCTGCTTTTTGGCCATGCAGGTAATCTGTTCAGCATGCCTGGCTGTACAACTGGAACTTTTCCGGAAGCTTGGCCAGGGGCCTTCTGTATGGTTACCAAGAGGGAATCTGCATCTGCTCTTCAGGAGGAGATCATGCTTGAGCTTTTGAAGCAAACTGTTCTAGTACCACACTTCAGTTAACATCAGAGTGGTCTTGGACTGCTTTTTTTTGCATGTGCTCTGGCTTAGCCTCACCCAAAAGCAGTTCAAGACCATTCTGTGATGTTAACTGCTCTGTATGTGTAGGGTGCAATGTTAGCACTGGTTAGTCCACAACTTGAGTACTGTGTCCAGTTCTGGGCTCCTCAGTTTAAGAAGGACATTGAGATACTTGAACGTGTCCAGAGAAGGGCAATGAGACTGGTGAGAGGTCTCGAGCACGAACCCTATGAGGAGAGGCTGAGGGAGCTGGGGTTGTTTAGCCTGGAGATGAGGAGGCTCAGGGGAGACCTTATTGTTCTCTACAACTACCTGAAAGGAGGTTGTAGACAGGTGGGGGTTGGTCTCTTGTCCCATGCAACCAGTGGCAGAACAAGAGGACACAGTCTCAAGCTGCACCAGGGGAAGTTTAGGCTTGAAGTGAGGAGACAGTTCTTCACAGAAAGAGTAATTGGCCATTGGAATGTGCTGCCCAGGGAGGTGGTGGAGTCACCCTCCCTGAAGGTGTTAAAAAAAAAATTGAAGCCATGATTTAGTTGTCAGGAGGTGTTAGGTATTAGGTTGGCCTTGATGATCTCTGAGGTCTTTTCCAGTCTGGTTGATTCTTTGATTCTGTGATTCTATGTTCCCTAATGTCTTTGATTCTTTTAAAAATATGGTCTGTTTTCAGATGTACTCCAAACCAATGTTGCCTGTCATAAACTGTCAGAAATCTTCACAAAGTTATGAAGCGAGAAAGAGAAAATTCAGGAACTTCAAATTCTGCTTGTTAAATCAGGATACAGACCTTGAATGACTCAGGAACACTAGATTCACCCCTCCTGTTTCTTGTACCGTGTGTGTCTCTTGTACCAGCACATAGATGATGGCTCTCACATTACCAAACCACAGTGGTAGCACCTGCCCTGGGCTTAAGGTGGTATAGACAGGTACCTTCCTGCAGCGTAAGGTGAATCTCAGCTGGTGCTAGGGAGGTGGCCTGGGGAAATTTTTCCTCGGGGAGACACAGGGCACTGTCTCTCACAAAAAAGCCCTTCAGACCATGGCCTTGACCTCAGGACTCTGCACCATGTTGAGCTGATAGGTTCATCTCTCCTCAAGAGGGCAGCAAGGTTTTAACAAGGGCACCTGTACTTGTGAGTCTGCAGGCCTTGCAGAGAACTAGGGACATTTTAGAAAGACTTTCACAGATAAGTCTTGCTAACATGTCTCAGGTCTGTGTCAGAGCCATCTGTGGAGTCTAGGTAGGTAAGATTTTTCTGTCTTTACATTAAGGATTTTACCAAACTTCAGTGCAGCAATATGGGCAGCCTTGTGCAAAATGAGCTGGACATCTGTATGACTGTGGGTGGAGAGGAATCCCTAACACAAAGACATCCAAAGACTGTCAGAGGGCTCCTTTAAATTAAAGGCACCAAGAACAACTCTGAGCCAGATAGTTTTCATGTCTGAGTCACCAGCACATGTCAGCTTGTGTTCCTTTCCTATTTTCTAAAACTTCTTGGCAACAAATTCTAGCAACCTGCTCTCTATTGCAGCAAACCAGT
Source organism: Indicator indicator (assembly GCF_027791375.1). Lineage (NCBI taxonomy): Eukaryota > Metazoa > Chordata > Aves > Piciformes > Indicatoridae > Indicator > Indicator indicator. Next base: position 8,558,312 of record NC_072018.1, on the reverse strand, counting down.
GAAAGGTTAGGCACTGCTTGGGTTGTTAACCTACACATGCAACATGTGTCAGCGTATCCCAAACTGTAAGCAAGAGCCTTGTGAATTCCCAATACTCAATATACTTGTCAATACACATTTATTCTCAGTAGGCTTGCACTTTTAATCTAATTAGGATTTATTAGAAGGTAAATGACATTCTTAACAGAAAATACAATGTAAACTGGGGAGGTGTTTGTATAAACACCTATGTTGGTACATAGATTATCATTCAAGTTGTTGCCCTCTTTTGTCTAAGCCAATATCACTATCTTTTCCAGTGAATCAGAGAAAGGAATGGATTATTTTTCTTCTTAATCAAAATTTTTTTCAAGCAACATTATTTGAGCACCACTGGTTTTGAGCATCAAGGTAACAGCCTTTAGAAAAATAGGCATTCTGTCTGCAGCCAGCAGTCTCAAGATGTGCTTCATGGACCATTTCTTTGTGTTTTGAAAAACTGTCAAGGTAGTGAGGCTGGTGGACCTCAATCTGTAGCTCCAAGAGTGAGATGTAGACTGTGTTTTGGAGTGCTTCTGATATTAGTAGTACTTTAATGACTTTAAAAATTGTGAGGTATCCCTGGACACCTTTGTGCAGTGAGGTCCTTATGTGGACAGGAAGTGAGACAAGTTTGGAAATATGCCATGCTCTTAGCCTTCTGCATGACCATCCATTCTTGTGATGTGGATAAACCCACCCTTCAGCACTCTGTGAACCAGAGAACAGGCAAGCCACTAGCAGTTCAAGCCAGACCATTCCCGTTGCTTTAACCAGCCCTTCCCATGTGTTTTGCATGTGGAAACAGTAGGAGGGAGATAGTTATGGAGGGGAGAAGTGGACCAGTGAGAAAGGCTGCTAAAATGTGCTCTACACAAGAGAAATGCTTCACCTAGGTGAGGAGGAGGAAGGAGGGAGGAAGCTCTATCTCTGCTAATAAATTAAACAATGCAGAAGAATGTTCTTGGGCCGGGAGCGTGACTGCCCGCCCTGGTGAACTGTTAGAACAGTCCCTGGCGAGGCTCTGGCATGTGCCAACCAGCACTGCCCCAGGTAGTTTTTGAGTATGGTTTGGCAGCAAGCGTGTTGCTGGGACAGTCCCCAGTTGGCTGTTTGCATGCAGCCTCTCTGTTTTGAAGGTTAAGGGTGTTTGCTGGCGGAGACTCGGGCCGTTCTGTGCCAGCTGGCCTCCATGCCCAGGAATGTTCCCAGGCACACTTAATTTACTTGTATAGATATAACCTAATGTTAACAGTTATTGTCTGTCCCTGAGTCTCACATCACTGGGCTAAACTACTATGCTGATGCTTGTACACGAGCCTTTTTTTCCACAGCAGTACCTTCTGTTGCACAGTGTGTTAAGGCTCGCGTTGTGTGCATTTGAAATCAGGTCAAGGTGTCTTCACTGAGAACCCTGACTTTGACAGCAGCTTTGTCTCAGATATATTCCTACTGTAAGTGATCCAAGCAATGCTGTTTTTGGGACTACAGCAATGAACCCACTCCTTTATGGTAATTCAGTTCATCAGCAGTTTAGGTTGCCCTACTGCATTTTCTTGTTTACTTCTCATTAAGTTTACTTTGGAATTGTTGCTTTCTAAAGGTGGAATCCCAGTCCAAATGAGCTGGGGAAAATTCTCACTGAGTCTATAAGGACAGAATTTTGCTGCAATTTCCAGTACCCATCAACTCTCTGTATTGATGGCTATGTTATTTTAGAGGCATTTCTAGTATTCTTTCTAGTTATTTTCTTCTAATGTTTCTTAGCCTTCTGGGTCTCATATAATTTCTCTTCCTTTGCTGTTTGAAATTCTTTTCCTCTCTGCTTCTCCAATCCATTTCATTATGTGAAAAATCCTTGATGTATTCATGATATAGTTACTGAAACTGTATTTACAGATGTTTAGGGCAACACAGATTACAAAAAATAACAGGTCTAGTGTTAAAATACAATTTTTGCATGACAATGTCTCCTTTTGGTCTGCTAGCCATGAGATACGTGTCAAGGTGCCTAGGTCTGTATTGTTTCTTCATTAACGACCTTCAAGAAAATAGCATGTGTTCTAGGATTGCCGTAGTTTTCTGTTCAAAGACCAAAGAGATAGGTACTTGCTTCAACGATATGTCATCATGTTTATAGTAAGCTGTTAGAGCTGAGAGAGTCACCAGACTCTGTGATGTGGGAACAATGGTGTTGTTGCATCCATTCTTTATTAGGTGTCCATAACAGTGCTATGCTGGTGACCTCTGTCTCCAAGCCAAGACAAACCAGACATTTTGGTTCATTATAGAATAATTGTATAATTCCATTGTTTATTGTTGTCACCTGCATAATGATGTCACCTGCAGATAACGTTGAGGTAGCCACTTTCCACAAATGTGGAGGGAATGAGGACAGGCAGGGGAATACTTATGCTAAAGATCATTATCTTTATTCTTTAAGAATACCCCTCTCAACTTTTTATAGACCTCTGTCTGAGATGCATCTAAGAGCTGAAGCCAGTGAACTATTTTTATATAAAAAATAAATACATGGCATGGTGGTAGACCCCTAGGATGCAGAGCTACTTCCTTCTCCTCCTGTAGTCCAAAACTGTCAGAACTGGCATATCTATTCCCATATCCTCCCTTTTGATTTATGTTACACAGTTGGAAAATAATCACGACGTCTTTTATCCTCCTCAGCATGGTGCAGGTGACTGACAATCGAATAATGGCTCTGGAGTGAGTTTGCAGTAAACAAAGGAACGAGTAGGCCCCCCCAAGTCTATAATACTCTTATTTACATTGTGGTTTTGAAGGTAAAGTTGCTTCCTGATTTCTCACTGGGAGCTGAAATGCTTATGCTATTGAAATCTATGACTACTCCATCTGAGCAAACAGTTTCTCTCAGATCCAAAGTGACAGTCCTTCAGAAGAGATGTATTACCCTTGTTTTGAATTCATATGTTGTATATCTCACCATGATACATATCCATATATATCCACTTTGTTCCAGTCTTCTGATATGATTTGGTGGATACAACCCCTCAGTGCAGACAGAAGCAGTTGCATAGCATACTGCAATGCATATCTGCCGCAATCTTCTTAAGAGATGCATTTTATTCACCTTTGGACCACCAGATCCACAGCCAAATTCACCACCTCTTTGAGAAGAAAAGACCAGTGGCCTAAAGGAAAATTTTATGGTTTAATGAAACAGTAAGAGAAAACAAATATTAAGTTCTTAATGAAATAAATGAAAATGAAAAGTATTCAGTAGTCAGCACTTTATGATCCATGAATCCCTTTCTCTTGCCCTGCAGAAAGCACGTGTGTTCTGCAGTAGCTGGCCTGATCCTGTTGGCAAATTTTTCATTCAATATAATGGTGCAGGATCAGGGATTTGGGAAAAGAACTGGGAACAGAAGATGAGACCTGCTGAGACATAAATTCAGCCTTCTGCTATCATGAGCTTTGCACCACAAAATCACTTCCATAAACATTTCAAACCTTTATCATTGATTGTCAGATTTCTGTCCTCACAGCTTCCCTTGGCATACTTTTCTAGTGACTCACCTTCTGATTTTCACCCAGATGATTTCAGTCCTGTAGATGCTGCTTCGTTCTTGAGCCAAAGCTGTCCTTTTGCTTGCATGGGTCTCCTTTCTGCTGTGCATCCCTCTGACATACATGGCAACAGCAGCTTCATTCCCTCTCTCTGTTGTTGTCACCTGTAGCAGCCAAACTCTTCTAGTAATCTGCTATGGGATGGTGCTTTGGTTGTATGAGCCTCTTTGCCCTGTCCTAGAATTCACACTTAGTAAGAAGGCTGAAAAAAATACATAAGGTAGCACCAATGTTAGTGTCACTTTGGAAACTACCCTTAGCATAACACACTGTGTTGCTTTTTCAGCTGACAAGGAGGCTGATTATGAGCCACACCATTGACATAGGACTCAAGATTTGAGTGGAAACTGAGTGGGTGGCTCATTTCTATGATTACTGGCTTCGGTATTACAGTGGTTTCAGTCATCTTCCTCTGCGTTTTCAAGATAATTTATGTCTCCTATATCTGTTGAGTTTGTGAAGTCTTCAGGGCAGAATCTGACAGTTTCTGTGAGCAACTGAACATAAGAGGATGACAAGTGAAGGCTGTCAGACAGGGAGGACTGAAACGTAATTGTCATTACAGGAGTACTTTCAAAGAAGTAATTTTCAAATTATTTAATCGTTTTGCTACGTAAGTCACACAGTATCCAGGTAGACTAAAATCAAAGTATGTTTGAGCTAAGGCTTTATGGATGGAAATTTTCATGGAACACATTTTCTCATGGAAATTCAATTTTCTACATTTGAAGCTGCATTTCTTGCAGCTGAAGTGAGTGTGCTTGTTCATTGTGAAGATAACAATACAGCCAATGAATTGCATATGCCTGGGTAAACTCTAAACACACAAGCCTAACATGGAATATAAATCTAAATGTCTTGCACATGCTATGCAAATTCAAGAGTCTTCAATAGGGCCCTGTTTCACCAAGGAGCTGATTCCAGAAAAGTTTGAAAAAGCAGTGGAATAACTTTAACATTATTAACCCACATAAAGACTCCTGAATATAGTACAAAATCACTCATGTTGATATTGGCTTCCCCCAGGAAAGAAAAAGAGATCAAAGTTTTTTTCCCCTGAAAATATTAGTCTTGAGTTTGTTTTCAGATCTTTAATGTAAAATTGCATTTATTTTCTATCTTTTGAGGACTGAGGCATTATTGTTACTCCAGTTAAGTAGGCTTTTTATAATCACTTCATATACTCACATCTATTTAGCTCTTTCTTCAGAACGGCAAGGAGATGATTTTCCCTACAGAAAAGGAGAGTCTTTCTAAAGATGGAAATATCTTACAGAATCACACCTTTATGTTATTCCTAGATTTGTTTATAAGGTTAGAGTCCCACAAAGTGTTCAGAAGTAATGTAATTGGCTTGAAGTAAATTGCTGACTCCCTATGCTTTGTTCCTTTTCGGTTCTAGCATATTATATCTCTTAGGGCGTTATAATACTGGGTTACTCAACAAGATGAGAACGTTCATTTCAACAGGAGCTGGACTAAAGCTGGGAATTTTTGAAGAATATGACATACTGTCTTTTAATATAACTATTTCAAAATGGTGTCTGCATACTCCTGTCAAAACAGAGAGAATTATACTGCATCTTAATGGGATAGATTTGTTTAACGTCTGCAGACAAAACCACAAATTAACCTTCTTTAGTACATCTTGAATTTCTGCTTTAGACTTTTGTTTGCCAGGGACCACAGTGACGCTGGGATTTTGCACAGCCTTGAAAGCTGTACTGAAGCTGACTAATATACTACCACTCAGCATTCTGTTACCCTCCCTAGACAGGCCCTTACACGAGGTGAAGGGATGTGAAAAAAAACCCAACCTTTTTTATTTCATTTTTTTTAGCTAGACTTTTTACTTTCTCCACCTACCAGGAGTAAGAATACCTTTTTTATAAGCTGCTGGTACTACAAAGATGAGCCAATGTACTTGGAGCAGCCTGAATCAGGGTGACATCAGGAGTTCTGTTCACTCTGCTGAGAAGAAATGCTCAAACTTATCCTGGTTCCTCAGAGGCTTGAGAGACAGCTCCAAACCCACTGAATGGTCTGTTTTTCACATGGCTTTAGACCTGAGGTGGGGTGGAAAGCAGCTCTGTCCAGTCTTCAGCTGCTTTTTCTTGTCTAGAACCAAAATAGCTAAGATGGAGGCAACAGTGAGAGCCAGGATGGTTTATTTCTTTCCTTCCAAATTAAGACCCTCTCTTACAGTTATGGTGTTAGAAGGGAGGTCCTCCCTGAGCAAGGAATGCGGCACAAAATGAGTTCCTTACCACAGGATGTTAACTGCTGTTGGGAATATTTACGAACAGGCTTCTTTCATGAAGTGATTTGGTGGTCTTAAGTAACTGCTTTATCTCATCAACTCCACAGCACAGGAAATCTAATGTGAAGGTTTAGTCCCAGCAAAGTATGCTTGGCTTGAAGAAAATAATCACACTTTGGGAAAAAAGGAATAATGGAATGTTAATCAAGTAATGGCTTTTGCAGCTTGTTTGCAGTTTGATCTTTCTTTGCTGTAAAAATTATTTCAGTATTTAATTTCTGGGGCTTAATTTGTGCCTTTTCTTGGATTCTTTTTTAAGGAATTTCTTCTGCTTGGATGAATTTGTTTCCTACAACAGAAGAATAATATTGCAATAGATGGTTTACATTTGGCTGCCAGAAGCCTCAGCTATTGGTAGTGTGCGAGTAATGTTAAGACTGATGGGCTTCCCTGAATCTCCACAAAAATATAGCTTACCTCTCCCAGGCCTCCAGTCCAGGAGAAGATTATGTTTCCATTACTTTGACTTTTGTAGGTCTGTTCACATATTCAAGAGACAGAGAAATGCTCACATGCTTGTCCCATTGGAGTCACACAGCTATGTCTGCTGCTGTGGGCTGCAGCTCATGGAAACATGCTCAAACTACCTTCACATTAACTCTCATCACTGTTAGTACAGACATGGGAACTTGGAGCTCAACGGTTGAGGCCCCATCCCTGGAGGTGTTTAAGGCCAGGCTGGATGAGGCTCTGGCCAGCATGATCTAGTTAGATGATCCTTGTGGTCCCTTCCAACCCTGACTGATTCTATGATTCTGTGTGGTACCAAGATCTGGTTAACCTGTGCTGAGCTCTCTGCTGTTTTAGCCATGCATCTCAGCATCCAGCCAGCTTGGTAAGGATTTGTCGATAGAACATGTAGTCATCACTTCCAGGTGTGCTCAAAGACCTTGAAGTAAATGAGGATACTGGTTTAACAGTCACTTATGTACTCCATTGCAAGGGTAACAGATATTATTCGACTGACAAAGGGGCAAAGGAAGAGTTCTGGTAAGCGAGATGGTTCTGGTAAGTGTCTCCATGCACGTCTCTTGTCTTGGACATCTCTGAATTTCTCCATGCTTGAGCTCATTAGCTTACGTACCTCACCTTACAAAACGGAAGCTGATGTGCAGAGAAATTAAATGATTTGCACAGGGTCAGGCATGGTAGAGCTGAAGACTGAATCCGAGTCTCTTGAAATGTGCCACTACCTCAGCCACAAGGCCACCATTCCTTCACAGTGTATTTTCCTTTGACTCTAGCAGCTTTTGCAGCTGGCTGTCTTTGTAGACCAGATCCAAAGCTCACTGAAGTTGGTGGGAATCCACTTACAGATTTCCAGCAGGCTTTCGATCAGTCCAGTTAGGTGCTTTTCTCTTACACACTGGGAATAATATTTCTGACTTTTAATGTTCCCTTTACCTGTCCCGTTTGTGTATTAGGGAAGCTGTACAATTTGGGATTAGGTCTGTTTATTTTACTTTGTAAAGGCCTCTGGCAACTGTTTGAAAACTCTGATAGAAACCAAGGTTATTGCTCCCATCTTCCCAATGGAAAGTTTTGCTTCCTCAGAGCACAGCTACATAAACAGCTGATTTGGCATTTTGCACAAGGGAAAGAATGGAAATACCTGGCAGTGTGGTGGGAATGAGTTATTGGAGGTGAGGGAGAAGAGCCAGAGTCTTGGAACAGAGCTACTGCTGGTGGAAGTTGTGCTAAATGCTGAATCCACTATTTGTGTGGCTGCAGCCTCTTTGAAGAGACAGAATTCAGATGTGGGTGGGAATGTATCTCTTCAATTGCTAATAAAATATTATAATGACTGTGATCACTGATCACCCAATTGGTATTTAACATCCGTATGTGAAGATTTCCTTTAGTTCCCCAGTGTCAGTACTATTTGCTTCCATCTCCCCAGACTGCAAAAATGGATGGGAATTCACTGGGGTTTTTAACGTTCCCATATTTTCCCATGTGGGCCAATACCCATTTTTCTCTGAGAAGGACTTTTCTCTGCTCATGAAGAATTTGATACTGCTCTTTTATGAAATCAGTGGCTAAGTTACCAGTGGCTTCTATTGCGTGGCTTCTGTTGCATGGCTTCATTAAGTTTCCTTTGTGAGGAAGGGAGAAGGCTGAGCAGAGCTGAACACAAAGCTGATGTGCATCAAAACCTACCAAAGCTTTAGTTGTATTGCTCTTGACTGTATTGGGCCATCAAAAGACCATTGACTGCCACAAAGGGTGTCAAGACCATTGAAACTGTCATTTAGATGAGGCAGTCTGCTTCTGCTGCTGTATAGTCATTGTCTTTATTTAAAATTATATGCATGGACTAGAAACTCAGTTGTGCTCCTGGCAGGTTCCCTGATTGTTTGCTGATACTGCTGAGGACCACAGAGTCTGGATAGATCCCAGTCTGCGTTAGATTCTTAGTCAGTTGTGGCAGTTAGAGAAATAACTCCTCTGTGTGCCTGGGAGCCCTCTGTCATCAGTGACGAAAAAATAGTTACTTCCAGAAAGCAATTCAGAATTTACATGGCATGCAAGTACCTAGTCATCTTGGTCCTGTAGTTGCTTCTACTGACTGAAGGGGGAGTTTTATAGGTAAACTCCTGATTTAGTTTAGTGAAGTGCCTGAAATTAGGTGAGAAAGATTTGTGGGCTGGTGACTAGTAATTTCTTGTGGACCTCACTTAAACTTTCATGGAGCTGCTTAACTATAGATATGTTATTTAATAAGGAAAAGAGAAACCTGTGGGAAAACAAAGAATATCAATAATCACACATACTTGCATCTGGCAATAAAGTTTTTTGAAAAAAGATCCATACAGTAGCTTGTTTCCTTTGTCGAGCATGAAGTTTCCATTTTTAAAATAGCAGTTGAAAGACATGCACAAGATTAATAAGAAGCTAAATTAAAACCACGTTGGTTCATAGGTAAGAAACAAACACCAAGTTAATGGTGAAGCATTCTTTGGCACTGTGTGCACTCATTTGGGTCACTGCTTGTTTGGTTTTTATTTTTTCTTTCTTAGAAAGCAGAAGGGAGTAGAAATACCAGGATGTTAAATTGTTTATTTCCGTTTTCAGACTGTTGTTCAGTCAAGTTTATTAAGCTTTCTGAATAGCCTATGACAAGCTAAGACATCATCTACCTCTCCAATATGCAGGGAGTTTCTCCAGCAGAAGTGGACAGGAGGTCATCCTGTAGAAGGCTTTTAAGACAAGCAAGGAGATGTGTAACAATCATGTAGGATGTGTATTGAGCTATTTACCTGGAAGAGGGTTGGCATCTGACACGTGTTGCAAAAAGTGGTAGATCTCTGTCTCGGTTGCCGTTGAAGCAGATGCATCTTAGAATAGGCAATTCTTGGGTAGCTAAAAAGCAGGAGAGAGGAGTTATACCTCCAAGGAAGCGTTTAGGAAAGCAGTTGCAAATAGAAGTTTGTTCCAAGATGACCACAGTTTTATGCTAATAACCATAACTGCCAGCCCTGAGAACTGGATGGACTCTAGTTTTTTATATTAGATGAAGGGAGTTGGGGCAGGGAAGCAGGGTGTTGGTATGTTGGACTCTGGAGAAGAGCTTTGAATTCATTGGCACTGTGACTGTTTGCACAATGTCAAAATCTGGCCTGCTGACTGCAGTGGAGTTAGGATGATCCCTGCCAGCAGCAGAGCTGTCCCATATGGCTTTTATTGTCTCCCAGATTATTATAATTTATTTTTGCTAAGTCTGAAGCAAACTGGCTGTGTGGTAGTAATAGAAGAATGAGCACTAGAGGACCTTGTTAGCAGCCCAGTGGAGAATATGCAGATAGTTGTTCAGTTCATGAATTGTTAGCAGAAGCAGTGAATGTTACCAGCAAGCACTGCATGGAGATGTGTATGGAATGACCTGCCATGAGTAAACTGCACAAAACATCCAGTGTGTGTTTACATAAGGGAGATGTCTGTAAAATATTGAAGTAGTAAATGTATTTATGTGCATTTGTATGTGCATTGTTACCTTACACTAACACTCTGTATTTCATTATGAATAATGAAACGTAATATTGAGGCCTTATCGATAACATGCTGAAGATAGTAGGGTGCTTGCCATTAGCTGTGGCTTATGTAGGTGAAATGCCCCAAGATGTGTGCAACAAACCAGTTAGAGATGGTTCCAGCTTTTCATTGCTGCCACTGACACCATGGTCTAAGGAAGGAGCAGGTAAGAACAGACTTGTCCACACAGTGTGGTGATGGATGTGAGAAAAGGACTTGTTGGAACAGAAGGATAAGATAAATCTGCTTTGTGGATTGAGGTGCTCTCAGTCAACTTCAGCAACGGCCTCAGCCTCTTCCCATGCCAGTGTGGTTTCTAGATATTCTTCACAAGATCAGGTTTCTGAGTGCTTCTCTTAGGATGTTTGATTTTCAGCTGAATCCTTCATGACTCATAACAGGTTTGAGGTATTAGTTTTGTGGCCAGTTTATGTTTTATGAATCCAGTTTCTTAGATGATGGAGATTCGAAATGCAGATAGAGTCAGTGATGAGAACCTCAGGGAAGACCACAGATATGGGAGGGAGGGATCTGCTACTATTTAACAACAAAACATGAGAATCTTTCCACCTTACTGTTACAACTGCTCTGGTTTTGTATATGAAGAAGCTACATGAGCTACAAAGCTTCAATAAATTAAGCTCTGCAAAGCCTCCAGGTGAATGACAGAGGTACAAACTACACAGTAGTAGCATTGCCAATTAAAGTTTTGTTTGTTTTTTTGTTGTTTTTGTTTTGTTTTTCCTAGCCAAAGTTGTTCAATATTAAAGAAGAACAATAGCAACAACAAAAAGACCCTCATAATCTCAAATGTTAGAGGAAGAAACTTCTTTTTTTTTTTCGAATTGACCAAATACATCCTTTTTACAGATGCTGTCCTATTTACTCAAGCACTTTGGAGTCTTAAAATGGTTGTTTTGGTGTTTTGTGTTGTTGGAGGAATTGGTGGGAAGCTAGAACTTTTTCTGTTGAAACAAAATTTGAAGTTTCAAAATTATTTTGCATACCCCATCAGGATATCAGGCACTCAGGGTTTGGAGTGAGTTGGGTACTCGCTGTGCTGGGCATATTCTGAGAAGTTTTTAACTGGAAGTGTCAAAACATTTTGGTTACGAAATGTGAAAGTGAGACGTTTGACAGTAGTGATTTTATATTATCATACAGGATAGTATAACTGAAATATTGAAGAGGGTATAACAGTACACACGTGGTAGATATTAACATTTGTTTTCATGTAATGTACATATACGGTGAAACAATGACATACAGTGATAGGGTGAGAATAAAACATGCGAGTCAAGATTAACTCAGAAAGTTAAAACATTTATCTGAAGTTTCTGTAAAATATTTTGATTTCAAAAAAAGTTGTATTTATTATGTAAAACGACTACACCAAACTGCTCCCAGCTTTCAACCAATTTTCAGCATTATAAGTGAAACCAGTGATTCTCAACAATTTCCATTGTGGCAGTCTCTGATGTTGTTAAACTTTTACCATGCATGTTGAAATTGTACATGCTGAGGTCTGCTTCAGGCTGATTTTTTTTTTAAATGTTGGGCAGAAATGCTTCAGCAGTTTCTGAGATCAAGCACAGGGAAGAACACATCATTTAGCTTACATTAAAATATGTCACAGTTGTTTCAGAAAAGAGGCTTAGAAAGGACTGGAAATCAGGATGCTAGAATGGATTTGATTTTTTGCCTCCCATGTATCTGTCCCTGTTGGGCCAAGGTGTGAAGTTGTGTAATGTTCTCCCATTCATAGAATCATAGAATCTTTCAGGCTGGAAAGGACCTCCAAGATCATCAAATCCAACTACTTCGCCCACTCCATCAAGTCTGTCACTACACCATGTCCCCAAGCACCAGACCAATATGGTTTTTAAATGCTTCCAAGACTGGCAATTCAAACACCTTCCTGGGCAGCCTGTTCCAGTGCCTGACAACCCTTTCCATGAAAAAAATTTTCCTAATGTCCAGTGTAAACCTCCTGGCAAATTCCCTCTAATTCCATCATTAGTCACTTGTGAGAAGAGTTGTGGAGAGCAATAAAGTCTCACCTCAGCCTCCTCTTTAGTAGACTAAACATCCCCAGTTCTCTTAGCTGCTCTTCCTAGGAGTTCTTCTGGCCCTTCACCAGTTTAGTAGCCTTTCTCTGTAACCACTCCAGTGCCTCAATGTCCTTCCTGTACTGTGGTGCCCAAAACTGAACGCAGTACACGAGGTGCGGCCTCACCAATGCTGAGTACAGAGGGCTGATCACCTCCCCGGTCTTGCTGGCCACGCTGTTTCTAATATAGGCCAGGATGCTGTTGGCCTTCTTGGTCACCTGGGCACACTGCTGGCTCATATTCATCCACTTGTCAAGCAGTACCCCCAGTTTTCTACCACACAGTTCTCTAGCCATTCTTCCACAAGCTTGTAGCATTGCATGGGGCTGTTGTGGCCCAGGTGCAGGACCCTGCACTTGGCCTTGTTGAAGCCCATACAGTTGGCCTCAGCCCATCAGTCCAACCTATCCAGGTCCCTAAGGACTGTGGAGTCTCCCTACCCTCAAGCAAATCAACACTCCCACCTAATTTCATATCATCTGCAAACTTACTGAGGGTGTATTCAATCTCCTCATCCAAGTATTGAACAGGACTGGTCCCAATACTGAGCCTTGGGGAATACCACTTTTGACTGGCTGCCATGTGGATTTAACTCCACTGACCACTACTCTATGGGCCTGGCCATCCAGCCAGTGCTTTACTCAGCAGAGTGTGTGCCCATCTAAGCCTTGAGCAGACAGGGCTTTTTTTATGAGAATACCATGAGAAACCATGTCAAAGGCCTGTGGCAGAGCTCAGCAGCTGAATTCTATGCTAAGGTCAAGGAGGGTTTGGTGGAATCAGGGACTCATATGTTTATTTGTTTTTTATATTGCTTTTATTGTTCAAATGTATAGGCAAGGTTTGAAATGAACAATAGCTTCAGGTACCCTGTGTTTTTGATTGATCTCATTAGTTACTTATGCCTTTTTATTAAGGAAAAACCATCTGCTTGCAGAAAAGTGAGTTTGTTAGTGGGCTGTCTGACATGCTTTCTGTTCTGCCTTCAGCCTCAAGTCCAAGTTTTAACGCAGGCTCACAGGTGTGGTGAGAGGGCGCTGTCCTTGTTGCCAAAGAGGAGCCAGCATTGCCAGAGATCTAATCAGGTGGTGACACCAAAGACTAGTGGAGATGTTTGTGAACATGGAAAAAGTAGTTCTCCTGGCTCTTCCAGCCAAAAGACTGGCCAGAAGTAAGGTTTCAATTATAGGCAGAGCTAAAATATGTTTGTATTAATGACAGATCCATCAGCTGAAGCACAGGTACTCTAACAAGAATGTATGTGATGGGATTACCTGCATGTTGCTGATTCATTTGACAAGGCCACTTCCTTGAGTTTGGTTAGTTAAGATACATGGCCTTTATTGGCTGAGAAGTGGCATCCCTGAACCCAAGTTTCTGCTAGAAATTTAAAATTACAGAGTTGCTTGGGCTGAAGATGTCAGAAGTCACCTCAGGGCACTGGGCTGGGGCCTGTAGAGAAGGGGTGAGTGATGTGCAGCATATTATGTGCAGCTTTACTAATGTAAAGCAAGGCAGGGTGTTTTTCAGTTGTCTGTCTTCTGCGACAATCTTCAGGACCTCTTTGTGGCTCATTTGTCCTCATTCTGGAAGGGCAGCACTGCTGCTGCCTGTGCAGCTGTGGGTGCTGGGGCCTCAGCTGTGCTCTGAGGAGAGGCAGGAGTTGTCCCCTGCCAGACACAGCCAGTTCCAGCTGGTTTGGGCTCGTCCAGCAGCCTCACTGCAGGGCAATGCTGTATACACTGCATAATTAATAACATTTGAGGTATTTTTAATCAATTCCTTCATTTGGGGGGAAATTATTGAAATCTCCTTTCTCAGGAAAGTAATAATCTTTTGTTTGGTTTATTTTGGTTTGTCGTTTTTACCTTAATGGAGCCAATCAATGCCAGTAGGAAAATACTGCATACGAGTTCATTTTTCTGACATCCGATTTCTTCAGACCAAGCTGCCTTGTGGGATCCTGGTGCCATCTGAACATGAATTTCTTTCTGTAATTCAGCCTCATGAAGGAAGGGTGGTTTTAGCTCACATTTAATTTTATTCTGAGTTTGAATGCACTGGGACTAACTTTCTCCTTTTGGCTGGCATATTGTGCCCAGGGCTCACCACTTCTGAATGGGCTCTACATATGGAGTGGAATGTAACCTGGTTGTCCAGGGCAGGCTGCTAATTACAGGTTTAATTTGATTGTGTTTAGGAGGAGACAGATATCCAACCTTTTCTTACTTGTAACTAGGAATCTGAAGAAAGGCATGATAGTAGATAAGGTGTGCTGACAGACAAGATGGCCTTGATGGCAAATTGCCCATCAGGTGAGTAAAACCTGCTATTGATGAGCCAAATGAAAGGATGACTGTTACTATAATGATATATGTAGATAGATATACCTGTGTATCTCTATACATATATACTCTTTACACATACATATGTATTTATGTGTTATTAACAGAATCAGTTCCAAAAAGACTTTAAAAAAGAGAAGAAATGAGTGTTTTATATTATTCTTGTGTATACGCTTGCTTGTGTAATAAACTTGCTTCATTTCCTCTGGAGACTTTTTAAAAAGTTGCCAATGTATAAGCAGTGCAGCTTAAAAGAAACCAACTGGAATCTAAATAGTTTCTTACAATGCCTACAATTTTGTAATAAGTAAAAAAATTGCACTTTGAGCCAACAGCAATGATTTTACAAGAACTGAACTACTATTATACAGTAAGAAAATAAAAGCAAAGGTCTGCTCTTACCTGTAAATACTGCAGATATTATTTTAATCTTGAGAATTGTAAGCTGTGGTTTTGTTACTTTGCAAATTGCTGCAGCTACATTGCTTTGAAAGGGGAACAGCTGATTTATCAGCTGAAGATATGACTTTGCATTGTTGATGCATTGATGATTCAAAATTCTAGGATCACAGTATGTTAGAAATCATTGTGGTAGATCTACACAACATATTCAGGTTCTGTGGTGCATTATTTCTTGAGTAATCCCATTTCAGAGGCTTAAAAGTACTCAGGAAGACAGATTCCCCTGGAAAGAGGAAAAGCTGATCAGTTTTGAAGTATGGTTACTGGATGTATTATCACAGCCTGCCGTCCAGTGTGGTGATGAATTTAATTGCTTTCTCACCAGTTCTGGTCCTTATTCCATGTGCTGTTGTTTGCCAACCATGTTGGGTTTAATACAGCACCCCTTGAAACTGATTGGAGTCTTTCTACTGACTTCATCAGACATTGGGTGTTTAGGGATCTTGAACTAGATCAAATAGCAGCTATTAATGTGTCCTGGCCTGCTTCCAGCTTTAGTTATTGCCTGTGGTGCTTATACAATCTGCTTGGCGTATAAGTTTCTCTCAGTTCAATAAGAAAGAGAATGACTCAGAGCCATGATATGCCACATGGTGTTTTTGTTTGTATATTGCCTATTACCTTTATATTCAAAGAAGATAAATCCAACAACCATCTAGTTAGTGACCCTTCCTATATGTGTTTATGTATATGAAGGCTGCTGTTACATTTATATGAATGACCAAAATAGTTATGGAAGTTCAAAGCCATGTTCATGCTCTCTCAAAGTACTCATTTTTCAAAATTGAGACAGATGATTGGCACTGTTGGAAGCAAACCCACAAAACCTGGGACAATGGAAAAGTTCTGGTTGGATGCTGAGGATGGAGAAATGGAGTAGTTGAGTTAGTTCTAATTTTAAGACAGTGTCAGCCTTTTTAATTTAAAATTTGGGGAAAGGAAAAAACAATCAAGACAATAACTGCAAAATATAGTTAAGTAGCTTGCATATTTCTGTACTCTGTTAAGAGCTGAAGACCAAGGACACAGTTGATAAAGAGGCTACCAGTGTCAAAAGCAAGTGAGTGTTTTCTGCACTACAGGTTGAGGAGATCAAGAAGGCCACCATCCAAAATTTGGTAGCTCCTATCACACTAGAAGTTTTCTCCCATTTCTCTCCATTTTCACAGCAGTTTGTCCTGCTTTCTGCTCTTTCCCCTCTGGTTATGTAAATGAAACAGGTGTTTCATGGGAAGACTGGGTACTTAGAGCTCTAATTGCTGTCTCTCACAAATAGATCTTTTGTACTGGTTAGGTGCTAAAAAAGTAAACAGTGAGTGTAGCGGGAAGGAAGGGTGAAGGAGGGAAGCTGTATGTGTTTGATGAGTAAGATGATGTAATTTATTTAGCAGAGGTGATACAGTAGTCAAGAGAGGCAATCAGAAGAAGGGCACCTTTAAAGGAAATGTACCACTGAGGTCATATACCAGCAGGCTTGAAGCAAACCACAGCATATCTGTTAGTGGCCAATGAAAAAAGCTCATTGGTTTTGAAGCCTTGGAGCTCAGGTGCAGTGAAAGAGAATAGGGGCTCATTGTTGAGGCATGGATCAGCGCTCCCTTTTGTTCCTTCCCCTGCCCGCCTCCTTCTTTGGCACTACAATAATAATAATAATCTTGTCACTCCTAAGACATACTGGCATAGATCATGTTCACTGACGGATGTTCAGTCAATGGATGTACAGTGGTTTGTTTCTGTTGATGTATGTCTTTGTGGGCTCCTCTAATGGGAATATAAATAAATGAAACCTTCACCAGTGATTTCTTTCACTTGTAGTCCAGTTTAACCCCTGAGTGCCTCCAGGCTAGGAGGCACTCCAAATGCTTTACTCCCTTACATTACCATGGCTTTTGCCTTTTTCTTGAGTTTCATGTATTCCATTTGCTGTCTGAGTGTGCAAGTAACTTCCTTTATGTGGATGAAAGTTTTTTTTTTTTTAATTGGTATTCAGTAAAACAGGGTTGAGAAGTTAAGATGGGGGATCAGTCAATGAAGGTAAGGGCCTAATGTCCACTGAGACGATTAAAAAAATTTCTCATGATTTCCCTGGGAACTGTAGAGGTGATGACAGACTCTAGAGATTAATTTCTTTTAGGCCATGTGCAACACCTGCTTTGTGTGGGGTTGTGAATCACAGAACTGGAGCATTTCTTCTGTGGTCTGTTCTCACCAGTATATAAATACTACAGTGGTACTTGTCCTCAAGACACTGGAACTCAAAAACCTTTTCAGAACATAACCAGGATGAATATATTTACCCTCAATGATAAACCAAGAATAGCTTTTGCAGAGAATAGAGGCCCTAATATATGTATTCTCAGGAGAATATTTACCACAGTTGTATGGGAAGGAGGGTTTTGAAAGGAGATGAAGATACTTTTTGCAGCTCCATTCTAGACTATGAAGTGCTTATATTTGTCATTTCCCTACATGCAACACTGGGAATGCCATCTTCCATAGTCATGCATTTATAGAACCATTTAATGACCACTGGGCAAGCCCAATTTTAAAGAAGCTGCTTTTCCAGAGAGAATTGCACGTCAGCAATAAAGAGCTTCTGGTAAAAAGGCTTAATGTTATCAGTGTAATTTCAATTTTCATTTGGAAAAATTGCAAGATTGTTTGCAGTTTTCTCTTGATTTCTATAATGGGATATGATGTACTTGCACAGCAGAGATTGGGAATAATGGGGTATCACATGGCTTCAGACGTGCTCACCAAGTGCAGAGCATTGCCTGATATTATCTGTGTAATCTCATAACAAGTACCTGTGTTGGGCAGCACACTGACCTGTGGTGTATCTGGAGCAAAGACAATTAAAACCAACCTTCTCCCACTTCAGCCTCTTGTACATGGGAGAAGCAAATGCCAGGTTTTGCCAGGAGACCAGCTACTGACAGAGATCATCCCTTCCTGAAATGCTTTCCTAAATCTTGTCTGTTCTGGAATTTTCAAGGCAAATGTACTCAATTGGGGAGAAAAGGATCTTTTTAAAATATGCTGCTTATTTTTCAGCCTTTGTCCTTTCTGACTCTGCTAATAAAGTGTATTCTAGAATGGGGAGCTTTATACCTCTGGTCTCATCTCCTGTATGTTTATTGTAGTGGAAATGTAAGAAATTTATTGAATGGTTGGCTGTGGCGACACTGGAACAGAGCATCCAGTATCTCCATATCATTCCTTCATTATTTATGGTTGCAGTGCAGTAACATGCAACACCAGATGTGAGTAAGAAGGAGGGGTGCAAAAAGAGAACTTCAATGACTGTGATGAATAGTTGAAAGTGAACAGAGGGGCTTTTAAAGAAAGTCTAATGCTCTGCTTCCCTAAGCAGCAGGCTGCTGATGACGGAAAAGTTACAGACATACCTGCAGAGACTTGGGAAGCTCTTGTTTCAGTAGGTCTTTATGGCAGCTAAAAAAATTTTTTTTGTGCTCCTGCTTTCTTGGTTGATGTGTCCAGCTTGCTTTTCTTTGTAAGGACAACATGGAATGACTTGGGCAGTGCCAAATTCCAAAATGTGTTTGCTCTTAGTTACCCACCTGTGGTAGTTTTAGGCTATGCCTTTAAAAATATTTTCACAGATCTTGAACAGAAAGTAATAGAATGTAAATAAATCACTATTGGGTGTAAAAAGGAAAATAATGATAATTCTAAACAATCCCATTGGAGAGATATCACAGTATCACAGTATATCAGGTCCAATCTCCCCTGCCAAAGCAGAATCACTTAGGGTAGTCTGCACAGGAATGCATCCAGGTGGGTTTTGAAAGTCTCCAGAGAAGGAGACTCCACAACCCCCCTGGGCATCCTGTTCCAGGGCTCTGTCACCCTCACTGTAAAGAAGTTTCTCCTCATGTTGAGGTGAAATCTTCTATGTTCAAGTTTGAACCCATTGTTCCTTATCTTATCACTGTGAACCACCAAAAAGAGCCTGGCCCCTCCACTTGACACCCACCCCTCAGATATTTATAGACACTGATCAGATCCCCTCTCAGTCTTCTCAAGACTAAATAGCCTATCTATCATAAGATTTTGTTCCCAAAACAATCTCTCTTTCTTCTCTCTTCCTTGGGCTGGGGGATACTAACTTTGTGCTTCTGCTGGCTTCTGCTTGACCTTGGCTGCATTGTTTTGACTGGTATTAACTTCTCTGCTTCTCTCTCTCGTCCCTTGTGTACAGTGGGGTAGGGGGAAGGCAGGGAAGCAAGAAACTGTTGCAGCTTTCCCTGGTCTTTGGCCAGGGGGGTCCTTGCACTGTTTGTTAATTGTAAATACCTGTAAGTATTGTATATTCACTGCGTTTCATTGTGGATGATTTCATGGTTTTAAAAATCCATCCAAAAATGTTGACAAATGCTAAGGCTATTTTTAAGGAACTCTTGTGGCTTTAAGTGAGTCTGTTATTTGAGTACAGCTAAAATTGTTTAAAGTGGAATCAGAGAGTATTTGTATACTCAGACCTCTGCAGGAGCACATCTCTGAGAAGGATGCAAAGTCCTGCTCCTCGTCATGCCTGCTTCATGCTGCCCCCACAGATTTTCTCCCTCCTGCTACTTCCTACCATGTGTGATTCAGGGACTAAGTAGATGCACTGTGGATGGCTGAATCCTGGAGGTGAGGGTGAGCTTATTGTGTGGAAGTGGAGTCAGTGAGAGCCTGTAGGTATTCTGGCATGTGGGCAGCAAGGCATGTGAAATGTGCTGTGTGCAACTGGCCTAAACATCAGTGCTGCCTTAACTGATGGTTTTCTTGGTTTGTGCTGATTGCATTGATAGGAAAATGCCCTCAAAAATCTTTAACTCTTAAGTCAACACTAGTTTTGTGTGGGTGAACTAATTGGCATAGCAGGCCATACATCTTCACATAGAGATTTAGGAAATGGTAAAGCAAATAAGCCTGGTGGTGCCCAAACCAGAGCAATAGCTGATGAAGCCCTGATGGGGAGAACAGCCAAATAGTGTGAATGGAATGTCAGTAAATATAGAAGTTAAAAATACACATTCAGACCTTGAGGACACTCTGGGGAGTAAGAAGCTATATTGATACTAGACTTCAAAAGACCCAAATAAACAGCAGGATTTTCTCAGTGCACAGAACTACATACTCGTGATGTCAGAGCAAAGTTATTTCTTCACTGCAAATCTCAAGACAGATTCCTAAAAACGCACTCCAGACAAGTTTCTTCTTATTTAATTTACACTTATAATTGCTCTCAATTTTATTTTGTCTTAGAAACTTAATTTTAGATTCATACTGTGAATCCCAAATTTCCGTATTTCTGAATATAATATTACTTTAATGCTGTTTTAGGGGAGAATGGATGGTTTGTGTGGTACTGAGCAGTGTTTCAGAGCACCGCAGTTCAGTTTGTGTCTATGCTAGACTACCTTAGACAAGCAAAGCAGGAATAATAATATTGATTTGCTTTGTGAGATATTTTGAGATAAACAGATGAAATATACTAGAGAAAAATGAGATGTTAATCTAAAGTCTTACTTTTCCTGGATGCTTCTCATTCTAATTGTTAGGAAGAACAACATCTCCCTACTCCCCAGTTCTGAAATGCCAGGTAGACTGTGGCTTTTTCTTTTTATTATAGACAAATAAGGACTGTAGATGGTATATACATTCAGTGCCTGGATGGCAAGTGCTGGAAATAGCTACATTTCTGGTGTCTCCGTCTGTGTTACTTGTCCTGGGCTCCCATTATAATGAGAAAAGGGAATTTTAGACTTGGTGATCCTGAGGGTCTTTTTCAACCTGCCCTAGACTGTGTTTCACACTGCAGTGGCAGAAAATGACTGCACTGACTGGCTGGCGATCAGCAGGAGTAGGTGTCTTTCTACAGGTCAGACCTGGTGAAAAAAGTGGGAGTGCTTTTGCAGATATATTTTTAGTAACTTTGATTTGCCTAAGAGAAAATGGAAAGATACTAAGGTAGGGAGAACATTTTTTATGTTAGTATATCCATCTTGGTTTAATGTTGAAGCTTAGATAGAAACAAAGCCATGCGAAATACAAACCATAACAGAAAACAGTGTGCCAGTTTTTAAAGATAGAGAGATTCTTTGGAATAATTTTCCATGATGTAAAATCTTTGAATCAGTGTTGTGGGCTGGATTAATTGATGACTGTATTCTCTGTGTAGATCAGATTGGTGAGCTGTACCAGCACTCTCAGAGGTGAAAACTCCAAGCATTGCCCTAGAGAAAACTGAAGATCTGCTTGTTCTTATGACAAAGTGTGCTTGTGATAAATGCCAACCTCCTAAATATTGTGTATTTTTAATGAGTTTGTAAGAGTGTCAGCTTTTTGCTGCAGAAAGAACAACCTCACTCCTGGCACTACAGTTTATTCATAAGTTGACAGGAATTAAAATAGCAGCATCAACATTTTAGCAATCTGCATGTCTTCATGTAAAGCTTGACTAACTCTGAGAACATGAAACTCCTGTGTTCTACGTACATTGTTTTGCCCAGACTAGGCTTCTCAACAGAAATACAGAAAATGTAAGAAAATACATTGAAACATAATAAGGTTTAACAAAACTACATTAAAGCACCATCTAGATTCTCCAAACAAAGCAGGAACACTGTGAATGCTGATGTACAAATGAGTAGTAGCAGAACTACTGCATGAACATTTAAAACACAGGGAGGGAGTAGCATTCTCCTCTCATGGATGACTCTGGCCATGTAAGTTGTTTCAGTGTAAAAGGGAACAGCCATGTCTAAGGGAGGGGGAGGAGAAGACTGCTTCTACTACTGAGAACATCATAGCCCACAGAACATGAATAACCTATTTTGTGTTTTTAATATGTCTCAATTATTTGTACAAGAACTGAGCTCAGACAGAAATATTGCCGAGCTTTTCCGTATGCATTCCATCTTGCAAGTTCCCCTAGTTAATCTTCTCATCTCTATGCTTCAGTAGTATATGAGGGCTCTGCAGTGCTCTGTAGCACGAAGTGAGCTTTAGCAGCGGAGCTGCATTTGAACTCTTATTGAGAACTCTTTGGAAGCTTAGGTGCTGGGGAGAGGGGAAGTGCTGCATGAGCAAGAAGTGAAGACACAAATAGATGAGAGGTTTGTAAAAGAACACCCTCAAGGATTCAGAATTACAGCCAAAGAGGAAGGAAAGCATAATACTTTAGTACTGTCTGATTTATGCACCAAATAAGTTTGAATTAGTCACTAATGGGAAGTGGATTTGGAAGGATTAATAACCCTGACCCAGCAGTTATTGTATGATAATCAACTATAAATCATCTTTGAGTGAAACAGGAAGTAGCCAAATCCTTTCTCTCTGGAGATGGGCAATACTTATGCCATTGTTCAAGGACAGCCCAGTTTGAATTATTATTTTTTTTTCCTCAGGGTGGGGCCATGTATTGCTCATGGCAACTTGGCCATTGACTTTTCCAGTTTGTGCAGAAGATACATGCTACCAGATGGGTCAGTCAAGGGATGGAATAACTGTGTGAAGCCATTAACTCCTATTTACCTGGGTTGTAAGTTTAGCAGTATGCAGTTCACTTCTTGACACATTTGCTTGGAGAAGCAATAGAAAAAGTGTGAAAATGCTGTAGGTTGCACACTCATCATTGTTACTTTTCATGCTCTGACTATTTTAGTCCTGAACAACTTTTAAGCTCCTTTTTCCTACTTGTTTTGGTGGTATGAAGTGGAAAACTTTCAATTAAGGACTAAAGATCCTGTTCTAGTTGATGCTTTGCCCATTTGTATTTCTGCCAAAACCAGTATAACTTTTGTTTTCTTCTAGCAGATGTCAGCTGGTGACCCACCACACCTTCTCTTGTGTGGCCTATATAAACCAATGCTGACTGAAGCTTCAAAGAGTGACTTTCCTCTCTGTACAACTCTACCTCACACTTCCAATAAACTGCCATCTTCTCAATTTTCCACAACAAACAGTATTGAGCAGTAACCTTAGTGTGTGAAAATATGTGGCAGATGAAAAAAACATCATTAGACTAGAGGCAGCTGGAGTGCAGTCAAGAAGAATAAAGAGCTGAGTTCTCATAGAATCTCTTTTATGAATAATTAGAATTCAGTAGAAAAAACTGCTCAGCTGTTTGGCAGACTTGAAATTCCTATCAACCCAGGAAAGAGGGAGAGCTGTTTGAGTAAACAAATTGTTGTTCATTCAAAGAGCAAAGAAGGGAAGAGTTAGCCTTCCCTGTGAAGAGGTCTGGCTGGATCAGCCAACGGTGAACCCCCTGGGGTATTTCCATCTGAACAATCGAATTTGTTTAGGCTGTTGAGAGAGGTAAAGATGATGCACTGGCCCTAAGACACAGGGAGTCCAGTGGATGATCAGACTGCTGCTATGCTATAAAGAGGTATCTGTTATTTCGTGCTATCTTTATTATTTAAATGAATAGCATCTTTGAGTTACATTTACCTGAACTTACTTAGCTGATGTTTGCAGCAGTTTTCTTGTGCTTATTGCACAAGATGTAGTTGATCTGCATGAAGCATCCTGGTGCATTAAATACAAGACTGAGATGGACCTACAGTCAGCACTTGCTCTAAAGTCCATCCTTTAAAATGTTCAAGGCTTCACTTCCCTGAGGGTGCAAGAAGCAGCTGGTCATGGTTGCTGGGAAGCTGCATGTGTGAAGTAGAAATGATAGCTACTCTTCTCAGCAAAGTAGTTCCAAAGCCAAGAGTCACATGTGTGTCACCACTGCTGTTGCTCACAGAAGTAGAGTTCCAGGTGTTTCTTTCCCTTTTTCCAATGAGGGAACATCACCTGTTTGCTTCTAAGAGTACCCTGGAATGAACTAGAATATTCACATAAAAATCAAGTGAGGATTGCCTTGATTTAGGCTTACCCTTTTCAAGTCCATGTGGAAGTATGTGCAAAACCAATTGGTAGATTATTTTTTTCAAAATTAGGCTGCTGGCAGTATTTTTGTGAATAACAGTGGTGGAACCAGAACCATAGAAGGTTCTGAATATTTTTCCAAGTATGCTTGCCCTGGTGCATGTCCGTGGAATGTGATTTTGAAATGCCTCAAATTCACACTCACACAGAATCTGTCACTGTTCCCTGTGACCTTGATCAGGAGCATTTATTTTAATGCCTGTTATGCTTCTAGATAAGCAGAGCACCACCCATTGACCCCAGTAGGTCATTATCCTCTTCCTCTTTATCAGGAATCCTTCAGCCAATTAATCACACACTGCTCCACAATCTTGAGGCTCAATTGTGCCTGGCCAAGTGTTGCTCAGCTGTTCCTCCTGCCATAGATGTGACATATCCTGAGATTAGCTCTGATTCACAGAAGGTCACTGATTTGGTATCAGGCGCTAAGAAAAGCTGGGCTGTCTGGGAGGGAAGTAACACGATCTTAGAAGCATTTTATCACAAAGTAAGTGTAGATATCTAAAAAATCCTGCTTGCCACCACCACATCACAGCAAGTCCTTTTCACTTACTGTTGCCTCTCATCCTGAAACAATTTACCAGTTTTTTCTGGATGGAGATGTCAGCAGACTAATAAACTGTTAGTAGCGCTTCGATGACAAACAGTAGCTTGTTCTCTTTTCAGGTAGTAGATAGCTTAACTTGGAATCCCTGTCAGAAACCTGTTTTTTCCTATTTTGCCAAAACCCATGTTTTTGTTATTTTATTTTACTTTTTAATTTATTTTCCCGTCATTGCTAGTTACTTGAATGGAATACCCCATCACGGACATGCTGTACATGTAAAATAGTTTGCTGGTATAGCTGATTGTTCTAAACATTCTGCCTTAGGTTTTCTTGTGTCTTTTTTTTTTTTTAGTGCCTCTACCAGAATATGTTTTGTGGCCCCCAGAAATAATGTGAAACACCCATTGAAACTATGAGCAAGCTGTGCCTAATCTTGGCAGCAAGATCCTGCACTTGTGAGACTGTTCTTTTGTAACCAATTTTTTTTCGGTTACACAGAGGCAAACATTGATGCTTGTAATTCTATAAAATGGTATTGTTATTTGAGGAAAAACAATGGCCTTCCAATTTCTGTAAGGAAATCTTGCTAGAAAACATTCTGAGCTTCAAATCTTTAAATATACTTCTTAATGTTTTTATTATTAAAACTCTCTTTTTAATGAGATAAGCAGATGCTGAATATGTAATTGTTTACTATAGAGGATTATTAACTATACAGAGTATCTACCCTTTATTACTTTCAGACTTCAAGTAAGTTTTCTTGGAATTTCCCCCAGAATGAAAGCAGTGTTTGCATTGCAACTGTGGATGGTGCTGCATAGAGTCAGCAAGAAGATAGGATCTGGTTCTGCACCATTCCCCTGGCTGGGGTCTCTTCAAACGCTGGTGCAAATGCAGAGATAGTGAAGTTAAAGAGGGTTTGGAGCTGAGTATGATCAACTTGATTTAGCTGGGGCTGAAGTGGCTGTAAGCACACAGCAGGACTGCATGTTAACTCACAGGGTTGAGCCTGCCAGTTTGAGAGCTGGAAAGCTTCTGTCTTAAAACATGCAGACACTCTGGACCCTATTTTCTGCAGCCAGAGCCACTGCTATTACTACTCACATTGATGTCTGAATTTGCAATATCTAGAGTTGTTAGATATTGTACAGCACTATAGGCATGATAGGTTGTTTGTTGGTTTTTTTAATGTAACAAGTTATTGCTCACCAGACAAAGACAAAGGGAAATGTGTTGTCCATAGTTAACACCACTATGAAATAGCAGGCTGAGGAGAAAAACCCGCACTACACTGCCTGCTGTGGCACCATTTAATAAATATTGGTGAACACACATAAACACTTCTGATAGTATTGTGGCTTGTGTCTCACATGCAAACTAACATTACTGTTTGACAGTGCCTTTTATAGATTTAAATAAGGTTTGAAAAAGATTTCAGTGGCCTCATTTTGGATGATCTTTACTACTGAGATTCTCACATACAAGTTCTTGCTGACTGATAGATTCAGGTTGTGGATGAGTCCTGCCATGCCAAGACACTGGAAAATAACTTTCTACAGAGAGTGTATTGCAGTCTAAGTATATGGCTACACAAGTCTGATATGGTATGTCTGTTGCTGAAAAAGTTATATTTTCATCTTGTTATAAAACTTTAGTTGCAAACTCAAGATAAAGCATGTGGAGACTATGGAAAGATATGAGTGCAGGAGAGTTATTTTACTTGAAACTTGTTATATTTTATTATATTTCTCTGAACTACAAGATAATATTTGGTCTTCACTGCCTGTTCAATAGCAAATACAGATGTATTTGGGGTTTAGGACACAGTTATTTCAATTGCAGTCCCTCTCTTATTTTGGCTGTCAGGAAAGTTGTTGGGAAGCAAGCCAAACTGAACTCTTAATGAAAATAAATACTTGCCCTATTCAAATGTTTGATATTAAAAGCCACCTAATTAAAAAGATGTTCAAGAGGGAAACTGGACACAAATGCTGTAAGTGTTTTTCATTAAAGTATTTACTGCTGTTGAGCAAAGGAAGAAAGTGCTGCAGTCTGTGACAGTAACAAATACAGTGCTCCCTGATAGCATTGCCAGAAGGCCTGTGGCCAAAGGTTGCCACAGTTGTGATGGACTAGAGGCTGAGGAATTGAATTGGGTCTATGATTTCAAGGTATCATCTATCATACTGGGCTGTGTGCAGTTGTGCTGTGGGCTTTCATAGAATCATAGAATCAGTCAGGGTTGGAAGGGACCACAAGGATCATCCAGTTCCAACCCCCCTGCCATGGACAGGGACACCTCACACTAGATCAGGCTGGCCACAGCCTCATCCAGCCTGGCCTTAAACACCTCCAGGGATGGGGTCCCAACCACCTCCTTGGACAACCCATTCCAGGGTCTCACCACTGTCATGGTGAAGAACTTCTTCCTCACGTCCAGCCTGAATCTCCCCACTTCCAGCTTTATTCCATTCCCCCTAGTCCTATCTCTACCTGATAGCCTAAAAAGTCCCTCCCCAGCTTTCTTGTAGGCCCCCTTCAGATACTGGAAGGCCACAATAAGGTCACCTCAAAGCCTTCTCTTCTCCAGACTGAACAGCCCCAACTCTTTCAGTCTCTCCTCATAGGAGAGGTGCTCCAGCCCTCTGATCATCCTGGTGGCCCTTCTCAGTGTACGTCATGTTCCCAGCAGATTAGAACTACTTTTACTAACCAGTCTGTGAGAGCTAAATTTCACATTCTGCCATGCCTTCTCAAAACAACAGCCAGACTTAGCTACATGCCTCTTGATCATCTTGTAGTGTATGTAGCATGAAAGCCTAACAGGAGAATATAGACTGTTTCTGTTTCTGTAGCTCAGAGCTCTCCAACCTTCTCCTCAGTTTTTAAAAAATAATTAAATGGAACCTGTCATGGATTGAGTTGAACCTGCTGCTGTTAATCATACCATGCTGCAGTCATGCCAGCCTCAAAAAATGAAAGTGCTAACTGGAGCAAAGTATTATAGGGCTTGAAGTTCAGATTGCAACATGGGAGGCTTCCTGTTCCAGTTGCTGCTTCTGGGTCCCAGGTTCTCGGGTGTTGGCTCTTTTCAGCAGGCATAGCGGCAGAATGGGTGGCAGTTGAGTAGCACTGGTTTTGGTTTTCTGTTTTATGCTGGGCTTTTTTCTGTATTTCATGTGCTTCTTCTGCAAATAGGCTAAGCTAAGGTAGCCATGCATTGTATTATCAATTAGATGATTAGCTAAAGTAATTATGCATTGTGATTATAATATCTCAAGTAGTATTAAACGCTTATCTCTTTATCTCAACCCTGAGTTTTGTGTGTTACTTCTCCCCTCACTTCTGTGTTAGGGGAGCAGGGAGCTTAGCCCTTGCACTAAACCATTACAGAACCGTAAACATCTCCAAAAATCTCATCCTAAAGATGAAAAGAGGATTAGAATTGGTGTGAACTGAAATTATTTTGGTGTTTTATAAATGATCTTCTGATTTCCTATCACTTGGCACTTCATTTCTCCTGGGGTTAGTGCTGGGCTCTGATATTCTTTTTGATAGACTTGCTTTTTGTGCTGATCAGACTCCTAAAAAAGGGATAGGAATTTGGTAGGGATGCAGGTAGGAATGGACCGTACCATTCATTGGGGGGGCAGCTAATTTGCTATGTACTTCCAGCAGGAACCAGGCGAAGCTGAAAATAAAGCAAATATGACAGCTGGCTTCTTAGAATGAAGGTGAAGGACATGACATTTTTCTATCAGGTCAAAGGTTTTTGTTCTCACTGCTGACCACAGGCGGCTATTAAATCATTTGGTAAAGACGAGAGGCTAGCTGAGGAGCTGGCAGGGGTCAGTGGACATGGATGCAAAAGCTCTCTTCCAGTCTTCTTTGTGAAAGGACACCTATCCATAAGCAAGAGAAATTCTTGGAAACCTTGAACAGTAAAATGTTAAGATAAGCTCTTACTGCTCTTCATTTTTCAGTCAGTATATTCAAGTTATTTGAAAGGGACCTGTACTGTCACTGAAGAACATGAGAAATTTTCATCTACATGTTCATATAAGGATTAAAATTTGCCACATTCCTTCCAACACTGCAATATTTATAACTGATTCTTAAAAGTTAAAAATTAAAAAGCTCTTTTTCAGCTTTGGCCTCTGTCATATAATCTGAAATGGACCATGTAGTGCTCTTTCTCCCTTGTTTGATCTCCAGTACTGTATCTCTGCTGTTCTGTGGGACTTTTGGTAAAGTGAAGAAACACTGAATTGATTTCCTATCTGACCAGTCTGTATAAGTGCTGTCTAGAAGTGTGTCCTTTTATTTGTGTTTTATTACAATGTATTCTAAAAGCAGCACTTCCTACTTGGAAGAAGTTAAATCTTTTGCTTGTTTTTGATTTATTTCACTTGACTTTACTTATAGTCTTGGGCATTATGGTTCATTACTAAAACTAAGTAACCTGCTTTACTGGGTCTCAAATTGAAAGTTCAACATCACCAGCCACCACCATTACAGGCAGGGATATGGAGGTGCAGAAGTATCAAGTAAGTTGTCCCAGACCACCGTGTAGCTCAGCAGTAGACTTAAAAGTAAACACAATGTTGGTCTGCTTAGTCCAAGAAGCATCACCTTTTTTTTTTTTTGGAGACACTTAAAATTTAGTTGAATTATAAGACATATTGTTACTGATTGTGTGGATGAGCAGATTATTAACTGTGGTATTGGCCAAAGAAAATATTTGTGTTCAGACCCTTATTACCTAATAGGCGTGATGGGATGTGATTTAGCACAGAGACTTCACTAGGTTAGGGAAAGACAGACAAACATTTAGCTATCTACTAAGTAATCATAAACGGCAGTAAGGTGAAAATATTCCAGCCAAACAAAACCAAAGCTCACAGTGTGACCTTATAATGAGCTATGGTGGTATGACACTGTCATGACTTGAGATAGGGCTCTAAATGTGGAGTGCTAGGGCTGGCTAAAGTCATTATGAATGTCTGCCAGTGTAAGGAACGCTGAGTCTCATAAGAGTCCTGTAAATATCCGTGCTGTCTTCTTCCATGAAATTTTCTCATTCCTAGGTCCTGCTTTTCTTTTCTTTTTTTCCAGAAGAAATTATGGACTCTGCTGGTGGTGATTGTACTTTGCTTTTCCCACATTCTTTGGTTCCAGATGGATGTGGTCAGGATTTCATGAGATTTTAAATTAAGGTCCTGTGAGCAAATGCTAGCATGCATGTAAGCACTGCTGTATGCTTTTCTCTTGCTCTAATTTATTACTTTGCAGCATCTGAATACAGAGGAAATTAGAGATTCAGATTTGTACTTCTCAAAGGAAAAAAGAAAGGAAAAAAGAAAAAAAAATGGAGAAAGAGAAAAGGAAAGAAAGGGAGAAGGATCCCACCGAAATTGCTTTGTGATTCACTGTGGGGTCATGACCCCATCCTGCTGAGACTGCTGTTCCAGGGTAGTAACTCAGTAGCTGGAGTTTTTTAAAGTGGTTGTTGATTGGCTTAGCTATAAGAAAATCACATTTCCCTGAAACTCTTAGGGATGCTTTAAATGGGTGGATTATCCAGCTGCCTGATTAGAAGTTTGGGTTATGTAAACACTGAGTGTTTAGATTTAGGCTTTGCAGTTGAAGTCCAGGCAGCTGTTTGCACTTAACTCCATCAAGAAGCCCAGTTAATCAAAGAGAAGGAAGGATTTTTTACCTTTTTAGACCTGTGTCATTATTTCAGCTGTCCAAACTCTTTGGAGTTCAGCTTGTTGCAATGTAGAACAAGGTATTTTGGCATGTTCTGGTGAGGAAACAGGAAAAAATGATGAGATTTTGGTCAGTGAGTTGTTGTGCTTTGTGGATTTTCCCCCTGTGCTGTGACGTAATTGTTTCTCTGGTCAAAACTGTGTCAAGCCTCTAATCACAACTATGGATTATAGTGGTGATCTGTATTGTTGTCCAGTTTCGTTTAATAGCTGCTCTGCATATTTGTGTATTTGATGGATCAGCTTACTTTCATAATCTTGATGGATGAATAGTCTCTGAAATTAAGTCATTTTGTGTTGTACAGACTTCTGGCAGACATAGGCCCATGGCTAGGGGTGTAAGACATCTTCCCACACATCGATCTTTACGTCCATATTCTGTAGTTGATGTAGTAGAAGAGAGTAGATGACTTTTCACCACAAGAACACTACACCTTGCTCCTTCTACTGGCTTTTTTTTTTTTTTAAACAGCTCCAGTGAGTCCCATTGGCCCCTCATATACCCTGAATTGTGTGTGTTGTGATATACAGCATTTGCTGATGGTGTCCTCAGATGCACAGTCAGAGAGAGAGATGTTGGTAATGGAGTAGATGGGAGAGGAAGATTATACTCCTGGGAACAGGCAGCTGTCAGTCAGGCCCCAAGGGAACAGAGGGGACTGGGGAGAGTCCCTAGAGTCAGCAGGGCCCAATTTGCTGCAGCTCAGAAGGCTGTGGAAGCCAAGGAAGAATAAACAGAGAGAGGAAATTAGTTGTAACTATCTTGTATCAGAGGTCATATGTCCTCTACTTGCCTTGAATTTTCACTATGAAAAAAATTAGTTTCTGCTGAAGTCAAACTTGACTTTTCGAGTAATCTTGCTTGGGGGGACTTCTTAAAACAGAAAGTTGAGGCAGCTTCCCCTTAAAGCTCTGGCTCACTCATGTCACTCTCCTGCACATGTTCCGTTTGTAACCATCAGGATCTACAGACCCTATTTACACTGGATTTCTTTTAGGGAATTCTTGACAGTGTAAATAGGTAGCACAGTAACCAGCTCGATGTTTCAGGATACAAGCAGTGAAAGAGTTTTTGTGTAGTAAAAAGCAAACAAAAGCATTCTGTGAAACATCTCTAAGTGGTTATCTCTTTACATTCCATTTCTTATAATTTTGCTTTTTATTTGTAAGTCAGCAATTGTTGATTTCTATTTCTGACATATTTCTTTGTTTTCTGAATTTAATCCAGTGGCAAATAATGATCGGTTTAACGTGCATCTCTGACAGCAAGTGTAGCTAAAAAAATTTCAGCTTACTTGATATAAGAGTTGCTTCCTTATATGTATGCTTATAGTTATATCGTGTGCTAGCTAAACAATATATAATACAGTCCAAATTTATAAAGAAGTAAACCAAGTTTAGCTTTGACAAGCAAAACATTAAAATATTTTAGTTTCTAAAATAATCTTTTCACAATCTTTGATATGGTCAGAACTATAGCTGGCAGTGGCAGCATGACCAGTGAACTCTCATCATGCTGTTAACACACAAGTGATGCTACTTGCACCAAACTGTCCTGAAGCCATCAAGGACCTAGCTGTGGTCTTTTATGGCCAGAGAGGAAACACTTGGAGAACTGGTTGAATAGCATAGGCATTTCCCTATCAATTTACTGAATAATAAATCCAAGACCTATAATTCCATCCAGAATTGTCAATCAGTGTCATACTGTAATTACAGAAAATATTTTTGAAAATGTTATTGCTAAATATTGATTTGCTTTTAATCTATAAAGCAAGCCTTAACTTATATTTTATAAGGTACATGGCTTTCTCTGTAATTAGATCTAATACTTATGATGTTGTTAATCAAGAAAATGTGTGCTAAATTATCCCAAGAAAACCCTAATTGACATGGGGATCATTCTGTCTTGTACACTGTGTGGCACCTGGGAACAAATTTATTCCTGTAGGAATGAGAATAAAAACACACAAATAATAAGCATATGGAGATACAGTAGTCAGCAAAGGACTCTGGGGAAAAATTGATATGTCTCTACTGACATTTAATAATGTCATCTAATACTGAGATATTGATCGATACTTACAGGCAATTTTCACTGACCAGTGGTCCTGGCAGGAAGGTCCTGGCAGCTTTTTGTTTTCCTTCTTTTTGTTCACATTCGAGATACACTTTACACAGGCCAGTCTCAAGTGGCAGTTGGCTGTCAGGTTGTGGACACATGGGCTGAAATGATACTGAGTTTTTGGTATTATTGTTCATATTGTTTATTTTCAGAGGACCAGACATCTGAGTGGAATGTAATGTCACAAATGTTCGCATTTTCAACTGCATTTATAATAGGCTTTTCTACTTGCCTCTCTTGTTTTGCAAGCCTAAGAAAAAGAATAGACAGCATGTTGGATACCTCTTCCCAGGCCATCCTGTGCTATTTACTATTTATTACCAGATGTGGAAGGCTCTAGCCTCCCTTTTGTAAAGAATAAGGTAGTACTTGGGGCATGTTTTTCTTATAGCATGCCATGCTAGAATAACCTTATAAGGTGCTGCTTGGTCTCCTGGGAAGTGCTTCTACCTTCTACCCATGATTAACATACCAGGCCCCTTTATGTCACTGTTGCTCCATGTTCAAATTCAGCTGAAGCAATGTTCGTTAAGCAACAGGCCAGGATTCACTTTCCAGCTTATTACAGAGTTTAGAAGTTCAATCTTCCAGAAACAGGCTTCTCAGAATTAGCCTGGGATGTCTTCTTTTGGTGGGATCCTCCCTCTCAGTTGTGTACCAGCCAGAAGAGTCTGGTTTACAAACACAGGAGATGCCTGGCCACTTGGGTTCCATGGGTAATTCTTTCCTTTTAGATTGTTCTCATTTGTGACTTCAGCTAGAGGTGTATGGGCTGAGGCATGATTTCACCAACATTCTCTCTTTTCCCACCAACTTTTTGGACAGCTGACTTAGCAGCCATCCAGTCAAGAATGGTAGCAAGCCAGTCCTCCCTTTCTGCACTAACACTGTGGGCAATAAGTAAACGTCATGTTTGCCGAGGTAATGGCAATAAAATCTCATGCTTAAGGGCATAAGACAGTTGTTGCCGAATTCAAGCTGGAGTTCCTCCCCAAGCATGCTGCAGCATTACACAATTACCTCAGCCAACAGTTCTCGTGAGTTTTCCATAGTGTAGCTTCTATTTACGATGAAGGGTCCTGCTCCCACTTCTGTGTGACAAATCTTCCCTGTAGCTGTTCTAGTGCAAAAATGGAATACTGGAGAAGTCAGGGGGTAGGCAGAACCTCACCTTGATGCCATTTGTGCTGTTGCTGCCTGCTGCTATCTATTAACCATTCATGTTTTTTCTCCTTCCTTTTGGGTACACATCTTCAGTGAAAGAGTTTCTGCAAAACTCCTGCTGTTGTGAAGCAGCTGTAAGGGTGGAAATGTGAGTTTAAAGCTGCTGTGGCTGTCTTCACCTACATATGTTCTAGACTCTGCTTTATATCCAGACTCTGTGGAAAAATCTGTGTGCCAGAGAGAAAGTCTAGGGGTTTAAATCATCAGTTGATATAAATGGGCATTGTTCCATTGACCTCAGTGGAATGAAACTGGCTGGTGCCAGCTCAGGAGTCTTTGTGGTAGAGAGGAAAACTGGAGAAAAGCAACTGGGAGGTGTATCCGCTCACTCGATTTAGCTTGTGAAGTAATGGGACAACTTTCTTGAGCAACTTCAGTCTGAAAAAGGGTTTGAGTGCCCACAGCCTCAGGACAGGAGCATAGGTGGCGTGTGCATGCCCCGGGAGAGGCAAGTGCCACCGTGCTGTGCACTTTAAGCTGGGCAGTAGCAAGTATGCAAGGCTGGCCCTCTGCAAAATGCTGCCCTCTATGGTCATTTAGAGGCAGGAGCCTTCTCCTGGGAATAGATGTTTCAATGACCTTTGCATAAAATAAATAAATATGAAATGATTCTTTTAGATGGTGCTTTAGTGGTTGGTACTCATAGGTTTGCAAGTCCTGTTGTATCAGGGCAGTATCTTCTTGTTTACACAACCTATCTGGGGACCAGTTTATGAGATATTTCTGCAGATGGCTGTAGGTATCTGTGGTGTGAAGATATCTAAGGCAGCTCTCTGCCCAGAGATGGACCTTGCAGGGGGTTTTGTGAGTCTCAGACCCATGCTATGAGCTAGCAAGTACCCCAGGCTGGTACTATTAAGATACAAGAGACTTTGAGGTCTGGTGAATGCTGTGTTTGCATAGTGAATCAGAACTACTTAGCAGCAATAGTAAAAGAGAATCTATAATTATGATTCAGTGGGAAAATATACAGTGGTTGATAACCCACATAACTCAGTGTTCTGTTTTGTGGTGCAGTAATGTAGTGTCAATGTCCTGGGTTATAATATGAAATATCTAAGTATATTTGGTCTTCCCAGCAACCTTAGTTTAGCAATCATAAGATCATAGCTAATGTGAACTTTGAATTTTCCCCTTCTGAAAGGAGAGGTGCTACCATGACCCTTCTACAGGATAGATTGGAGTGAGTATTGCACTTGCTGGAGTCAAATGGAAGCTCTCAACCTAGAAAAGTTGATCTTTCACTCTTAAACTTTATTGCATTTTAGTAGGTGATAGATCTGTCACATCCATTGGCTTTGGTTAATTTTTGGGATGAGTACCTGTGTCAATGATAAAATTGGTTAGAATAATTGGACTAAAATAATTAAGTTTAAGCAAAGATATTGCTTTGCCCTCTGAATAGTTTGGATATTTTCTTCTTTCTGAACCACAATCTTCTGCATTGTTATGCAGATTGAGAGAAGATGGGGATAGCTATGAACACTGGGGTCCTGGCCTGGGGAGGAGGATGGGGCAACTGGGCAACTAAAGCAGAACTTCTCTTCAGACAGTGTTTTCAAATAGAAACAATTGTCATTTTGGTCAGAGTAGTCCCATCAAAACTGAAAGTCAGTTCAACAGCCAACTGTTTTGTTTTAAAGTTCCTCCTACAAAAAATGAGCTGTGTCAACTCTGCTTCTGAGTAATTTTTAGAGGTATCTAGAAAAATTATTTTCAGCCATTTTTGCCCTTTTTTTTTCATTACAAATATTTAATCCTTTTATTCCACAGTTTTGAAACACAGGCAAGGGATATACTATATATCTATTTATAAAATAGATATATTTACACATACCTTATCAAGAGCTCTTGATATATGACTGAAAAGAAAAAACCCTGAATCTTTAACAGACCTCCTTTATCAGAAATGATGACCATCCGTGTCAATAAAAGTAAACCAACTCAAGAATTTTGAGTAGTTACATTATCTGCATTTCAATACTTGGACAGTAATTAAAAGTCTTAGTAATTAACTTTAGCAGTCATTAAGGTAACTTTAATGTTAGGGAGAAAAATCACACAAAATCTAAAACCAACTCAAAGCAAATTCGAAACATCTAAGAGCATTCTTACTGTTATTTGTAGATAATTGCTCAGATTTTAAACAGGAATTTCCTAATTAATCGTGTTCTTCCTAATCATCCCTTCTACAGTGTTTAGTTTTTCCCTGTGATGTTAAATCTTACTGGTAACACTCCAGCCTTGTTTCAAATCGAGGGCTTTCACCTTTTGGATTACATAAGGCACAACTTTCAGATCCTGTGATTTTAGGAGGAGTTTAGAGTGACCAAAATCATATACACCTGTATGATGTTTTGCCCTCACAACCCATTAAATCACAACAGCCAGTGACAGACACTGACACAGCGTAAGAAGTTTCATTTGTCACTCAGAGTGGCCATCATTGCAGAAAACACACTCATTTCCTGGTTGATTTATTAAGGGTTAGTAAAGTAACCTCTGTTTACTTTTTGTTGTTGTTGTTGTTTGCCTTTGCTTACCAGGTTGCAGAGTCCATCTTTAATTATTCCAAGATCAAACTCCATCAACAGAGTAGACTAGGAAACTCGGAGCAAATCTGCAGAGTGCCTGCTACTCTTACTTACAAAGAGCAGGATCTGTGCAGTCATAATTAGGAGCTATAATGGAATGGGCCATATTGCAAAAGTAGTTTGGCCAAACTAGTGTGGCCCAGCATTTTCTTGCAGGCATTACCTGTTTCAGTTAAATAGCATTCTTCTTATATTTCAAACCAAAGAAGAAGGATGGGCATACTACAAGATGCAAAACTCCTGAAGTCTCCCAGAGCTAAGGTGACCAGATATTTTCGTTAGCTGGTTTGTGAACCTGCCTAGTTCTTCCAGTTCATTCTCTTTAGTTGTAGGAACACGACTCTCTTTTTTTTCAGTAGTTATTTTTCAGTAAATTCACCAACACAAACAAACCCAAGAAAGCTGGTTCTTTGAGTCACTGATTCAGTGTTAAGTGTCCATCCCATTTTGTCAAGGTGTACAGTGCCATGTATTTATTCTAGCAATAAATAATTCCATACCACCATTTTTCCCCATGGGAAAACTAAGGAGATAACCAGCTGTGAAGAGAGGGAACTTAAAACATAAAGATATGTGTGTTAGGGCAGGGGGAATAGCCAGCTCTTTGCACTGCTTGCTACCTTGCATTTTAGAACCTAGCCTTAACTGCTTCCAGATCTGACAGCCAATTTCAGACTTTTTGCTCGCTGTGATCACTGTTAATTTTTGCAAGAAACTTAGTCTCTCTTCTTG
Source organism: Indicator indicator (assembly GCF_027791375.1). NCBI lineage: Eukaryota > Metazoa > Chordata > Aves > Piciformes > Indicatoridae > Indicator > Indicator indicator. Next base: position 8,521,470 of record NC_072018.1, on the reverse strand, counting down.
TCCAAACTTGTAAGAGAATCTGTTGTTATTATGATTACCTCTGCAGTATTGGCTTCTAGGAACCAAGAAAAAAAAATCTCACATCAGCACTGTGTACAATTACATCATCTCAACATCACAGCTGCCAACTCTTACTATTTGCTGGAGAGTCATTATTTTTGCTTTAAAGAGATGGAGTGACCTCATGAGCTGTTGAAGAAACCTCACAGCTGACTGCTTGCCGTGCCAACATAATAAAATGGTCATATGGGATTTTGGTTGATTAATACTTCAATACAGAAGCACTTGTGCTCATTGCAAGAGATCAGATCCTCTCCACTAGACCAGATCCTAAATATGAGCTCCTCTTCTGTGTTCTTTTAAAAGTGATAGGCTGAAACTGGAAAAGAGTAACTGTTGTTCACAGCTAATCTGAAATGTGTTGGGATTTAAGAAAATAAAATATATCTGGCATTAGTTCAAGCTTCATTTTAAAGCCGAAACAAATCTGAGTAGCTGAAAGAAGGAGCATGCACAGGAATCATAAACCTCATTCTTAGTTACCCTGCATACCCTTTGCAGCTTTCTGGCAATGTGAAATGTCTTGGAGCATGGCTCAGTTATTTTTATGCTTTCATGTAAGGCCTGCTTATTGACTTGGAGCCTAGAAATATTTCTGTGAGTGCAGAATGTGTCTTTTAGAGCAGTGGGAAGTGAACACTGTATGACTCTTGGACCCTGTGCTTTAACTTATTAGGGGTATTCAGTTGGACATTTTAGGGGAAAAATAAGAACTGGACAATGGGTGGGTCAGAGGTTTGATAAGGAAATGTGAAGTACCTCATCTGTAGGTCATTTACATTAATCAAATAGACTGGTTATTGACTGGAAGCAGTGTGACTTTTGAAGTGTAGGTAAAAGTGAATGGTCTCTGGGCTGTCTCACTGGCTAGATGATCTCATCCCAACTGGCAGCGTTTGACAGACCCACCCTTGTTTTACACTGACTGTGGCTCTCACCAAGCAACTCAGTGATGCTACAGGATAATGAAGCACCCCGATCTCCTTATGAGAGAAGATCTGTAGGTCAAGGTACTTGGCATCCTGGGTGGGACAATGCATGGGAAGTCTACTGATGTTGCCTTTTCTGTGCCTGTGTGGAGGACAAGCAGATATGATCAGGCTTCTGGTTGACTGAATAGTGCCCATTGAAAGCTCTAAATTGGTGTAACCTTTAGTAAAGGAATGGTAGAAAATGTAGAGGCAAAATGAGAAACTGAAGGAGTGGGCTGGGAGAAACATAGTCATCATGAAGCTAGCAGGAAAATAAGGGCTTGATTATGCAGCTCCAAGAGGGCCCTGCCAAATTGCAGTTCAACGGGAAGAACCTGAGCTGGTGGCAGTTGTTTCTGAGGGTGTTGACATCCTGTGTAAGGGAGGTGCTTTCTGCACTGGGCTGAACACACTGAGTTTTCTTCTCCTGGCAGTGACAGTCCTGTTCTGCAACTGGCTGTGATTCTGCAGTGCTGCAATGTGCAAGTTCCCTCAACTGGCTGCCCCCAACTGACTAGGACCCCAGCAGTCCTTTAGCGTGCAGATTGTAATAGAATAAAACAGGGATGCTTCATGTTTTACCAGTTGTCATGGTCTTTCTTACCTCCAGGAGCTACAGGAGAATTTAACTTTCAGTTTTAAATGAGAATGAATGAAATAAAAACCCACAAAGTCAATGTCTTAAAAAGTCCTGAACACTATTTGGGGAATGTGGGAGAGGAGAAAAAGTTGGACGTGTTCTGATTAGAGCCACCAAAAAGTACTCGTCACGGTTGTGCGACATCTAACACAGAGGCGCCTTGCTCAAGTATGTTTTCAAGAAACTTCTGCTCCACTATTTGTGACTGTGCTGTACAGAGGAGGTCAAATGCAAGAACAAGTTCATACCTTCTGGCCACGCCAAGAATGCTTTCATTCTCCCCTCCCCAAAAGAGCCAAACCACTATCAAATCACAGCTTCAAAAATGTTTGACTAAGGCAACACTTTTATGAATCAACTTTTAAAATAGGCCTCAAGAATTGGACCTAAAAAATAAATAATAATCCTGCTGCCCTGAATTTCCTGTCACTCTTGGATGTTGTATTAAATTTTGATATGAAATATATTTTCCTGAATTGAAATTTGTCCTTAAATTACTCATGAACAATGAACTCTTTCAAGAAAAATAACTGCTTGCTTATCACAAGAATTAGTGCTGTGGTTTTTGTGAGTTTCCTTAGCTTATCGAATCCTTTCGTTCCTCTTAGTTGGAGAGAAACTGAAAAATGCCTGTCAGTTAATTCTCTTCAATTTAATGATTTTAAATAAGGTAATATTCCACATTTTAGCTTGCTAAAAGTGGCTGCAGGCCACTATTCATTCTTGTTCTCCCTTATAATATCTTCAGCCCAGGGAAATTCACTCTTTTTTTTTTTTTTTTTCCTCCACTCATTTTACGGCTGCTTTGCCTATGCAACCATGTTACACCCAGATATGTACATATGTTCTTTTGCAACTAATTTTGCTCTGCAGGATTCCAGCCTGGTTACTGTGGGATTCCATTTGCCACTGAAGTACTGCCACCTGTGGGTGCCTCCAAGTTGTGATTCTTCATGACAGGGTGAGGGGAAAGGGAAGAGTTTATACTGCTGGCGTGATTCCAAGTTAGTGATAAAAATGTCTGGGCTCTACCATTTCATGTTTATTTAGAAGTGTCGCTTTAGATATATGTGTGACAGTGACATTCCAACCCTCTGACTTTCAGAGGGATGCTGTGTTAGTCTTGATAATCCTAAATTAAGATACAGATAATTAAAAAGTGATATAGTAGACTTTACAGGTGAAAGTTGCAATTAGTATCCTTGGCTTCTGGCATGCCTTGGAGGTTAGAGCTTGAAGACCTTTTCATAGTGAAAAGGTATATTACAGGTGTTCCCAGTGATGTCTTGCAGAGGACAGAGCTTGAATCTGGAACTTGTAGCAAGAACACTGATTTCTCCAACAGTGGCTGTATAAGAAGATCCAAACCCAATGGCAGCCAGCGAGATTTTAAATAGTTTCTTCAGTGAGCTTTGGTCCTCCAAAGCATTGATTCCCAAACAACACTAAATTTTGTAAGTTAAAGCCAGCCCCACATAAACTACAAGTAGTTTATTATATATTATTAAATCTCACAAGAAATCTGAGTGTATGGTGTAAGACATAGATCTGCCCTGTCTGGCACTTGTGTCACTGAAGACATACTGTAGTGCATGGTCTGTGTTCAGTGCTGAACAAAGTCTGAGTGGTTTTCAAAGGCTTTTACTGTCAGGATTTGATGAGGAGGATGAACAAGGGATGAGTATGAAAGTGACACCTTTTGATAAATGGGTGACATCAGTAGATATAACTTGAGGAACAGCAGGAGGCATGCTGCGTCTGTACTATTTGTGCAGTCACAGTTTCTCAGTGACTGCCAGAGGGGTTGATTGGAGGAATGTGAAACTCTTGATACAACATTGCTTTTCAAGCAATAAGGAATCACCAGACTTGTAAGATGACTGTATTTAAAACCCTTGGGAGTGTCAATAACTGCCAAAAAATCACAATGTGAAGGTTAAGTGAGCTGCACAGTTTGCAGTTCAGATAATCATTTAAGCACAATTTTATTGACTTCAGGAACTGCAAGCATGTGCCAAAAGTTAGTTGTTTTCCGTAAAGGTAGCTGTTTCTTGCACTGGAGGTAACAGCTGTAACTCATAGCAACTGCATCATCACATATTGTTCGTTATTTCTGGGACACTGAGAAATACAAGTATGTGATCAGAGTTAATTTGTATAGTTTCATGCAATAATATATTCTTTGTGCTTCCATTCATGGAGAAAATTCTCATTTTTCCTTAATACTGTTGAAGTATTTGTCTAAATATGATGCCATTTGTCAAGCTGAAAGCAGCAATCTACAACAAGTATTTAAAAAGAAAAATTATACTTCTTAATTCCTATGAAAGGGAAACCCATTAAAAGGGTACAGAGCATAATGCTCAGATTATTTTTCAAACAATAGGCAACTTGCATAATCCCGTTCTGAACAGTATACATTACACAGGCCATCCAGCAGACAATAAACATTGTGACTTTGTGGGCTTGTAATGCTGGGTGTTGTGCTGCCAAAAAGACAAAACTCTGTGCATATGGCACATCTCTCTCAAAAATATCCATTATGTTAGTTAGTTTTATGTTTTCTGCAAAATAGCATGTGTTTAATAACTACTAAGTAGTGAATAATTTGGCATGGTGTGCCTGCCACTGAGGTGGTGTGGATCTTGCTATAATGAACTGCCCTCATAGCTGCCTTTCTTGTGTGCAGCCAGGCCCTTCAAGGACTGTGCATCAGGTTAATGAATTTGCTTTTGCTGGAGTTCTCTGAGCTCTTCTAAGGAGATGTTACTTGGAAGAACCAGTCAGTCTAGGGAAATGGAGAAGCTGAAGTCATCATAATAAGTTAATGATTATTTCTGTGTCCTTAATAACCCATGTGGAATGTTGCTACTAGATCTCAATTGATCTTGTATATCAAATTACCAAATGCTGACATATTCCAAGACACAAGAGTCTTAGTGCTAGTAAGTAAGCAAAAGTCTTTCATCCTGTTGTCTTTATCACTGGCCACTTGATTTTTGGGCCAAATTGCATGCGTGGCTTCACTGTTACACTGAATGCATATGCTTATATGCATTCATTTTTTCCCCTGTCTTTGCAAGAGAAAATATTAATCTTGCTCTTTGACATACTGCTATATAATGTCCCAGGAAGTCAGTGGTAGAAAGACAGTCTTAAAACTGCTTGGATCTGTGAGTGTCAGTGTCCCTCTGGGTTGCTTCTCAGTGAATGGTAGTTGAAGATTTTTTATCCTTCCTCTAGTTGCCATCACCAAAGTGAAATCTGCTACTGTAAGGCAGCCTGAAAAATCCATACTAGCCTTTCCTTGAGTTGCCTGTGAGAGCTAGTGTCCCTTCCTCCTACTCCTCCTTGCATGGTTATCTCCTGGACACTCCATATCTAAGTGATGTAACCTCCTGCAAGTTCAACACCAGTTTGCAAGACTTGAGGATAAGGCATAAAGTAACTTTCCACACCTGCAGCTGGCTTCCCAAAACCTCTGGATCATGTTAAAGGCAGGCTTTGCGCTACTGATTTCAGTGCTAGATATGGAAGATGTGACCCTTTTCATGGTCCACTGCAGGATGGGCTGTGTCATATAGTCAGTATTGATACATGTGAGGATCAAGCTTAATTTCTGATATTTCTGGTCTCCTATTACTTATGCCACCAGGTGTCAAGTTCCAGCTCTAGTATGAGCAAAAAGGAAGCATCTGCAAACGTGTTATTTCCACACCTTGGAGAGTTAGAAAATCTGGGATTTAAATGAAAGTAGCAGCCAAACGGAGCATTGTAATGTTGATTTGTTTGTTTGTTTGTTTTTGTTGTGGTTTTTTTTTCCTTCCCCCGTGTCTTGACTCATTCAACTTCTGGGGATGTGTGACAAGCAACAGAAGAGACAGAACCAAAATGAAACATGTTTCTACACTCAGCTGCCTTTAGGTTATGATTAGCATTGCCTGTTGTGGCAAAATCAGATTACTTGGTGTTACCAATTCCATACTTACATTCATAGTGAAAAAAGTAAATTTGGTGTGGATTAAACCCACTGTCTTTTCCTCCCTCCTGATGTTGCCCCACAATAGCTGAGCCTTCATGATTCCAGCTCCACAGGATTCTTCTGAGGCAGAGAATTACCATTTTGTTTTATAGATGGAGAACTAAGAGCAGGGTTCAGGACTATACAAGTGGCCTGAGACAGAACTGAAACCCACATTTGCATCTCCTGAGTCCTATTTCACTCATTGTCTCAGACCTTGGTCTTACAGACCTGTTATCCTCACCTCCATCCCTGGAAAGGTGATGGAGCAACTCATTCTGGAGGTCATCTCTAAGCATATGGAAGAAAAGAAGGTTATCAGCAGTAGACAGCATGGATTTAGCAAGGGGAAATCATGTTTGACTAATGTGATAGCTTCCTGTGATGGTGTGCTGAATGGGTAGATACAGGGAGAGCAGTGATTGTTGTCTGCCTTGACACTGTCTCCCATACATCCTTGTAGGTAAGTTCAGATAGTGTGGGTTGTAAGAGACTGTGGGATGAATTGAGAACTGGCTAAACAACAGAGCTCAGAAGGTCATGATCAACGGTGCAGAGTCCAGCTGGAGGCTTGTAGCTAGTGCTCTTCCCCAGGGATCAGTACTGGGTCCAGTCTTGTTCAACATCTTCATGAACAACCTCTATGAAGGGATAGAGTGTAGACTCAGCAAGTTTGCTGATGATACGAAACTGAGAGGATTAGTTGATACACCAGAAGGCTGTGCTGCCATTCAGCAAGACCTGGACAGGCTGGAAAGCTGGTCAAAAGGGAGCAAGGATAAGTGTAGAGTCCTGCACTTGGGGAGAAGTAGCACCATGTTCCAGTGCAGATTAGGTGTTGATCTGTTGGAAAGCAGCTCCATGGAGAAAGACCTTGGAGTCCTGGTAGACAGTAAGTTATCCATGGGACAGCAATGTGTCATTGTGGCCAAGAAGGCCAATGGTATTGTGGGGTGCATTAAGAAGAATGTGTCCAGCAGGTTGAGGGAGGTTCTTCTCCCCCTCTGCTTTGCCCTGGTAAGACCATTTCTGATGTACCACATCTCCAGTTCTGGGCTCCCCAGTTCAAGAAAGACAGGTAAATACTAGAGTGTCCAATGGAGGGCTATGAGGATGATTAAGGGACCAGAACATCTCTTTACCATGAGGGTGACATAGCACTAGACCAGGCTGCCCACAGAGGTTGTGGAGTCTCCTGTTCTAGAGACTTTCAAAACCCACCTGGATGTGTTCCTGTGTGGCCTGCCCTAGGTGATCCTGCTTTGGCAGGGAGGGATGGAGTAGATGATCTCCAGAGGTTCCTTCCACCTCCTACCATTCTATGATCCGTGATCATCTGAGGAGCTCTTCCTTTTCTACCCATCTGAGCAGCACTAGAAGGGCTTTCTGTAGCAAACAGAAGCTCACGAATTGAGGTAACTAGCTAATGAATTTCAGTAACTGGACATGTATATGTATTTGCTTGAGGTGAGAGAGGAGCTTTCCAAGAGACTGACTGGCAGGCTGATTAAAACAAGCAAAGGTTGTTTTATACCTAGGAAACTATTTAGATTTTCATTTTGGTGGAGGAGTTTCAAAGGATTTTCATGAAAGGATAGGAAGTTTGATTTCCAGTTTCTGTAATTTTGTTCTTTAAAGTTTATTACAAGTTGAAGAGAGATCTAAGAAGCTCATTGGAACTTCCTTTCTGTGCAGATCCACATTTGATTGATTGGAGGACTTCCATTTGTGGCTGCATCCTCAGTAATCTTGCTGTCAGAAAGCTTGATATGTTTTTGTCAGGGTAAACTTTCTGAAAAGTATCACTGCAAGCTCTGAAATGTTCAAACTCTCTTGTGGCACCTTTGATCTACAGCTTGTGCCTTCACTGTGCAGTCAAGTTGGGCTTTTAGTAGGTTGTTGTACTTTGTCTTCTGTCTGTCCCATGCAAAACCCTACAGTGAGATTAGCATTTCTATCAAGAAGGACAGATCTTGCTGAGAATGAGAGTTAGAATATGGGCTTTGCTTCTATATGGAGTACTCAGAGTGGAAGTCATTCCAGCCCCAGCCGTCCTTCAGTGCCTTTCTACAGCTCACAATCTGCATCTAAAAGATGAGACCAATTCCTCTGTGACTCCGTGGGTGAGAGCTGTGTGGTGTCATAGAGAGCCATGGGGTGCTCTCCCTGAAAGCTTGGAAACTGTTGGGGGACATAGGATCATTAGGATACACTTGCTTTGTAGTGTGGCTGCTTGCATCTAGACATTAAAAGACATGATGTGGTCTTGTGCCTGGAGAAAAGCAAATGATCTTTCTAAATTGTTCTTTTCATTCAAATCCACTAATGAAGTGGGGTGGCTCTCAGTGATGTTTTTCTTTGAATCTAGTCCACATGAGTGAGGGCAGCTTTATTGTACAAGAGTGTCCTGGCTTTACAAATCATATATGCAAAAGCAGTCCTTCTGCTTTGCATCTTCTAAATGGCTGAAACATCAGGTTGTCTAGTCCCAGCTAGAAAGAGGAGTCCCACAGGAGCTTCTTGTCAACTGCATGTCCTTGCTCTGCCAGTAGCAACTAATCTTTGGGTTTTCTCCTGCAGTGTTCCCCAGTTGTCATTGTGGTTTGCAATGACTTCCACAAAAGGAGAAATCTTGGGATCTAGAACAGTGGCTTTCAACCTGCCACCCACGTGTCCTGAGGAGGAGGCTTGTGAAGCTTCAGAAAGGGTACAAAACTCCCTTACCAAAAAAAAAAAAAATCCTCATTCTCAGCTTGCTACTGTCAGATGTTTGATGAATCACTGTGTCTTGCTGCATCTGCCATTCCTTGTGCATGTATACTGTAACTTCAAGGCAGGGACTCTCTTTTACTGCATGCTTGTGCAGTGCTCTGGTCTACCCCTAGGGCCTACCACAGTATAGATCAGTTTACCTGTAACTGATGGGGAGGATTCTTGATGAGGATGCACAATCAACCAGAAGAATCCAGCTGGCTCCTTTATGTACATGTGCATCCTCCAGTGCTAACAGCGGTTGAAATGAAGCAATGGGAACTGCAGATGCTTTATAAAGACTTTGATTACCCACAGGAAGCACATGTTTTGAATAAATCACTGTGGTAATTTCTTTTCAGACCAAAAGGGATACTGAAGTCAGGAACAAACTTGCAGTTGTTGGGAATATTTTGTGAATGGGTAAGTGGTGGTGTTTTTGGCAGTAGTTAATTATAGACATCTTTGGATGGTAACTGCAGGATCACTAATAATACTCAGGCAGCATTCCTGCTTATTACTAGCAGGGATTTGGATCACTGCTTTCTTAGAAGAAAGGTGCTTATTTCAAACAGCAGAAGATTTTGAAATAAGTCACTTCAGCATGCTTGTGTTTATCTTAAGAGTTAGTATGTTTGATCATTCTACTTAAAATGGTAGTGAGTCGTTCAGCAATTTGTGGTTTAAAGGTTGAGTGTGCTGTAAGTGCTACTGTTTTTTTAATAGTCTTTGAGATTAAGCTGTGGCTGGTAGAAAAATGGAAAAGTACAGGTAGTAGATGAGTAAGGCAGGAAATAACTTAAAATGGCTGTAGACTTGAGTGCCGTTGGCAGGTATGTGTTGAACCTCATGGATGTTTTCAGCCCTGCCTGAGATTTGCCTGGCATTAGTTTCATGGTGAGAGATCTGATATGCAAGAACAATGTTAAAAATGCACCTTAATTCCATTCTAGGTCTAAAGTGACCTAGAGATGCAGGTATTTCAGTCTGACTGGCAAGATGTAGAGTCTTATGCTAAGCAGCTCAGACTTTTTTTTGAGATTTTTTTTTTCTAAAAGAATGAGACATTTAATTGAAGTGAAAATCTTTTGCAGTGGTCAGTCAGTTTTGATGCATTGTTTTATATAAGCTTTTATTATTTTTTTAAAAGAAAACTCAGTTAAGTCAGCTATGAACACTACAATTGATTTGTCAAGGACTGAGGAGGAGGTAGGAGGGCATTTACATCTTTTCATTTAGGTTTGGGACTGGCTTAAGGGTTGAGTGTGCTGAAGAATGTTGTTTGAGGTATATCAAGAAAATTAATGTAGGCTAGAGGGATGTGTTTTTCATCTAGTTCTTCTAGTCACGCACTTTTGAAATGTCTTTGCTCACCTGGCAGAGCGAGGACAGAACTTGGATCATGGGCCTTAGTTGCAGATTAAAGAGGCAATCTCCTTACACATGGTTACAACACACACAAGTGAAATAATGAGTCTGTCCTGTGCCATTCCTGCTCGTGATGCAAGGTGGTACACTTCTTTTGTTGCAGAGGAATCTGTTTGGGTTTTTACATGGCTCATTCTTGGTGAAATGGAAAGCTTTGTGTCTGCAGAACAGTACTGACAGCTTGATACCTGCAATAATTTGATGACCTCTGACTTCCCTTTTGACATGTGTACACTTGCAGAAAATTTGGTTTGAAATAAAAGGCATCTCACTGCTAAGTATTCAAGTTATTTAGTAAACATTTTTCCATGTATGCCTAAAGGCAGGCCTGAACAGTATGATACAAAACAGTGCTGCCTTTGTTTCTTTTTAAAGATCTATTCTGGACTTGACCCCTTTTCCATTTTACTTAATTTAGAAAATCTTTGGAAGGAACTGCTCTGGTTCTCTTTTTTTTGGGGACACACTTTGTTGCTCATTTGAAGGAATCAGGAACTGCAAGGATTTTTATTGCTACAGCCACATGTTGTGTCAGAGGAGAGCAGGATGTTCTTCCACAGGTCAGCAAGGGAATCTGGATAAGCCTGCATTTTGCCATCAACTTTACTGGCTCCTGGAATTCAGAGTCCCTCTGTGTGTCCCCAAAAATGAGACATGCAAATGTACTAGTCTAGTCTGATAATTGATCTTGTGGAGTGTTCCCAGTTCAATCATTGAAGTGTTTTTGTACTGAAAAAAACCCCCACACTTTCCATTATCATGCTTGGAAATGAAAATCTGTAAGTGTTCAACATCAAAGATTTTGAGGTACTTTGTGTTAAGGCACCTTTGTGTTCCTCTGGCTATAAATTATTTATTCTCCCCAATCCTGCAATGATTACTACCTTACCACTCTCAATTTTATGCTGCTAACATCCTTCACACGCACCAGTTACTGTTTCTTAAATAGGTGGCCTCATTGGTGCATGTTAAACTCCAGGCAATTTTTTTTTCCAGTTTGCACTTAGTTTGGAATTCTGCTGCTTTGCTTTGCATCTGGAAGAAAGGCTGATCTGAAAGCTTGTCTACTTTTACAAATGGTGCTTGTTGACCTAATAAGGGAAATTCCTTCCACCTACAACCCAGATCTCCTGAGCTTAGATGGCAGACAAGCTAGTAGTCTTTGTAATGTTTTAGGTGCAGAACACACTGGTTCCTACTCCTAGGTCTTATTGAATTGTGCAAGACGAAGAGAATTATGTCACAGAAATGGACATAGGTCCAAGTGTTGCTGGCCAAATGTACATATTATAAGTGGTGGACCTCTATGAAATTACTTTTCTGTTTATCTCCCGTCTGTTACTGACTTACACACAGCACAAACACTGACCATGGAAAAGAGTTGTAACTACAGTGAAGGAAAAAAAGGAAAAGATTAATAAGAAGAAAATGTATGGTGAAAGACCAGAATATATCTGTTTGGAAAAGCTGCTATAGTACCTGGCTTTAAACTTCTTTCTTTAAGTTTCTTTAAACCTGGCTTCTGTTTGGACTGGTTGTCTGTGGTCTCCTCTTTTAAAGATGATAGATACATGACATTTAAAATGTAATTAATTTAAGAAGCTTGGCTTAGATGAACACCAGAGAACAAAATCCAGCTCCCATGGAACATTGCAAAGGGACGCAGAAATGTCTTTGTGCATGGTTGGAATACTTCAATATTTTGAACAATCAGTTTCTCCAGGGGAAAAAAGGATCCTTTTTATGCAGAATGGGCACTTTTCAGAAGAATTGTGTTACGAAAACCCCATTCTCCATCAAAACATCTGCGATTCATTTCCAGACCGCTATTTGTAATGATAGCTAATTTGATTCATATTTTCCTCTTTCTCTTCACAAGTCGTATGTGAAAAGATGGTGATCTTCACATATGGCTTTACATTTCAGCTGTGTTTGTCAAGCAGTCTTTGCCTATAGACCATTAACTGCCAGTTTGTGGAAAAGATTCAAGATCCAAAATTTAATTGGTGTTGAGCTGCTGTGACATAGTAGAGAGGGTGGGGTTTGCAAAATAACTGCCTGGTCTACCTTTACTGCTACTGAAGTCAGAAACGATATCTGGGAAGGAAGATGAGGCTACCTTGGAGACAAAGGTACAATTTCTGCCAGCAAATATTAAAAAATTGGAGCTGTTCAGAGCAGTAAGTAGCCTGGTTTTCAAAAGAACTCAACACTAAGCTCACTTCAGAAAGGCAGCAATGAATTCTGCCCTTTCCCAAGAGAATACGGGGTGGTGAAGAATGGTTGGGTGTGCTTGGCATATTTTACAATCTGGACATTTTATTGATGTCTCAGCCAGGGAACTGGGTGCATGTGGGAATGTGTCCTCAAATGTGGATGGTGAGCTGTTTCAAAATCAGCCTTTTGCTGCTTGTTGTTGACTGTATTTGCAAGATTAGGATTTTCAAAAGGCATCTCTAGAATTCAGAGGCACATATTCAACTGAAAATTGATAGACTGTGTTCCTAATTCACTGAGGAATATTTCATTTAAGTGCTGTTTGTAAATGTAAATATCTTTAAGTATCTGGCCTTAAATAACACTAAAATCTGTACCCTAAATGACCTGGTAGATAGCAAGTGCCACTGACTTTCACTGAGGGAGATGTAGGCACTTGTAGAACAGTACCACAGCTGTCAGAGTTCTTAAGTTATGTTGAGCATGCCCAGACCAACGCATACATGGTGAGAGGGAAGGACAGGACTTTCCTATCCTGCCTTGTATTGCCAAAATCAGGTAGAGGTCTACCTCCAGATATGACTCTTCTCTCACCTTGCCATTAATCCTATCTTAGAAATAAGGTTTTAATTCTATCTTACATGAAAACAATCAATCTAAGACAAACCATAGGAGAACCAGAAGAGATTTGATGCATTTTCCTCTCCCTAGATATTCTTCAAGTCTCAAGGCTGGGCCTTGGAAAAAAAAAAGCTTCCCATCTTTGGGCAATGGAATCATTCCGGGTTTCTCTCAGCCACAGCGAATCATTACTGTTTTGCACAAAGCAAAAGAACTTCAGCAGGAAGAGTGTGGCAAGACCCATCCAGATGCCTTGCAGCCAGTGATAATCCTCTCCCCTGAAAATGGTGAGAGGCCACATTTAAATCTAGCTCCAACTTTGTTTGATGGTAGAGTTTGAATGAGGTGCTCAAGGGACAGCTAGCCAGTAACACTAAGCCCTGTCATGGGGGGCAACAGTAAGCACAGGATATGGTGAGGTTTATATTAATGTTCATTGTGTACCAAACCAATGGATAATCACTTGATTTCTGCTTCAGCCTGGGATTTTGCCAGGAGGTAGACCCTAAGATGCTTGCTGCTGCCAAGACATAGCCTCTATCTACCCACTGAGCGAGATCTTGGGGACTTCCCCAATGAAAATGAGGTGGTAGCAAAGTCACTATCGGGGAATGCCAGTCTGACTGGAAGAATTAGGACTGATTTCAGAAGGGGTTTTTTGCTCTTAACTTCCTCTTGAAAATGGGACTCTGATTCCTATGTCATTAAAGAGGTTTTAAAAACATGAGCTTTAGCCATTTTGAAAATCTCAGCCTTAATCCTTACCATCAGTAACTTACATTGGAACAGTGTGAATTAAATTAGCCCAGTATGTTTTCTGGCATTACTTGCTTACTCAGAAGGTCTATCTAGTCCTTGCTGTGTCTGAATTATTTTTTTCTTGCCTCTAAGCTATCTAGCACAAGTGGGGTTTAGTCCTATGTAGACCTGTGGAGTTGGATTTTTTTCTTTTCCCCCTTTTTTCTCTCTATTTTACTGTCAGACCTGAGGCATTTGGCTTACAGCCCAGAGTGAAGAAAGAGAAACAAGGAGGAGAGAGAAAGAGTCTGACTTAATTGGGAAAACCAGAGAATGATGAGCATTGAGGCAAAGGACAGAGAGTTGGCTGCCATGAAGGTAGAGGAGTTGTGGCAATGTACAGACAAAAGATGTGATGGCACAGACTGAAGGTCAGACTTGATGGAGAAGGGAAAGCAAGAGTGCAGCTGGCTACAGGTTTTGGTGACATCTGACATATTGCTGTGAAGAAATAATTGGATAATGCACTAACATCTTTTCTTGCATTGCTATGAGGAGGACACAGGCCAGCCTAAAATAGGAGGTAGAAATTAGTAAGGGATACACAGGAAGAAAAAGGAATTGGACAACATAGAAAAAAAAAGGAAATTATATACTGCTAGACTGAATGTGGAAAGAGATGAGAGAGAGAGAGGAAATAGTCACAGCAGCAGAAAGTTCAAGTGGAATATAACTTCCTTAATTCTCCATCTTTTCTCATATAGAGGGAAAAAAACCCCAGCATTTGCATAGAGAACTGATGAATCACTGATTGGTGGCTGAGCCCTTTCTTTGCAAAAAGATTTGGTAAGATAAGGACTTGAGCCAGTTTTTTTGTATGTTTGCTTTTAACTTTGGCATTTGTATTTTATGCTCTTCTGTAGAGAAAGGGGTAGACTTTCAGGACTGTTTGTGAACTAGAAAGGGAATAGATTGTGGAATAATTAGAGATGAGAAAAAAAGGTAAAGTCTTACAGCTTCTATGACCTGAATGTGTTGGGAAAAATTAGGGTTGTTGGATATTTCCATAGCATAAGATTCAGATGTCTTCTTAATTTGAATTTTCTAACCTGAGCTAGGTAATTCATATTAAATCAGATAAACCAAAGCAATTTGAGATCCATCACTGTTATTTTAACCTGAATTGGCCAGCCCCAATTAAAAGCACATATTTGTAGACTTGCTCTGTGCTACGTAGCCATACCCATGATCTTATTTGCTCCGGGTAGCATCTCTGTAGTCACCATTGTAGGGTTAGGCCTTGGCTGTGCTACCAGCCCTGAGCTCGTGTGCATATCTGTCCTGGCCCAAGAGCAGAGTGAGCTGGAGAGATTGCTCTAATTGCCCAGAATGAGACAAGGGATTCTGGCAGAAACAGGGACTGAGTGGAGGCCTCTTGAACTGCAGCCCAGCACATGCGATTGGATAAGCAGAACGTTTAATATTGGGTTTCTGTTGAGAAAACACACAATTGTGAACACTAAACTTCTTTCCCAGGAGCATTCCCTAGTACTGATTTAAAATGTACCATTTCCACAAATATTCCTGCCAGAAAATTAATTTGTTAAAATATTTGTTGAAAGCATATATGGAAAGGGGGCTGAAGCTGAAGCAATTCAATGTTAAGGATTCAAATGAATATTAACTCTCTTTTGCAATAGTACATTCTTGTCTCTAATTATGATTCCAGGTGAGCAGATGACTGTAAAGTCACTCCTGGGAGATGTACATACAGCAATCACTGTGATAACAGCTTTGCAGATTGAAGAGACTGGATGAGTTGAGCAGTGTGGTAATGACATATGGAACCTTCCCTGTTTTGGAGACTAATTCCTATCTAGCTGAGATCAGTAGTGGGGTGGACATCATTACTTATGGAGAAGCTCTGTAACAGAGAGACATTCAGAGGCTGTGAGACGTTGGGAAATGCTGGCCACAGCCCTGCCAGATCCAGGATCAGGCCAAAGTAGGAAGCCCAGATCTGAGCAATTGGACTCCATGAGTGATAGGCTCCTCTTGAGATGTAAAGGCTGATCTGCCTCTGCGCTTATTGTGGTAAAGCTGTGTTGGTTCCCAGTAGACATGCTCTGGGTTTACTTCCACAGGCTCCTGCTCAGCACTCATAGCATGGTGCATGTGGCAATTTATCAGGAAAATAGCTCCCAACATCTTTCTTTTCTGCCACCCTCCCCCCCCCACTTCTTGCTTCTTTGATACTCAGGTAAACGATCTTTTATTTTGTGATAGGAGGCTTTGTATTCATCTTCCTTGTCTTGTTTTTCTTCAACCACTTCCACTTACCCCTCCTTGCTTCCCTGCTGTCCCTACTCCTTTCCTTCTTCCACATTTTATGCCAGTAGATGGTGGTATTCAGCAAATTCTTCGAGTGCCAACATAGCACCCTTTGTCACTAGCTGGCAGCCCAGCTCAGCAGTAGGAGTTTGTAGATGCGTGACTGTCACAATGTCGACCTGCATAAGCAAGAAGCATGAGCTCATCTTATGCATTTTTCCTCTTGTTAGACCTCTGAAAGAGATGTCATATTGACAGAGTCCCAAACATCACCAGGGGAATCAATTATCTGTTGTGATGTGTGGGATTTGGGAGAACCTTGTGCACACGTTTCTGTGTGTACACCTTCCATCTGTGGGTATACCTTCCAGAGATAGGCTCTGCGGCCAGCTCTCTGACAGAAAAATAGGGCTGGAAATGAGTGAATGTATTTCTGAACCAGATTATCACTGGTAATAGTAGGCCTTGGGTCTAGATGCCCAATGCAGGATAGTTGGATTATAAAAATTCATATGCAGACTGAATTCCTCTATGGAAAGGATTTTTTATACCAGAACCCTGGTATTTATTTGACTCAGCTGGAAGACTGTATAGCATTTACAGAAGCAGGATTTAAGTCATGTTAAGGATTAAAGCACAAGTTTTCAAATTTGGTTATGGAAGTTATGTGCAAAATTTATTCTGAAAGAGGATGGGCAGCAGTATAGGCACACATATACTTTCCAGGTGTTGTCAGTTCTTGCTATGCTTCGTGATGCTTCCTGGCAAGCACTCGCCAAGTATTTTTAAAGAAGAAATGTTTTGAGCGTGAAATTTTTCTTGTCTTGCTCTTAACATCTTCCTGTAGTCCTTGTATGTCCTGACTGTGGCTTTGCAGCTCTTTCCATCTCAAGCCCCTTTTGGGCATGCTTGAGTGGGAATAGCACTTATCCCTTCTCTGAGTTTGGAATTTGAACACCCTTCCTATGGAGAGCTTGACTGCTGCATCAGATCTGAAATAAATTCACTTTTTAATATTGAGATCGTCATCAATCAGTTAAGAGTAACCAGAAAATAAGATCTAAAATATTGAGGTGTGGTGCTTTGATAAGCTTCTGGCTGGAAAATGATTAATACAAGTCTATGGAAAAAGATGTTGAGAAGAGGTGTGCAATTTTGGGTGCCCATTTTAAGAGCTTTTGCAGATCTCTGGTGTTCAAGAATTGCTCAGTTCTTGATTTCTATAACAAGTTGCTTTAAGCATTCTAACCAGAGAAACAAATACTGACATTATGCAGGAGTTGCTTGACCTTCAGAACATTAAACATAAACCCTAGAAACACCTTGTGCAGGAACTGCTGTGTTTTTGGTGCCCCAACCTGTCACTGAAAATATGCTTATCTTCAGCAAGGTATCTTTTCCCAGGAAGCATCTCTCTTTCAGTTGCAGCACACTATTGTTTCTTGTTCTAGCAAGGAGTGTTTCATAGCCAGTGTGTCTCCTTCCCATTCTTTCTCCCCTTTGTCATTCCCTGGGGCTTTACCAGCCCAGTTGATAAATGTTCATCATCATCCTGTAGATTACCTCATCCTAAGATAAGAACTCAATACACAATTACAATTCTATTTCTAAATGACAGTAGGCCAGGCTGTAATGCCTTTGCTGTTCCTGAGCAGCATCCACAGTTCATTAGTGAGTGGCTTGAAATCAAAATACCATTCCATGCCACCAAGAATATACAAGCTGAGCCCCCGAATCAAGTCCAATGGATTTTAATTCAGTATTACTTTTTTCAATACTTCACTTCTTTAATTTTCGGCTACGTTTCATGGGTATAATCCAAAGATTGCTGTCTGATGTCTGAAGTTCTTTCAATATCTGTAAAAAGCATGTTCTCCAAGATCCTGAGATGAATGATACATGTGTCTCCTAAATGTTAGCAGTATTACTAATGCTGTTTTGTCACCACATGTATTAGCAATGGGGCTGCTTTAGAGTTGGATTTTCCATGTGGAAAAATACCATTAAGAAATCCTTTCCTCCACTCTTTGATGTACATTTTATCCTTTTATTTTTTGTGAGAGGATTACAACAAGAAACAAAAGCAAGAATTAGTAAAGGGGAAAATCAACATCTGAAATAATGCTTTGGTTTTAATCAAAGATAATTTCTGATCCACAATCAAAGTATTTTGTTTGGGATTTTCATTGAAATTGAGTTTTCAATGAAAACTCCAAGATTTTGTCAACAGTTTAATTCTGTTAGCTGAAGAAGCCAACATCCTTCAACAGAAAAATCTTGCCCAGTTCTAATCAGCAATGCTGGAAAAGCTATTGGAACCTGCAGAAGTCCCCTTCAATCAATGAAAAGACATAATTAGCTTTGGACTTGCTTCTGTTTGTGTAACCGTGCCCAACACTGCTGCTGCTCCATCTAATGATCCTGCTGAGAGCAAACCTTCCTCAATGTGTGGTCAAAATTGCCAGTTGTGCATTATAGTATTGATGGAGCAAAGCCAGTGTTTGTAACAGTAATGTCTGTAAACACAAGGCTGGTTTCCAGAAAAACACCTCAGAATAGCTGAGAAACATTCCACAAATCCTACATCTACTTCTCCTTTGGAGGAGCAAGCTGTGGCATGAGCGGGATCCATTTCTTACCTGTTTGCCCACTGAAATGCTGCTCTCTGCCCTACTGCCAACAGCAGACTCCATTGTAGAGCATGGATGCCCTCCCTTGTTCCCTGTGCTGAGTTTAGAGGGATTGCTCCTGAGCAAGGGCTTGTCCATTGTGAATAATATGTCAGGTTCATTAGGTTTCTAATGAGCTCTTAATTTTAGAATTCCTGGCTAATTGACAGGTAGACACATGATTGACTTTATAATAAGTACAGCTCATTTCAGGCACTAGAACTGTCAACTAGCATTGCTAACCCAAAACATTAAAGAAGTCATGAGTCAAACCTCTCAAATTATAGCACAGGTTGAAATTAGGAGATTTTGTAAATGAAGTTTTCTGGGTTTTTATTTGACTGGTGATTATTTGGGTTCATGTTTCTGTATTTCATTTTCTGCAGCTGTGGGAATTATAGTTTTACTATTCTATTTTTCCTACTGGCATCTCTGATCATCACCCCCTAGACTGTCACACTCATGTCTGCATTTATAGAGTGTTCATAAAAGTCTTCAAAATAAAATTGACAGCGAGACTTCTGCCTTCTGACTTCTCAAATTTTACACCTAAGCTTGAGTATAACTTGACCTGAAAACTTTAAAGACAAGCATTTGGGGCAATTTGGAATATACTTTAGACATTTCCATATTATGGGCCTTTCAATTCCTTATTATTCTAGTTTGGTTCACATGCCATGCAGTAGAGATTACAGTCTAGGAGATTATATAATTTATGAAGATTATATGGCCTACTGTGAGGTAAAGCCTGCCATGCTTTCTTAAAATGTGTCTCAGATACCAGCACACCATGCTCCTGGTGAAGGCAACAAGAACATAAATCCTCATGGTCTATCCAGCATCTCTGTTAAATATTTTGCTGCATATCTATAAATCTTTAATTGTTAGATGAACGACTTGGAGCAATCTTTGTTAAGAAGATATTGGATGTGTTACAAAGTTCTCTCTCAAAGCCTATTTCTGTGAAACTTTAATAATTTCCTAGTCAGACCAAATTCAACAGGAGTTTTGTCTGAGTAAGGAGTGTGGAAGGGATCTTTTGAGATGCTTGGAGGTTGTCTTGCAGGTGAGCACATCTATGTTTGAGTGCCTCCTGCCTTGATACTTCATGAATCACATACACCTTTCAGTTCAAGGGGCTGACCATCTCCAAGAAGATGTCTGAGTACATCTGTCCTTGTGTAATGTTCCAGGCTCATTGAATTTGGGGTTTGGTGAACATTTGGTGAGAAACAGCTAGTGGTGACACCTGTAGGAGAATGTGCTGTGGTATAACAGGCATTACGATGTCCTTCCTAAACGGGATTCTTTGCTTTTCTCATAGATCTTTGTTTTCCCCAACTTTTATTCACTTTGATATTTAGGAAGATGTTCAGCTTTAAAGGCAGGGGTTTTTTTTGTGATAGGGAGATACTGATGCAGGGTAGAATAGAAGGCCATGTCATTATATTGTGGTTTTGTTGGTAACTGTTCAAATAAAATTTCAGAGAGTTTATACTTGTGAAAACCTGAATAGTGTCAGGATGAGGCTGCTTTCCAGTCCCTACTCTCTCCATTGTGCACCTCTGCACAAGACAAGGAGCCTACATAAACCAGACAAAGATGCAAGCATTCTTTCCAATTTGAAGAGGGCAAGAGAGAAAGTACTTAATTCTTGCTGCCTGTAACTTATTGGTAAAGTCTGAGAACCTCTCTGATAACCAAAGATATACAGGTGGTTTCTCTCATATTCCAGAACTCTCCAGGTGTGTGTTAAGTACAAAACAGTCGCTGATGCTGAAGAGATATTCACACCAGCTCCTGTCCTTTCATCTGTGGTTGGTAAGGAACCTCTTTGAAAAGTTTTTTTACTAGAAGGAAAAACTAAAGTCTGTCTCAAGGATGAGTGCCACCACAGGGAAAGGAAATGGCTCATAACACAAGACATCTCACATCTTCATCTCTTTCATGCCCCACCAGAAACTCTACTGTACTTCAGCACCTCAAATGCAGCATGTAGTATCTTGTATTAGGCTTCCCTAGATACATGCAAGAGGAGCTTCAAGGGCTTTAGACTGAAGTCAAGATGGTGGTTAGGTGGTGGATTTCATACCCCACACCACTGCATTTGTGTGTAGAAGCTGCTGTTTTCCTAGCAGAACTGAGAACAGAAGCAGATGGCCATTTTGGGGTCAAAGCTTTCTACAGGGAAATAAAGAAGGAATGCTTTTTCTCCAGACAACCCTCTTGGAAAATTCTGAAATTTCATTAAAATGCATTGCTTTTCTGAAGACAAAACATTGAGTTGTTTCCTAGGTTTTTCTTATTTTAGCTTTCTTTTTCCTTTTGGAAAAACAAAACAAAACAAAAACCCAAATAAAAACAAACAAATAAACAAAACCCCCAACCAATAAAACCAACTAAACAAACAAAACCACAAACCAATCAAACAAAAGCCCCAACCCCCCCCCAACCGAAACCAACAAACAAAACAACAGCAACATGCCCCAAATCATTACTACATTTTAAACCACAGAAAATGTTTTTGTTTCTTTTGGTAGAAAATATTTCTAACTTTTCTTCTAGTTGTGATCAGAACCCCATCTGCACTTCTAAGGTGTTATCTGTATCTCATCTGAACATGCACAAGGAGATTCTGTGATTCTGTCACATTGGCAGATGTATTCAAAAAGCATTCCCTTGAACAAGCTCAGTGCAAGTCAGTGGTGGGGGAAGGGAAAGTAAAACTTAATTTTAAGCTGTCTGGGAGAGGCACTGTCATTATGTTCTGTATGCATTAAATGCAAACACAGAACAGGTCCAGGTCTGTGGCTGGTACTCTTAGGTGTGACAGCAGTACAAATGAAATAATAATATCAAGTAATCTCAGCTGGTCATTAACCCTGCAGTAAATGCCTGTTTCATTTGTCAGGTACGAGCACTCGGGGACCTCAGCTAAAATTGGCACCTTCTTGTGCTAAGCGCACACAGCTAATTAAAGACAGTCCTTTTCAGTGAAGTGTTTTTTGGTATAGATAGGCAGGACAGATAAAGAAGGGCAGTAAGAAAACATTAATTAGCCCTATTTTGGAGATGGGGACCTGAGGAACTCTGGTGACAGAGGCCCTGCCATGGTTTTTCTGTGCTATGATGGAGACATGCTATGGGTTAGTAAAGTCTTAGCCCTGTGTTTCAGCCACAAGACCATCCTTCCTCTGCAGAAGATGCATTGAGTTTCTTGTTGCTTAAACAGAAACATCAGTTTACATTTTCCTTGTTCCTCTTTCAAAAAAAGTTCCCTGACCCTTTTGGTTTCTCTCATCATCTCAGAGTGTTAGTCATCATTTAAAATACACACAATGATTAAAATAAGTCTGATCATGTTCAAGTACAATATTTCAGGGAGGTTACTTGGTATGACTTGCATGAGGACATGAAATGCCAGAAGGACCAGTGCAATCAACAGAAGGCTGCTGTGCCAAAAAGGGTGGGTGGGGTCATGTGCCGTATACAAGGGATTCATAAATGTTTACTATAATTTGCTGCCTGGTTGTATTTGACCTCTGTGGGTTGGCACATGGACTGATTTATTGCATCCATGCTATCTTAATTACTAAGGACACAACTGAGAGCTTTTTAAAATTAAAAGCGACTTATTTCCCTCAATTACTTAAGTGCAGAGGCTCAGGCACATATGCAGTTGCATCTTGTGAGCCAGTTTCACTTGTTTGTGGTTCTCCCAGATGCTGGACTTTGGGTATAGGCAGAAGCAGGCACTTGCTGCTGGCTCATAAGGGTAGGTTTACCAAGACTTTGGGAACTTTTCTTTCCCCCACTGCTGGTCCTGCTTACAAAAGTTTGTTCTTCTGGGTCTCAGTTGGAACTGGAAGGCAAAATGAGCAAAGTCTCTGAAACGTTGCTCCAAATGTTTTTCTATCCCAGCTGGATGCAAGTATTATTTGAGACCTCATGAGAAGGATTATTCCAACAAAATTTTCACCCTAGCTTTATGGACTGTCCTGCTTTGGCAGGGGGGTTGGACCCGATGATCTCTTGAGGTCCCTTCCAGCCTCTGATACACTGTGATACTGTGACTAAGGAATACAAAACAAGTTTTAAGTAAGTATCCAAACTTATGTTTGCTTAGCCAAACTCAGACACTGAAGCTTTTGAGACAGGCCTGCTAATGCTTACATTGTTGAACCATTTTGAATGTAACACTAGGCAGTTATAGAGCAGGTCATCAGGAACTCACAAGTACATAAATTTTTTCATAGTTCTCATTTTTAAAATGTGTCCTAATAATCAGGTCTGGATGCTAGGGAAGCTGTTTTCCCATCAGCTATAGTCCTCCTTTGACTTTTTCAAATTTAGGCAAAGATTATGAGAAGTGGTTGGCAATTTGAAGTTCTTTGTCTGAGACTTGAGATTTCCTCAAAGAGTCTGGCTTTCAGAAGCCTTTTCAGTGTAGCTGCCCAAAACTGAAGACTTCAAATTGCTCTTACACTTCTCTTACTTATTATTGCATTTCTGTGTCCAGATAAGATACATAACCACACGTGAGGATCTAAATTTGCTGATACCATAGCTCTGCTAGAGCATAATTGCAGACATACTTAGAGACTTTGTTCTTATTTCACATTAATTATGCTCAAACATAACTCAGCTGCAGCTGGTGCCATTTTTATTCACATCAGATAGAGGTGCAGTGATTTTCAACATCTGGTTCCTGGACTCCAAGCATCCTCTGAAAGATCTGAAGCAAGTAAAACACTCAGTAAAGCAAACTTGTCAAAAGACATGGGTCAATCTAAAGACATTTGCATCTCTTCTGTAGGTGGAAACAATGTGTAAACTCTGGACTGGTATGAGAAACATGGTAATTCAATTTCTGTAAATCTCCATGATAGCTTATCTCATGCTTATTCCAAGATTTAAAATATATAATGCACATAGCAACTTCATACAAAAGCACACTTCTCTCCTTTTAACAGCTCACTTGTTGAGAAAGCAGCTAAAATAAATTCAAGCCATCCCAGTTCTATCTTCTCTTTCAGAGTGTTGGAAGGGAAGGAGGAGACTGAAATATCGCAACATTTGTGAGCTGCTAACAAAACTATGGCTGTTCTAGACTGAAACAGGCAGGCTGCAGGCAGGGAGGACTATCTCAGTACAGACTTCCAGCAGCCCCCTCACTTCTCACACAGCTACTGCATATTTCTGACAATACAGCATTGAGAGAGGAGCAGTCCCCTGGTCACTGACGTTGCAACCAGGAGTTGTGATTGCAGTGCAGATAATCAAATAACAACTAGCTTTAATCTTCACAGGGGTTAGGGCAGGCTGGACAAGCCTGTCCAGGATTTGGTGTGCATATTCATAAACTGGTGCCTGAACCCTGTGTCTCCACTACATAATGTATCCAAAGTAGCTAGATTGAAGCTGGTCAGTGTGTTGCTGTTGTGCCTTTGGCTGCAAGGCATACAGAGTCACAGCTGCAAATTGGGTGTTGTAAGTTAACTTGAGGAATAACTATTCTTTATCCAGAATTACTATAGCAATGCTCCCAGATCTGTACATATCTCAGGTCCCATTGCTCTTATTGCTGTGCCTAAAGTGCCTAAAGGACTTGCATTTGGAATGTGCAGGACATCTCTCTGTGCAAGCAGAGATGGATCTGGCAGTGGAATGACTTCTTAATGGTCACACCAGAAGGTCAAAATATTCAAGTAATCTGGAAGTTTAGACCAAATTTCCAGTCCAGACCCATAATAATAACAACAAATCCTTTTCCTTAGATCATTCACTGCTAGCTAGGGTCTGTATATAGACCTGTGTTGCAGAAGGGTATCGAATGCAGAAGACCTGAGCATGGAAGAGAGAAAAGCAAGGAAAGGGCAAAAAGCATTTGAAACTTGAGACAAAAAAGGAGAGAAAACTGAAGATTTAAGATGTAAATATGGATGATATGTGCCCAGATATGTCTGGAATAGGGAGCTGTGTCTGTCAGTGTACAGTACCAGAGGAAAAAGCAAGCTTAAGGAACATGAAGCTTTCAAATAGGACCCTGTAACAAGTCAGGACTAATCCCAGCAGCAAATCTGGAGGGAAAGCAGCATTGTGGAAACCTAGAGAGCCAGTTAGTAAAGAGTCATGTAATTAAACCTCGAGTCTAATAGCAACAAAGTCCTGCATGAAATCATGACTCTAGTGAAATAAGTGGCAAAAATCCCAGTGATGTCAGTCAAGCAGCTGCTGGCATTTACCCAGAGGTTCTGTTCATGACCTGTGGGACTGTATGTGGTACTGTAGCCTGGACAAAAAACAAAGGCTCTAGTAATAGGTGGATTCATATGTGCACCAAAAGCATGTCTTTTTGATCAGGTGTGTTTCTTTTGACAAATACTCGCTTTCTTTGGAAAGTGCCACCAAGTTTTCAGCTGAAGTAGATGCTCATCCTGGAACATGTAATTTATCTCAAGAACCTGACCCATAGAGTCAAAGGGAAGCACAATTTCATTTCTGATGAGATACCAATGATACCATCTTGAATCACAATATTAAGGGATTGGCTGGAATACTGCCGCAATGTTTTACCTCCCCATCAATTTTTTCAGCATAAAACCTTGTTCTGTTTTGTGAGCAATGTCGAAGCTGAACTCAGAGGCCTACTTGGACAAAACCCTGTTTGTCCACCTGCTGCACAGGAAAAATCAGCTTCTTCCCAGGATAAGCCAGCATCTTGCCGCCTCTCAGAAGATGTATTATCACCTGTCCAAGGGTAACAGCACCCCAAACTGAGTCCCTGGATGCAGGAACTGGACCCGGGACCGTCCGTTGTAGTCAGTAGAGGGGGACAGAGAGCCACTCTAAGAGACTGTACTGGGCTTTACAGCTTTGTTAGCAGTTTGTGCTGCGTTTTTGCAGTGACCCATGCACTGGAGTGTTGGGCTGTGAGCAGAGACCCCGTACACTTTGGCAATACAGATAGAGAATCATAGTTCAACAAAGGAGCATTGTTAGATAAATCTAACTTCAAATAAAAGCTGTTTTGCAAAACAAATTCAAAGCCATGACAGGCAAGAATTTTCATTTTATCGGCTGATAAATGAAGATGCTTAAGGGTCTGTCTCTAAAGGGAAACTATGTGCTCATTTAATTACATCTTTTCTGGCAAAGGGAGAATGCATTTTTATTATTATTATTGTTAGACATATTAGAAAGAGCTATATGCTGTAATATCCTTCATTGCAACCACATTGATTAGCACTAACTGGGAACATAGTATAATATTACTATGAGGCACAGAGGACTCGTTTGGCCTGTCCTGTTTGTTACTTAATTATGCATGTATAAAGAGGTGCAGCACCTGCAGAGATTCCCAGCACCTCCTGGTAAGCTGAGGCAGAAGCTGCAGCATATGAGAGCAGTAAACAAATCCTGCAAGTGTGTTTACATTTTGAACTTACCAAATCTTCCCAAGTGGAATGCAGGGTCCGGTTTCAGCCAAGGAACTGTTAGCAGTGAGTGAGAGTTAATGGATCAATCTGCTGTCTCTTGTCAGTGCTTTTACTGTTGACTTCTGGAATGTGTTTGATGAAAAGAAGGCAACTTCTTGAGACAGAAGATACAGATGTAGCATGTTAAGTTTGGGACCTACATGAACAATAAAGCAATGTTATCAGTGTTTCGCTTCCCTAGTGCTGCTTGCCAAAACTGACAATAGAAAAGCAGCAAAGCTTTTTTTTTTTTTTTTTTAATTACCATCACTTCACATTAACCATTTGCTCCACTTCTTTATGGAGATGCAGTCAGATGTTGTACTGGTGTTATAAATGAAAGTTGCCAGATATTTAAGTAGGGGGATGTTGCACAGCCTCCTGTTGCTTTTCTATGGGTGGTAGAAGCTGCTTTCTGAAAAGCTGAATTTTAGTGGAATTTGCAGGATTGTTCAGCCCAACCAAGACCACTGGCTCCCTGTGCTTTATGTGCTTCCCACCAGCAGAATGTCTGGGCACCAACCAATAATTCTGGGATTCTCTCATTCTCCCCATATCCCAATAGGGCATGCCGTTACCCAAACTGAAGCGAAATTTTGAGGCCTGTGTGTTGTACCCACATGGTGGGTACATGGTGGCTGTGTGGAACTACTCAGACCAGCTCAGAGTGTGATGTAGCTGAGAATGCTGTGGCAAGAACTATTCACAATCAGATTATGTTCTACTTTGGCTGAATAGTTGATCAACACCAACATATACTGCTTGTCTATCAGAGACACGTTATTAAGAGCTAGTTCTGATGTGCCCACTCAGTACTATGGATACCTGTGTGCTGTGTAGACATAACCACAGAGGCTAAACCCCAGATCCATCAAGGTATTTAGGCTTTTAACTCTCACTGAAATGAGCAGGAGTTAAAAGCCTAAATACCTTTGGGGATTTGGGCCTAAGTGGCTTACAGAAAGCCTGTGGCACAGCAAAGACTCAACTATTTTGACTTGGAGACCAGTGCCTCTGATATGAAATCATTCTTCCTCTCTACATCTGGTAGCAGTTTGCATTCACATTTCCCAGCTCGGGCCATCAAAAATATGCTCATGCTTAGGACAGGAGGTGAAGAATAATTTGGGTAATTGAAACTACAGCAGGAATGTGGTTCTGTTGCCTGACCTGGAATTTAACCAGGCAAGTAGGGCTTGGGGAAACAGAGCACCAGCTCTCGCCTTTCAGGTGCACTGAAGGCAGTTAATTTCTCTGATAGTAGGGGGATAAATAGCTGAGCTTATGTGTCTGTTGAAAACGAGGCCATATTGCTGAGAATGAAAGAAGGAGACTTGCCAAACACTTGCCTTGTTATCCACATGACTGTTTATCAGTTAGAAGTAGAGCTGAGCCAGTAATTCTTAATGGGTAATTCATATGATGAATACCCCCTCCCTTACACTGCGTTTAAATGGTGTATGAACCAGCCATTACTTTCAAATATTTATTTACTAGTCACAATTATTTGTTTAACACTGTGAATAATTCATGGTTTGTGGAATGTTTTTGGGCAGTTCTCTGACAGTAGCCAATACCCAGGCTATTTTCATTGGGCAGAAAAGTAAATGTCGCCTTTTTCTGATTACACCAGTGTTAACTGAGGATAACTTGAAGTCAAAAGGCTGGATCCTTCACTGATGTAATTTGGCATAGCTCCATTTTTTTAACTGATTTCAAATGACCAGTGTTAATTCACAGCATCTTACTAAATGGTCCTGAAAAGAAGAATTGTATGAAGGAAGAATGACTTCCACACCATATTGACTGGCTAAATATACTATGTTTTCCAGTCACATCTTTTGCTTGAAATTCTCATATGTATAAATTCACAATTGACCTCAGTTGCATATTAATGAGCAGCTTGGCAGTAAATTATGCATGTGTGATTGTACACAAAGTGACAATTTTTGCAGAAAGTTGAGGTGTTGTTTGCAGGGCAATGGGGAAATTGTTTTGAGGACAAATCTATGGCTTGTGTTGAGGTTAACCTGAAAAACTTCCTGTTCAGTGTGCAGGACTTTTCAGTTCCAGTATTACTTTTAACATTACAAAATCTTCCCTTATATAAGTCTCACTGACGTCAGTGGAGCTTTGCCACTTGTATTTGCCTTATCAGATTTCCAATCCTTAAAGCTGTTTTAGAAGACATTTTTAACTGCATTCTCTGTGGTGCACAGCTAATGATGGGGAAAGTAGAGCAGGTGATTGTGTTGGATTCTCTCTCTGTAATTCTTGCACCAGTTGTCAGTGGTCTCCAATGGTTGTATGTCAAAAGGATTCTGCAGATATACCTCATGCCTCATCTGTATCCTCTCTCTGTTCCTCTCTGTCCCAGTTCCCTTCATTGCAACAGCAAATTACATGTAGTGATACCACCAACAGAACCAGGGAGGGGTTAAAGGCTTGGTCCCTAAACATGAATTTCTAGGTAATTTCTGGTTCCAGATTCTCAGAGCAACAGCCAAGGCTTGCACTCAACATTGCTGCTAGTTCCCCAGCTAAGTCTCTACACATCCATGTTCTTCTTTAGCACTTTTTGTCTAGCTAAACAGCAAAAATTTATGTGCTGCCACTCAGATGGCCATCATAACATGACTGTGATCTTGGCTGCAGGATCCCTGTATCTATCTTTAACAAACTGATTGTTAACAGCACTTCACAGGGAGAAGGCTTGTGTGTTTCTTCCCTTGCCTTTTGGCATTTCTGCTCTACTGATGATACGGCTCCTAGAAATGCAAAAGCTCAAAGGAAAAAAGCACAGTTCAGAAAAATGGCTTCAGAAAGGCACTTTTTTTTCCCCCCAGAGTAACAAAACCAATTTGCATGTTAAAGAATAAATGTCCAGGTGCATGTCATTGTTCACTATGCACAATTTACTAATGGGTGGATCTAGACAAAAAAAGGATCTAGCGTGCTCTTTGGCTGCCTATAAAAATGAGCAAAAATAATGAAGCGGTGTGAATCAGAGCCTTACTGTAGGCATGAAAAAACTGGAACACAACAGTTTTTGCTGTTAGGTACCAAATATTATCTCAACGGTTCTGTAACCAACTGGGGGGAATTAGGTTTCATAAACCTTACTAGATGAGCACAGTTGATTGCTTAATATTTTTCATGTCTCAAGTTTCACATTTCTGGATGTCAACAAAAGTTTCCATTGGGAAATTTGTATATGTTTGTTTTTTGACTGTGCAAGGGTAAGCATGATTCTCAGAAAGGTACAGCTACTGACCTTTCTTTAATTACAAGCAAGTGCAGGGGGTTGATGGATACTGCCATAGTGTTGGTCTTTTCTGTTGAGTGAACATTGCTGAACAGCCTTCTAAAAACAGTGGTGTCTTTGTACTGCAGGCTGTAGTTCAGTAGGAACACACCTGATTACACCAAGCTCTTTTTAACTAGAGCCCTGCACAGTGTCAAAGGAAAATGTTTTATTGTAAGTGTAAGGAAGAGCAGATGCATTGAAGAAAGGTCAAAGAAGAAGAGAACCAATTGACCTGCTTAAACAGAGCATCTTTGAGGACTTTTAGCAGAAAACCTCTTTGTCTTCCACTGTGATGGTGCAACCTTCAATCAGAAAGAACTGCTGTGACTGGAAAGGTATGATACCTTTTTATATTAAGTCCTTCCAGCCAGTTCAAAGACAGTAGTTCTTCAGCCATGTACTGTAATTACAACTGTTTCCTGGACTGTGATTCAGGGCTCAGTCCTGCAAACACTTAGTTTCCCATTTGTATTTGTATTTGTATGAAGTACAGTCCTCAGAGACACAGGCTTGTAAAATTGTCCCTATTGACAGTGACAGAGACGAAGAGCACACATACACCGCACAGGGGAGCTGGCTGCCCATGTGTTGGTATAGCCACACAGCACAGTGCTGTCTGGGGACACTTGTGTCAGTCCTGTGCAGGCCTATATTAAGGTCATGCTATGCTGGGCTATTTCAGTGGACCAAAACAGCCTGAGCATAGTGACAATCTGACTTGGTTATACTGATGTGATTCTTGCTCTGTAGCTATCTCAGGATGTTTGCTCAGAAATCTCTGAAGCATTGAGTGGTTGACAGTGCATGTGCACCTTCAGCCACTTGTGCATACCCAGCAGGGAGATGCCTTTAGAGAGAGTATTTGCATTAGCATTTTATCTGAGATCAGCTGTGTGCTTCTGAAATGTATCTCCCAGTGATCCCCACTGAACTGCACATTCATGATGCAGAGCAGTCATGGAGGACATGGACTGGATTCATCTGGGATGGCACTAATCTACTGAATGGGCACCTGGCATGGAACAGCAACCTAGACTGCAGGAAGTTTGAAATAAAACATGTATGGAATGGAAAGGCACAGTGTGAGGTCAGGTCCTCGGCACCAGCTATTTCTCTCTGCACATCCATTCCTCTTACTCTGCTGCACTATTTGATGTAGATGTGGTCAGTCCCATGTCAGTACAATGACTTCCTCCTCACCCCTGGGCAGGGCCTTTCGGGCCATTTTCCATATGTGTGTAAGACTTTGGGAAATCAGGTTTACTTGTATTAGACTCTCCATATACTCACAGTGATTTTTGTATGTAATCCCTTGCTGAGTATGGACTGGTGGGTCAGATCAAGCAGCACAAAACCTAGGCCTCTTGTACTGTTGCAGAGCTATAAGGCATGTGAGGGGCAAAGGGTGAATTTCTTTCTTCCCTTTTTCTGTGATATCTGATCACATCTCATGATAGTCACTTTCCCCTTACTTGCACTCATCTAATTACCAAACATTGCTCTTTTGAGCTGCCTCTGGAGACTGACAATGTTGAAGCATGTATTTCAACTCTCCTATTGTCCCTCTGGGGGAAAGATAGGAAGAAACAGTGAAATTAAATGTAGGTGGGGTAGCAATGATAATTATGTTGGATCATAACTTCCACTGATCTAATTAATGCCACCTAAGTTGTGGCTTGTGCAATTGCCTTGATTTATTGGTTATATCCACAGTTGGCAGAATGATGTTTTTGTGGAAGGCCCATGGCTCTGATACGAACAGTGATAGAAGTCGTGCTTCATGAACATCGTGTGGTATAGTTACAGTGTGTGTAACAGTTTGAAAGGTGCCTGCTCTGCCATGCTCTTTAGAGGCACTGTGAGGAAGTGGTAATGATGTAGACTCTACAGTCCAGTTTGTTTCCAGCCAAAATCCCTTCATGATGCTCTTAAAATCATGTTTTCCTGTTGAATCCAGTATAACAAGCTCTAGGTGTTCCCAGTATAAAGTGACAGTAAAAGATGGCTCTCACCTAAGTTCCAGTTTATGTATTTGTTTTATTACTCAGGATATGTCTGGATTTTACAGCTGAGTATGTTAGGAATTTAGTTACAAGTTGAAACCACTTTTTAATGCATGGCTATAAAGATCAAAGGTTGCAAAACCAACACTGGAGAGCCAGGTCCTGCTCTTCCAAGGCTCATCAATCATGACTTAGTTCTGGCCCATCTCACACAATTTTCCACCATGTGCTGTCATTCCGACAAATGTTTACCCATAGCAGTAGACCAGAGACTCCCACAACTCTTATGCTAGGTATTGCTATTGGTTCCTGACAGCACTTCTCTTTTTCTGTTTACCTGGTATTTCTTTTTCCTTCTCAGTTTTTTCTTTCTTTATCTCACAGTTGATAAGTTGAGGTATGTGGCTTCTGCTGGTGGCATACTGTGATTTCTCCTTTCTTCCAGGTAGACAAAAATACAGATCAATATAAGATCAAGATATTCCTTGGTTCCCCCTAGGAATCTGTTGAAGACTGTTACATTTGTATTAGCTGAAGTTCTGCAATCCTCTGTCAGCCTGTGAAACAAAAAGAAGGCAGGAGAAACCAAAATAAAGGCTTTATCCAGGGAGTCTGACCATACACACGTTTCAGATAGGAGAAGGAAGAGGCGAGGTGAATCAGACTCTTTTTGCACCACTGCTATCAGTCTCCTCTATGGCACTGGGCAAGTCACTTTATTTTGGTTTCCCATCTTTATCTCTCTTTTAATTGTGAGCCTCTCGAGTAAGGAGTAGTCTTTTGCGTAATGGGGCACCCATAAGCCACAGTCTTAGGAGGCTTCTTAATGCCACTGCAGTAGAAAAAAATATCTTTGTGCAGTACATCTTCCCAACATTGCCTGGGAAAACTGGAATGGCTATTATGAGTTTTCTTATGAAAGATTCCTTGGTGGAAGATACAAGAACAGCAGGTAGACACTTGGATCACTGACAGTTCTAGTTTTTTAAAGTCTTTCGAAAATTTTTTTTCCCCCAAGAAATTAATTCTGTCAAAACCAAAGAACTAAAAAAGATTCATTTCATCTCAGATAAGATGTACTTTGCAATCTGAAGCAAAGTATTTCATTAATTAGTTTTTGAAACTTTTAAGGGTTTTTTGTTTTGTTTTTTAAATATAGAATTTAAAAGTAAATCAGCTTTTTGAATGGGAAAATCCAGACTTTTGTCCAGAAATATCTAAATTATTTAAATAAAAAAAGAGTGTAAGTTAAATTTAGCATCAAAATGTAAAAGTCGTTAACCTAAAGTTTTAGTTTTACCTGCTTTGGTAACAAAGCTTAAGAAAGTCAGCAGCATAAAATGCATTTTAGTATTTTTGAGACCTGAGAGTTTTCCATGCTTCTTCTCCTGAATGAACTTTTTGTGGAAGTCCAAGGAGCAGATTAAATTTATAGTCAGTTGTCATTTAAATTACAGGGTTAGAAATGAGAATGTTCAAATAGCTCATTTGTTTCTGAAATTCTGTTTCTGAAGGTCCAGCTTGAGTTTTCTCACCCCATGCTGCTTTTGCTTGTAGGGATTGCTAGGGAGAATAATTATTAATATATTTTGCTTGTTATTGTGGCTGTCATTTTCATGGTTGGAAGGTCAGATGCATATTTGACAATGAAAATCCAAATTTTTAGAAATGATTGGTGAGACTGGAGATTTCCCCCCCCCAGTGTCTTGTCTTTGGATATAGAAAAGAAGCTCAAAGCTTTGAGCCTTAATTTTTTAAGGTGCCTGAGAAGAGAGTTGCAGACAGAACTGTTTCCTGTTTTACTTTGTGCTTTTGAGAATGCAAGAAAGTTACATCAAAAGGGAAAACAAAAAAATGAAACAGGGAAGCAGGGTTGCATTATCATTCTGAAGAAGCAATTTTATTTTATTTATTTTATGTAAATACATGTAACAGTTAAAATAAAGCTCATATTATATTGCCTTTGACTTTTGTAACTGTTGGGGTGTGACAGGATTTAAACTTTTCATGGCATGCCAAAAATATTTCTTAACATAAAGTTACTTTGAGTAGCTAATGTAATTATGTCCATTACTCACAGAGATTCCACTTTGTCCTGGACTTTGTCTTATTAATGTATTTACTGTGGGAGCTGGGGCAAGTGTTAGATGGGTTTTGCTGCTGCTGTTCACCCCGTAAGAGTCTGCAAGTTTCATGGAGGAGGATAAGCATCTGACTCGCTTGAGGGCTACAAATGACAGGAGCTCCCAGGGTGGGGTAGAGCTGGAGGTAGAGGTAGGGTTTTTGCTGATGGGTGCTGCAGAGCTGAGGCAGAGGGTAGGTGAGTTTTGTGCTAGATGAAACCTCTATGAACTCATGATCTGTGTGCCCAGCTGAAAGATGCCGTGTGAATATATTTGAATTGACACTGGCTGGGACTGCTGGACTGGCTTGACTGGGGAGGAGGTTTGTACTGATCCTCAGGTGTAAGGTTATGGTGGGGCCTGAAGTTGGTGCTGGAATAAATTTATGTTTGCCAGAGGTGGGCTCCTCTGCCTGGAATTCTGCTGAGGCTGGCTGGGATTTGGGGTAGAATTTGACTATTTGACTGATTTCATTCATGATTAGGTTGTATAGCACTGAGTAGGATTTTTAAAGACAGTTGGCTAAACATCCTTTAACTTGCAAAGTTATTTATCTCTATTGGTTCCTGTAACTTCTGACAGAGCTGTTTCCTTGTCCTCTCAAGCCAGATGTCTGTGATGCACATCCCCCTTGAGTGCTGGACCATGTGGTTGCACCTCTCCCTGCCCTCCTGGGCAGGGGTATGGGCAGATGCTGTGACCTAGAGCCTCAAGTTGATTCAGCCTGTACCTGCCTTTGTAACTATGCCTGTCTTCCTCTGACCCAAATTACCTAACTCAGCTGGAATTTCCTTCCTCATATTCCTTGCCTTACATCTACACATCTCACCTGCTATAGTTTAACTGGCAGCAGTGGGGAAGTTGGGGAAACCGTGGGCTAACGCTGTGCCCACCTCTGCCCTTCTCCCTGCCTGGCTTAGAGAGACACTGTGTAAATGGAATTTTTAGCATCAAAAGTTTCAATTACAGCAGGAAATGTCAGGCCGACAGAGTGCAACTGTTCCAGGTTTCCCATAAGGAATACTCCCACCCCTACTATTTACCCATATGGAAAAAACAACCTCTGATGGTATTTTTGTAAGTTCTCAGGTGAACGGAGCTGAATGGTATCATCACACACACAGCAGGCTTTCTACAGGAGATGAAAAGCTGTAAATCATAGCTTAGAGTCCAGAGCTTTTACAGTGCCTTTTTCATGAAAGAAAATCCTGAGATACAGGCTAAGTGGGATGGGGGCTGTTTGAAATAATACTTTGGTCCGTATTCAAGCTCTTTAGAATTAACCAGGTTGGAAAAGACCTTCAAGATCATCAAGTCTAACCTATCACCCGACACCATCTAATCAACTAAACCATGGCACTAAGTGACTCGCACAGTCCAGTTTTAAACACCTTCAGGGATGGTGACTCCACCACCTCCCGGGGCAGCCCATTTTAATGGCCAATCACTCTTTCTGTGAAAAATTTCTTCCTAACATCCAGCCTAAACTTCCCCTGACGCAGCTTGAGACTGTAAGAGGCAGCTTAACCTCTAGCAAGTTAGTAGGCTTGGGGAAAAAGGAATAAAATGGAACGTTGATCTCAGAGCAGGAGATCAGATGGAAAGCATCATACAGAGTGGCATGTACACGTAACACTGGGTTACAGAAGAGCCTTACTGAGGTACTTTTTAGCAAATACAGATTGTCACTGCAATGATCAGCAGAGCCATGCACCTTCAAGAAAAGCCTGGCTCTGAAGTAGCTGAAAGAAGAACAAAGTCTCCCCTCTATCTTCTTTTCTAGAGGCTAAACAAATCTAAATTGGCTCAGTGTCTTCTTGGTCATCTTGAGCTCCATCTTGTGATCATCTTATCTTGGTCTTTCTCTCTTCAGTTAGTCCAGAAATAGTATCCCAAACACATCTTGCAGGTCATCAGGCAGTATCAAGCTCAGCTTTTATCGGAAAAAATGTGAGACTTTTACCATGGCCTTAGAAATCTCCAATGGTCTTTGGGCTTGCTTCATAGCACAGAACAACTGCTGGGATGGATGATACAGCCACTTAATTCACTACCACTCCTGCAAGGACTCCATCATTTGCCTCAAGCAGGAACAGGTCATGCTTTTAATGACAGTGTTCCATTTGTGGGATTGTCTTGGACATACTGGTTCCAGAAATCGCAGATGGGGCTTCCAAAAAAGCCTGGAGAACTGCTCAAATTAAATCAGCAAATGTGGTAAGGAATTTGGCATTTAAGTCACCTGGCTCTTCAGGATAATTCAGTGTATCACAAAACCAGGCTTAGTCAGCACATTGTCCAGCAGAAGAGTTGCTGCTCTTGAGTTTTCAAAAGTGTTTAAGCTCTCCAGCCTACTCAGCAAACTGCTTCCTAGTGGGAAGTGCCTCTCTTCATGTGTGCAGTATGTATAGATTGGCACTTATTTATGAGAAGGAAGTTCTATGGGAAGGAATTTCTGTGTGAAGTCAGTTGGTCATGCCACATGAAACCTCCTGTGTTTCTCTGTGGAACAGCACAAGATCATAGCACAAGACAGTACCATTGGTGATACACTACTTCTGGTTAGGGCAAGTGGTAACGCAATAATTTAATTTAAGAGACTGCAATGAGGTTTTGGAGTGTGTTTTTATTCCATAGGAAGACGAAGGCAAGATCTCTTGAAACGTTTCATGAAATGAAAATGAAAGGGAAGGATATCTTTTTTTACCTACATCTGATGTGTGAGTCTGCATGGTAGTGTAGAGTGCTCTGTCCTCAGCCAGGACTCAGGATCATTCAGGATGGGTTGTATTCATGGCATTACATGGGGAGATGGAAAAGGAACAGAGCTATGTGTCAGTGAGCACATCTGGCCATGGGCTCATCCATGAGCACTATCCTCAGCAACTCAGCTCAGCTCTGGCTCACTTGGCACCCTCTAATAAAGACAGGATCAGGGTGAAGGATATGAGATAAGGTGGAAGAAGACATCTTCCGAAATCTTTATCTCCAAGTACAAGTTTAATAGATGTCAAGGCTCTTTTACTCTGGTTTTTGTTTTGTTTTGTTTTGCTTTTTAAAGCTTATTAGCTTTGGAAAAATATGTAGCATTGTTCCTGAGGTATTGATTTAAGTTGATGGGAGAACTTTGCAGCTAAGGATATAACCCATAACTTTTTATGGTATCATTCTTCTGTATAAGAAAAGGCAAGGAAATGGGGATACATGAGAGAGAAAATGAAGAGGAAAAAAAAGCACAGAATTCACAAAATCTTGCCCATCACTTTTCTCAGCCCCTGCATGGAAAACATCTGCATGCTACAAACCACTTTGATGTCTGCCATACAAACTCTGGGCTCTCCTATCCGCTGAATGGTACATTCACAGGGCATTGCTTCTCTGATGTCAGCTGCCCTCACTGGGAATAGGCAAGCTGAATATTGCTCCAAGCAGCTGAACACACACCACCTGCTGACTCCAGTGAGTTCATTCCGCTTGTCTGCAAATATAAAATACTGAAAGGGGCACAATTATTGTTCCTTTGGAGATATTAAAATTTAGAAGCTGCCTCTAGTGACTGATGTATAGTAGTAGAGCATGATCTTTCCATGGAAAATTGAGAGCTACTGCAAGATAAACCTTGCGTGGGTAGAATAAATAACGCCCTTCTCTTAGGAGCTAATGCATGGTGTTTGGTTAACCAGTGGTGCCAAATCCAGTGGGAACATACCAGTAATTATACCAGGTGTCTACGTTCAGAAATCTGCTGGGTGGAACACTGACCAGTAATGCAGGAGACCAGCAGAGATGTTTGCAAAGGTCTCTGTTGGGGCTTTTTGCTACTTATAAGAACTTGGCTGACCAGTTCTTGTCATGTGTGAAGAGGTTCTGCTGTGAGCCTTTGTGCTAGAACAGCACTGCCTGTGCACATGGAGCAGTCTTTGTGCACTTGCTGCTTATTGGAGGTGTGGAATCAGCAGAAGGTTCCCTGTCCTGAGGTCAGTCATAAAAGGCAGATTAGAACAAGGCAAAATAGGTGGGCAAGGAGCTAAGGATGCACACAAGGCCAAATCTGTGTGTGAAACAACTCTGCTTTTAATTCTTTGTAGCAGCTCAGTATCTGACCACTCAAATGGGGAGCGATCAGTCTGTCTGTGTGGATATGTACAGCTGATCTGGAGTTAAATAGTCTATATATTGATCTGATCCTAAGGGAGGCATGGTGTAGGTCAGGTGATTTACTCCCTGGAAGTGTCTACTTTCTCCATTAAGTCTAATGGGAGGTGAATGTGCCTGAGCAGATGTAGATACCAACATTGCTGGGAGTTAGATGAGAAAAAAAAACGTATTTTCCTGCAAGGCAAGTAGTGATCAGTCTGGCTGCTAAGGAAAAACCACAGGGCAATGAGTCAGTCAGACAAATCTGATTGAAGCCCTGGTGACCTCTCTCCAGCCTAGCCCAGTAACAGAATAGTGCATTTGCAGAAATGGTCCTAAAATACCTAATTACCTTTGCCAGCTGCCAAGCTAGTGCCGGGTGTGATGTTGTTTCTAGGTTGTGTTTGGAAACAGTTGTGTTGGAAAGGCAAAACCAGACTCTTCATATGACTGGAAGTGGTCAGCATTGGACAATTTGTGAAAAATCCTGTTTGCTGATCTCTGCCAAACTCCATCTCTCCAGTGGAGCAAAGTTTAGCAGTACCATCAGTGGTGACATGCATGAAGTGTCATTAAAGCAGCAGAGTTAGCACCATGGATGGACATGTCCCAGAGGGAGAAGGTTTCCTTTTGATCTGCTCTGCAGATCCTTTGCCATTGATGTGTGAGTCTGTACACCACACTTCTTCCACTCTGACATCAGTGGAAACTCTGTGCTTAGGCAGGTGCAAAATACATGATACTTAGATGCATCACAGCGATAAGGGCTCTGAACTGGTAATCATGGAGGAAAACTCCCTGTCCTGCTCCTCTCCTGCCGTTTCACTTTGTGTCACCTAGCAGGAGAGGATGATTCTATGGTGTGTCCTCTTCTGAGATCACTGAGTTTTCTGTATGGTGAGACTTGCCATGCCAAAATGAGTCATTTAAAGAGTTCAATTAGTAATTTATTAAACAAATTAACAAGATATTAAAGGCCTTGTGCAATGATGTTCTTCTGCAGTGATCTGGTAAAGGACTTTTAACGCAAACTATTGTATCAGATAGGCTAACAGTAAAGCAAACTGATTCGTTCAAAAGAAAATAGTCATTCTGAGGTTACTATCCTCCATCATAAATCTGTCACTGTAGCAGGGCTAGCACTGTATGATGTCAGTGAGCAAAGGCAAAGGGTTTTTTATGGGAATGTCAATAGCTTGTAGGTTGCAATTAGGGATGAACGAGGCAGGGTCACTATTTTTGTGTAACTGAAATACTTCAGAGCTCTTAAGACTGCATCTGGACTGACCTAATGGTCAGTGGATCCCAGTGCAAGTCACTATGGCTGGGCTACCTTTAAATTCCAGATTTTGGGTGCCAGGTGCCCTTATGGGATAAAGAATTGACCACATTGCCTAGCAGATATGACCAGTGCTCTTTTCATACCCTCCAGTTCACACTGAGAACCCTCCTCAGCCTGAGTTTAGAGGTGGGCAACAGAGATACAGGAGGGAAGGAGAGAAGTGCAGTAGATCCCCCAATACATTTGGCCAAATCTTTCCTTCCTCCAAGTTGTCTGGTTTAGACATGGGTGCAGTCTAGTGTGCACTTCAATTCAAGATAGTCCTTCAAAAAGGTCCTGAGTGCAGCTCAGTGTGGTATCAAGACTTCGAGCCCAAGCAGCAGCTAGGCTAGCAGCCAGAAATGTGGACAGAAAGCAAGTAAGTCACAGGGTTGGACACACTTGAACTGTTTTGAATTCCACACATACACAGCAATGCAGAAATAGCCTTGGATTATATTTTAAAACTGTTTAGCCCTGACCCACATCCCAGTCAATGAGATGTTTTCCAGCGATTTGAATGGGCTCTGGAACAGGCCTACAATTTTACTAGCTCCTTCACCTGTAGGATGAAAGTCCTTCTCCTGTGTCAATGGGCCTCCTTACTTCTTCCTCCCCTCTCAGTTTCCATGGGCCCCTGGCATGGGAAACTCAGCCTTATTCATCTTTGTATTTCCATGTCTCTGAATCAGGCAGGTTCTGGGTATGTTCCACATAGAAGCCTGTTATCTTTTCAAATGGCAAAAAAGAGGGGATTTTTCCATAGTCACATAGTTTTTCCACAGAAATGTATTCATGAGAGTTAAACTTGCCCAAACTATGTTAATGTATGTGGTTGGCTTCTGTGCCAATTTTCATTGTGAATTAGATGCAAAATAAAAGGGCTCTTGTGTCTCCCTTTCCTCCTCCCTGAATCCCTCCCATAATTTTTGAGTTCATAAGCCCATTTTGTATGCGAATCAGATCAGGAGAGGAAAGGCATGGGGATTACTTTTTTCTTTTAAACTGTGCCTTTGCTTTAAACTGATAGATAGATGAAAGTTATGACTGAACCAAGCAGAGCTCAATGCAATGGAGCTGGATCTGGATCAAATGGGGTAACTCCCATTTGTCCTGAGTAAACCTTGCTAATTTACCCCAAAGAAGGAACCTTAGCTTATTAGGGGCTCTGTTCATTGCTGCATTGTTATTATAAGGTATTTTCACCT
Organism: Indicator indicator; assembly: GCF_027791375.1. Lineage (NCBI taxonomy): Eukaryota > Metazoa > Chordata > Aves > Piciformes > Indicatoridae > Indicator > Indicator indicator. Next base: position 8,481,446 of record NC_072018.1, on the reverse strand, counting down.
AAGATAAACTATGTCTCTTTCTTAATGCAGATGTTTGGAATTCAGCTTGACATTCTTCTTCCAGAACATGCAACCCTGGTATACCACAGCACACAGAAAACATCATTTGAGTTCAGGTAGCTCTGTTAGCCAGACAGCTACAAAACATTCATAATACAAGCTGTAGCTATTATGAGCCATTTCTCTTTGGTACATGTCCTGACAAGCTGCTGTTATTAAGTTTCAGTGTATTTCTGCTAATGTTACCTACCTATTTTCATTCCTCTATGCTGTCACATGGAGCTGGTTGGCGTGGTCTTGGGAACTGGGCTTCAAGGCTCCTCCCTGTGAAAGCTGCCAGCTCATTTATTTGTTTCTTTCCAGTGGTTCAAGCTGGTGCGTTATTCAGAAACTTCTGAAAGAGTGGGGTTGGGTAAACCTCTGATTCAGTTAGTTTGAAAGCACCCTTGAAGTCCTCCTCCGCATCTTGCCCTCTTGTGGCTCTGAAATAGGTTTGACAAGGCTAATTTGGAGCCCATTTCTGAGAAATCATCAGTATTTCTGTTGGAAGTGTACCTGAAATTGAAGGTCCAGGTCCTTTCTTGTAGAACTGTGGTAATTTTAGTTCAGGCCCTGACTCTCCCTGATCTTTGTTTCTCAGTTTAGGAGGCAGAAGTGCAGGAGGACAGCAGTGCAAACACAATGTGGGTAGTGAAGTGTGAAGGTCAAGTGGCAAGAAGACCACTTGTACTTTTTCCTTATGCCAGCACTACTCTGCAGGGGCAGTGGTCACCGCTCCAAATTATGTTCTCCTGATGGCTGCTCAGTTTTGTAAAGTCCATTAACTTTGCAAATGGTGGCAAGGGCATTGGAATCTCAATGGATCTCTGAGCACTCATTGCTCTTGATTCTGCTAGCGTTTGTCTCCTTGTGTTTTAGCAGTAGAAAGAGCTGTGATACAGGAGCTGCGATACAGGAGCTGCTCTAGGCTGTTGGCCATTGGTATAATCATCTGGGATGGGTTATGTCAGATGAGGTGGTTTGACTGATAGCTGTAGGCTCTCCACATCCCACCTTTGCCCTGTAGAAGAGCTTCTTATGCTGTTTCAGCTACTCGTGTGTCTGTACACAGCCAACAGCCCAGTCTGTGAGCTGTTGTCTCTACAGATGGAGCACACCTCTGCATCCCTGAACCAAAAGGATAGCAACAGCAATGTGCTAAGTGGTTACATGCAACTGAAAATACTTGGTATGTAAGTGTCACTCTTGAACAGATATTTAGTTTTTGGAGGAATGTATACTATGTAAGATTAGCAGATGGACTAAGGAAGGTCTCTGGAGAACATACCTTCATCAAACCCAGTTCAGTTGGTTTGTTGGCTTATAGCACTGCTGATATCAACTGCTTGCATACTGAGAGGGGGTTTTATATGGCAGTAGTCGTGTTAGCCTCCAAAAGAGTGTCATCTTGAGAGTGACTTTAGAAATACAGAGATTTTAGTATGTAGAGCTGGGTGAAAGTTGCTTACTTTTTTATCTGAATCAGAGATACTGATGGCCTTGGCTTCACAGAGGATAAAAACTGACTTTAAATCAAAGATGAGGTTCTTGGGTAAGAAAATTATTTTAATGGAAAGTCACTGTGCATAGTAATACTCCCTATAAAATTATAGGAGTTGGCTGGCCATTCTGGAGAAATCAGGCAACACCTGGTATTTGAAGAAATTATTCACACTACAAGGAAAGCTTTTTGTTCACATGCAGCTCAATGTATGGCAGGTGGGTCTGAACAACTCTACATGAATTTTGTTACAGTTGTGGGTGTGAGACCCTTATGGGATAGATGCTGCAAAAATAAGAAGACACCCACAAGCTCTTTGGCTGGAGTAGCTCCTGCAGCATCCCCAGAATCCCTGTGACTTGACCACATGAGCCAAGGTGCAGTCCCTAAAGGACCAGATCTCTTCTTGTCAAATCTTGGAGGCTCTCATTCTAGCTGCTGTCTTTTGGACACAGAGAGAAAAGAGTGAATGTATGATAGTTGTTTTGAAACTGATAGCCTGAGAAATTTCCATCACAGTTGCAGACTGGTTATGTGGACTCATGTTCTTCTTTCCCAGCTGCCAGAAACAGAATGTCTGGCAGGTGACAACTAAATTATTTCAGAAACTCCATGCAGTCCTTTCAAGCAAGTGCTTTTTGCCTTGATAAAAATCTAAGGAGTCCTGCAGAGGTTTTTCCCTTGGCACTGCCTCTAACCACCAGCGTTCCTGTCCTTTCCTGGTAAGGGGCCTTCTTTCACACCTCAGATGTTTGTACTGAGGTCAGTTAAGTATTAATCTGAAGGAGCCAGTGTGTTAGGCTCCAATGCAGACCCTGAGTTTTACCCAGAAGCATGGCCCAGGGGACCCAGTCACCCACCCACCGCTGCATGCTTGGGAGTTATGACAAGGCTTTGGGTAGTGTGTTTACAGTACATTTTTCAGCTGCAAAGTAAAAAGAGTTTTCTTTGTGGTTGTATGTAAATTGTTGTGGAAATAGAGAGTAATAATGTTCTTGTTTTCAAGAATTGTCATGAATGCTTGGTTTTGAGGCCAACCATTCAGCTCCTGTTATCTCTAAGAATCAAGATGTTTATCTGTTTAAATGATTGCAGTGTGTCTCAGGTATTTGAAGGTGGTTCTTCTATTTGTGGGAAAAAGAAAAAAAAATTAAAAAGAATCCATCTTTGTTTCCCAATCTAGCAAAAGCTTACTAGCCTCAGGCAGATCTTTTTATCTGCAAAGAATAAAGCAGATATGTCCATATCCTCAGCCAGTATAAATCAGTTTAATGCCCTTAGCCCATTATTTTCCTCTCATACAGTTTCACTTGTGTGGGGTTTAGGATATATTTAAGCATCTCCTTGTCTTCATGTGTCCAGTTTGAAACTTAGCAGCACAACCATTAGCACTGGCTCTTGGAGAGCTTGCATAAGATGCCACCCTGGTCTCCAGTGCCTACAGAGTCAATGGAGTAAGGTTGTGAGCCTTTTGTCAAGCAGACAAACCAGACAATTGCTTCAGAGAATCAGTAAAGAAATAAGAGCTCCGAAGGTGAAGAAGGTGGTAGAGCTGTGACCCGAGATACAGGTGACCCCACATACAAGCACCATGCATATGTGTACCTCTCAGTTCATTGTAAGGCTGATGCAGTTTTATCTGCTATTTAGGCAGAACTTCACCCCAGGCAGTGGGTGCTCTGGGGGACTGCTGAAGGTTTAGATTTCCCTGCTTCCCAGCTGAACTGACTGCTGCTCTGGCAAAGTGGAGTATGTGTCCAGAAAATTTGGTTGCCACATGAAATCATCAGTGTTTTCCTCCTGAAATAAAACACACAACTTCCACTTGCAGTTGAGGGACATAGAGTTGAAAATTGTAACATTCCTTGAGACACAGAGGCTCCTCTGCCAAGATTCACGTCAAGAAGAGGATAAGAGCAGTGAAGGAGAGTGGTTCCTCAAAGAGAAGACTTAGAGGGGATTTAATAAATGTTTATAAATATCTGAGGGCTGGGTGTCAGGAGAGAGGGGACAGGCTCTTCTCACTTGCTTCCTGTGATAGGACAAGAAGCAATGGATGTAAGCTGCAGCACAGGAGGTTCTACCTCCACACAAGGGGGAACTTCTTTACTGTGAGGGTCACAGACCACTGGAACAGGCTCCCCAAGACGTTGTAGAGTCTCCTTCTCTGGAGACTTTCAAGGCCCGTCTGGATGTGTTCCTCTGTGACCTGAGCTAGATTGTATGGTCCTGCTCTGGCAGGGGGGTTGGACACAATGATCTATTTGGGTCCCTTTCAACCCCTGACATCCTGTGATCCTGCTGTTTGGGGTTCCTGGCAGAATGGGGCCCTCTTTCTCTCCTGAGGGGAAAGCTATGCTAGCCATGAACAGTGGTGACACCAGGTGAGGAAATGAGGATGTGGACCTGAGGGCCAGAGGTGCAGTGGGTGCTGGCAGCCTAGCCTGCACTCCCTGGCACCTGAGTCAGCCCATATTCCTCTGGCAGCTCCCAGCCCCACAGAGTCCACTAGGGCAAAGCTTAGGTAAATCCAGAGGTGATTTCTTTGGGGAATCAAAGCAGGTTAAGCCCTTCTAGGAGAGAAGGTTAGGTTATTGCAGTTCTCTCTCCACACCTTTTCCTTTTGTATTTTCAGGGCGTGGCATATTCTGTAAGTTTTATGTTTATCAAGAAGTTGATTGTGTAAATAAAATTGTGGCCTTGTGTGCCAAATAGCTGGGTTATGATTTCCTGGAGGAGAACCAAGGCGGTGTGTGGGAGCATGCCAGTGTTAATATGTGCACTTTGCTAAGAAGTACAGAATGTGTGAAGCAGCAAGAGAGGATAGTCTTGCAGCCATGGCACTGGTTAACCCTTCCCTGGCACCATTGTCTCCATGCCTCTGCCGACCTTCTCCCAGCAGCAGTTCACAAACAATTTGTGCATTCACTGGCAGGACAGGCTGAGGCTCTCATGGGCTTACCTGGAGCGTGGCCATATCAGCATGAGAATTCACAAGGCTTGGGATCCCACCCCAATTCCCTTATTGTGGCAGGAGCCTGGCATGTGAAGGCTGTGTCACACAAATCTCACAGGGGCCTCTGAGAGAGGCCAGGTCAGGCATGTGCCTGAGGATGACAGGGCAGGGACAAGGGCTTTGGGCTAAATGGGAATAAACTTCCTGACTGCAATAACTTTATTCCCTATTTACTATGAAGTGCCATCCAAAGTTTACTCTGTTTCTATGCTGCAGAGACAGCCAGAGGTTTTTTTCCAGTGGCTGTTGGAATAGCATCTGGATCACTGAATAGGTTGAGAGTTTTCTGCACAGGATGGTGCTGCAGAGAGGAAGTCTCGTGTCACTGAAGGCAGTGGAAGGATTACTGCCAGGCTTTGGCAGCACCAGTTACGCTCTGGGTTACTTTAGTTACTTTGTCCCTACATATCATGCAGTCCCTGTCTCAGAGCATCTTCTATCTCCATCCACTCAACCTTAGGTCATTACATTCTGGAACTGTTTAAACCTAAAGAATGCAGAAAATGTAACCTTTCGCTTTCTACCAAAAAGTAAATAATGAGTCAGCTACTTCTGTGGACAAAGCAAAAGTCCCAAGGATGCAGGAAAAGACTTCATTTTTCCAACCAGTGCGGAGTAGAGTTAGCTGTGTTACAGTGGTGAGGGGGTGGGGAAACTGTGTGCAATGGGAATTCTTGCAATTCAGACAAAAATAGTGACTTCCATTATTTACCCACCTAACCCGGAAACCTGCTTACGTTTCAGGCATTTATTGTAATTCCTCACATAGCTGGGGATGATAAGCCCCACTAACTAGTCATTGCATGCTGACTGAAAATGATAGTTAATGTATACCGTCTACCCAAACAACTTGCTTGCTTCAAACTTGCTAGATTCTGTTTTTTTTTTTTTCCAGATAACATTGCTGCCAATCACCCTCACCTCAACCCTCTGTCTTCATGAAATTCAGTTTAGTGGAACTCTTTGATCGCAGTCTAATCTATATGGGAGACTTCTCAGAGCAGTTCACACATCTAAGATGCAATGACAGTTGTGGCTCAAATTTCAAAGGAATCAAAGGGAACCATTTGGCCGACTTCCATTAAATGTCACTGAAATTTGGATGCATAGCTCCTATGTGCTTCTTGAGTAGTCTGGATACTGTGGTTTGAATCTGTTAATAACCCTGGGCCATAACCCTTTGCAGTCGGTGGAATTCTTGTCTTTGTGCACTATTATCTAGGCCCAAATGCCGAGGAGGCGAATGTGCTTTACTCTGAAGGGAACAAATGGGAGAGGGAGCACTCACCGAAGGGTTAGAGTTTAGGCAGGGGGAGCTTACCTTTTCTGTCTGTGCTCATCCACATATCTGTGTCTTCCTGCAGCCATCTCACAGCCCTCGTGGCTTTGCTGTGTGCAGGAGTGTGCTCGATTGTCCCTGGCACCCTGTCCCATGCTGGCTGTCCTCTCAGCAGCATGTGTTGGCTGGGCTGGTGTGCCTGTGGCCTTTGCATGGCACACAAAACTCCATACCTGATGCCCCTGCTGACATGCCTGATGGAAACATTCACTAATTTCAGTTCGTGGGGGAAGGGAGAGAGACTTTGCAGTTGGGCTCTAGCCCAAAGCTGTTTGCACTGGGATGGTGCATCACATGATTCCCAGCAGGCTACTCTTCTGGGGATTTGGCAACGTCAAAGTACAAGTTGCATGTTGATGTTTGGTACAGGCATTATATAAATGCTGCTTGCGCAAGCCTAGCAGCTGATTTGACAAGACATGGGGAAAGACGCATCTTTTTCCAAGGGCAGGATTTAGCCCTAAATGCAATATCTTCCCAGCAATGATACAATAACAGTACTTAGCAGGCATGTAGTTCTTAACATCATGAAAGTGATGTACAAGCAGCAACTAATTAATCCTCACAACGCCCCTGTAAGGCAAGAATTACTATCTCCATTTCACGGGGCGGGGGGGGGATGATGTGACTTCGAAAGGTCAAGTGACTTGTTCAGAGCTAAACAGTCTGGCACTGGAGCTCATTAGTTCTTGACTCACAGCCACTGCTCAATGTACTTGCCCAGCCTATTACTATATTTTATTATGAAAATCCCCTATGGAAATTGGAAGGCCAAAGCAAGCTACAGATTTAAACATGGTGCCTTAAATCTAAATGCTGGATCTATTTTGTTTGAAATTGGTTACAGTGGTTTTCCACTAATTTCACTGTGTTTTGGATGGCAATATTAAAAAACCAATGGCTGTCAAGCCTGCAAGTCTCCAACAAGGACAGAGGTTATCTAGATGTATGTTGGTGGCTGTCCAGCTTTACCATTTTTTGCACAGGCTCCTCTGAGGCCACCAAATAGTGCCAAGCTAGACAGTGTCGCTGAGACTGGTGAAATGACAAAGAAAGGTTCAGCCTCAGTTCCTGCAGGTGTGTGGCAAGCAGAGAATGGAGATTGCTCTGTCTAGTCCCTGGAAGACTCTTTGGCCACAAGGTTAAAGCTGGCTGAAGAGACAAACCAGGAACGCCACCTAGCTGTAGTGAAATGGGGTCTAACACAGGCATAATGGGGTGCTGTTTTTTTCAGTATTGGCAAGCTTTGCTGAAAAGTTGATGTGGTCCAAGCAAACTGGCACTATTTTGATGGTTCAGAAAATAAGCCAAGTCCTGCTTGACTTGGACAACCACAGTTCTGGAAATTGACTGGGATTTTTCATGTGCAAGAAAAGAACAGAATATATTCGCCATGTAATATTGGATCAGGACTGACTCTTGGCTCATGGACTAACAAGTCCACTGCTAGATTTCATGAGGGTGTCATCATGCCACTGAAAGTTATTTACACTAAGTCACCCTCCAGGAACTGGGTCACAACTTTTTTTTTCATGAGACTTGGCAGAGATTTCAAGGTTTACTAGAAGCTGAAGAGAATACGCCAAAACCAACTTAGATGCAAGGGGAACTGGGCCCTGTGCCACTGATCTGTGCATGGCATGTCAGGCTCTGAAGGTGATGGGATGGCACTTCCCTGCTCTGCAGCTCCGGCAGTTGCTGCTGGTTGCCTTTTGCACTCCGAACAAGTGTAAATGACTACCCAGAGGGAAAGCACAGCAGAATCAGGGCCAGATCTTCAGCTAGTGTCAATCAGTGCCTCAGCTTCAATAGGGCTGCATCAATTTGCCTTAGGAAAGGGTGTAATGTGGGAAACAGAGATAAGGGAACTCATGTTCTAGCACCCTATATCCTATATAATTGCTTAGGTAAGAGCACAGCCCAGAATGGGTTTGCCAGATGCTGGGGTGGTGCAGAATCAGTCCTGTGTTTTACAGACAGGTTTATAGACCCAAATGGAGGAAGCCTCTAGTCAGGATAGGCTCATCTCCTGCTCACTTTAGCAGTGTAGCTTGGTTACCAGCTGCAGGGAAGGATGTGGTTGTATAGACCTCAGCACAGAGCCCACATAGTGGGGCTTCCATTTTGCTTGCTAGGCTGTGATCAAGCCATGCCTCCCTATCTTCTTTGCTCCTGTGACCCACAGTAGCTGGAGTGGAGCCAGTGCAGGTCTGTGAGTGGCAGCAACAATCATACCTTTGTTTTGCTGGGCAGATGAATAGATAGATAACAGCGAGTTAATGGATGGCAGCCCCTTCCCTCCACAAACATCAGTCCTATCACTCACCTCCTCCCCCAGCAAAACGAGGCCTCGGGGACAGAGAAAGAGTGCAAGGATTAAAACTAACCCATTGCTTTGGAACTCCTCAGCAAAAGAAGCTGATAAGAGAGGGCTGAGATCAGGAATCAGATTTCAGGGGTAACAAATGAATAACCAGAAAACAGAAGGATACTGAAAGGGTTATCGGAAGAGAGCGAGATGGTGAGCACGTCCCTGCACGTCTTTTGAAAACAGAGGGGAAAGGCGTTTCTCTTGTCGCAGCGACAGACACAGAGCTGTTCAGACCACTTTGCACCCACCAAGACCCTGAGAAGACAAAAGAGCATCCCAGAGCTCTGGTGGCGGTTTGTAAGCTGTGAGTCAAGTACTGTTTCCATGCTGGCAGATTCCCGGAAGCTGTAAGCCCTGGTGTTTCCTGCTTTTACTTGGAAGTGATCAACACTGGAAAGGCTTGAGGAGTAATCAGGGCTCATACAGCAGGCTCAGGCTAGGCAATGTGGTTTCAGTTGAGGAGCTCTTTCTCTCAAAAGCTCCTATAAAAGCAGCCTGAATATAAAATCCCATGTTCTTACAGCAAAGCAGCATTGGGAAGACTGTTCACACCTCTAGAGAAGAGCAAGATTTGTCAGCACAGGCTTCACAGGAATGCTGCAAGGGCAAAGTTCACATCTCTACAGATCTCATGGAAGTTTTTGGAATCACTGTGTGATCCAAGGAGTGTATTTCCCCTGCTGAAACATGGGTCGTTCATATATTCTTCGCACAGGATGGATAGTCAAGAGTCAGCAGTACAGCTGGAGAAAGTCATTAGGGAACTTTTCCTCTTTTTGGAATGGGGAGAAAGGGGGAACCCATTTTCACCCCAGTGAATATTGCAGGGGTGTTGTTTAACTTGGAGGAGGAAAGCAGGCAGGCAGCTATGGGAAGGTTGCAAGGTTACTTCAGTGAGCATCCAGTTAGGAGGTTTCTGCCTGTTATCTAGGTGAGCTGAACAAAGCTGTGAAAGAGGCTAAAACAGGCAATGAGGATCCTCCCTCACATGGGGTAACCTGGGCTGATTTTGATTCAGTCTTTAGAAATAAAGGTAAGCCTGAGGAAAAGGAGAAGGAGGGTTCTGCCTTTGAGAATTTGTTTTCCCATTCCCAGTGGGTGAGCCTGTCTACTTACTCACTTGGGCATGTAGTAGTTAATACAATTTTCTTGATAATAATATATTGGGGGAATCTGAAAAGCTGGCAGATGGGAGCCAGATAAACCAGTTATGAAGGTAAACAGCTTCTCAGATGGCTCTAGCCATCTCCATTAAGGCTTCATCAGCCTTGGCTGTGGAGCTGATGACCAGTCTCTAGTTGCTCTTGGGACCAGAGGTCTCCCTTGAGGCAGCATCAGAGCAACATCTCAGCCTCAATGGGTGTCCTTTAGCCTCCCACCTCAGTGGTGAAAAAGCCATGATCGTGGTGTTTTCCTGCTTTGGAAGTTCTAGCTTTGGAGCATCTCCTGGGCTTGAACCTTCAGTGTTGCTGTTTTCATGCATCTCTGGGCAGACCCCCAAGGCCAGCTGGTGTTGTTGCAAAGATAGGGGTTTTAAATGGCATGAAACTTGGGGAAAAATGGAATATTAGGCAAATTTTCTTGCAGGCTACTCAAAGAACCACTTTTAGGCCTGGCTTACCTGAAAAATTGCCTTGATACAATTATTTTATTAGAAATAATTCTGTACTGTTTTTTTTACCACTGGTTGTAGTGGGAAAAGACCTAATGTAAGTGCAGAGTTTTTTTGGTATCAGAGTGACTTGTACCATACAGCTTTTCTTTCCAGCGAGCCCTGTAGTGTTTTCAGTGTTCTAATACACTCAGAGATGCACTACCTTAATATTTAAATGAAATGTTAATGGCAGAAACTTCATTGCAGCAGTGAGGGTGAGCAGGAAGTTAATTAAAGTCTTGCTCTTTATTATTCTTATGTAATGCTACTGTGGATGTTTTCCACCCCAGCTGTGGCTCCCAGCCTGCCCAGTCTTACGTTCCATTGCAGTGTGTATTTTGGATCCCAGAGATTCAGACGTACGTGGTGAGATAGCACAGAATGGCTCATTTTTCCCGGCACCTTCACCATGGAGGTGCAGAAGCAGATTTGTTCTTGCAGATTTTTTCTGTGCATAAGCAGGGGTACTGTCCTATTTTCTTTTCATAGTGAGATTTGTAAAACTAAGAAAGGGCTTGACCGCAAAGCTATATTCTTAAAGCAGCAGATTTTTAAGGATACTTGAAACTCCACCCTGAATTTCACCCCTAACCTTGTGAGCAGTGTTTACCCTTATGATAAATCAGATTTGCACTATACAATGAGAATACATTTTTCATCTGTCCTGTGCAGGCATCTTTCCTTTGCAGAATACAACCATCAGGAGTCTGACACTTTGCTGGAAGAGCTGGGCTGTACGTAGGTCAGTGTGCTTTTGTTAGGCTCTGTGGGCTTGTGGCTGTGTGGTAATGCTGGATGAGACTTACAGGTGGGTTAAGCCATGTGGGGACCTTCCCTCAACATCAGGGGAAATGTGCTTCTGGAAATCCAGAGACCAGAAAATCAATTCCTCAGGTGCTTTCAGGTGAATTTTCCAAGCAGGGAAATCAAGGCTAGAAAATAAGACATACAACAGCATTTCTTAGACTGTCTGTCATTCTTGCCCAGCAGTTCTTGACAAGTCCTGCTAAATGACTCCTTAAAACCTTCCCCTGAGGTGAGAGTATTCTTGTAGCCTGGAGAAGGAGAAATCTCTGCAAGAGCTCTGTAAGTCCTACAAGGCATTTCATGCCTGACTGAGTACTAACAGAAACATTTAAGAAGTATGAAAAAAAGATCATTCTTTAAGGTTCCATCCCATGCCCAGCAAGCACTATCAGGGATCCTACACCTAGACAGTCCTTCTGGAGTGCACATTTAGATCTTCTGTGATTCCTCAGGGCGATAACAAGTGATAATAGCATACATCCCATGAAGTAACTGGTAGGGCTATCAAACTTCTTGTCTCATCACCTCTGTGATGCTGTGTCACAAATCCTTTTGTTATATGCATGTAGAGGAACTGGCATGTTGAAACCTGTTAGTATTACAATGACATTAGTATTAGTATTACTCCTCTTAACACCACTACTCCTACTAATATGTTAATGAGTCGTATCATTAATAGATTAAGAATGAATTATATACTAAGGTAATGTGTGTTACACTTTGACTGCAAGAAGAGGCCATTTGTAAATGTCATGCATGCCTTACTGTGGAGTTGTATTTTCCTGCTTAGGAACTCCGGTGCTAGAGAAACGTTTGGCATTGCTCCTGTTTTCCTAGAAGTTTTCCACAGAATTGCTGTTTGTTAAATGGTGCTACACATTTCGCTCTTCGTTCTGTTAATGAAATAAAAAAAGGACCTAATTCTGTATTTTTTGAAGTTCAGAATTTCCCATTAGTGTTGAAAGGAACAAGGAAGAAAAGAAAAACTACAGGGCCAATTCTCAAATGTGCTCTTTGTGGTGGTAGGTAAGAGACAGTGAAACATGCCTCTTCCTGACTTCTGCAATTTCAGAGAAAATTCCTAGAGAAGCTCCTTGAGCACAGTCATATCCATGGTGTATACTCTTCATTTGCCTGCTGTGGCCAGGGCAGTGCTTCAGCAGTGTGCATCGTGCAAAGTAATATTCCTCAGCATCAACAGAGTGATGTTTTAGTTATAATTGTGGATTTGAAATTTGTTGCTGTAATTTGATTTTTAGAGGAAATGTGTACCCTTCCAGGGGAAATTCTTATTTAAGGAAGAAAGAAAGAAAGGAATGGGGGGGGGGGGGGAGGAAAATAGTGAGAATGATAGAGGTTACGTTAGTATTATGTTACCAATTGGATAAACTGACAAAACAGCCTACTGTGGCTCGGAGAGTTTAATTTTGTACTTTTTGGCAACTTCTTAAAGCATAAAATGAGAGCAGTACTGTCAACAGGGCTTTTGATATTTCTCGGTGTTTATACTAGAGATGAAAGTGTATTCTGAATTAGGGTGGAAGGCAGCAGGCCAGATTCTGACTTTGACGACAAGAGGTGATAAACGCTGCAGATCTACCTCCCTGTAACAGAGGGTAGGAAATGGTTCTCCTGTTGCACAAGATGCTGTGAGACTTCATGTTTTTTCCACTCCTCTTTAAAGTCACGGGATCTGTATAGGCTTTGGTTTTGTTCTATCACTGCAATAAACCAGTAGATAGCCAAGTCACTTACTTCATGTAAGTGAAGCAACAGTCAAGAATGAGCCCTTGCCAAGAGGGTTGAGATATCCCTCTTGGGTTTAGTAGATGCCATTCAACTCCCTGATCTGTATTAGACCTTCAAATGTATGTCTTCTGTGCTCCAGCTGAATGCTGAAATGGCTAGCTGCTCTGGGCAGGTCTGTTTATGTGTGTTTTGACCAGAAGTTTCCTTCTGAACCAGAGAAACCTTTTCCCAGTAGAATTTTTCATAGATTCATAGAATGGTTTAGGTTGGATGGGATCTTGAAGATTATATGGTTCTAACCTCCCTGCCATGGGCATGGACACCTTCTACCAAACAAGGTTGCTCAAGGCCTCATCCAGAGAATCACAGAATCAGCCAGGTTGGAAAAGACCTCCAAGATCATCAAGTCCAACTGATTACCCAACCCTAACTAATCAACTAGACCATGGCACTAAGTGCCTCATCCAGTCTTTTCTTAAACACCTCCAGGGACGTTGACCCCACCACCTCCCCGGGCAGCCCATTCCAATGAGCAATCACTTTTTCTGTGAAGAACTTCTTTCTAAAATCAAGCCCTGCACAGCTTGAGACTGTCCTCTTGTTCTGTTGCTGGTTGCCTGGGAGAAGAGACCAACTCCCATCTGGCTACAACCACCCTTCAGTTGTAGATAGCAATAAGGTCTCCCCTGAGATTCCTCTTCTCCAGGCTAAACAACCCCAACTCCCTCAGCCTCTCCTCATAGGGGTTGTGCTCCAGACACCTCACCAACTTTGTTGCCCTTCTCTGGAAGCGTTTGAGCAACTCAATATCTTTCTTGAATTGAGGGGCCCAGAACTGGACACAGTACTCAAAGTGTGGCCTAACCAGTGCTGAGTACAGGGGAAGAATGAGTTCCCTGCTCCTGCTGGCCACACCATTCCTGATACTGGCCAGGATGCCATTGGCCTTCTTGGCCACCTGGGCACACTGCTGGCTCATGTTCAGCCTACTGTCAGCCAGGACCCTCAGGTCCCTTTCTGCCTGGCTGCTCTCCAGCCACTCTGACCCCAGCCTGTAGCTGTGCATGGGGTTGTTGTGGCCAGTTTGTAGAACCCAGCACTTAGATGTGTTAAATCTCATGCAGTTGGACTCTGCCTGTCTGTCCAGCCTGTCAGGGTCCCTCTGCAGAGCCCTCCTACCCTCCAACAGATCGACACGTGCTCCCAGCTTGGTGTCATCTGCAAATATACTGATGATGGACTCAATCCCCTCGTCCAGATCATCAATAAAGACGTTGAACAGGATTGGGCCCAGCACTGATCCCTGGGAGACACCACTAGTGACTGGCTGCCAACTGGAAGTGACACCATTCACCACCACTCTCTGGGCCCAGCCCTCCAACCAGTTCCTAATGCAGTGCAGAGTGCTCCTGTTCAAACCATGGGCTGCCAGCTTTGCCAGGAGTTTGCTACGGGGGACAGCCTCGGACACCTCCAGGGAGGGGGCATCCACGACCTCCCTGGGCAACCTGTTTCAGTGTCTCATCACCCTCACTGTAAAGAATTTCCTCCTAACATCTAGTCTAAATCTTCCCTCCTCAAGCTTAAGTCCATTCCCCCTAGTTGTATCACTACAAGCTCTTGTAAAGAGTGCCTTCCAGGACTTTACTGAAGCTGATATGTATAAACAACAACAACAAACATGCTGGAGGGAATGACAGAATATCAGAAGCAATTCTCCAAACAAATGTATTTTACGACATAAGTCTGCCAGTCATTCAAATCAGTCTCTATGACATTGTGTCCTTTTGCTAAGATTTAATGGAAAGAGCTATGAATTGTGATTATGATTAGCCAGCAAGAAAGGTATCTGTCAGGCAAGTTCTGTTACCCTTACTCATGCACAGTATTTAATTTCACAGGCTGTCTTGGCTATTTTGCTGGACTATCGCTGTAAAGCTGCCCTGCCCTGCTCCTCTCTGCCTCCAGCAGTGCTATTAAGGGAAGGAAGGAGCTGTGAATTCCCACAGGCTTTGGTAAGGTACAACTTCCTTTCTTGCTCACAACTAATGAGAGGCTTCACCTCTTCTCCAAAACCTCTTGCCTGTTTATTTATAGAGGCCAGTATCCATCCAGTATGGGTAATGCTTCAAACCAGACTTGGACCAGGGCTGTAGGCTGGTCCAGCTGAGCTGCACAGTAGAATTTTTGTTGGGTGGAGGCATCTTAGTGTCCTGCTTGGGACATAATATCTTGCCTCTAAATAAATGGTCTGCACTGCAGCGTAAGGTGATTTTCAGCATGAGTGAGGTTGGTGGAACCGGGCTTATAAAAATATCTGAGCAGTGGAAGAAAATAACTGCTGTTTTCCAAGATGCATTTTTCTATTTTAATTCTTTAAAGCTGTGATAAAATAAATGTTGTTTATGATGTAAAGCTGAAGGGTTGACCTGACCAAGAACTTCCTTTGTGGTCAAACTTTTTTTATTGATTGATTTTTAAGTCCTATTATTTTGTCAGGCTCACAAGTGCGGCAGTTACTGAAGTTATAAGAGAATGTTTGTGTCTTCAAGGAAAAATACAGTGATCCCTCCTCCCCCTTGCCCTTCTCAACCTTGCAAAGAAACCTGCACTTGGCCAGAATATTTTTTCTACCTCAGTGGATAATGGTGATTAAATATTCAGAAAATTATAATTAACCCCCCCAACTCCTAAATCCTAAGAATCTTTAATGGTGAATCTGGGATAGTTTCATAATTTTGGCTTAAAATGCACACTGGCTTTTCTTGGTTGAGGCTCAAATCTTAAAGAGAGATATCTTGAAAAAATTGCTTTTCTGTTGATAAAAGAGATTTTTTTCCCCCTAGCATTTCTATGCAAGCTGTCCTACAGTTGAGTTAGTTGAGCAAAGCCATAGCCACAGCATCGTGCCACTGAAAGGCATGTGGCTGACTTTCCATGTTAGTTTTGGATTCCTGAGCCAGAAATTTGTTTCAGTTCAGCTTTTCAGTCCTTCTTCACACCAGGACAGACATGGGGGCTTGGGCTAGGATCATTTGAGTGCTCAAGGCCAGTCTCCTCATACTGCACTGATTGCTGCTGCTGCTGTTAGCCCTTCAAGGCCTGACATAAAACTCTCTCTGGATGTTTGGGGCACACCTCTGCTTAGTTGGTTTTACTAGGGTAAATTTCCTCTTATTACTCCCCACTCACATACACTGCTTTACTGCTGACTTGAGTTTGTTCTACAAACAATGTGTAAGTGTTGTGTGAGTCAGTACAAAATACTAAAAATGACCAGGTAAGATCTCCAGGTTATGGGAATGACCCAAACAGCAAAGCTCCACTGAACTCTGTGTAGTGAAGTCACAAAGTACTCAGCCCTCGAATAGTAAAAAATTACTCATCTTCCTTCAAAATCCATGTCTGCATATATCGCTGGCTTTTGAATGCATAAATATATGGAATCTGTATATATGAAGTGAATTCCAGAGAAGAAAAAAACAAGCAATATGAAAATGGAAGAGCTTTATAAATCCATGTACAACCTGCAATGTTTTTCTTATTCCCTGACCATGTTGTCTTCTTCTCTAGTGCATTCAGTATTCTGTGGTTATCAGGGTTTTGTGTGCTAGGAGTTTGATCTCCTTCCCTTCTGACTGGGTGTTGCTTCTGGTTGAAGATTTAGAGGAAAGGTGGTTATTGGCAATCTGTACCAATGGAAAGAGAAAAGATGGAGACATTTTTTGATCTCATTTGACTTTATTTACACTATTAGGATGTGGACTTCTCTGTCTTGTTTTCCTTCCAGGAAAAGAGATACAAAGAAATTAAAGGAGCTCCTGTGTACGATTGCACAGTCAGCCAGCAGCAGAATCAGCTGTGTGTTTTGCCTGTGGGGCTATTTCTTCATGTTGGCTCGGTTTAGCTGTTGTTGAGGTCAGTTTTTCCAGAGATCTGTATTATGGGAGCTGAATTTGGCCATTTCTCATCCACATCACAGTTGGTGAGGGGCCCACAGGATGGCTGTGAGTACAGCTCCAGAATAAACTTGATGCTCACAAAGTACGCAAGGTAGTTTTCAGTGGCACTAGGGAGAACAGTTAGCAGAAGGGGAAGAGATTTCTTTCCACAGATCTTTGTTTTAAAGGGTATTTTGGGATGTGAGTTTACCTTTTGTTGGGTCTCTTGCCAGCAGGTGGGAATCTTTTTAAGTTGTCCTTTTCCTGAGAAGGGCTGAATCGTCCTCCCTAAAGCATCCCTTAATGGAATTAAAACCAGCAGTACTGCTTTTCCAACACTGGGGCCTACGATACTGGGAGGGGAAGCTGTGGCTCTTCTTTGAAGTCCCACCTACGTGAACATCAGTGGCAGGACTTCAAAGGGAAGCTGCTATTTCCTGTTGGAGCTCAGCCCTGGTGCTCAGCACTGCTAACAAAGCGGTCGGACTGGTTGTAAAGGCACTGATCCAGCAGAGAACTTAAGCACATCTTTAAGCCCCTCAGGACTTAACCACATGGTCTGCTGCATTGAGACTTGGTTTATCTGGAGACTGGACTGATGGTCAGGGTTCTGTCTCCTAGGTCCAATTTTCAAGGGGAAGAGCCAGGTTAGAAAGACTTCAACACATAGCTTGATGGCTGCTGCAAAGTTGGGCTCACCATTCATAATCCAATGACTTGGGACACCTGTGCCGCAGCAGGAGCTGGAAAGACCGCAAGCAGTGCTACTGAATTTAGCAAACAACCTGGAGATAGGCAACAGGCTGCAGTAACTATCAGCAAATGCTTGTAAATCATGAATCCAGAACTAGCCTAAATCAGCATTGTTGAGTTCACCTCAGAGGAACTGGCCCAATAAATAGAGGTGTAAAGAAGAGAGTCTATTTGCAAACAGGTAAGAAATGCTAAAGGCACAATCCATCAGCCCCACCTTTTGCTGAGTAATATTTTACTTCAGTGCTAATTCCTCTGCTGTCTGTGTAGTTACTTGAAGACTAGCAGATGGCAGAATTGGGATGTAATTTTCTAGCAAGCATTATTTAGGTAATTCACATAATTTGCACCAATTTATTCTCTCAGTTTTTGTCCTCAGGCCACAGACCTTGTGGCCGTGATCTGCTGCTGATGCAGAGGTACCACACTGCTAGCCCTGTTCTCAGCATCCCCTCTTCTGCAGCAGTGCAACATGAGAGCTTCTTCTTCAACACAACCCATATGAAGCCTCCTGGTTTCCTCAGAAGTAGCAATTAAAAGATGTCTGGGATGTGTTCCATGCTGGCAGCATGGGTGTTTGCAATTGGAAAAGCTGCTCTTCTTTGTGGAAGAGCTGTATCAGATTGAATGTGATATTTTTGTAGACAGTGTGAATAAACAAGTCATGAAGCCTGAGAAATTCTAGTAGTTTCCAGGTCCTGGTCCCTGAGGTCCTCCTGTATCTAAAAACCTGATAGTAGACTCCACCTTGTAATTCTTCCTATAAGGGAACCCATTGCCTAGTTGCTAATCCCTCATCCCAAGAGAGCGAACCAAGAACAGTGTATTTCCTGGAGATTGTAATCTGAAACAAATTGGAAACATCTTCATCTGTGTAAAGAAAGTACCTATGAAACTGTTAGGACACTGGTTTTGGATGCCACCAGCAGACATCTACCCAGTCATTCAGGTTTCCAGAGGAAACTTCTGGCATGTCTTCATGATGCAGATGAGTACTGCATAGTTAGCACTGATCAAGACAGCAGGACTTAGTACTGTGCTGACCTGCTATACTACTTGCACGCAGTCCTGTGGCACTGCCTAGAGAAAGTAAGGTCCCTACACCCCCACACTTTCAGGTGTAGGGTGCTGGTATGGTGCTAATGTCACTGTTAGCACTGCATGATACACCCTTGTCATACTACTTGTGGGCTCGGTTTAGTGTATCCACTTTGTGATTTTGCATGGAGGTCTGGTTTGGAAGTACCCACACACAAATTGTAGACAAGCTCTTTGGATGGGGCAGTCACTGACAAGCTGCAGCATGACTCATTGCTCATGTCTAAATGCTCTGCAAGGGTTTTTTGTTCCTGAAACTGAGTGTGGTCACTTCACATGAGAGTATAGCTGGTAACCTCAGAGACTTGAACAAGTTCAAACTCAGCTTTTCTGCACCTTGAAAATTCACAAGCAGCAGCTGATGAGATTTCTTGGGAAGGAAGCCTTGTGTTGTCACTGAGGCATGGGAATGGCATGCAAGAAAACTGTCCTGTACTTGGTACTGACACAGGTGTCTCAGGTGTCTGTGAACAGTTCATTCAGTCTCTTTTTGGTTTGGTCTCCCACCTGTAAATTAGGCTAGTAACTCCCTATCCACCTGGCCAGCGAGTTCTTTGGGTAAGTGTTGTATCTTGTTGTGTGTTGTATAGGTACCAGGTTTGCTCTTGAGCAGGATTCTCCTTTAAAATGAAGAAATATTAATAACCAATTGATACGGGATGAATTTTTGGAAGGATTTCTCCCAAAGGCTCTTAGAATTCAAAAGAAGGTGCATTTTGTTAATCTTCATTTGTGTGGTTTCTACCCATGGGTTAGAACTGAAAGGGTTTTAGCTGATTCAGGGTGTACATACAAATATTTCTATTTGAATAATACTGGAGAATAAATTTAGAAATGTTTAAAGAGGGTATGAATACCTCAATCTGCTAGGTGGAAAAATTACTACTTCTTGTGGGTAACCCAACCTGTTTAAGTTGCTAAAAACATACCTGACTTTAAAAAAAGGCAAGAAGGCATAGCTGAAAAGAGAGCTTTTAAAAAACCCAACTCTCTTCAGATTTCTAGTTTAATATTTCAGTATGCAGCAGTATTTTCACAACTGCAGCTTTTTTTGGGCAGAGGTGGGGAAATTAGAATATATTAAAGAACTCTGGAAACCACTTTCTATTTGTAAAACATGTTGTGTGTGTATCATAACACCTACAGTACTTGTAGCTGTGCCAAATTGTGCATCGGCTGCCAGAATTTTCCTTGCTAAATGACATTATACTACTTTGTAGGTACTGAAGACAAATATTCTGAGGGAAGGGAGCATTCTCCTCCATAGAAACTTTCATCATGCTTGCAATATTCAGTTATGGTGTTTGAGCTGATGGCTGCTATGTTATTCATCTGCTTACCAGAAGGTAAAGAATAGGTTTGACAAGTGTTTCCATGCTCTTTAACTGATCACTGCAATGTATTTTTTGCCATATAGCAGCCCCTAGGAGCTCTGAAGGAGACAAGGGCCTTGGGATGCTGGGCACCTTACATACATGGAGTGGAGTATGGTAGTGGAAATGGCAAAGTGTGGTGGTTATCTTCAAGAGTGCAGCCCCAGAAGAGCTTTTCTTGCACAAGGTGGTGTTGGGAGAAGTGTGAGATTGCACGGCTAGATGGATGGAGGAAGATAGGGTGCTAGGCTAAGGTGTGATTGATAAAGCCATGGGGCACTGCAATGAGGACTGCTGGTAGAGCGTCTGGTGAGATGGGAGAGATGTACTGCTGGCTGGGCAGCCACTGTGGCTGCAGAATGGGTTCTGCAAAGGCTACAGCCTTCCTGGGAGATAGAGACACACTGCAGCTATCTCTAACCAGCTGAGGTTTCCAATTTACTCAGGGTCTCCCACATGCTTGTGGGTTTTGTGGGTGACACAGAGGCATTCCCTTGCCAACATGAGTCCTGACAGTTTCCACTTTGTAAAAGGCTCCATAAGAGGTGCAAGGAAGGAGAAAACAGGATTAGAGGCTGCTGAGGTCTCATTGATTTGGTAGCTGAGCAGCCCTCACTGGGCTTTTGCTGCTGCTTATGAAGTAAGCCTGCCTTAAGACTGCTCTAACTTATACCCAGGCTTATGCCTCAAACACAGCCTGGTGCAGAGCTGTTCCTGTGCCAAAGCCTGAGAGGAGCACAAAGTGTTGCCCAATGTACTTTGGTGCCCTAATGGCATCAGCACATTGAAAGATGCGTTTGCCAAACATTGAAAGTGGAGACATTTGCTGACATTCTGTATTACGTTTCAGTGGCACTCCTATTTTTGTTTGGCATAAAAGCCATGATTAAAATGTAAGCTAATTAGTAGTTAGTTATTAATATCTACTTGCCTTTTAATCATAATAGACAGCTGTGATCAGTTTTCACAGGTATAAAGAATTAGTGTCCTGCTAAAAACTGTAACATGCTTTAATTCACAACTGAGCAGTTCTATGTGACTGGAGAGACCTGTTGGCTTTTAGAATTTGTTATTAGAGATGGGTGATTAAAATAGAAAGGAAATGGAAAGATATTTTGGAGCTGGTTAGGAGAAAATCTTCAGGAATGGGCTCTCCTGTTTTTTTTTTACTCTCCCTCTAAAAATGATATTATCTGGGGTTGCTCCAGAGGCTTCAGGGCACATTAAAGGGTAATAAGAAGGGCATGGGGTGAGAAAAAGGTTCCTGCTGGGTTAAAGAGAGACACATGATAGCTCATCTGGGAGCAGAGAGTCAGGTTTAATAATGTCCTTGCTAAACGCAGTTAATAATTGAGGTCAGGGCCCTGGGGGAGGGTAATAAGGGGATAGACTCCCATGTGTGGAGTGATGGGGTAAGGACAAGCTGTTCAGAGTACGCAAGTGATGCTGATAGTAGGCACACAGCAGAGCTGGGCTGGGTCACTTGGGACCACGATGGCAGCAGGTAGTTCACAAAGCACTGCTTCTTGTGTGTCTTTTCTCTTAAAATGTCTGGAGATTGCATCACTTGCAGAATTTGGGGCAGCACAGGAGCAAGCATGCTGGCTTTGCACAGTTAAAATGCTAATCGATCAGGTAGTAGAGATCTAGTTAAGACAACAGGCTTCTCTTGCTCTCTCTTGATGATGTGGTAATGTATAGCTGGAATTAGGGACTGAAGGGCTATATATGTTTCTATCAGAAGGATTAGGTTTAGGTATCTGAGGGTCATTATGCATGCTGTACATCAGAGTCCCTCCCAAACCCCAGTGCAGTGATTCTCAGAGCAGTCTGCTGAAGGCAGGATTACCTTTTCCTTGTATAAATGAGAAATAAAACTATCAAGTACCCAAGAAATTTGGCTAATTCTGTAAAAGGAATCTCTGTCAAAACAGTTAGGTTTGTACTCCAAGCACTGGTGCTGGGCAGGTTCCATACGGCATTTAAGCTCACATAGTCTGTGCTGTCACGGACATGAGTGTATTCTCACAAAAATCTTGGGAAAAAGGGTTCATACCTACTACAAGGGACATCATGTGATAATCTTGTTGAAGACACCATTTTTTTGGTTACAAATGAAACTGCACTTTTAAGTGTAGAATAAATGTTACTTCCCAGTTACATCTAGTCATCATCAGTTTAAGAAGGCCAGGCCAAACCACCTCTGTATATCAAGGAGAAGGTGAAGAATTGCCTTCATCTGAAAAACACAAATTTATATAATGTGCTGCTCCCTGTGCATAGCTTTTACTCTGTGGTCTTGATCCTGCCACAAGGTATGGGTGGAAGAATGCCCATTGTTTTTGTTGAGGCCATGGCCTGCGTGCTTACAAGCCTGGTACTTTCTCTGTGCCAGGAGTTGAGCTACAGCTTTCTGGGATGAGGCATGCGTCATTCCTGGCACAGCAGGGGAAAATGAGAGCAACCCATCAGTGTTTCTTCTACCTCATGGCAAAGGCGGAGGGAGGATGGGAAAAAACTGCTCTCTGATTACAACTCATGTATATGCTTTGGCAGAGAGAACACAGCGTAATTGTAGGCCAGAATTTTGCCATTAAGTGGTAAATCCTTGAAAACTGTAGTTCTGCAGACTTTAGGCAGGGGAAAAGTATGTTTCTCAGGCTTCTACTGAGAGCTGGGAGGAATGGGGAAATGTTGTCTGGGGGAAGAGAAGCATTGTGGTGCTGTGCAGATCTGGCTTCATCTCCAGACGCTTGCACAGTGTCTGTTGCATCGTGGCCTTCTTATGCACTTGATCAGCTAGCGCCTTTATTGCCCTTGCCATTACACAGGAAGTGGAAACTGCCTCTGCCTAGCTAAAAGGTCTAGAAAAAGGACACCGTTTTCCTAGTCAATACATTGCCTAGCACAGCATCAATATGTTGCCTAGCACAGGCAGGGTCCTGTGACCTGCAGGAACTTCTGTGCCAGCTATTAATAATAAATCATAAATATCATATGAGTTCTTTGACAGAGCCTTCCTTTCCTCCACAGGCTTGTACTCAAGGTATGGGGTAAGAAAAACAAAAAAAGGAAAAGAAACAGCTTACTAAAAGGCCAGATTGCATTAGTTTGGCAGTCTTTGCTCAAAAAAGGCCTGGTAGCACATGAAAAATTAATCAGTATGTGAAGGACTGGAACATTAACACAAGATCTAGTGGGCTGATGAAGGACTGAAAATACTGCATGAATAAGTAATTCATAGCTTATCATCCTAGTAATCGTTACCTCAGTGACAAAAAACTTTTTAGAAAGTATTAAAGTGAACATGGAATGGTTTTAAAATTTAAAATAAATCCAGATCCCATTTTGGCTGTCTGTGAGGTCAAATGGCAGAGGGGAAATGGCAGGATGGGAGCCATTTCAGTTAGTTCCTTGTGCAGGGACATATGCTAGGCAAGTCCCCAAGGTCAGCAGTGCCAAAACCAGCATCTTTTAAGGGATGTAGCTATATACAATTTCTCTCACATCTAAATGTTGCAATAGCCCTGTGAGTAAAAATCTTGACATAGCTTGTGGCTAGCTGGACCCTCCATGTCCCCACTCCTAAGCATGAGTCCCATTCCAAAAAATAGTACGTGGTCTGCAGAAAAATACCACGAGACATAAATTAATCTTAATTGCTGAGTTTCCTCACTTTTTTAGGCTTGGCTTTGTCACTGTCATAATGCTCTTTTAATGCTGTTATTGTTTCTTATATACATTAAGTTTTTTACAAACGATAGATGGCCAGGTCTCTCTGATGTTTGGTTGCAACAGCTCAGTTACGTGTCCTGCTAAAGCATTAGTTAAAGGAGTCAATTAAGTCTGTATGTACAACTAAGGCAGATCTGGGGCTTCTGATCCTCTGACTGGGTGTTTCCTGTCCTCACAGGTATGACCAGCCCAGATCATGCTGCTGTACTCCTCCTCTAACTTCTTCTGCACTGCTTCACTATTCCTAGAGGAGAATCCATCCCTGCTAGTGGTGGTGGGTGCTCCCAAAAGCACAGAGTCCCAATTGTCCTCTCTGTGCGATTCATTTGCCACATGTTTAAAAATGAATGTAGCTATGTGCAGAAGAGGAAAACTTCAGGCAGAGGAGTAATTTATAATTCCCAATAATATTGCTTCTAGCTACTGCTCTATAGTGCCAGTTCCTGACCAATGTGGTTTAAGCAGCTAACAGCTATAAAAGTTTGTTGACCTGAGAGGCTTAGTATCAACCATAGGTACAGTCAAAGTCAATATGGAGGCTGAAAATCCAGTACTAATAGAAAAATAGAAGTCAATATTTAGGATGTGAGTCAGGAACTTAAAATAGGAAAGTGAAACAGATGAGGGCTGTAGCTGCAAGAGTGCTGGAGGTGAAATGTTTTGATCCAAGGACCAATGCTGACTACTATCTTCCCCTCTAACAAGGTTGCTCATTCTGCTTCAGAACTTCATTTCCAGTGACCAGGCCACCTCCCTGACCTATATTCCTTAGACTGCCATTACGTCAGAGCCTGCCTATTTGGGGTTATAAGTGAATCCTCTGTCTTCTAGGTGAAATCCACAGGTAATTACATGTGGGGCAAATATGGGCTGGGGCACTGAAAGGCCAGGAGAAGAATTTGGCTTAGCTCTGTTTATACTGGAAAATCCCCTTTCTAAGGCTGTACTGTTAAGTCATGTAGGGGAGTGGAGGGGAAGGGAAGGGAAGGGAAGGGAAGGGAAGGGAAGGGAAGGGAAGGGAAGGGAAGGGAAGGGAAGGGAAGGGAAGGGAAGGGAAGGGAAGGGAAGGGAAGGGAAGGGAAGGGAAGGGAAGGGAAGGGAAGGGAAGGGAAGGGGAGGGAGGGGAGGGGGAGGGGAAGGGGCACAGGGGAACTCCCGCTGTGTGAGGCAGTAGCTGCCAGGAACAGGGATTTCACAGAGCAGCTCTCCCAGCTAAGCATTGGGTGGAAAAGTAACCAGCCCTAAGTGGGGGTTTTCCTACTGGAGAGGGGCACAAGGAACTGAGAGCTCTTACCCACAAATGAAAATTATGTGGCCTTACTTACACGATGAGGGATGGGCAGCAATGCCTGAGCATGCTGATGAGTAATTTCTATGCTCTTCAGTGAGGCAGTATTTTAATTTTGGTTTGCAGTGGGCCAGATCTCCAGCAAATATGAATTTTTCTAGCTCCATTAAATTCAGTACAGCCTGTACTTCAGCCAGGAACCCCATCCGTGTCTTTTGGTATCTGAAGAAACTGACATCTTCCAGGTTTTCCCATTGCACTTCCTTTCCATAGACAGACTTGGTAGCTAGGTTTCTCAGGAGTCACACTGGCATTATTTTACTACTGTAAGAGGACCCCATCATATCGTCTTCTGACATATGTGATGACATTCCTTTGTTTTGGCTTTGATGTCATAACATTGTTTCTGCAGACTTCCCCTGATCTTGTTGTGACAAGGTCAAGTCCCATTCAATTCAAGAGGAAAGTATTAATACCAGGGTGAAACTCCCTGGTATTAATTAAGCTCTAAGCAGTTACTTCAGGCATATGCTGCTGTCTTTATTTCTTGCATTGTAAAGTGCTTTCAGCCAACACAATTGGTTCATGGTGCAATCCTAGCTTTGTGGGTTTTTTTAAAAAGAAAGACGTAAAAAAAAGTATGTACTCTACCAAATTATTGCTGAACGGGAAGGAATCACATTGAAAATCTGAGCTATGCTCAAAAGTAACACCAAAGATAATGGGGAGGTAAGTGTGACAAAATGTGTTGCAGTCCAACATGGCTGCCTGGGAAAGTTTGTTATTAAAACTACTTTTTTTGTGAAAGGCAAGGTTTGTTTCAACTGACCTACCTGAGGTCTCTATGTAAGTTTGAGATTTTTGTTTTTAAATCCAGATGCCTCAAACGTCAAATATTTGAGCTGAGACACTTTGATTATAATATGGTTCCTGTTACATGCTACCTTGCTTTATTCCTGCACAGGAACTTGAGGATCTTTCACCAGTGCTGGCACTGATATTTAAATGGCTGTGCTGTAAGATGGGTGATGGGAACTTGCTACCAATCGCCATACATTATGGAGCTGCAGGGATCTTCTGCTGTTTCCTTGCTGAGGCGCAAGGTAGAGGATGCCCACTTCAGAATCATCATCTACTACTTCTAGGTGTGCCTGCAATGCAGACAGGGCTCTTTCTAAATCCTTGCTTTTCCAATGAGGGCAAAAGTAAATCAAATGTAGGATAATTCAAATGAAACATTTTGAGGCTCCCTGAGCCATTGAATCTTATCAAACTTTGTTTTCAACTGGGAGCAGTTTTCATCATCATAAGTCTGGGGTAGACACGTTATTTCAGAATAAATAAGCCATGAGTCAGTTATAAACGAAACTGTAAACAAAGGGGGTTTTTTTGCAAACAGTTGTATAAAGCATTGGGTATGGGTCAGAGACTTTGAAATGTGTCCTTTAAATATAGTTATGCATTGTAAAATATTCTTGTTACAACATACAGATTTCCTATAATCAATACACAAATTCATCAGTACAGATTCTAGAGGGATAGAATGTCCTAAATTGACCTAAAATTGTTTTACTTTGCATAAACATGTCATGATTTTTAAAGAGCTTGGGCTCTTTCATGGACAGAAACTTGGAATTTCTCCCCTCAGACAGTACAAAGCTTTCTATTGTGAGCTCTGATCAGTCAGGAAATATTGAGTCTTAAATTTATCACGCTTGCAAGACTGAATATTACCTATTCTATGGTGCAGAAGATTCTAAGTCTGCAGAGATGTTACCCTTCGAGAAGCAAAGCTTGAATCTCTGTGATCTGTGCCTCTGTCTAAAAAATGTCTCCAAGAAGGTCCCATATGTTTCCTCGCCAAAAAGAGGAGAAGAAAAATATCATGACAAGTGGAAATAAAGAACTTTGCAAGACTGGTTTAAAATGAGTTGCAAGGCAAAAACAACACCACCTTTATTGAACTCACAACTGCATGGAGCAGAAGACAAAATTCTTCCCTGCCATCCCAATACAAACCAACATCAAATCATAGAATGGTTTTGGTTGGGAAAGATCTTAAGATCTTCAAGTCCAATCATCAACCTAACACCACCATGGCCATTAAACCATGTCCCCAAGTGCCACATCCACAAATTTTTTGATCACCTCCAGGGATGGTGACTCTACCACCTCCTTGGACAACCTATTCCAGTGCCTGACCAATCTTTCAGTAAAGAAATTTTTCCTAATAGCCAATCTAAACCTCTCTTGGCACAATTTCAGGACATGTCCCCTCATTCTATCACCTTATATAGGGAGAAGAGACCAACCCCCACCTCACTACAAGCTCCTTTCAGGTCCTTTTCTCAAGACTAAAAATCCCAGCTCTCTCAGCCATTCCATGTAAGACTTTTCTCTGGACCCTTCACTGGATGTGTCAAAACACCAGCTGTATTTCTCAGATCTTCCTACAAAACTGATAGTGAAAAAAGGAAGAGATGATGTTAGAAAGTAAAATAACATTTCCTTCCTAAGATGCTATGTGACACACAGACAAAATAACATAAGAGAGAGGAAAAGAGCATTCACAGTGTGGCATTCCCCTGGTTAAAGCTGGAATAAACAAAACACAGGCTCCAGGGCTAAACTGCTGCAGGTACATTTGACCCTTTTGCTCAAGCTCTATTTCATTAGTATATCTCAAGGAGGATGGACTGTTAAATGATTCAAACTGGATAAGATTTGCTGCAATGGAAAATTTGTTTGTCTCTGTGCCTCTCTAGTTGAAAGAGCTTTTGCAAAAATAGATTAGAAAATTATTGTGGAGAACTGGACTCTTCACCTAAGAGTAAAAAATGCCAGGGGACTTGAAACTGCATTTTAATTTGTCATGCTTCTAAATAATTTATTGTACATCTCATAATATATTGAAATTAAAACCTGAAGTATGACATACAGTAAATAATTCAGAATGACTCTTTCGTCAAGTGTGAGCTAGGTTATTGATACTTCATTTTAGTTAGACATAGATGTAGCTCCTGCTGGGGCTGTCTCAGCTAATTTTGCTTGTGTTGGTACCAGTGAAAATTTTAGAGCCACAAAAATTATTAGAGGTCTGGGACACCTCTCCTATGAAAACAGGCTGAGAAAGTTGGGGTCGTTCAATCTGGAGAAGAGAAAGTTCTGGAGATACCTTACTGAGGACTTTCAGTACTTAAAGGGGGCCTATAAGGATGGGGACAAACTTTTTTTAGTCAGGCCTGTTGCAACAGAACAAAAAGTCATGGTTTTAAACTAAAAGAGAGGAGATTTAGATTAGATGAAAGGAAGAAATTTTTTACAAGGAATGTGTTGAAAAATTGGCACAAGTCTCCCAGATAGGTAGTAGATGCTCCATCCCTGGAAACATTGCAAGTCAGGTTGGACAGGGCTCTGAGCAACCTGATCTAGTTGAAGATGTCTCTGCTCACTGCAGGGTCATTGGACTAGATGACCTTTAAAGGTTCTTTCCAACCCAAAGCATTTTGTGCTTCTACGAAGTACTCCTTTAGCCAGTCTGCAAACTCCTTGTGCTTGATGCTCATTCAGTTCTCCTAATAAAGTGACTGTAAGGAAGGTTTGCTGAGAAGGAAGCCTGAGAAGCAAAAGCAAATAACCTGGGGGTGTAACCTCACAGAAACTTAGAAGCAGCCACACTACCTTGAGGATAAGGCTGCAGTTATTGATCAAAACCTGATGATCTCCATGAAATATCAAAGATGCCTGAGAAGTATGTGTGAAGTATACAGCAGCCGCAGCAGCAGTGCAGGAGCAGTGTGTTATTTGCAGATCAATGGCACCTGCTTTCACGTCGGCTAAACTTTTTGCTATTTGAGATTGAAATCTTAACAACCAATTAGT
Organism: Indicator indicator; assembly: GCF_027791375.1. Lineage (NCBI taxonomy): Eukaryota > Metazoa > Chordata > Aves > Piciformes > Indicatoridae > Indicator > Indicator indicator. Next base: position 8,452,900 of record NC_072018.1, on the reverse strand, counting down.
ATCTCATTAGTGTTCTATTTACATAGCTAATTAAGATAATTTATGAAGAAAGGAAACATTTGAGACTCCCCAGTACAATCAATTGACTTTAACTTTGGTGAAGCAGCCAGCCAGATATATGTAGAGCTTCCTTTTCAATTGGACAATAGGGAGAACAAAAGGACATTAACCCACAAGCAGAAAACAGTCTTCCTGGACCATGGCAGGAGGGCAGAATTTAAACCTCCCTGTGCCTTCCCTCCCACTAACCTCTGGTTGGTGGGAACAAAGCTTTCCATTCCCCCATACTCTCTATTTAGGGTACTGATTTCTTTAAAGCAGAAAATGTGGGGTTTTTTGGTTTTGTTTTGGGTTGGGTTTTTTTTTGTCAAACCTCTGAAAACACAAGGGGGCTCATCCAACCTGTTTGAAATTTGTGGATCAGTCCTGTTCAGCCTGTCTCAGAGGAGGTCTATACATTATTGTAGGTAATCTGGAGTTTACTGCAGGACAGTAAAGTGAATTTGGCACTACAGAAAGAAAGTGAATTTGGTACTACCAAGCTTCAGAAAAGATTAATATTGAAGTTATTAGTTTCTGGAGTGAGAGATGATATTTAGAGAGTTGTCCAGTACGCCAAACCCCTTGGTGCTGCCCATAGGCTGTATTCTAGGAATTACAGGGTTTTTAAATTCCGGGAGGGCACTAGCTCAGTCCTTAGGAGATAGGAAGAAGCCAGTTCTTTTTAATTCGGAGGGTTTTAGCAGCTCTGGTCTTGTGGAACTGCAGCTTGTGTTTGCAAGCAGCAGTACAGCAAGGAAATGGAGCCCCAGCCTCTCATGGCAGAGGGAAATCAAACAGCAGGAGCTGTGAACTGTTGTTTTTGGTTTCTAATGCCACATCAGGAGTTAATCTGATCAGGACCTAAACCTTACAGCTACTTCTGTGCATGTTCACCAGAAGCCTTAGTAGAACACGCTGTGACCCAGACTAGATTGACATTTCTGGCACAGAATAGAAACTTCTGTGACACCACACCCAAGTTCATTCCCACAGCCTTGGGCAGCAACTGCCTGAGGAAGATGGAGCTGTGGCTGGAAGTGTCCAGAACAGTGCTTCATGTGGCTGTGCTTACCTGCCTTGGCACTCAGGTGCTCCCCTACTTTCTTGGGAGAACTGCTTTGGGAAAAGACAATCTTTTAAAAGCAGGAGAAAGGAGACACTTGTTTCTCATCAAAATCAGCTATTGACATTTCCTGCCTGTTAAAACTTTTGTTCTTGAACCATTGTTGAGGACAAAATCTGAATCTGGAGTACCTGTGGGAATCCTGGGAGACTGCCTTTTAGGAAAAGATACATTTTTTGGGTCATGTTTAATCGGAGACTAGTCCCAGACATGCCAATGTATTATACTGTTTATAGGATGGGGTAGGTCTCCAGCTGCTTTAAGTTACACACAGTTTGAGCTGAGTTGTACAAGTTCACTAGAGTTAGACTTCATATTCCTCTCCAAGTCTTAAAATGGGAACACTATGAAATACCTGTATGAGGTGTGTGTGTAGCTGATGTGTATAGAGTGTGGAAAAATTGTCTTATCCTATCTTTTTCTTTTTGTACCCATATGTCCATGGGCAGTGTGGAAGGTGAGTAGTGCTTTTGCCTCCCTCCCTGTAGAGGCAGGGATAGCAACAGGGGTTGGATTGTTTCAAGCTACACTTCAACACACAGCACAGCATGAAAAGTGTGAGTAGGTGTGGTGGGTTGAGATTTCCCCCCCTCAGTTCAGAAGCAAATGAAGCTATATTTACAAGCAAAAACTACAATCTACAATGGAATGCAATGAATATATACAAAATATACAGTATTTACAATATTTACAGATATGTACAATTAACAAAAACAGCACAAACCCCTCTTGGCCAAAGCCAGGAAAGCTGTTTCTCTGCCTCCCCCTTCCCTGCCTTCCCCAGATCCCCCTGGTCAAAGGAAAGAGAGAGAAGAAGCAGAGATTTATGTTAGACTTAGTGTTCAAGGTCAGAATGCAGCTTGTGATCTTCTTCAGCGAAGGAAAGCAAGAAGAGAAATGCAGAAACAGCTGCTAGACTGCCCAGCAGAAACACACCAGACTGAACTTTGTTTTGAGTACTAAATCTTAAAGGGAGCTATCCCTGCAATGCAATCATTTAGAATAATCATTATTTTTCTTTTTTACACCCAATAGTGATTTATTTACATTCTTATTACTTTCTGCTGAAGATCTGTGAAAAATTTTAAAGTCATAGCCATAAAACCATCACAGTAGGTCTGGGATTTAACTCCTAGTTAAACTGAGAGCCTGATTCTCAATTTAAGGGGCACCTGAGTTCTTTATGCTCTGGACTGGGTCTCAGTGGCTCCGAGGAAATGCCTTCATCAGCATACAAAACATTTTTCTCTCTGTTTGATTAATTAGGCTGCTGCAGAAATCCATATTGTGCTGCACTGAAATTGATTTAATTTACTGCAAGGTCCAACATTTGCTGCTGCAGGAGAAGACACTTTAGTCTTCTCTGCAGGAGAGTTTCAGTGAGATTTGTGCTTTGCTGTCTTTTCTTTCCTTTGCAACTTTAATGATGCTGCAGAAGCTCTTCATTCTTGTGCTGTTGATGATCCAGTGGGTCCAGATCACATGGGCAGCATTCCCAGGGCAACTGGGTCACCCAGGAAGAGAAATCAGCTTGGGAAAATCACTCCTCCTTTTTCATACATCCTTGTTCCTCCTCCTCTTGACCCCCATGTGTGTGTCTCTCACACTAACAACAATAAAAATACAGTAACAATAAAAATTAAAGGGAGAGGGGGAAAAAAGCAGAAAAAAGCTTTAAGGCTTAAATCTCAGATTTGAGCTTTATTGCCTTTTTTTTTTTTTTCAATTCAGAAAAGCTTATGTTCACTGCAAATGGCAATGACTTGAATTTAATTGGAACCATTTTATGTAGTTCCAGACACATTGCTTGATCTCAATAATAAATGAACTTACAAAATATTTTTGTTACTAGAGAAATTGTAGTTGGGCAGGCCAGATCATCAATCATGATTTCCTTTTGTAGGCTTAATATGAACCTCATTTGATTTTGTACCAAACAATGTTAGCTGAAAAGTTAGCTACTGTACCTCCTGCTATGGCAGGGAAGGGAATGTGTCTTCTACAGATGTTTAAATCCTGGTTTACAAGTTAAAGATTTTAAGTGAGAATTAATTCTTAAATTAATTTACATTTCATTTAAATAGAAAAGGAAAGAATGTATTTGTAATGTAGAAGTCCTAAGTGAGAACAGGACCCTACTAAGCAAAGTGCTGTATACATGCTCAAAGAAGAGACAAACCAGCTCTTTGAACCTGTTTACTGCAGAAACACTAGTTTTGGCAGAAGAGATGGAGTGGAGCTTGGTGACTGGGGCTGGGAAGGATGTATCTGAAGGAAGGGGCTGGCAGCCTGCATTTTGATCAGCTGAACTGTTTGGGACTGTGTTGTTTGCAGATGGGCTTGATTTAGAAAGTTCCTGAATAGAATAGAGGGCAAACGGAGGGAGCAGGAAAGGGTCCTTCATCTCTAGGATAGGTTGGCCACTGGAAACGCAAAGCCTGAACAAGGTAACAAAGTGTTACCAAGCTGCAGCTCCCCCCTGGTTGCACAGAAGCCCCCAGCACAGGTAGTGTTTATGTGGAGATCACTGGTATCTTCTGTCCAGTTTATAGCTTGATAGTAAAGGAATAAAACTTGAATAAAGTTTGACTGAATAATTGTCTCTAGTGGACAGATTGCTTTTGGGGATGGATTTGAAACCATGTTCAAAAATAATCTGAGATTAAAAAATGCACAAAGATGTAGAGGTCACACATCCACATATGACATTAGCACTATCTGCTAAACCAGCTGCTTGTCCCTGCTCCTCTTTCAGTCCCCAGAGCTGCATCTCCCCTTTCACCTATCAGCAGAGCAGCACACGATTGCTCCCTAAGCTGGTCCTCAGTTAACTGAAATGTATGGAGAAGTTTTGTCCTAACTTGGAGCATATGTGGAGACTGGAATTAGGGTGTGTGTGAACTTGAGGAGGCACTCTCATTGGGGATGTGGGAGGAAAAAGACAATCCCTTCCCCTGCTCTCTGCAACAGGGACAGGGTTTATGGCCATTATGTGACACTGATAAAGAGTATGCCAGTCACATGCTAGTTTGGACCAGCTTGTGGACCAAATGCAATGTGAAACTACATTATGGTACAGGCTGTTAGTGTGCCAAGGCTCCATAGATCCTGGCAAGCCTGTGCACAGTTACTTCCTTCCTCAAATAACAATTTCATTCTTCAGTGGAATAGCTGAGCATGGGCCATAGCCCTGCAGGAGTCCTTGGGAGCCCTCTTGCCTCACCACAGCCCAGGAGCACCCTGGGATCCCACCCTCTTTCAGTCCAGGCCTGCCCCAGAGCTGCTCTCTGGATCACTGCAACTCTGCTTTCAAGTGGTTTCCCCTCTAGACTGGTTTAAACACTCTGTTATCAAAAGCTTCTGTACAGATAAAAGGTGCGTTCAACAAGCGTATGAAATCACAATCTGTTGACTGAAGTGATGACAGTGGCAATGTGGCTGCTGCGTCCTCCTCATGGTACCTGGGCAGGCAGAGGTAGGCATAGCCTGGGGCTGTACCTGCACTAGTAAATAAAGCAGGGTCCAGGTACACTTTTGGGCCCAGACAAAAGCCAGGTGTCAGGACACCTCTGGTATGCTTTAGGGCGAGGCTGAGAAGCTTTCTCCTAAATGGTTTCTAGCTGTGGTTTGTTCTAACACTCCTGGGACCATCCCCAAGCAGCAATTTGCATGCAGCCACCCCCGGTGTGGAAGCTAGCAGTGAAGCAGGCTTTTCCATGCCAGCTGGCCTCTGTGCCCAGGAATGTTCCCAGACGCACTTAATTTACTAGTAGAGTTGTAGCCTTAGAGGAAGAGATACAAACAGGCTGTGAGTCTAGCTTGCTCCCATGGAATTTTGCCCTGGGCTTTGGAAGAAGAGGATTTTGTTTCTCTGGAAATGCAATGGGCTCAGGACAAACATGGAGCGATGTGCTGTTGAAGGTAAGGGCAAAGAAGGGGAAGGAATATGATACATTTTTCATCACATCTTTGAGTGTGGGCAGTGATATGACAGGTCACTTTGGTGTCGCTGGACATGGATTTCTAGGTAAGGGTCTAAGGTGGGTGAAAATAGTGCCTTCAACACAAGTAGAGAAAGAGTTGCTGGTTTGAATATCTGTGGAGAAACTCCAGATGTTCTTCCGTCTGAACCCCGTGTTTCTGGACTGAAAACCTTGCCTTATGTTAGCTATGCAAGCCCAGCACAGTGACTGAAGCCTTCCAAGCTGCAGGTGCCAAGTTCCAAATGCCCATGCTACAGGCTGCTGGCCTAGTAAGGGTGAAACTTCCCCTCTTGGGATTTCATTTTCCTGCTAAGACGGTATCTGATGCTGAAAGTTCTTCTGCTTTTAGAATGTGAAATACTACAAAGAGAAAAGAGCTCTAAAGCCTCCTTGTTTGGGTGGGCTATTTAGCCTTTCCTGGCTTTATTACATCATTTATATCAAAGTAGTGCTATTACAAACTCCTTTGTCAGTAGCAGGGCTAATGAAGGGATTGCCAGGAGCAATGTCCCCTCTTGAGGGACATTGATAAAATACTGTTTCTCTGAACACAATGGGGATTGTCTCCTCATCTGCTGCTCTGCTTAAAATGTTTAATTTAAATAATCACCACATGGCAGCTCAGGAGCCTCCTTTCCACATGGGGTTTTGAAAAGCCACAGAGCAGATCAAAAGCCAAAGAGATGGATTTAAACTCTAAAGCTAGCTGCTGCAGAAGCTGATCCCCAACATATTGGGATTGACAGCACACTATAACATCAGCAGCATCTGAGTGTCTTAGGTTGTTTGTGTGCAGAATGGACAAATCAGACAGTTTAATTCACCATGAGCTGTAAGGCTAAACATATCAATGAGGTCTTCAGTTCCTGCCTTTTGTTATTGCTTTGGAGCTAGTAGCAAAAGCAACCAAGTCTTGTAGTGACAGTCTACACAGACACACAGACAGCTTGTTGCAGCAATACGGCTGGGATATGCAGTCATGAAAATCCACATGCCTGCAGTGGACCAGCACAGGGCCTGTATGCTATTTTGCCCAAATTTTATGGCCTAACTGACGTGATGGATAGGAGCTAGCCCATCTCTTCTAGATATAGTGGGGATTTTCAGTCTTAGAACCTACAAGGCTTATTAAATACAGGAAAAATATTTGAAATAGAAGCCATCATCATGATTCACTGTGAAGAATTTTGTATTTCTAATGATATTAGAATTCATTCTTTCTAACAAAAGCAAACATGTAAACTATGTGTACAGCTGCCTGGATGGCAATGTGCTGCAAGTGGTACACAGTCAGGTTGGCTGTGAAATCACATCTGCTTAAGGGAAAGAAACCTTTATTTTATCAATTGGAGAGTTTGTAGAAATGCTTTTTCACAGTTTAAGCTCTGGTAAATTCATCAGAACATGTCCAATATTGTAAAGTAATTGAAGGAAGGAAAAAACCCCCAAACATTTACATGTTATTACAGTGGTGTATATTTTAAATCTATCTAAGTTCCTTAATAATAATGTCTGACATGTTAGAAGTTGCTTAGGGAAAAAATAGAGACAAAGCAGTCTACTTTTTATTAAATTTATTTTGTAAGGAAACTATTTTCCCACCAGCTGCAGAAACAAATGTCACATTTGATTGTGCAACTTGGAATTTCCACTGGTATGGAGAGAGTGGCCCTTAATTTTCAGAGATTTCTTCACAATCTCTATGTTTAGGTCCTTCGGCTTCTTCCTAGGCTATGTGGGCATCTGAACCAGGATTTACATTATTTGAGGTAGCAATTGTGGGCTTGCAGTGATCTTGCTTCTTCCCTGATTTATTTGCTGGCTGTCTTTTCCTGGCAAAAAAAGAAGGGCAGGAGAAATTTTGGGGAGGTTCTTTTTCAAAACCCAGTGGCTGTCAGGGCTGTACACAGAGGCTTGGGAGGTACACAGGGGAGTAGAGAGCAAGGGAGGAGGTCAAAAGGGCAAAATAAATGGAGTTCGTTCCATGGCTCCCCAGTTTGTCTGTTTAGTGTTTTGATTTATTTGAAAGGAGTTTATTCCATGGCTGAATAAAGAATGTATTCAATGTTTAGTATATGCACGTTAAGTGGATGTGAATGTTTACTGAGTTTATACACATGGATGCTGTCTAGAAAACAGCAAACGTAAGAAAAGGCAAACTTCTTACAGTAAAACAACAGTCATAAGGCTGCATAAATCCAGTTAGAGAACTCAGAATTGTTGGGAATAATGCAGTTAGTAATCAGAGTCCTGCACAGCATGAATGGTTTGTAGTCCTGCTTTTTCAACCTAATCCTGAATGAGCTGAAGGATACAGTTTTACAAGCACATAAAGTATGGGTAGATAGGTCATTTCAGTTTCAGTGATTATGCATTACTGAAAACCTGTGTGACCTATATAGATCTAAGAGGTATTCCTGTACACCTCTTAGAAAAACAGTCCTTCCCCGCCCTCTGCCCTTGTAAAATGGAGGTAGCAGTTTTTTCTCCTCTTGGAGGGGAATGTGGAAAGGCCAAATAAAGGAAGAGTACTATGACTTTGGCTCTGCAGATCACAGTATCACAGTATATCAGAGGCTGGAAGGGACCTCAAGAGATCATCAGGTCCAACCCTCCTGCCAAAGCAGGATCACTTAGGGTAGTCTGCACAGGAATGCATCCAGGTGGGTTTTGAAAGTTCTCCAGAGAAGGAGACTCCACAACCCCCTGGGCTGCTTGTTCCAGTGCTCTGTCACCCTCACTGTAAAGAAGTTTCTCCTCATGTTGAGGTTCAAGTGTGAACCCATTGTTCCTTGTCTTATCACTGTGAACCACTGAAAAGAGCCTGGCCCCCTCCACTTGACACCCACCCCTCAGATGTTTATACACATTGATATGTGTACCCCTCTCAGTCTTCTCTTCTCCAGACTAAACAGCCCCAGGGCTCTCAGTCTCTCTTCATAGGGGAGATGCTCAAGTCCCCTAATCATCCTCGTGGCTCTCTGTTGGATTCTCTTCAGCAGGTCTCTGTCTCTCTTGAACTGGGGAGCCCAAAACTGGACACAGTATTCCAGGTGTGGTCTCACCAGAGCAGAGTAGAGAGATAGAAGAACTTCCCTAGACCTGCTAGACACACCTTTCTTGATACATCCCAGGGTCCCATTGGCTCTCTTGGCCACAAGAGCACATTGTTGTTCCATGCAGAACTTGCTGTCCAACAGCACTCCAAGGTCTTTCTCTGTGGAGCTGCTTTCCAGCAGGGCAGCCCCTAACCTGTTGTTATTCCTCCCCAGATGCTGAACCCTGCACTTGTCCTTACTAAACTTCATGAGGTTTGCCTGCACCCAGCTCTCCAGCCTGTCCAGGTCACATTGGATGGCTGCACAGCCTGACAGGGTGTCAGCCAACCCCCCCAGTTTTGTATCATCAGTGAACTTGCTGAGGGTACTCTCAATCCCCTCATCCAGGTCGTTGATAAAGATATTGAACAAAACTGGAACCAGTACCAATCCCTGGGGGACACCACTTGCCACAGGCCTCCAAGTTGACTCTGTGCCACTGATGACAACCCTCTGAACTCTGTTGTGGAGCCAGTTTGCAATCCACCTCACTGACCAGTCATCTATGTCACATCTCTTGACCTTTTCTATAAGGATGTTACGGGAGAGAGTATGACAAGCTTTAATGAAGTCAAGATATATGACATCCACTGCTCTTCCCTCATCTACCCACTTGGTCATAACTTCATAGAAGGCTATGAGATTAGTCAGACAGGATGTCCCCTTGGTAAATCCATGTTGGCTACTCCTGATAACCTTCTTGTCTTCCATGTGATTACAGATGACCTCTAGGATGAGCTGCTCCATCATCTTTCCAGGGATGGAGGTGAGGCTGACTGGTCTGTAATTCTTGCTCTGAAGATAAACGATATCTTGAAACAGTTCAATGTGTGCCACTAACAACTAATCTCTGCAATTTAGAGTGTGCTTTCTGGAATGCTGCAGAGGGAGCACCGGAGCAAACAAGAGCCTGGGAATGGCCAGAGGATGTTCTCTTAAGACCCCTCCCAGTCACTAAAAGTATCTCACAAGCAACTAGATGAAATTTACAGGCTGGTGGTTGAACTGAAACTTGTGCCCGTCAGAGCTCCTCTAGAAAGTGGGCAGAGCTGGGAACAAGGGACGTATTTGAAAGCAACTTGCAAATAGCTTTACTCTAAGTGTGAAGCAGGTGCAGCAGCTGGTCACTTGTGCCGAGCACACGCCAGAGAGCAGGCACAAAGCTTTACTATTACTTTCTGTAGTTCTGTCTAGTTTTAAGAGCATATTTAAAAATTGGAATGATAATGACCTGAGAAAACATGACTTTACACCAGAAAATAAAATTGCCAGCATTCATTGTCAAAGGCATACTGGCAAAGAAATGTTAGAGAACAAGAATGCCTCATGATGCAATGTTTTTCACCCTGCAACTGAGCACAGAAAACCTTTTCATATGCCCTAAATCTGCAGCTACAATAAAGCCTTCATACAGACAATCTGCTTAAACAGAACGTCACACTTGCCATTATTTTATTTTAATTGCAAAACATTATCCAATTTCAGTACTAAAATATGCACTTCTTAAGGCAATATGCGTAACTTTATATTATCCTCCATTTTTCTTGACGTCAGTATCTCTGCAGTGATGAAATTATAAGCTCCTGAAGTGGACCATCTGTGACGCAGCCATTTCTCTTGTGTGTGGGGCAACACCCTCACCTCAATGTCTTTCTCAGGCTTATATAATGAAAAAAAAATCCTTCTTTGCTCCAAATCTCGTGATTGGAATAGTTAGCATCCTTGTCTCTACATCATTTAAACATGAGTCTGTACCAACAAAACCAGAAGGAATTTTGCCACTGTCTTTAAGGCATGATTGAGCCATGGGATTCCAGATATTTGAGATTACTATTGGCATTAACCTAGTATTTAGCCCCAAACAATAGCAGTGCCCTAGCTCTTGAAGGTTTTGCAGGGACTTACAAGTAGAGGTCAGCAAGATCATCCATGTTTCCAAGGTGGGAAAACTGGGGCATGAAGGAAACTTCTATTACTGGGAAGGGAAATGAGGTTTTCTGAATCTTAGTTCACTGCCTGATGAATCTCCATGACGTGACAGTCTGTGACTATTCATACTGCAGGTTATTAAATGTACATAAATGGCTGCAGTGTCAGAGAATCTCTTTGGTGATGACTTGGTTATTCTCCAGGCTGTACAGAGGTATTACAGCAATTTTTTTTTCTTACTGAAAAAATCCATGGGTCAAATACTAGATTTTGAAATTTGGAAGTTTCTAGCATCAAGGGGAAAACAGTTTAAAAAAGGTTTATCATGATAGCCTCCCTTTTGCCTCTTTCCCCAGCAATTGTATTACAAATTATGGGAATTTGTCTTAGAACATAAAAGTTGCATAGCTACATGACTGATAACTGCAGCCTGTGTTTGTAGATACAACATTGTTAGGAGCAACTGTTATCATTCACTAGCAATAGGACTTACTGAAAGCGTAGAGAATACTGAGTCTGCATTGTATTTCCTGATGAATTCCAATTTCCCTGACACTTTGATGGAAAGAAAACAGAGATTTGATGAATGAAATTGAGACTCACTGTGAAACAGAGCAACAGCTTTGAAGAGCTGCCTGATTCCAGTAAAGGTGAATAAAAAAGGAAATAGACATTTCTGAACAAACTGCCTTTCCCCTCTTCAAAAACAGATCACCATCTTGTAAATGATTTTCTCTGGTGAGAATCCATCCTTCATGGAACAGGAGACAGGCTGCACAGCAGAGACAATTGATAGATGTGAAAAGACAAACCACACTATTAAGTAATATTTTAAAGAATGGCCACATATCATATTCACACAGATGCCAACAGGAAGCACAATTCAGGAACAGAAAAGCTTTCAGATAATCTCCACTCATTACAAGGCCAAAACCTCAACATCACTAACACATCTCAACTCATTTTCAGAAGTCACTCATTTGGTGCTGTACCATGTATGCATTCCATACTTCAGTGCAAGTTTTTTATCAAGAGGCTTATTCACTGAAATATGCAAGATCTGTAAAAGACCTTACTACTATTAATATTTCACTTCTCACTTACTTATCATATCATGGGGACAGTGGTCTAAAGTGGGAATTTTCAAACATGCTCAGCATTGGTCTAACAGGCCTGCTGAAGTCAGTAGTTAAAGTGTTGATTCTCAATGCACATAGAGCAATGTATTCCCGCAGACCTGTGTCTCTAACTAGACCAAAAATTAGGTAGTTTTTTACCACCAGAGATCCAGGTCTTCCAGATTAGGTCTTCTGCCCACAGCAATGGCAATTTGACCAGGCTGAAAATAAAAAAAAGACACTACACGGTGGCAGCGTATAAATGTGATTTCATATAGTTTTTGTAAAAGGAAAATGCTGAAGGGAAAAGATTTTCTTCTTTCTTCCTCTAGTCTTAAGAAATAAGTCTCACCGTGTTGTAAAACCTATCCTTATTTGGATACCTTTCTATCATTTTATTAAGAAACCCCAACAATATCTGACATTGAGATCTATCAGCTGTGTTTGGATCCTGGAATGGAACACCTGGATGTGTCACTAGCTGAGTATTTACAGACTCAACAACTCTCAAGCAAAGCAAACCAAACCAACAATAACAAAAAACCCAAGGAAATAAATAGTGCATGTGGGAAAGAAGAAAGAAATTAATGAGCCCAGTCAACTATACAAAACTGAGGAGCAGGGAAATGAAGTTTCACAAAGGAGATTAGATTTTCTAAAACTCCACTTCTGTACCAGATCTTTTCAGCATAAATGATGGATTCTCTCTCTGGCAGGAGTTTAGCTGAAGAACAGACTTGATCTGAAAATTAACACTGTAAAATGAAACAACATTGTGGGAGCACACCACAGTGGGACAGGATCTGTAGCTGATGTGCTGCTCAACTCTGCTTGCACAGAGCTTGTGAGGAATTGCAGTACCAGGAAATGCAGCTGGCTGAGCTTCAGTTTCTTTATCTCAGGTGCGCTGCTGCACAGCTGTAGGTTTGGGAAGGGGACAAGGGTGTTAGGGCTGCTGCAAAAGCTTATTTTTGGAGCTGGAGGTCTATGTGGGGATGTCCTGACATGTCTGCGCTCCACAGACCAAGTGCTGCATTTGTTGTACCTAAATACACCTGTCTCTGATGTTATCATGATAAAGATGTTTCTCAGCTTCTGACCTCAGGTGCATGGCTGAGGTTCTAGAGTTTAGGGAATGTGTTGTAAATGCACACTGGGAAGGCAGAGTTACTGCCCCAACAAATCCTGATCTAAATAGATGAAGAGATGACAAACTAGAAGGGGAGTGTGTTCAGCAAGTCAAGGGAAGTTCTTGCCCCTCTATTCCGGCCTGGTGAGAGACCATAACTGGATACATTGTGTCCAGTTCTGGGCTTCCCAGTACAAGAGTGACAGAGAGACTAGAGAGTATCCAACAGAGGCTACAAGGATGATGAAGGGACTGGAACACCTGTCTGATGAGAAAAGGCTGAGAGACCTGAAGCGAACAGGCTGCCCAGAGAGGTTGTAGAGTCTCCTTCTCTAGAGATTTTCAAGATCCATATAGGCACATTCCTGTGTGACCTTTCCTAGGTGATCCTGCTTTGGCAGGGGGTTGGACTTGATCTCTGGAGGTCCCTTCCAACCCCTTCCATTCTATAATCCTATGAAATGTTGTCTTTTACGGCCCAGAGAGCAGAAGACTACAAAAACCCATTTATAGAGAGTCTCAGAATCATGAAGGTTGGAATAGATCTTTTAAGATCATCAAGCCCAGCCATTAACCTAACACTGCTGAGTCTACCACTAAACCACCTTCCCAAGTGCCACATCTACGTATCTTTTAAATACTTCTAGAGATGGCGACTCCACCACTCTCCTGGGCAGCTTGTTCCATTGCTTGACAATCCTTTCAGTGAAGAAAAATTTCCTAATGTCCAACCTAAATCTCCCCTAGCGCAACTTGAGGCCACTTTTTCTTGTCCTATTACTTGTTATATGGAAGAAGAGACTGATGCTAACCTGGCTCCAACCTCCTTTCAGGGAGTTGTAGAGAGTGGAGATCTCCCCTCAGCCTCCCTTTCTCCAGGTTAAAAAACCCCAGCTCCCTCAGCCAGTCCCCACAGCACTTGTTCTCTAGACCCTTCACCAGCTTTGTTGCCATTCTTTGGACATGCTTCACCACTTCAATGTCCTTCTTGTAGTGAGGGGCTCAAAACAGAACCCAGTATTCAAGGTGTGTCCTCACTGGTGCCAAGTACAGGGGACAAACACTTCCCTGGTCCTGCTGGCTATACAGGACTGATACAAAAATATTTAAACATTTCTGATACAAAAATATTTAGAAATCAGTGAAGGGCAAAGCCACAAAAGCCTCTTGGTATCAGCTGAGAGTATCTCCAAGCCTTCAGAAAAACCACAAACACATTTTTTCTGTACAAGGATCATCATCCTAATATATAAAGCTCCTGGAGATAATGTGAAACTGAGCATACAGTACAGCCTATGCTCCAGGCACAGGAGTAAGTGTTGAGGCAAGAAGTGACTTTTTTCCTGGCATGACCCACTACAGATTGAACTGGAATGGCAATTAGAAGTTGAAGTGCTCATTTAATGTCAGTGATGTGTAAACTATGTTGCCATTGTTATTTTAGTGTTGCTTTACATAATTGGCATACCCTGAAGTCACAATGCATGGCACCTTCAGTTCATGCTAAAGACTTGCAGGAAGTCATAGAATTAAATATTATCTGTGCAACAGAAAAATAACTAAACTTCTGAAGGATTTCACCTCATTCTGTGTCACTTCTCCCACTGTATGCACAGTGGTGAGCAAAAAACAGGTTAAAAAGTGTTGGGAGCTTTTGGTATGAAGGAGCTTTTCCAGCTCTTTAATTATACTGGTAGTAGTTTTAACATGGTTTGTTACGCTGGTATGAAACTCCCTGTGTGAGCACCTCCTCCTGCAGATACGTTTTGCTGGTATAGATGAAGTCATTCCAATGTCATAGAAAAGACAAGAGAAAAGGGTCCCCAGAAGGAATTATACCAGCCCAAATGTGCTGAATTCCTGTCTAAAATCAGCGTTTTTCCTCTGCTGAAAAGTTGTAACATGGAAGGAAAAGGCCGCTCCCAACGGATGATCTGGTAATGGAGCTCTCTTCCTTGTTACTGCTTTAAATCCTTCTCCACAGTAGCTCAAGGTGTCAAAGGCTGTCTGTGTCTTTTGCAAATGAAGCCCTTGAGAGGCATTGCGAAGAGCTCTCTACACGGGGCACTCACCTTGCCGGGACAGAGCCTTGGGCTAGCACCGGGACCCCGGCTAATGACTGTGCTGATGGTTTTGGCTTTGATGAGGACCCTAAACTGCCAGGTATCACATACCTATGCAAGAAGGGCCAGGCCCTACCACAGATTTCAAACAGCCGAAGAAGAAAAAGGACAAAAGATTCACCCCTAACCCCGAATTACTAAATCTCGTTGGGATTAAAAAAATTGCCATCAGGACACGGCCAGGATTGGGAGTTCCAGCTCCCTGAGCATGGACCTGCCTTCTTCACACCTGCCACCTCTGTCCTCCTCCGTGCCCGTACGCAGCCGAACAGGGACTGCAAACCAGGGAAGCGCCGGCATGAGCACCGTCCCCATCCCCGCAGGAAGAGCAACTTGGCCACGGGGCAGGTGCCAGGCGGAGGCTGGGGCCCGCGGGCTGATTCGCTATGGGGTTGCCGTGTCGGGACCGGAGATCCGCCGCATTTCACCACTGGAGGGCAGCCACATCTTAAAAAAAAAAAAAAAAAAAAAAAAAAAAGAAAAAAGAAAAGGAAAAAAAAACCCAACCCAAAACAAAAAACCAACAAACCCACAACGCAAGCCCTCCGCCATGCGCACGGTCGGGGTTGAGCCCGCCGTCGGCTGCACCGCAGGCAACCCTCCGGGAGGAGACTCCTCCCCGAGTCTCGGTGCTTCTTTTTCGGGGAGGCGAGAAAACCCTCCCGATTTCCAGCCCGGGCTCAGGCAACAGGCTCCCGCGCAGTAGTAGAAAAATAAACAAATAGAGAAATAATTTAAAAACGTAATAAAACTCTTCCTAAAGCACCGGGATTCTCCCGGTACCTTACGTGACCTTCACACTTTACCACCCCGACAGCCCGGGGCACAGCGTTAATCCGATTCGTGGTGGCGAAGCGCTCGGGGCCCGCGCAACAAGTCATTGTTCGGTCCCGTCCGGTCCGGTATCCCGCTCCAGGCACAGTCGCCTAGAGCGGGACGCGGGACCGGGCCGGCGGAGCTTCCCACACCGGGTGAGAGGGATCCCTTAACGGGACGGGACGCCCGCCCTTGTCCCGCGACCCGGGCGCGGGAGGGAGCGGGCGAGGGAGGGAGCGGGCGAAGGAGGAGGGAAGGAAGGAACGGAGGGAGGCGGCGTCTCCTTTAAAAGCCGGTGCGGGGCCGCAGCCCGCTCCCACAGGGCGGCTGTGATTGGCGCGGGCCCGCGAGCCTCCGGGGTCGTGACATCGCCGAGCAACAAAAAGGCCCGGCGGCGGCGGCGGCCCAGCCACCCCCGGCAATGGTGCGGTGCGGTGCGAGCGGCGGGCGGGCCGGCGGGGCAGCGGGAGCGGGCCCCTAGCGCGGCTGCTCCACGCGGGACGGCAGCAGCAGTAGGCTGCTCCCCACCCTTTTTGCTTTTTTTTTTTTTTTTTTTTTCCCCTCCTCATTTTCTCCTCCCTTCTTTCTTCTTTCTTTTTAAGGGAGTGGAGGAAAGTCAAGCTTCATCTGAATGTTGCTGCGGGAGTCTCAGTAAATGTCTGTCTGTCTGATGCGGATGATGCAAAGGACATTTTTAAAAAGGAGCCTCCTAACTCCGTAGACATAGGGACCCATTCACGGGCAGGCACACGCACACACAGGCGACAAGGAGGAAGAAGAAGCAACAACTTTTTCGATCGCTGCTTTTAAAAGAGAGAAGCCCTTCCTTTGGCCGGGACTTGCTTTCTGCCTCCTCAGCCAGCTGCTAGAAGTATGTTTCTGAGGCGGACTGTACTTCAGGGAACTCCTGTTTTCTGCTCGGCAGCTGTAGAGGAGCAGCAGGGAAGTCTGGAGTAACACCAAGTGATGCGGGAAAAACACCCCGAGAGCAGAAAACCCTCCTGCAGACACAACCCCCGCTGCTGCACACAGGTATAACTCCGGCTCCGCTGAAAGCCTTCTCCGCAGGATGTCTCCGTGGGCCACGGCAGAGGTGCTAGCGCTCTTGAAGAGAGAGGGGGGACGGGACACTAATCAATAACAATTCTAATGATAATAATAATGATAATTATAATCCAGCGCAGAGTTTCACGGGGGAGAATACCACCCTGTGGGTTTGGCTAAGGACGTAACAAGATTTGTGTTTTCCTCCTTCCCCTTCTTCCATTCCGCCGAGGGAAAATAGCTCTCCCTTGCTCTCCGTTTGGAGAAGCCGCCGTCCCGGCGCGGAGCCGCGGCATGGGGGAAGCCGAGCCGGCCCAAACTCCTTGCGGCTCGGAGCGGGGAGGGGGAAGCACGGGAGCACAGCAGGGAAGGTCACTTTGCGCGTCGGCTGGGGCAGCCACCTCCTTCCTTTCCCAGCGGAGCGGGCGGCGGCGGGAGACCCGGTCCAGGCAAGGCGGGAGGGCGCACACCTGCGGACCGGCCCCGGAGGTGCCCCCGCCGCACTGACAGCGGCCGCCCCCTCCTCCCCTTCACGTCCGTGCTCCTTTGTTGCGGATCAGCCCCGCTTCGCTTCCCCGCCCCGTCCCGCCTCACTCCCTTTGATCTCCTGCCACGGGGATTTTCGTGCCTCGCTCTGCCGCCGCCGCCGAGCACCTGAGGCGGCCCGTCAGGACCCTATGAAGGGCTCTTTCGCGCCCACCCGCCGGGTGGCGGCCGGGGCCCCGCTCGCCATGGCTCGCGCCTCGCCCCGTGGGGGTCAGGCTGGGCGCCGGGGTGGGACCCACCTGCGGACCGTCCCCGACCACCCTCCCCCCCCTGCGGCGCGCTCCCCTGGCGCGGTGTCCGCGCTGACTGGCTCCTATCGCCTCCTCCTCCTCCTCCGCGCAGGTTGATCATGGTTGCTGTGACCCGCTCTCTCCTGGCGCTGCTGCTCTGCCAGGTGCTGCTGGGCGGCGCGGCCGGCCTCATGCCGGAGGTGGGCCGGCGGCGTTTCATCGAGCCGGGCCGCGCCGCCTCAGCTGCGCAGCGTCCCGAGGACCTCCTCAGCGAGTTCGAGCTGCGCCTGCTCCACATGTTCGGCTTGAAGCGGCGGCCCAGCCCCGGCAAGAACGTCGTCATCCCCCCCTACATGCTCGACCTCTACCGTCTGCACGCGGGCCAGCAACTGGGGCAGCCGTCGGCGCTCGGATACCCATTGGAGAGGGCCACCAGCCGCGCCAACACGGTCCGCAGCTTCCACCACGAAGGTAGGGGCGGGGGTTCGGGGCGCGGGGCCTGGGGCGGGCGGGGGTTGAGGGCCGGCAACGGGCGCGGCGGTGCTTGGGGCCACGAGCAGCAGGATGGGCTGAGGGAGCCGAGGAGAAAGGGGAGGGCCGAGGGAGGAGCGTCGGGGAGTATTCCGCCCCGGGAGCGCGTAAGTTTTGCTGTCGGTGACACAGCGTTTGCTGAGTACACCGGGCGATCGGGTGCTTCCAGACGGCTGTGCTACCAGGATCCCGGCTGCAGGATCAGGGCTTGTGCCGCGAGGAGACTTGCTTTGCGAATCTCTTTTCTCCCTGCGTCCGACGGGAGAATTCCCGGTTTTTTTCCCTTCTAAACCAAGGCAGCTCTGCGTTAGGCATTCCCACGAATAGCTTTTCTGTTGTGAGGCTAAAAAGCAAGACAGTCTCCCTAATGAGGGGCTGAGCCGGCGCCGCTGCGGAGGTTTCTAATCCTTATCTAATCCCCGTGAGAGATCAATGAAACAATCAATCGTGGCCACCTCAAGAGCTCCCTCGCTCTGCCGTCGAGGAGCGATTTAGCCCGGATCCATGCTATGCCTCCCCAGCCATCAGTGCCCAGGCTGGTAAAAGCCTTGTGGCCAGGTGTCGGGTCTCAACGTCAGGTAACCCGGCCAAATGCAGAGTGAAGCATCCAGCAGCACCTCCACACTTCCTACCTTACAGTCTACCGAGGCAGTGGGCCCTCAGGGACAGGCCCTTACTGAGCAACTGCGTGCATTTTCCGGCTTAGGTAGCTAAAATATTCACTGCGGCAGTAGCCGCGGCTCGCGTAGGCCTTTGGAGCTGGTGGTGCACGTATTGCTCGTGTGTTCTTTGGGAGACCTTTCGCCAGGTTGTAAGTGTTCCAGGCTCCTAGTCTCCAGTGCTGACGTGCAGTGGCCTCGCTGGAAAACTAATGAAAATTAAGTTTTCCCATGCTTTTCATGTAAAACTTAGTTGAGGAAAGAAATTCGTTAGTTCTGATGGATAAAGGAGGTGGCCTCGGAGAAGTGGATGTGCTGTTTACTGGGAAGTCTTATTGTAAGAGAGGAGGTGAATGATGAAACGTTTCATTATCTGCATATCCCTACAGGGGAAGTAAACATCTAGTAGTGAGTGGAGAAAAGCCAGCATTCGGGTCATTTACTTTAAACCTGAGTATGGCAGGCAAAGGACTGAGCAGGATAGGAGC
The DNA here is from genome assembly GCF_027791375.1 of Indicator indicator. Taxonomy (NCBI): domain Eukaryota; kingdom Metazoa; phylum Chordata; class Aves; order Piciformes; family Indicatoridae; genus Indicator; species Indicator indicator. The sequence goes on along the minus strand of NC_072018.1, from coordinate 8,434,041 downwards.
CTAAGGGGTGACATTTGTAAGTCAGGCAAATCAGCAGTTTGGAGTAATTGTACTGTTACAGCAAATACTGGTTTTGACATAAAAGCTATTCTACAATTTTTGCAAAATTTAGTGGCTTCTTCAAAGCAAAAATTTGTCTTGTGTCCATTCAAAACATCTGCATGTTTACAAATATTGGTCTGGTCCTGAAATACCATAAAGCTGAGCCTTACCTCATCCAAAAAATCATGCTGGATTCAATGTGGAATAGTTATGGCTTCCCCTTAGGAAATGAACAGTTCTCCAGGATGCTTAGCACCAAAAGTAAGCCCCGTGGGGAGAGATTTGTTTTGGCACATACTTTTAATTTCTTCAATGTCTGTAGCAACAATGTGCTTCTTAGCAGCCCTAGATACATTTTATTCCCTTCATTCAGTTATTTGTTGACTTAGAGGTGAGAACCACCTGGGATTTAGTGATTTACAACATTTTATTGTTGTTATTTTTTGAAAACCTGCTGTTCAGAAGTGACTTTTTAAATTACCTTTTCCACATCCACTCATTTTTAGCAGTTGAACCTTCCTGCCATTCTTTGTGTCCTTTTGGGGTAAATACTAGTGTACTTTGTAAAGCACTGTTACACCATTGAGTTCATTGTCACTAAGATCCAAAAACCCACATGTTAAGATTTGTAAGTCACCTAAATTGTGGAGTAGTGTTTTTCAGAATGGAATTTTTAAAAATTGATGTTAGACCCATATTCTTGAAAAAAGCAGCAACATAATAGTGTTACCCGAAGACCTTAACCAGGTTTAACGATTCTCTTCAGCCCCCACTAACTCTGCTGCTAGAGTTTTCTCCTGAATATTCTTGAATTCCAAAGTGATGCTATGTGTTTCTTGCCACTTATTGTAACCACCTGGAAGGCAAAGTGCATCAGTATTCAACCAAGATGCATTGAAAAAAAAAAATGAAACACTCTTAACTTCATGCTATGTATGCTTGCCTATATAAACAGAAAGAAAAGGGAAATGGAATTTTTCTGCCTGAAAGCCTTTCAGACCTTGTGTGTAACATGTGTTAGCTGTCATTTGAAAGTTGCCAACAGCAGATTATCTGATGGGTTTGGTTGCTTGTCTCAGTTCCGATTTATTTTTTTCCCTTTCTTTTTTTCTTTTCCCTGTTTAATCAAATTAGAAGTTTTGGAAGAACTGCCAGAAACAAGTGGGAAAACAGCACGACGTTTCTTCTTTAATTTAACTTCCATCCCTAATGAGGAGTCTATCACCTCAGCTGAACTCCAGATTTTTCGGGAACAGGTGCACGGAGCCTTTGAGAACAGCAGCAGCTACCATCACCGTATTAATATTTATGAAATTATAAAGCCAGCCACAGCCACCTCTAAGGACCCTGTCACAAGACTTTTGGACACCAGGTTGGTGCATCATAATGCAAGTAAATGGGAAAGTTTTGATGTAACACCAGCTGTTTTGAGGTGGATTGCACATGGACAACCTAATCATGGGTTTGTGGTAGAGGTGGTTCACTTGGACAAAGAGAACAGTGCCTCCAAGAGGCACGTTAGGATTAGCAGGTCTTTACATCAGGATGAAGATAGCTGGTCTCAGCTCAGGCCATTATTAGTAACGTTTGGGCATGATGGCAAGGGACACCCGCTTCATAAAAGAGAAAAGCGTCAAGCAAAACACAAACAGCGTAAACGCCACAAATACAGTTGCAAAAGGCATCCGTTATATGTGGACTTCAATGATGTGGGGTGGAATGACTGGATTGTTGCCCCTCCAGGGTATAGTGCCTTTTACTGCCATGGGGAATGTCCTTTTCCATTGGCAGATCATCTAAACTCAACAAACCATGCCATTGTTCAGACTTTGGTCAATTCAGTGAATTCCAAAATCCCCAAGGCTTGCTGTGTGCCGACAGAACTGAGTGCTATTTCCATGCTCTACCTTGATGAAAATGAGAAAGTTGTATTAAAGAACTATCAAGATATGGTTGTGGAGGGTTGTGGGTGCCGCTAACACAGCAAATATATTAGACAAATGCAAAAAAAAAAAAAAAAAAAAAAGCTGACACTTTAATATTTCCCAATGAAGACTTTATTTATGTAATGAAATGGAAAGAAAAAAAACACAACTATTTTGAAAATATATTTATGTCTACAAAAAGTTGGGAAAACAAATATTTTAATCAGAGAAATATTCCTTTAAAGATTTTAAATGTATTTTAGTTGTACATTTTATATGGGTTTAACCCCAGCACATGAAGTATAATGGTCAGATTCTTATTTTGTATTTATTTACTATTATAACCACTTTTTAGAAAAATAGCTAATTTGTATTTATATGTAATCAAAAAGAAAAAAATATAGGGTTTGTACATAATTTTTCAAAATTGTAGGTGTTTCAATTGTGTGTATTTAAGTTGAAAAGAATACATGGAAGGTTACTATGGCAAAGTGCATAGCACATTTGCTTTCTGCTGTGCTACTGTTAAGGTCACAAGTTCAAGTCCAGAAAAAAAGTGGTTAATCCACTCTGCTGACTTTCAAGATTATTATATTGTACAATTCTCAGGAATGCTGCAGGGTGGGCTGTCCAGTCCATGAGAACTGGCATCCTCTTTAGGTGGAACAGTTGGATAAGACCCAGATGTTGCTGATCTAGTATAAATACTGCTATTCCAAACTAATTTGCAGTGTGAATATAAGAAGGGCCAATAGAAATACTGCGGGGGGTGGGGAAAGGCTGAATCCTTTCTAGACCTACAGAAAAATGAATGTTTGATGTTTCCTTTAAAAGTCCTTCTTTTAAGTCCTGGCCAAATACAAAATAATAAAAACTGAAATGTCTTTTTTTTTTTTTTTTGTCATTATGTATGCTAAAGAGGAATACTTGCCTTATTTGCACTGGCCCTTGCCTTTAACAGTTGGAAAAGCATTGCATACTTCCTCACCTCAGATGAGAGCTCACCTCTGGAGTCTTATAGTGAAATTAGCCTTCAGTTTTTGTCCTGTGTATAGCAAGCTGTTGTCATATACAGCCTCCTATCAAACATCAGTTGACTGTTTAGCTGTTTTCCGGATTAGCTTGCCTTCCTTTCCAGGGTTTTGTGTTTGAAAGCTTTATTTTCTTCCCAAATGTTTGAATCTATTTCAGATAATAAATCATAGAACTCTGATACTTATTTATGAAAAGCCCAGTCTATAAGAAAAAATGGTTTGCTTATGCAGCCATCACAGGGGTGACTTGTGCTCACATCTTACTTTTCAAATCCTGTGTCAGGGACAAAACCACAATTTGAAGCTGGCAAGCACAGCATTAAAACTAATACTTTCCATGCCTGTTGTGTGTTAGGAGACTGCTATGGCAGTCAGATTAGTAGCTGTAGAACCTGGGATGAGCATGCAGAGGCTGAGTTGCTTGTTGTGTGAGAATTGTGCTGAAATAGCAGAGTGGGAAAGTAACTTAAATGGGCTTCTTGGTGATCTGTTGCAAAGTGCACTGAAGCTGGGAACAGAACAAAATCACGTTAGACTGCTAATGGTGAGTTCCTGCCTGTTTCAGGAGCTATCCACTGTATTTAGTGGATATACAGTGACTGTGCTGATGCCTCCAGAGATGTCAGAATTCCCTTGCACTCTGTCATGCATCTGTTTCTGGATTGGGTGAACTGAGGCAGCAGTTCCTAAAGCTGTGTGCACACTTGTCCCATTAGAAACTTCTCAAAGTCAGCTCTGGGAATCTCTGATTTGAGCCTCCTACTAGCCTTTTTATTAATAGTTAACTCCAGTTTCTCATGGCCCTCCCAATACTCTTCCTTTTTCACCAGAATCATCTGGGTTACACAAAGGTCCCAAATAGGTTTGTTGATCAGAAGGGCTAACTTGATGGTGTCTTAAAGATCAGTCTTACAGATCTTACAGAACAGTTCTCTATGGTTAATCATCACCAAAAAGCAATGTGCACAGTGGATAGGAGAGAAACTACTTTTCTATTGGCTCCTTCAATTTTGCTCTTGTGAGTTTAAACTATCTTAGGCTATCTGTAAATTTCAGTGGCAAGAGAAAAGCTTACATATTTCTTCTACTAGCAGTATTTTTTAATAGCTGGTAGAGAAGAGTCTACCACTCTGCTTGTTTTTGAGAGGAAGCTGATGTTATTGGTCATTCTTATACTACATATCAGTGGACACTGGGTGGACAACTTCTGCTTTTTCAAAAGACCAGAGCATTTTTGTTGGCTAATGTTTTCAGTGTGGAACCTCATACGTGCCGAAATTTAGTTTACCTTTTGCTTGTTGTCAGCTTTAGCAATGATGAGGGAGTTTGTTGGTTTGGGTCATCAGTTGCAGGATGTGCCACAGTGAAGGTGCTTCAAGACTTCCTTGACTGCAGTGTGTGGTTGTCGCAGCAGCGCTAGTGTATTTTATAACCTGAGCTTGCAAAAGCTGGACATGAAGTGCTGAAAAATTGAAGATTGCACCATTTCTATGAGCAGGAAAGGTATGAGTCCAAACCTGCTGAAATCAGAAAGATCCCGTGGCACTTCTGAATAGATCCTAAATTCCAGTCTTGCAAGGCTTAAGTTGCACAGCTCCTATTCCTTTGTGTGTAAGTAGGCTGAAGGAGGATTTTTGCAGAGTGGTGACTGCTTTACTCTCCTCTAAGGCATGAGATGTAAATGCTAATCTTGTTTCACAAAAATTTGCTACAGCAATTGTCTGTGCATGAGCAGTAGCTGGCTGATGGTGTGATGCTGCATTCCTTGTAAAGGCAAACCTCTTGTTGCTTGACAAAGAATTGCATCCTTCATAAAGTACACTGAGGTCAATGAATAATTGTAACTTAAGACCCATTCTTGTAAGCATTTCTACACCTGCTTAGCATTAGTCACAGAATCAGCAGTTCCATATTGTTTTTTGAGGAGGATATATGCATGTGTCCAGCTTAGCATGTTAATAAATTTCAGCAGAATCGATTCTGTAATGTATCTTTAAATCCTTAACCTTTCTCACATTGGAGATGTGAGATTGCTGTACTGAAGAGTTTGTTTAGGATTTAAAAGAAAAGAAACCGAGCTTTCATTTATTAATAGAAAATTCTCCAGAGATCAGTTGGGTTTCTGAAATCTGCTAAATAGAGTTGGTGATCAGATAGTACTGAGAGGTTTGGGCTTTTTGACATTGAAGTCTAGTAATCACTGCTAAATGACCCTGAATATGGAAAGTATGCTGTTACTCCAGCACTTATTTCTTTAGTAATTATTAGTGTTATAGTATATTACAAGAAGTATTTTATTTTTCCCTCTTAAGAGGAGAAAAAGCAGAAGACCTGGAAGGCAAAATTGCCTTGGTTACTCTATAGTCTGTTTCCCCTAAACATATTGCTTCTAGGCACTTAAATAATCTATATAGGCAGAGAATGTGATAGATAATGTCACCCTTTGTGCATTTCAGATAAGCATCTCTCTAAACACAAATGTGATCAGCATCTCTCCTTGTCCTTTTGAGACTCAGTAGCAGCTTTGTCGAGTGGCTTGATAATTTTTGCGCAAAATTCAGTTGGACTTCTGTGGTCAGCAGCATGTAAAAATGACGTGGGAAGATCTTCAGTTGAGGTAAGCTCTCCTGAGAGCATTGGCCAGTTTTGCTGAGCAGGATCTGCTCCACTCTGCTAACCTGGGCCCATCACAATAAGGTGTTGAGACCTTTCCTATTCATATGATAATTTGGTTTGGATGTCCACAGACTCTCACTTGCCTTCACCTCTGCCAGGCAGTTAGAGGTCTTACTTGTGTAATCAGTGCTGATGAGGAACATGATTCATTGTACTCTCAGCTTTGAAGAAGGAGCTTATCTGGACTGCATGTATTTTGGACTCATTTTGCTATACTATTAGAAGAGGGTAATTATGGAACTATTTTATTGTGCAGCTATTCCTAAATTGTTGATTTTTTTTTTAATTGATTTCAGGAGGCAGCTAATTGCCATATGGCAGCTTGATGTTACTGTTTTATGAAGATCAGGAAACAAAAGTTTATGAAAAGCTTTTGTATAGTAACTGTGGAGTTTCAAGAACTGTTTTATACTTCCTGACAGTGCAGGTCTGGCCTAATGGTTTGTTTTTATTGCTTAAGAGTGTAAACCTTTCTTTAGCCGATGCGTAGAAATTGTATCCTCGTCCCACATTACGCATTTCTTATTGCTCATTACTCCTTCCCTGCCTTCATTTCTGCCATCTGTAATCAGAGCTTTACTGTTTCAATGCATGAAAAACGCTCCTATCCTTTGCAGTTTCCTTAGCACTTATCCAACCTTCAAAAAAAAAAAAAAAAAACAAACTGGGAAACGGGAGAAAAAAGGGTAGAGGTAAAATCTACTCTGTCTACGTTTTTCTCTGTTTTGATTGAAGTTTGCCATAGATTCTGGTGGCTAGATGGTTTCTGTAGTAACAAGCAGAGAAAAATCCAAGGCTGAAAAGGCACTTTGAAAGGTGCCATATCTTGCCTGAAGTATTATTTATCTAATTATGGATATGGAACGTTTCTCTTCTCCTTTATATTAAAGCTGCACCTTTAGATATGGCAGAATGCTGCTATGAGAACTTGATGTGTTGTGTTCTTACAGGATGAGAACATGAGAACCATGAACCTTGCTCCCAATTGACTTAAGCTGCTCAAAATCATGATCAAAAGCCAAAGGCATTAAAATGTATTTTAAAAGATGTTATAAATGGTCGTTACAGGCACAAACCACTTTATTTTTTAGTTACATAGGAAAGAAGAAAGAGACTAGGTTGGATTTTACATATTATTGTTGTAACGAGGGTGTTGGATAATAGTAGTCTTTTATTATGTTAGAATATTGTGTCAAGGAAAAAAAACCCAGGCCTTTAGAATATAATCATACTCTACTCCAAATTTTTTTATTTCTGCTAAGAGATTTTTTTCAGGTGTGTGAGAAAGTAATACTTTGTGTGTCTACTACATTTGCCTTGCTTTGGTAAAAAAAAAAAAAAATCACAAATGATTTCAAGATTACTACTTGCCTGTCTCTCCATTACTAATCCTTCCTTGCCTGTATTCCTGACAGCCTTGTCTGCATCAGGCAGTAATGGATTCCTAAGGTGGAGCTCCTTCTCTTTTTTGGAATTTAGTCACCTGTCAGTGATTTCTGGGATTTAGCAACCTTCCATCCACAAAGCTTTGTGCAATGGTCACTTAGAAAAGCAGGTACACTGGTTTTGTCCAGCTTCTGTGTCCTTTACAGAAGTAAATTGTCCCTGCCGCCAGTAAGAATTGTAGTTTGGGAAGGGTCTGAGGGCTGGCACCTGTAGTGTGCATCAGGAGACACCTCACAATACCAGGGACTGTATTTGTAACTTGCCAGAAGTCTGAGGGCCAAAGATTATTTGCATCTGTATTTACATAATGCTGTGGAGGCACTCGGTTGTAATACCTGCCTGGGCTTGTGTTGCCCTTGATGGATGAACAGAGGCTGAGAGTTGTTTGACTTCTGCAGAGGTAGGAAACTTGTGGTGGGCCAGCTTGGTTCTTGGCTCATAAGGCTCGTAAGTGATGAGAGTGGTTTTGCTCTTCACACTTCATTCTTCTGCCAAAGGTGCTTGGCTGCCCATGTAGAAATTAGACTGGAGCCACTGGGTTAGGTCTGCAGTTGGGTGTATTTCTTAACTCCAGAAAAGAGACAAATCTGTGCCTTTCAATTTGAAAAAATCAGGGATTTTTGTGGGAAGAAGTCATAGGTGAGGGAAGTGGGGAAGGATCCTGCGGGCATTGGAAGCTGAAAGTGTTAAAAGTTTCTAGAGGGACTTGAGGTAGAGATCAGAGCAGTGCATCGATAACATTCTGAAAGTTCAGGTTCCCACAATAGCCAGACTGTGGTAGATTTACTATTTAATGAGGCTGATAATCCCATTAGAGATTAAATTAAGAAGGTTTTTCTGGGAGATCACCAAGAAAATTATGAATATTGTACTGTAGCTTGGGTTGTAATGCCAAGGCAGTTGAGACCTGACATGTACTTACTGCACTGCAGGATGCTGTTTCATTCAGTATGTCTCATTAAAACAGAACATTCAGCTCCAGCAGTGTTTCACTACAAACAGAAGCAAATGTCTTAGTAGTAATCTACTGCTATTATTACTATCATCATCCTGGAAACAACATGCAGATTAAAAGATGGAAATATCAACCAGATCTGCAAATCAGCACAGCTCTACCTTCGTTCTCAGATGATCTGGTCCTTTTTATTAAAGCAAATCCTCAGAAGGCAGGGTGACCACATAGGAAAAATAATGTATTTAAGGTAACTATTGACATAACTTTGGTAGCTTGGAGCTTGCACAAAAACATTTTTTATGGCATCTTGCACACCCTAGTGATGGGAAAGTGTTGCATGAAATAATGATTCTGTAACCACAGACTTCAAAACTATAGAATGTCTGTGACATGATGGAAATAGCTGTTTCCACATCAATAATATGCACACAGGCATATTGAAGCTTAATTGCAAGGCCAGTGGTGATGGGAGAGGGAAGAGATATCTGACTGCTACTGCACCAAACATGCGGGCTGAGCAGAGTGCCTCTGTTTTACAGCCAGAAATGATGATTCATTTCATTATAATCTTGACTTCTGCAGTTTTCTCATGGCTTATTGATAACTTCATAGACCAAATGAGTTTTTGACTTCTTGGGAATTAGGAAGAGAGGGTGTGTATTTCTTATAAACATCACACTTGCTGTTTGTTTAAATTATTCAATTTTAACAATTCTTTTTGTTTGCATTTTTCCCCTTTTAATGAAAAAAAAAATCCTTAAAGCAGTCTGTCACTTTAAGAGCACAGCTTTTTTTTGCCTGTTTTCATGAAGAATCCTAATCTTTTAGCTGATGTCATAAATGTTAACACGAAGGCAGTTTTGATGTCACAAATTGTTGCTATTGGACCAAGTCCTAATGCACATGGGAGCTGTTTACCCAGCCCTGAAAACTTTAAGTGAAGAATGAGCAGTGTTCTGCAAAATACTGCTATTATTGATACTCTTATTCCTATTGTTCAAGACCTAGATCACTGAGATGACAGGTGTGTGGACATTTTACTACTTAGTGTATTAGCATCTTGCAGGATTACTTTAAAGCTTTCCCTGCTGGAATCTTGTGAGGACATCTGAGCTTGAGAGAAAAGAAAGCTTCCTCATGTTCTCTGAGGAGAAGCTGCAGAATTCCACCTTAAGACTCAAAGATCAGAAGGAAACGGAATTGAATTTCTCCTTTTTTTTTTTTTTTTTTTTTTTAACCACTGGTATTTTTAAAGCCCATCAACATTTTGATTAGAAGTAACCCATGTTCTAGATTGTTATTACTGAGGGGAGGATCAAAGACTGATTCATATTTCCTGGTCTGGTAATTTATAAAGTTTTGCTAGTTGGTGTTTTTTGTTTGTTTTGTTTGTGGTTTTTTGCTGTTGTGTTTTTTTGGGGTTGGGGTTTTTTGTTTTGGTGTGGCTTTTTTGTGTGTGCATGTTGATGTTGTTTGGGTTTTGTTTTTTGGGTGGTGGTTTTTTTTTTTTTTTGGTATATTGTTAGCTACTTCTTGGTGTGTTGGGCTAAGAAGTCTCCCAGGGTTGCAAATGAAAAGATTTTAATCTTTGAAAATGTAACCCAAATGTACCCTAGAGGGCAGAGGCATTTAGAAAGAGATCCTGCACACCTGCTGAATTACTGATTCATGCCCACTGCAAAGTACCTTGGTGAGAAGGACCAAGCCCTGGGAAAATGGTGTTGGGAGTGTGAGTGGAGCCTTCTAGGTTTTGTCAGAGGCAAATGTTGAGAAAGTGGCCTGTGACTTAAAAAAAAAAAAACACCACCAAAAAAAACCCCAACAAAACCAAAACAAGCAAACAACCAAGGGCAACCAAACCAAACAACAAAACCCCAAAACCCAACAAACAAAAAAGCCCTGAACAACAAAAAATCCCCAAACAATTAAAAAAACCCAAAAATCAGCAGTTTATGAAAGCCATAAAATCTAGCAGGCTGTTCTGCTGGCAGATTGCTCTCTCCGCTCTTGCCTGCTGGAGGGTCTAAGCCTTTTTTTATGATTAGGTTTAATTTTTAAATAGTCAGCTTAACATATATGTATAAAAAAACCCAACAACAACGATAAATACACAAAAAAGAAACAAAACAAACAAACAAAAAACGCCTAGATGCTGTCCTTTCCAAAAGCCTTCTAAGAGACTTAAGCCAAGCAGTGGTTTATGACAACTTTTCCATCTAACTTATGAGGAGAATTTGTTGTTAGGCCTCTCTCTGTGAGCCTCAGTGTCTGGGAAGGTCTTTCCAGCTCCTCTTGTGGATGAGTACTTCCTTCAGGGTTTCAGGCTCCATTTTTCTCTCCTTTATCTAATTCATCTTGGAGGGCGGCAGGGAAAGGCCAAAATACTGGGGTGCTTTGAAAAGTATGCTTCTACCAAGCTTTCTTTTTTTTTTTTTCTCTCTTCCTGGAACTCTCATTACATGATCCTGTGTTTTTATTAGCCAATTGTTAGCCCAAGGCCAAATCCTTAACCTTGGGCTAGATAACAAAAGCACAGCTGAGGTGATCCTGACTGTTTGAAAGAGGCTGTCTACTCTTCGATGCACTCAGGGTGAGACATATAATTCATTTTAGTTTCAGAGGTTGTTAGTGTAGGAAATTAGCAACCTCCATGATAAAAAGTCGGCATGATAAGTATGTGTCTGTATTTTTTATGTTGGTCTCTGTCTTCCATTGCATTCCACATCCTGAAGGGTGTTGATGTGTCTAGGGAGAACCTGAGACTGAATCCTATCTGGGAAGTTTTACTTTATGTAACTGTGTCAATTCATATCAAGGCCCAAAGACTTTGTGCCAACAGTAGGAATCAGCATTTGGAAAACATAGCTTTCTACTTGCAGTTCTATATGGGAGGAGTGTATAATTGAAGTGTATGCTCAGGAGAAATTAAACCCAGTGCAAGTTTATTGATGAATATCAAAACTGGCTTAAGTACTGTCCTCTTCTGCTATGCAAAGCCCCCAGAGGCATGAGAAAGGCCTAGGAGTGCCATACAGTGCTATATACAGAAGCTCTTCTGACTCTGTGGTGTGGAGGTGCCTGCAACAGGTCCTTTCAGAGCTTTTTCTTTGGGAGAGGGCTCATGCTTTATTGCTGATGTCTTGGTGCTACTCTGAGTAACTGTGGGTTTATTTTGTACTGTCATGAGTGTGCTGTGGGAAAAGTCCCTTGCTGTGTTTGTGTGCTTATACTGAAATAACTTGCCTGCTTTCTAAGAGTTTTGTAATAATAAGTACCCTAAAGAATTTGGAGATGCCCAAGTACACTGCTGTTTATCCTGTAGGGTAGAAGTAGATAGCTATATTATGTGGCATAATAACAGGTTTCATCCCTTGGTAACCGGTTTGCATGTGGACCAGGTCTGGCCAGTACTAAATTGGAAAGCAAAGATGGCTTTGTGATTAAGGTGCTGGAGAGGGACGCTGGAAATATGGGTTCAAGTTGTGGGTCAGCCATAAACTCCCCTGTGTGACCATGAGCAATATAATAATTCTGAGACTTCAAAGGTATCTAAACAATTCGGACACCCATTTTTCCAGTCGTTTTAATTAACTGGGATGCTTTGAAATGCTCAGCTTTAATCTCTCTGTGCCTAGGATTCTCATTTGTAAAACCAGGATAATAGTATTTCCTTGCATATGAAGAGGATGTGTGCATTAATGATTGGGAAGCGTGCAGCTACTCAGGATGCAGCAGATATGATGCTTGCAAGTTCAGCGAAGGCAGAGTATGCTGAGTTTTGCAGGTGTGGGGCTCAAATACACATATGGGTGCTGTGTGCAGGACAAACAGCCTACTTCAGTGAAATTTGTTTATGTCCAGACATAAACAGGGGGGTAGTTACTTACCATGATATATTATGGTCCTGTGGGTTCATGGGAGATAAATACCACTTGCAAGTAAACTGCAACCAAAATGTTTACTGAGAGGAACAGCTCATTTATTCAGCATTTGATTTAGCTTTGTAACAACATCATGCTGTGTCCTTAGCATCTTGCCATTCTTTAATAGTGAATATTAAACTTTTAAAAGATAAAATGATTAGTTATTAACATTTCCATTTCTGTAGCTTTACTTCGTAACAAGCCATACTCCCCCTTTAACATCACCTACAGTTATGTCCCTTTGCCCAGTGTTACATGTTTGTGTAATGAAAAGCCTGTCATGTGCACAGGCAGAGGGAAGGGTTAAAAGAGCCAAGGGAGTCTTTAATTCCTTCATTTTCTGGCTTTTGTGGGTTTAATGCACAATCTTAACATTCCATTGGTAAGTGGTTGCATTTTTTTTTTTTAACTTAGGAGATTAAAGGTTCCTTCAGGTTTTACATTTTTTCACTGCTCTCTTTAGTCATGTCAATTGTGTGTGCTGGGCAGGCAGGAAATGAAAAGCTGTCCTCAGTAACCATTGGTGATACACCCAGAGCCAAGCCATGGAAGTCTGGGAGATGCCTGTCCATAGGGGGCTGCTTTTCCCAAATGTCTGCCAGGGTAGAGAAATGTTTCAAAGGCCCTAGGACTTGGCTTGGTCACTGGCCTTTGAGATGACCGTCACCCCACGCTTTAAAGTGCTTTGCAAACTGTATGCAAAACACTGTGCAATGTTACATACTGTGAGAACATCTGATCCTGCTTGTTACAGAAGTTATTGGTATGTCAGTGTTAAATATATGTTGAAATGAAGTTTCACTATTTAAATATGAAGGAAGGAGACAACTGTTGCTCTAAACAGCTTCTACTGAATCAATTGCATCTGTTCATTGACTTATTGTAATCACTACTCCATAGACAAGAAAAAGTGACTCACTTCTTGTTAGCATCATGCTATGATGGCAATGGAGTAACTTGTTATCTATCATAAGGAAGTCTCAAATCTGGCTGTCAATATATACTTTTCTCGTGAAGGTTGATTTTTTTTTTTAATTTTTTCTATTTTTTTTTCAAAGCAACCAAGTGCTTCTTTAATATGTTTTAATGTGTGCTTGCAGAAGAGGTGACCAAATATTTATTGGTTTTATTCTGAAGTCAATATTAAGAGCATTCTGAACACTGAATGATAAATTTTCCTCTAAATCTTCAGCAGAATCAGAGAAAACTCTGGTTTGTAGTTTTCACTGAAAACTGGCAATCAAAATTATAAAGGACTTGGGGTGGTAGCTGTTGTTACCTGAGTTTTTCTTATTAATTTAGTTTTTTACTGACGTGAGCAGGCAAGAAATACAAATTATTATTTGCTTGTACACAGTACAAGGTATAAACTATTTTGCAGAAGAATAGCGATTTAATGATTTGTCTGAAGTTTTTCAGATAGTCTCATCTTGCCAAATGTGGTTAGTTGTCTCTTTGGCAGGTACATAGTTCAAAAATAAAAGCAAACAAAACAGGAAAGAATCACATACAGACACCTACTAAAAATTAAGATGTCCTTAGATAAAGAAAACTGGCTCAGCATTTTCCAGGGGAAAATCATGAATTAACTGAAAAACAATAAGAGAAAGCTAAGAAAAAGTGTTTTGTTTTGTTTTGAAATCTGTGGCCCTCTTCTGCAAAAACTTAATGCTCTTACTAGCTATTTTGTATTTCAGACCCATGGAAAAAGAAACTGGACAGGACTTAATTTAGTACATTATTACAAACTCTGACATCTGCCCAGCTTTATCCAAGTTCATGAACCTTTTGAACAGCAGCCCCACCTCGTGCCCCTGGGGTTCTGGAGAGGGATTTATGGTTTCATGTGGAAAACAGTGTGAAACTTGGCACTTCTGCATGGCCTGATCCCTGACAACTCTGGGAACACTAAGCAAAATCAGGGCCTGTGAGCTCAACCAGCTGAGAGGCAAAGTAAAGGTTTAGTAAAACTTGCATAACTTAAACTAAATTCCATTTAAAAAAAACCCTAGCCCTTATTGTCTCATCATTGTCTTATCATTAATGGGGGAAATCCATCCTGCATGGCTGTTATGAAGATAAATTCAGTAACTTTTTTGGTGTTCAAATAAGGATGGTGGCAGAGGTGGTGTTGGGTGGAGAGTTAGGAACTTCTGATATGTAGGAAGGAGGTTGATGACCTGGAGATATGAATATCTTAATAGTCAGTTTATAGAGAAGTTCCTCTGAGTTCCTGCTTGCTGAAGAGCCAGGACAGGACAGTCATTAGGGCTGTCTGACAGGGTCAATGAGTCACAGTCAAATCAGGCACTTGTTTACATCACCAGGATTTCTTGGAGTCTGTGCAAACTGGAAGCCTCAGTTCATACTGAAGGCCAGGTTTGCCTTTTACTTACTCTGGTTTCAATGGGGTTGAAAGCTTATGAGTGGGAATTTGGCTAAAGGTGGAAGAGTCTACTTGCCTCCTGATTTGTAAACCAGAAATGGTGCTATCTGCAGCCAGTATCCAAGTCCATTAGAAAGTGTCTGTTGCTTAATGTTATTCAGTTGCAGTTCTGCAGATCTTGTCCTTTTTATAAGAACTGGAGTCTCTGGCCATCATTTGAGCTGGCTAATGCTGGGGATTGGGCCCACAAGGTACAGAAATATTTCTTTCTTTATTCATTTCCTGGCCTTGTCCTCTGGACAGTGGATAGATAGATAGTCTGGCTTCGGAGCTTTCATTCAGGTAGGTCATAGTATGCCTCTTCTTACTAGGTCCTGAACCAATCCAGTGTTGCTCACCTGCAGACCCAAACTGCTATTAAGTGAACACTTCAAGCATTAATTCATTGCACTGGCTCCGTGCCTACACCTTATAAAGAGCTCCAGAGATTCTTCACAAGTGAGGCATGGATGGATTTGTCTTGAATGGACCTCTTTCACAGGTGCTTGCAGTTGTTACATTTGCATGGTTTAGATTCCACCTGTGATGCTATTGTGTATTTATAATGATAGTACTTTGGTTCATAAAATTCCAACAGGAATAATCTGCTGTTAACACATACATATGTCTGGCTTATCAAGAAGTGGGTTCGTTTTTCTGACATGAGGCTAAACTGTTTTAGGCATCCTGTAACCCTCCCCACATCTGCTGGAAGAGCAGTGTGAGGGGATATAAGAAATTCAGGAGACTTAGAATGTATCAGGGACAACTTTTTCATACTGGTGCTGGATGAGCAGACTGATGGAGGTGCCATGCTGGACTTGCTGCTTATGAATAAGGAAGAGCGCTTTGGTGTCATTTGACTGGAGCATCATGAGGTGGTTGTTTAAAATCTTGAGGGAGGTGGGAAAGGCAGGTAATAATCACTCAACTTCAAGCATATGGACTTCAGCTTGTTCAAGGAATTGGTAGGCAAGAATGTCTTACCCTGAAGGGCAGAGATCCATGAAAGTTACTTGATCTTCAAGGATAGCCTTCTCAAAGCACACGAACAGTCCATCCTGATGTTCAGGACGCTGAGCAGGTAGAGCAGGAGGCCAACGTGGCTGAACAGGGAACTCCTGGCTGATTTCAAATGCAAAAAAAAAAAAAGGAAGAGTATGAAGCTGGAAGCAGGGACAAGCAAGCAAAGGAAAACACAAATGTTTCCTGGGTGTGTAGGAAGAGAGTTAGGAAGTCAAAGCTCAGGTGGAGTTATAACAGGCTTGTGGAGTGCAAGCAGATCATTTCCACATGTGCATCAGCAACACAAGGGAGACAGGTGTGGGCCTTCTGCTGAATATGGCAGATGATGAAAAGGCTGAAGTAATCAGTGTCTTGTCTTGGTCTTTATCAGCAAGATCTGCATCCAGGCCTCTAAGTAGTGACAGAATTTGAGGGAAGAGGTGGTACTTACATTAAATAATTAAAGATAACGTAGGTAAACATGACACATGCCTGCCCATGCATCAGAGGCTTCTGAAGGGCTGGTATGTACTGAGCATCTTTATCAGAGACAGGGCATCCTTAGTGAGTTTGCAGGTGACACTAACTGGAGGGAAATGGTTTGTGTGCTGGAGAGCAAGTCTCCTGGCTAGAGGGATCATCTCAGAGAGGAGGTGGATGAATGGGCCAACAAGAATCTCCTGAAACTCAACAAAGG
Organism: Indicator indicator; assembly: GCF_027791375.1. Lineage (NCBI taxonomy): Eukaryota > Metazoa > Chordata > Aves > Piciformes > Indicatoridae > Indicator > Indicator indicator. Next base: position 8,417,913 of record NC_072018.1, on the reverse strand, counting down.
TGGATGCAAGGTCCTGCACCTGAAACCAATGCCCCATGGCCAAGTATGGGTGGAGCACACTGGAACCTGGGGAGAGCTAGGAATCTTGATGGACACCACATCCAACATGCATCAGCAATCTGGCTCCTGCAGGAATGAAAGCAAATTGCTGGTTTGCCTGGGCAGGATTGACTATTTCCTTCTACTTATGCTCATTAGGGTGGCACTGGAGTACTTTGTTGAAATACCAGTAAACTGGAGACAGCTGAAAGCAGCTGTCCTGGTTAGGGCTCCACTGTGTGACACAGGAGGAGACGTGGAGGGGGGACCTTAATTTATCTGTGGGGAATAAAATAGCACTCTTCCATCACCTCAAGGGAGGTTTTAGGGAGGATGAGGCTGAACTCTTCTCAGAGGTATGCTGTCAAAGGACAGGAGACACCTGCCACAGCTTACAGGAAGGGAAAAGTAATCTGACTGAATATAAGGGAAAAAAATAAATGTTCACAAGAACTGTGGTTTAGGACTTGAGCCCCAAGAAGTACTAAAACTTCCACATTTGGAGATTTCCTGAACTGGACTAGGCAACGCCCTGAGCAAACTGATATAACCTGAAGCTGGGCCTGGTCTGTATGAGCAGATGACCTTCAGAGGTCCCTTCCAAACCCAGTATTTCCGATTTTGTGGTGTAGAGGGAAAAAAAAGTCAAGCAAGAGCAACAAATGGAGCAACATGAATATTGCAAGTTCTTGTTTCTGTGTAGACCATCTTACTTCTAGTTTGTGGTCTGTTTAATGAACAGAGAAAGCAAACCCGTGCTGCTACTTTTTAATTTATTTTTTTCCCCTCCCTAAAATCAAGAAGGCAGGAGACCTGCTGCAATGTGCACATTGGTTTGTCACATTAGTTGAAACATTGTGTACAATATCAATGAAATAAGAGACAACTGATCATTTATTTGTGGCATGCCTTTTTTTTGTTTGTTTGTTTTTCCTCACACAGACCAGTTTTGAATGAATTCTAACAATGGTTTTTGAAAGATCTTCATTCAGATAATGCTAGCTTGGATCTGAACATTTACAACAAAAATTATTCAGTACAGTATAGTTAATGATTTCAGTTAAAAAATGAAGTAATTTGTATTCTTCCTCACAAAATCATCGTAGCCTGGATGAGATGATGATCTAAGGACATCTTTGACCAATTAGAATAAAAATTTTAAAGAGGCAGCAAACTGTTTGCAACCACTGACACCTGTTAAAATTTGAGCTCATGCTAGAATATTGTCATGGATTGACATTTATGCTGAAAATATGTACTGAGTGTATTTTGTTTTAAATATGACTTCCCATCCTGGTATTTGCAGGTGCATTGTACTAAAGTGAACACAATCATTTTGTTAATTGCAGTTCAAGCTCATTAGGGAACTATAAAGGCAGAAGAATGAATGTAACCGTGCATTAAACGGTAAATGATTTTGGGGTGGGAAGCAGTCAGGTGTGTTGCCCTGGGCTATGATTTTCCCCAAATTAACATACATAGCAAAGAAAGAATGAGGTGGGTAGAAAGACAGAAAGGGCACAGGTCAACAAAGCAAGCCTCCCAAACTTTAGTGATGCTGAAGGGAAATGTTGGTTGCAGAAGTGCTGAGAATCTGGCTGGTACTGGCTCACACCAGGCAGTTTTTGTACTGGTTTCAGTTCATTCAGACCAAATATGGTGAAATCAAAACCAGCTCAGCATTGTTCTTGTAGTTAACATGTAACTGAGTCGAGCTTTGGAAGGTTTCATTGCAGCCTGCAAGACCTCTTGGATTTGCAACTTTTATGACTTCTATTACAGAATCATCCTTAAGCAAATGTTTCCCCTCAGAGCTGTGATGGAAGATTTGTAAGCTTGAAAAATGTGTTATCACAAAGCTTGGTTGCTTCCTTCTCCCTGCCGGACCTCAAGCCAGCAGGGATCCATGAACTTCCAGATGATTGTACAAGCACATTTTGCTGCTTCAGAATAATATTAAGTGAAATGAAAACCTTGGCTAATACTTCAGATTTGAATAGCAATGTAAGTGTCTGAATGTTTGGGTGTCTGAATAGCACAAAGAGTAGTTTCTTCAGATGGCCATGGTTTGGGTCTTCTGGAAAATCAGGCTCCTTTATGTTGTCACTTGGTTTCTATTGTATCTTTGCTTGAAGTAGAAATACTTGTTTTGAGAAAGGAGGAAGATGCTAGGAGAACTGAAAGAAAAATTTCCCCTGGAATGTTCTCAACTGACAGTATATTTTCTGTAGAATCACGTGTTTTTTCTTTTCTGATTCATTTCTTGTCTGCTTCCTGAAAGCCTTTCAGTTTTATACTGCTCTAATGAATTGAATTCAGAATATATCTGTAATAGCTGAATGGCAAATAAGGTGCAAATGACCTGAGGGATTTTTTTTTTAAAGCCTTCAGAAAAATAGCTAGTTTCTGTCTAGTCCTAAAAAACTCCTTTGCTAGAAAAGAGAGTGAGAAATACCATTATTTACTAGTATTTATATCTGGTAAAATTCTGTACACCTTAGCAGTTGTTTAATGATTCTTGGTTTGATTTCTTTGTTCTGTAGTGGAAATAGGTAACTGTGGACAGTGTTTTTTTCACAATTTGAACATAACGATGAAAACAAACTAGCCAGAATTGTAAAATGAATGACAATATACACACTTTTGTTAATGAATCTGGAGAACAATTGCACTCCCAAGCCCAAAAAGCATATATAATAGACAAGGAGGTTAATATTTTCTCTCTTCTCTCTTGCATGTCTGGTGCTGCATAGGGTCAGGGAAGAGCTTCTAGAAAGGACTTGGTTGAATCTTTTTCAGCAAATCCTCTGTTCTTTGAAGTTCCACGTTTGGCAGCTGCTGCCAACTTTACTGTCCAATGTGAGACCAGTAAAACCTGGTTTTACTGGTAGGCCCAGCCTCCAAGATGTCTTCCTTTTGTAGGACCATATATGGGCAGTTGATTTGCCTGTGAATGATGGGTATTTGTTCCTAACAGCTTAAATGCAAAGGTGTGTATTCTTGTCAACTATATTCCAGTTACTTTTAGCTTGTTTTAGCACACTTATTTGCTTATTACATATAATAGGTCAGAGAAAATGTATTCAACTTTGTGAGTTTAAAATGAAAGTTCTCAGCTTGAAGTAGACAGGTGGTGAGCTATTCAACCACAGCCAAGACAGGGAAAGGAAAGGAGAAAAAAACCTCTCGTCTGACAACTGATCAGAAGTAGTAATCTGAAAAGAAAATGCCCCCCCACACAGAGTCATGGCTAAACTGGTGCAAAGGTCTTCCTTTATTGGTGGCACATGGGTGAATAATTGTGGAAATACTTTTTACATTGCAGGAAGGAATTTCAGCCATTATGGGGTTTTCTGTTATGATGGGTGGATCTGAAATAAAACTCAGACTTTTGCTGTAAATCAGGGCAAATACAACTCTTCACTTAATGCAGAAATTGACGTGCTAGTAGTGCTCTGTGTGTGTTTGCACACCTAGGTGTGTGTGGCATGTGGTTAATGTGGGACTGGCACCACAAGTTTTTGGGGAAAAGGACAGGAGAAGTTTTGCTTGTCTTGAAGCAGAAGATAGCTGCCAGTTGGAGCAGCTCTAGCACCACTGTGGTGCTGAGATTTGGCAGGAGAGTGGCTTTCACTTAATTTTCCTGCCAAACTTGGCTGCTTAATGATTATTTCAATATTCTCAGCTTGCATGTGCTCAGCTGATGTTTGAAGGAAAAATCTCATCCTTGCAAAGCCAGCTTGGGTTTCTCCCTGCTGCATGGGGGCTGCCCTTCACAGCTCTCACCTATGATAGATCTGTCCCTCAGGGAGATGGAAAGGGATACAGTTGAAAAAGGAATTGGTCTGGAATTGCAGCTGTATTTTCAGGATGGGAGTAATCTCATGAAAGGCTGTATGCCTGCTTGAGTATCTCCCTCTGTACTCACAGGGTAGGGATGGATATCTGCAAAGAGCTCTTCTGTCCCCTTGATGCATAGATACATATGAAACAGAGTAAAAAGAGAGAAGGAGACTTTGGGAGCTAATAGAAAAGTTTGTGTTCAGCCTGTTTCCTTCCAGAAACCTGAAATGAAGCTGGTGATTCCTGCATTTTGCCCTTCTGAGCAAGCATCTGCAAAGTCCCCAGAGAGTGTGTGCTCAGCTCCCTCGTCTGCACAGCAGAAGGCAATGTGCTCTACTTCACACAGGTACTTCATTAGCTTTAACTACTGGGGTCTCTTTAGTAACTCCAAAGGTCCCAGCCCTGCTGGAATTTGCTTCCAGCTATGCAGTGGATTTTTGTAGCGCTTTTTTTTTTGAGTCAAGGATATCACACACATGTGTGTGCAAACTGTATTTAAAAAATGCTTAGGATGTACCAAAATTATCTTGCAACTTCAATTCTCTTCCCAGCCCTGCTCTCATCTGTGTTGTGATAGTCTTTAATTAGACTACTACAATTACAGATCTGCTTGGGAAATGAATCAGGTTTGTGTGGTAAAAGACACCATTGTCCAAGGATCTCTACCCCATTTTTGGCAGGAGTGGAAAGATGAATGGTGAATGAGGTGGAAATCTATGGAAAGAGGAGAAAATATCAAAGGCTGTTCAGATGTATGCTAGAGAATTAGCACTCTCAGTGCTTCTGCCAGAGTGATTCCAGGCAAGTTATTTGAACCAAACTTTCCACAGACGGTCTCTAATTAAGTGTTTTTCATATTCTGGGTATCTAACTTGGGACCCTGGTGTCTGACCTGGAATCCCCAGCAGTCACTGTTGCAATAGAAACTCAGGAGAGCTGTAGAATTGAAAATATCATTATAGCACTCTGGAACATGAAAAGCCTTTGGAATGCCAGTTGCACTAGCCCCATAGCTGTGGATCCTTCAGCTCCCCTTTTCTTTCCTTGCTTCCCAGCAGGGGAAAGGTCATCCCTTGGCATTGTTGGGAAACTGTGAAGATTAATTCAGGTTTGTGACGCTTATAAATAATAACCTCAAGAGTGCCATGGCCAAAGAGACAAGGACGTTACCAACTGCTGCTGCAGCTGCGTTTGAGTCATGTGCAGCAAAGGAGGCCTGCAAGCATGCAGCATGTGACAAGGCTCATGTTGATTGTTGCTTTGCAGGGTCAGACCAGCCCCTTCCTTGCTCTGGCCAAGGCTGGGGCAGGCAACCTTCGGGGAAAATAAGAGTGTGGTCGTATTGCTACAGGCTGTATCGTCATGCACGTGCATGAGAGGGAAAATGGTTCCATTTATTGTAATTCTGGCTTTTTCTCACTTTTGAGTGCTTGTCTTTGCAAGAATATCAAGTCTTCTTTATCTCTTCTGAGAGTAACAAATATCCCTCTACACTTCTCAGCAAAGAAATGGTCCTTTAAGGCCGAATGTGCTGTGTTAGCGTCTTGTTATTAGAAAGAAAACTTGAAGGCACAAATGTTGATCTTTTACTGCACAGCAGTTTATGGCTGGATAAAAGGTTTCTGAAAATAGGATTGATTTAAATAAAACAACTGCCTGCACTTTAATTTTTCATGTGTGAACACTTCACAGAGTGCTTCTGTAAACTTCATCACAACGCATCCCATTGCATGCCAAATTGGAAGTTTCAGGATCTTTGAAATTAGGCATCTGCTATCTCTTGCCTGGGGTTTACTTAAGGAAAACAAGAATTCAAAACATGATTGTGCACAATCTTTACAAAAATACTGGTGTTTACAGTTTGACCTTTTCTTTCTAGTGTTTACCTAAGGGATAAGTGTTTGGAATTATGCTTTAGCTTATAAATGTTTATCATCTAATAGGAGTGATATCAGAGCTCTTACAAAAATCAGAATTCCCTGGAATGATTTAACTGAAAAAAAAGAACCACAGTGAGGGGAAGGGAGGGGGAAAAAAATAACTGAAAGAAAGGATTGAGACTCTGCCATCACTGCAATTTTGATTTGAGAACAGTCGCCTCAGGGCTGGTGTCACTGCCATGCCAGGAGCCCTCTCCCTTGGGAGGTGTCAAGGTGCTACTCCACAAAGCTGCTAGTCTCGCCAGGTAAACCCCATGGCCTTCAGGTAGGCCCTGGAGGCCACCCCTTAAAGCTGGTAGAAGTGATCCAGCTGGGGAGGATAGAGAGTGAGGAGTGGCAAAGGTGGAAGCAGTGGCAGCCTTGAGGAGGTGAAGTAGTCATTGTGCTGGTTTGAGGCCAGCCAGAACATCTCTTGCCCCGAAAGGAACAAAAGAATGACACACGCAAACGGACTGGAGAGTGATGGAAAAGTTTAAATGGAAAAAAACAAATTGGTGAAGCTACAGAAAACTACAAACTACAAAGCATAGTGGAAAAGAACATCCCAAAGCATACAGAGTCCCCCACAGAATTCCCAAAAGCTTCCCAATCCTCCCTTCCTCCCACCTGAGGGTCTACTCAATCCCTCAGGGCTCTTCCTTCCCCCCCCTCTCCCACTGCTAGGCAAGTCTCAGGCTGGCCAGGTCTGAGACTGCCCCCCCCCCCCCCTCCATTCTCCTCCTGGCATTAGGCCTAGTCAGGCCTAAGAGGCCTGAGATACCCCCCCGGCATTACCCGATAAGAGAGGACATCTCCCATGGGAGCAGAGAGGGAAGAAAGAGGAAGAGAATGACTCTGCAGATGGATTGATAGGGGGCAGGATATATGGGTAGAAATACGCCGTTTCCTGTGTCCACCCCTAGTGGGTGGGTACCTGGGACACCAGAGGTGTATCTCATGCAGCAGTGGCAGGGGGCACCCAGCCTAAACTGCCACAGTCATGGTGTGGAGATATGTGCAGGAGATGCATGCAAAGTGAGACTCAGCCCATGGAGGTACAAATGTGCGTGAGCAGAAGTGCAGGCTCATCTCTTTTGAGAGCTGACTCATGGCAGTGGGGCTGTCTTGCAGCCACTCTGCAGGTATTGCATGGTATAGGAAAACACATGTAGCTATTTGATATTGTGATGGTTTTAAGACTATTTTTAATTTTTCTTCACAAAGTTCGAGCAGAGAAATTGAAAGAATGTAAATAAATCACTGTTGGGTGTAAGAAAGCGAAATAATGATTATTCTAAACACTTCCATTGGGGAGAGAGAAATGTTTAAGAATCTCTACTCAAAACAAGGTTGAGGAGTTGGGGCAGCCTTGAGTCTTGGCTTGCTCGGCTTCTGTCTGCTGCTTCTTCTTTCCTGGCTGAAGATAATGTATGTTACACTGATACAGATGTACTTTGTTTCTCTACAAAATTTTTTCTACAAAACTATAGACTCATACCCTCTTCCTAAGACTGAAACAGGTAGAATTTCTGATCAACATTTTTTGAGAAGCTGAGAGAGACACAATGAGATGGTGTTGTGTTGGGTGAATGGGATGGTGTCCGATTTGGTGTAGGAAGGATTGAAGAGAGCTATAATGTAGTTCTAAGGTTAGACTTTGTCTTGCTTGCCATACAGTATCCTGAGTACCTCAAGTTGCTATTATTCTTTGTAGAAGATGCTGTAGTCTTCCCTTATCTGAAAAAGTGGTGGTTTTCAACATGCCTGTTCCACAGAGGTGTAGGAAGTTAGTAGTAGGAATTTGGTTTGAGAAAGGTGGCTCAAAGTGTCATGTCTGTGTCCTTTTCCTCTGCTGATGTAAACATGCTGAGACTGTTTGGATTCCTCTGATGTTAGTGAGGACAGCTCTCAAGTCAGGCTTTGGTGGGTTTCTATTATCACATCTGTTTGTTGATGAGCTTTATTGCTTATCTGACTGCTTGATTCATTTCCTCTCTCATGCCTTTTTTTTTCACTCAGCTTAACAACAAGCTTATCTTTCCCCTCTCTCTCCATGAACAGCACCCAAGAGTTTCCAAATACTGTATAGCAAAGGTCAACATGGTGATTGACTCTGTTGATAGCCTTGGTGAACTTGGCCTTAATTCAAACTACACCCATGAATCTGGCATATTGCTGTGATGAAACAGGAGTTCATGGGAATAGACTTTATTGTTGCTGCAGCATTTTTTGTGGCTCTAATGCACCATTAAGTGCACAACAGTGCCACCATAACAGTGCCTAAAATCAATGCAAATGAAAACAATTCCGTTTTCTGCTGTCTTGATTCCAGATTTTGATATTCGCTGTACCTACATGAGCATTTGAAATGCTCTTGAAATACTGAGGATCTTGGGGTTGGTGGGTTTTTTGCTTTGGTGGGGGTGGTTTCTAATTTTCCAGCTGTCTAGATCAGGCCCTGCATGATTTTAGATGTAGTTTTGCTCCAGACAAAAACTCTGTGATCTTAATTAGCTGCTCTCCGGTGAGCTTGCCATGGAGAGGAGCATTATATTTACAAGAGGTGGCTATTTTTTGCTTGAAATAGAAGGCACTCCCTGGTTTACTTTGAGACTATGAGGCACACCTTGGCTCCTTCGGTCAAATGTACCACTGTTCTTCCTGTCCACCTTGTCCATGTCAATGTGTAGCATTTGGTGGGTCACGACAGGGCTGTAAGTAATGAAATGAATGCTTCTGCTGCTGCATTGGCTTCCAAGTACCCTTGAAATGTGCAGTTTAAACCTCTTCTCTGCTGGATTTGGGCAACGTGGCTTTTTATGCTTCTGCACTGCAACTTCTCATTGATAGAATGTAAAATATTACTGTTCTAATTGGATTTCTGTACTATTTTGTTAATTTCTTTCCGCTGGCACGTTTGGCTACAAAGGCTGGAAGTGAATGGGGGAGCCATGTCCAGACATGCCAAGAAGTTTCATTCGGGTGGTGTCCCCAGAATCAGGGAGAAACATAGTTTAAGCAAAGCTCCCTCTTGGGTGAGGAAGGTGGCCAAGCTGAGCTATGGACACCTCAGGATCTGTGGGAGCACTCACTGTAGAAAGTATGTGGATGGCAAACCAGGGAGATGTTGGGAGACACAAAGCTGTTGTGAGAACTGAGATAAGATGGGAGGTGAGGCTTTGGCTAGCTCTTGCCCGTGGTCTTAGGCTGGATCACATTTCTCCTCACCTGTTTTGGCCCTTCTTCTGATTTCTCTGTCTGGTTTGATGTGCCCAGCTGGAGTAAATGGGAAGATGTCAGGCTCTTACTTCCTACAGATCATGGACCTTGTTTCTGGCCAGAGGAACAGCACTGTCCATGGCAGTGCTGATCCTGCTGGCCTTTGAGTTCCCTGCTCACTCTTGCTAATGCCACGGCAGCTCTCAGTCACAGTCCTGGGGTGAGCTTGACTAAGCAAACTTTGCTGCTGGTGGGGTCAGGGAGGATTTATTTAATGTAATTATCACAAAGCTCCTGCAGGCCTGGCGGGGTGAAGAATGTCTGTGAATTTCCAAAGCCTTGGAGAGACCTTTACATGCACAATTCTCCCTGCCCCCTTTTTTTTTTTTTTTTTTCTCTTCTCCAAATCTATTGTAAGAGAGCAAAACATGAAGCAGGTTTGCAAGTTTTCTGCCAATGCCTCCAGCATTAACTATGATTCATTAGCTCAGCCTTGAAGAGATGTTTAGAGGTCCAATCACACCTATTCAAGATCCTGTTTTGGGAGGCGTGCAGGAATGGGGAGTGAGAGGCTCTTTACAGTATAAAGAAAAGCCGTCCCTTTCTTTTCAGGAACAGGGTTGATTAAGTTGTGTTTCTTGCCTGACTTTGAAGCTAGTTGTTTTTATATATATTAAATAGTGCTCAGCCACATATTCTGGCATGGATGGTTTTGCAGAACTGGTAGTAAGGAGACAGAGCCTGCCTCTGTCCTGTCCTTCTCCCTGTGTAACCTTAAATTACACAGTTAAGAGCAAACTGTGTAAAATACAAGTGTTTGAATTCAGAGGGCACTTTTTACCATTGTTCCCACAGCCACTGCAATTCAGAGGGAAAGTCCTAGGAAACAGCATTTTTGAGCATGCCTCAGTATAATTCTTCCATCTTCTTTTGGGAAACTGAACTGTGTATAGATGCAAAAATCAAACTTACCATTTCTGACCCAGTAGATGCAGAACAGGTAGAAAAGCAAATGTAATTCCTTAGGTTACACATGTCAGAGTTTGATAGAGGCAAAGGTACTTGTTAGTTGGTGCAGAGTGGAGAGCAACCACAAATCTTCAGAGATATTGAGTTAGATCTAATCTCAGTTAGAAGAGACATGACTCCAGTGGCTTTGGTAGAGCTCTTCCTGATGGATATTGGTCACTTAGGGCAGAATGAAGCCCAACCTGTTTTACAAGTATTTAATCCTGGGTCATATGTATGAATAGATGATGGCAATGTTCATTTGGTCTGAGTGCCTGAGGTGGCCTATTGATGTGCCACAGGAAAAAGCAGAAGTTCTCAGTTTTAGGACAGGCCTGCAGACTACTATACTGGACTTGCATGTTTATTCTAGGAATTATTTTTCCTAGGTTATGTGAGAACTCTTTGGCTGAGTATTGAGCAGTTCCTCTCAGATCAGTGGCTAGAATTTGGATTTGGGATTTGCTAAAAGAAATGCTTGACAATATCTGGCTCTCTTGTCACTGGTCTTTTGGGGTATGTCAGCTATTTTCCCTCTGCTTTCAACGCTTTAGTTTCCAAATGCCTCCTTTCAATGGCCAGTGGCAAATGAATTTCTTTTTTTTTTTTTTTATCTCTTTTGAACTGTCTGATAGACTGAGCAAAGGGAAGTGAAACTACTGTTGGACTAACCAGGTCAAATGACTGTTCATGTGGAATGGATGAATCTAGTAGCTTAGTATCTGAATAGTTGGACTAACCAGGTCAAATGACTGTTCATGTGGAGTGGATGAATCTAGTAGCTTAGTATCTGAAAATCTGAATTAATTTTTTTCCATGCAAACATTCTAGTACTTTTCTGGTTTACCTGCCTCTTCAAACCGGCCATTGTCCAGTGTTATCTCTGAAACTGCTGCCTAATAACACTGGACAATCTACTAGTACAGTACAGATGTTGGTTAATTATCAACTTTTCTATCAATATAGTTTTAACAAGGGAAATTGTCTTAATGGGATGACTGGCAAGGAAGTTAGTTTGTTTCCTTATTCTGCAAAGGCTATTACTGGTTTTATGGTGAAGTCTGCAAGTTTTGGTCTTGATTTTGAGCTTAATGTACATCCACACCGACTTCTGCAGTTCTTGGGTGCTGATGACCTGATGACTTTTCACCATGCAGCAGTGAAAGAAAAACAAAGGAAAAAACCTACAACAGCCCACCAAATCATCCCCCTCACCACCACCCCCAGAAAACCCCCCCCAAAACTCCAAAGCCAAGCTGTTCTCTTAAAACACTGAATTTGTAAGCCATTGGAAGGTCCAATACAGAGCAAACATTTCCTTTTGAGTTTGCAAGCTGCATTTTGGGAAAACCAAATAAGAGTCCAGGCCCTGCCATCCAAGACCAAGGCTGCACAGCTAGTGCCAGGCTGTATGAAGAAGATGCATTAGCTAAAACACCAGTGACTGTAACAACACACACTTCATGAAATGTGCTCTCTTGTTTTCAATGTCCTTTTATCATACCCTCATTGTGTTGGCATCATTTTGTACTGAAAGATTGCTAGGTCTCAAATTTTAAGAGACCTGCATTTACTCTGAGGAAAATGAGACTTTTTCTAACACTGTTGCTTTGCCCAAGCTTTCCTTCCTAAGGGGAATTGTTCCACTAGTGAGGCTAAAGGAGAGCTCCTGAGGCTGGAGTCTTACTGGTGAATGAGCTCCCCTCTTCACGGCTCCATCCACTTTTCTAGCGTTTCCTGTTAATCCAGATGAATTGTACTCCTGAAGTAGCTCTAGGGCAAAGGAGGTTGTGTTAGCTTTGAACTAGTAGTTTTCTCACCCTCAAAGAGATATAATTCCTCTCTTTTGAACCTAGCAGAGGGGTTTAATACTAGCAAAAATCCAGAAAGAAGTTCTGAACCAAGACTTTTGGTAGTTCATCTCTACCTGTAATAACTGATCTTCAGCCTCCCTGGTGAAGGAGAAGCCCATGAAAATACCCTTTGAGGCTGAGAAGATTTTAAAGGTTTGCCCACAGGGCTAACTTGGAGACAGGAAGCAGCAATACACCAGCTCAGAATATACCACTATTTGCAGGGAGAGTCTAGAATCTTACTGCATTTGCACAGCAATCAGTCTCCTTTCCTATAAGGTTGCTCCTTATATTTTTTATGCTTCTGTGAGCTTTCCTTAAGTGTGGTACCTACTTCCATCTGCTGATGGGAGGAGAAGCTTCACCAAACACTCTTCATCTCACAGCTTGTAATATACAACTTGTAAACCGAGCTCTATTCAGCAGAATTATAAGCAGTTTTTGTTGTCATTACTAACACAGGTAATTACACTTCAACTCAAGGGTTTGCTGTTAAGACTCTTTTTGAAGTTTATGCCTAATCCCAAGCATACTTGTATTGCTTCAGTCATCTGGCCCCTCCATCCACCACACCCCGCTTTTCACATTTCTGGTTTGCTATTGAACTCCTCAGTTTCTTGTACCATAAAAACATGAACCTCATAGCTGCACTTGCAGATGAATGATGCTCTCCTTCACAGGCTCTGCCATGCCAGACTCTCTCTGTCAGCAAAGGGATGCTCTTTTACCTGGTAGAGAGACTGCACTGTCTGTCAGCATGTTTCCTGTTACTTAGGATTAAAAAAAACCTCTTGCTCTGGGAGCAGATGGCCACTTCTCCACCCATTCTCTCAGGTATGGGGAGGCAGCCAAAAATTAGCTTAAAAGAGCAAAGCATAACCTGTTCAAAGGAGAACAGAAAAGGAACATTTTTCAAACAGCTTAATATGAAGCACTTGTTAAGGACTGCCAGGGACAGATTTCCGTTCTACACGGGATATTCATTAGAAAAGTAAACACCCTGCAGCAGCATTTGTAGGAACAAAGCAGCTTGCATTTTATAACGAGGTGTTAATTTAATGAAGGAAGGGACTGGTGAGGAGCAGGAGGCAACTAACCAAATGACAGACACCTTTTCCTGGGAGGACAGGGCAGCTATGCTGTCTTGCTTTGCTGTGTGGTGGAGGAAGATGGGCAGGCCCTGGGGGAATGTGGAGGTGATTGGCCAACGGTGGTTGAATTGAGGCTCTCCACAGCCAAATGTCTCAGCTGAAGAACCAAGCCCTCTCAAGGGTATAGTTTTAGGGAGATCTCTGGGGCATTTTTTTTGCATGTACTATGGCAAAAAGACTGCTGGAATATGTAGCTTCAACAGAGTTCATCTGAACAGCTTTGGGAGTTGGATCTTACAGCTTCCACCTTTGCCACACCTGGGCAGGAACGCCAAAATCCATGCAACTGGAAGGTACCATATCCCTCTGCTTTTGTGCCCTGCTCCTGGGCCTGAAGTCCTGGGACTTCCTGAGCCTGCTCTCAGGGTTCCTGATTGTTCTTGTGACCCCAGGGCAAGCTAAAGTAGCAGGTACTGAAGTATCAAAAGACCCAGCTATTTATTTATTTCACAAGGAAACAAATCCTGTGGAAAGATTTCGCATTTTTTCCTTCTTAAAATGAAACAACAAATCCTGAGTAATTTCCTTTCTGTGGGAAATTGCCTTTCTGAACCTGATCCCACGCACACAGACACTCACGAAATGTCACAGCTTCTTGCAAAACAGAAAGTGTGGTGATTCTCTGCTCTGCTAATGATATCAATTGTTTTGTGACTTGCTGGATAGAAAGAGCTAGTCTAGGGCCTGAGGTGTATTTGTCAATGGGTCATTGCAGATGATGCACAGTTCCAGGGTCACTCACAGGAAAAGGGGGATGGAGAGTCCCAACCTGCTTTTCTGAAGGGGTACGAAACCACAGGAACATTTTGTTCTGCCACTGGTGGGGGATGAAGGCAATCTGTGAGCTCCCAGGATTAGCCAGATATCACTAGAGGATATCTGGGAAGTGAAGGTGAGTTTTTCTGCATGGTCTGCCAGGACTTTGGCCTCAAGCCTATCCTTTATTTTCATACACGTGCATTTCCTACCGTGGAATTTCTACCAGAGTGTTCAACCATCACAGTTGCTCCCCATGGGGACAGGGACAAAGCTAACGTGCCCTCTCAGCTTTGGGAGAGCAGGAATAACTGTGGTGGTTGGCCAGGGAGGAGGTTTAGGACTTGAAGGGAAAGCACATGACATGAGGCTGAGTCTTATTTAATGATGCTAACCTGTTTTTGATCAGAGCATACAGCAGACTGGAGAGGAGAGCAAAACTAAGGCCATGGGAGAAATTCTGGTTGTGAACCTATATAATCAGTCTGAGTGTTGGCACAAATGAGGTCATTTCTTGTGTTTATATTTTTACACGGCTCGTACGCTCCCTGTTCCTCCTCCTTGTGTCACTGTGATGTGAAGGGAATTTCCTGCGCAGGCATGGTATTGTTGTTGCAGGGCTTTTGTGCACATAAACCACTTCAAGTGGCAAGAAGAAATAATATTCTGGTCTGGCAGTAAAAATACAAAGTTAGGAAAACAGCCTCAAATAATTTTACTTCTGGTTGCTTGCTGCATATTTTATTAGAAGATTAGAAAGAGAAGTGGCCATGTTTAGCAGCTGCTGACTTGTTTCAGCACTCTTAGTATGCGTGAGTCTGCTCTGAAGTGCTGTCACTCAGCCTGCCTTTGCTGTAGCGTGGCCAGGCAGCTGAGGAGGATTTTCTTGTGAAGAAGACTGTATGCATCCCACCTCTCCTACTATACTGTACTATCAGATCTACGACTGAAAAGCGTGTCGGAAGGGTGAGGTTTTTCCTTGCAGTCTCTCACTTTTACATCTTTGTCACTCGTGATAGTGGGACAAGTTGAAAACATTTCTCCTTTGGCTTCTGAGTCCTATGCAATAGAAATACATCTATTTGTTTGGCTATAGAATAAAAAAAATCCTGGTTTGTGCTGGGAGTGAAGGGTGATGGGACACAAGGTGTGCAACCAACGTTCAGGTGCAGTCAGCCATGGAATTCTTTTCAGTGGGCCAAATTAGGAGCAAGCCAAAATGGCTGAAATATTCCAGTAGAGTCCAGTTAAAAGCAGATGGGTAAAGGAGGATTGCCCCACACCCACTCTCAGCTGCAAAGCTCTTGCTTAAGGGCAGGAGAATTTTTCTGCTGAGGGCATGCCAATAAAGCCATTCCCAGGCTGGAGGGCATGGCAAGGTTTTAATGCCAGGGCTGTGAAAATGTGCTGTTGAGGCTTGTGGCGAGAGGGATCCATAACTAAGAACACTCTCAAGGCTGTTATAAGGGGTCCATCTTCCCTCTCCCTCTACCCCCTTACAACACATCACCTTCCTTGCATGGCTTCAATTCGGCAACACAGAGCTGGGGGGCCAGGCTCTGTCCAGAAGCACAACTTCGCTTGCTGTATCTACTGCTGATGCCCCCCCTCAGCTCTGAGTGCAGACAGGGCAGCTGTCACCAGGGAGGTGACAGTCTTGGGGCAGTGCTGTGGTCCAGCAGCCAGACCTGACAGCAAGAGTGGTGCTCCAGACACTACAACAACACACCTCTTTAAAACTGCACTTGGAAGAGGCCTCAGAGTGCAGAAAAAAAACAACAGAAAATGGGGGAAAAAATGAACAAAAAGCCAACCCTCATGTGAACCCCACGGCTGGAGGAATAAATATGCCAGAAAACATTTATATTGGGCTCCCTCGGTATCAACACAGATGAAATGGATCCCCATGCTTCCCTCCAAACCGCAGGCTCTAAAGTTCATTCCAAATCCCATCCCCACTTTAATTTAAGGGCCTCCCAATTAGACTGTTGGATGCCTTTCAAAGCTTTGTATAAATGGGAGATTAAGTATCTAGCAGCAGAGGCTTGTCTCCTTGCTGGAGCAGCCACCAGCTGCAGCTCTCTGCCCAAGCTGCCCAGACCTCTGGCAGGGAAATGTGGGGCCCAAATGTGGTGCCTGGTTGACCCATGGAGTGCGGCTCTGAACTCACTGTCCTGGGGATGGTATCTGCTCCAGCCATTTAGTGCTAAAAAAAAACTTTGGTGCTGCCAGGGGGCTGCAAGCAGCAGAGCTGTGGGAATGAGCAAATTCTCTGGTGCACTGACCAAAGTGGAAAAAAATCTCAGGAGCAGAAAAGGAAAAAAAAAATCCTTTCAGGTTGATTTCAAATGTTTTTGCTGTTCTTTCTCTTCCCTCCTCCACCAAACCAGCAATTAAAAAAAAAAAAGGGGGGGGGGAGGGGAAGTAGGCGTTGCCCCCCAACAACTCATCACAGAATATGGCACAAATTGAAATAGTTTTGGTCAAGCTGTATTTTTCACAGTTCGTTTTAAAGGTTTTGTTGTTGCCCAGACCAAGGATTCTCCAGGATTTGCCTAAGAAGTTATACAGTCCTAGGTGGTGGAAGCTTTTTGTGGGAGAAGGAAGAACCAGAGATTTTTTCATTCCTGTGTGAACCTCAAGCCTTTCCTCCTGTCTCTCTTGCATCCTCCTTCCTACTTGCCTTTCCTACAGGGCTGCACCCACACCTCAGAGGCTAAGGGGTGATTAGTGTTGTCTCCACAGCTGAGCTATCCCATATGTGAAGATTCCAAATGAGATGTCCCTGTGGGATGCAAGGGTAGACAGCTGTGGGCACAGCCACCTTCTGCAAGTACTGGAGGAGGGGACTAATGACTGATTCATTTAGCAGAGGGTCTCCAATGATGGCTGTAAAAGGCCTCTTTAAAGCTGCTAGTGGTGTTGGGTGGCCATCCTGGTCTTGTGTTTCTCCTGCTTCCCACCAGTTTCATCAGTTCCTGTCTGCCCTCTCCATGCACTGGGGCTGCTGGACTGTCAGATCCTGAACAGAGGCTGGGTCCTGTCCTGGTTTGATTGGAGATAAGAAGGATTTCCAAAGAAATGAACTAAAACAGCTGAAGAAAGCTAATTCATTAAGCTTCATAGTGATGCAACTGAAATTATTGTCTTAACATTAAATAACTGCTACCAGGCTTCTGATCCCAAACTCAGTCAGAGTGGACCAGCTCATTTCATTGCACTGGCACTGACTGCCTTTAGTGAGTGGATTGATTTAATAATTAATGATTAAATGACCAAGATGAGCAAGGAGTTGGGAAGTCATTTTACTCAAGCATTTCCACGTGAGTTTGGGCCTGGATTGCTCAAGGAGCTGCAGCTGCAGAGAATCCCGAGCCTGGTTTTGCCACTCAGGGCAGATTCCTCTCTTTTTGGAGAAATTAATGGGTCCTGAACATAGGATTTGATTACACCAAAGTTTTTATTTACTTAAAAAAAAAAAAAAAATCTTTCTAGCTCTTTAAAGTAATTTTTCATGGTCAAATGCCCTGTTTGGCATAGTTCAAATTAGGACAGCCTTTTTTTTCTTTTTTTTTTTTGGCACAGAAGTCGAGCACTTACAGGATGGCTAATTTGCTGCTAATGCCAGCTGCTTTAAACTGCTGAGCCTTGGGTGAGGGATGTAGGAGAGGACAGAACCCTAAGTTCTTTTTGTTTGATGAGGAAGAATATCCCATTTTTATCAGCCTTCCTGTGAAACATGAGAAATTTTCTTTAAAAGAACAACAGGCAGGAAAAAATAGTCATAAAACCTAAAAGATATATTTATGTCTCTTTTAATGTAATACCCACAATATCACTATTAAACTGTCAAATTATTCTCTGTTTAATTTCTGTATAAGTTTTAAGACTTTTTGCAGACAGCCAATAAACCTCAAGGTGATAGGAGTTGTTTCTTCTCCCACTGAAGTTGGTGGCAAACCTCCCATTTATTTTGATGTGTAGGATCAAACCTCCAGCACAAATAATTAGGCAGTGAAGGAGCTCTGTGGTTCTTACGTCCATATCTCACCCTTCCTCTCAGAAAACTTCTGATGCAGGGCCCAACATTGATCTCATGCACAGACTAGGAGCATCTTTCTTTCCTTCTTTCCTTCCCCCCCCCCCCCCCCTCCCCGTTGCCCCTCTTCTTTGTGGGTTTTGATCTCTCCCTTTGAAATGGAAGCAAATTCCCTGCAGGGTGCTCTGTGATCACTTGTTGGGTGTAGTCGCATGCTTTCACTTCTTGCTGTAGGTGAAATGGCTCATGTGCAATGATATTAACTCTCTGGGAGGCAGCTGTATGCAGCAGGAGTGATATGTTGCATTCCTCCTCTTTCCCTAGACACATAATAGTGTAGGCAGCTTCCCCCAACCCATAAAGCCTTGGTAAAGCACAAGTGTGTGCTGTGGAGTCATGCAGCGCTGTGAGAATGCAAGATAGATGAGAAGCAATGTTTTAGGCACAGCCAGATTTTGGACAGACAAAAAGATATTAACTTATTCTGCAAAGTTGTTCATTATCAATTATGATTTACTTCCCATAAAAGAAAATGCCATTTCCCCTCTGTTTCACTGGAATGAAGCAGTTGGAAAAGATAGTTGAAGAGGGAAGTTACAGTGATGGGATAAGTGTTGGGAGAAAAAAAAAAACAATTGTTTTAAGAGGAGAAGTATGGTTAGGCTCAGCCCAGGGAAGTATGTAAGAATGCGCTTGTGATTTGCTTCCAACAAAATTTTTAAGCCTGTACTTCACTATAAGCATGACTATTTCATTGCTTAAGGTTAAGCACGTGCTGAAATACTCATCTGGAGGTAAGCCCTGGCTGGCAAGGCTGAAAGAAACAGAGATCACATAATCAGCTTCCAAAGCAAGAGCCTAATCATACTCAGTCAGCTGTTTTGGGGGAGTTTTCAGGAAGGCAGAAAGATTGCAGGAGGTAGATCTGTGTCTCTGATCTTACAAATTTGCTGGCAGGTGCAAAAGCCACTGCTCTGAACAATACCAGAGGTGTTTGCAGGATTGGCCTGAAGGCTTTGTCTATAGCAGAAGATGAGGTTAACAGGCTATTTAAAACAAACAGCCCCACTTCCCTCCAAAAATTTCGTGAAGATGGTCTCTATGGTTGTGGTGTGAGTTTAAAAGATTTCATCAGGTTTGCTCTGAAATCATTCCTATAGTTCTAGAAAAAAAACAGTCTTTGGTCCTTTGTCTTGTTCAGTTTTGCAAATTGGTACTCCAGTCACATCTGTATTAGAGAGTGAGTCCAGGCATCTCTTCTTACGCCTCATATCTTGGATTTCCATATTACTTGAAGAAAAATACCAAGTGACACTAGGAGTTCTTCTTTAAATGACGTTTACTTGTCCAGTAGTACTTTTAACTGGAAATTCTCCAAATAATTATGCTTAAAGAATGTGTGTGTGTGCATGCGTGTGTGTGTGATGGGGTAAGCAATGCTATTTACTCGTGAAAAAATGCATGGGCACACACATGCACAAAATAACAAGGAAGAAATGGAAAGGAAAAGCTTTTGTTTGTGGATATGAAATGCAATTCCAAACACTAGTTTTATTTTAAACCCTTGGAGACTGTTACAACATTAATGAATGCTATGCCTGCTGTGAAATATAGGACCATGTTTACAGCAAGCAGAGAGAGAAGCAAATACAAAATGAAAGGAAATAGGATCAGTATGGGTCTGCTGCTGTGTTCTGCCCAAGGTCTTTTTGGGACCACAAGTAGGTGCTTAACAGGGAGGCTGGAAAAGGAGGCTTTGGGTGCTCCACACTTTATCAAAACTGCATGCAAGCTCCTGTTTCATTACATAGGCTGTTGACAAAGGCAGAGTTGATGAAGCCACTGTATTTCTTCTATCTAGTGAGGGAGGTGATTGAAGTGTTTCCAGGTATTTCTGGCTTCAGAGAAAACTCATGAGAGCTTTCAGCTTGTGCATGGTTTGTACGTGAGACTTGAGGTTCGCCAACACTTGCTGCCCTGCCCTGGGCTGCTTGGGCAGTGGGTGAGTTCTCCAGCACACAAAAGCTCCATGAGAGCTGAGACAGCCTGGCTACCTCACAAAGACAGTTGGATTGTTCCAACCACCCAAGGCTTTGCTACCAAAGTGCATGATGGCTCTAGGAATGACCTCTGCTGACATGCTTTCAACTATTGGTTTAGGTGTAATTGTGTTGGACAATAAGCCAATCGTTTTCAGATCCACAGCAGTGAGTTTGTAAGCCAGGCTTTGTACAGGTCAGTATTAAATAATGAGGTGGAATAGCATGGATGGTGATCATATGACATAAATTAATTTGTAGGGCACTGGGTGATCAGTGGGCCCTATGTAGTGCTTCAGCAAAGACCTTGCCTTTGGGTTTTCGTGGACATAATGATCTACAGAAAAAATAACGTGCTAGAAACGATGGAAGTTATCTCCAAGTATGTTCAGGAAGGCCTGGGGCTTTCAAATGCAAATACAGAAACAGATTTAACATCTTGACTTCTATTCTTTTGTCCTAATACAAAGTGGAAAGACAATGTTTAGTAAATGTTTACATCTTACAAATGGGAGTTTTGCAAATTGCATTGTAGGTCTTTGGGAGGAACCAGGAAAGAGAGCAGGATGTTAACAACATAAAAAAAGAATAGCAATAAAACCCACCCCTAATATTAATTGTCTGAGAGGAAATGCATATATCTCTCATCAGGACATTTCAGATTCTACTTTGCATTGCTGGAAGCCTGAGAACACTAATAGCTTTTTGGCATGGAGAAGCAAGTTCTTGCATACTTGAAACCTAACTCATTTACAGTTGTTTTGATGGATGCCTATAAGCAATATGGAGAAAATCCCAAGTCCCTTCGGCTTGCTGATCATCGGAGCTAAGAGTGGGCCCAGCTTCTAGAGTACGGACGTAGGCCTGGGTCAGCAACTTCACTTGGGAACTGGTGGGCACTGCTGTGATTAAACATGTCCATTAATTTTTGGTCCTAAGGTTGGCTGTGTTATGCAATGAAAATCTGTTAACAACTTTCCTTGTGAATTAATAATGCATCTGAAAGGATTCTTGAAGAATTGTTTGCATGAGCACCATGGCAGGGATCTATCAAAATAGCTCTTCAGCAAGGTGGCAACAGCTCACATTTCCTGAGGATCTGGGCTTTGGGTATTTCAGGGCAGTCTTGTGAGGGAGGCATAGCACAGAATGCTGCAACCTGGTCCTCTTCCTCCTTGGAACAGCAGCTGAGAGCCACCGTGCTCTGGGGTCAGATACAAACTCAAAAGTCAGGCAGTGATGTCACAGGACACAAGTGACAGGGGAGGCATGGACTGACCTGTAAAAATTAGCCACTGAACTCTGTGTGTGTATGAACATACATGTGTGTATGGACAGAGGAGGAACAACAGGTTTGTGGATGCAGTAAAGTCTTCCATCGCTGGCCAATGCCAGACATGGTGTAAAAGCTTCTGCTGTTGATGTTAGTCAGACATGAGACTTTGCCCCCTGTTTCAGTTTCTCTCATAGACTATTATCCATAGATGAGTTTGAGGATAAAGATTAGCAACATGATGCTAACTCTTGCAGAGAGTGATATATTCTCCCCAGCCTATTTCTTCTGATGCCCAGAAAGCAAAATGGTGAGCTTTTGGACTTCATGGGCAGTTTCTCTTGGTCATGGAAATTGTTACATTTCCACCTCCTAATTTTAATTTTGTGCTGAGTGAAATCTTACAAAATTGCAATAGGTAATATTTAGGTTACATCACATTGTTGGGAAGGAAAGAAATGGGGTCATAAACTGTGACAGTCAAGAAGTCCTGCATATAACTCAGGGTGTGGCTTTGAATGCAAAGATTTCTACAGGAAGACTGGCAATCCACTTGTGGAGATACAGAGAGGTTGATGCCAAATGCTTCAAAACCAGATTCTTTTTTCTTTCCCATAGACTATCTAAGTGCCTATGTACCACCTTCTTTCCAGGTCTTCATTTTTCTGTTGGACATCCATTCTCCCTTCCCATGTCTAGCTGCCAGCCTTTGTCATTCATTTTGCTGCACATCTCTTCTGGTAGTTGGCAGAACAACTGCAGGAGTCTTTACCTGCTCCACCCTTGCAGGTTTTGGAGCCCTGCAGGGAGCTGCAGGCTTAATGCTCACTGACTTGTAAGGGCAGGTGAATTGCTCTAAACTCCACCTAGTAGTGAGGAACATGGAGGACTTCCTTGGCTGAGAGACTCTGCAGAAGATAGGTCTGGAGAGGAGGAAGCCTTGGAGTAGTTGGGGCTGTGTAGGAGGCTGGGGCTGAAAGTTCTGGACACTGTTAGTGGGTTTGCCCTCTTGTTTAGGATGATTGGTCCTTTGGCATTTAAACCAATCAGAACGCATGGATACAGTATTTTTAAAAAGAAGGAAAAAAAGGAAAATACAGTACAAAGGTCATCACCAACCATAATCTTATTTTCATGTTCATTATAGTGCTAACCTCCCATCAGCTCAGGACAAAACCAGGGACATGAGCACTGACTCCAGCTTCCACAATCAGTCCTGTAATGCCAAAGTAAAATGAGGCTGGAGGAGAAATGCTGTCTAGCAGCTGTTGCCCATAAAGCAGCACCGTAGCTTCCTAGCAATACCAGACTATCAGTGAGCTATGCTGGCCCTGTCAGCCGGCGTGGTGTCCATGTTACCTCTCAGCCTTAGGGTTTGCTGAAGGATCTCTTTTGCTAAGTGTGAAGGTATAGGGAAATACCAGAAGTAGCTGGACAGTTTTCTGAGGTACTATTGAGCAATCTCCACAAAAGTGTTTTCATATTCTGTTTATTAAAAAAAAAAGGTTAGAACGTGATTGTGGCTTTCTTTTCCTCCACCACCCCCACCTCCTCTGTCCCCATTTCTGCTGTTTTTTCTTGCTTTTAAAAGAGTACGAAGTATTGAAAAAATCCCAAAATAACAAGTGAAGAGGAAAGAGATGCAAACTTACCAGAATCCCTATACTTTCATTTAAATGACAGCAAAGGACTTAATTTTTACTGTTTATTTTTTTATGAGTTTCCAAAAATTAAAAATCTCCCAGTGCAATTAAAGGATAGTAAAAAATGTAATTAATAATAGAAATAAAATTCTAAGAGGGTGAATATTGATTAAAGTGCTTATAACTGTACAAAACCTTCTCTGGGATCTTTCATGAACACAAATGAGCTCAGAGATCCTTTTCCAGCTCAACCAGAGCCTCCTGTAGCAATCTTCATGATCTTTATCAAATCACCAAAAAATATTTTCTAAATTTTTCAATCCAGGACATATTTTGCCTTTAGGATCATCCTCCCATCTAGTGACCACTGTCTTAGAGTTAGCTCAAATTGGGCTATAGTGATGTGGCAGCTGGGATAAATAGGAGAAAGAAGACATTTAGGATTTTTGATTTCCAGTGTGACTGAAGATATTATTTTTACTGCATCAGGACAAAATTTTCAAAATCTCACAAACTGGCTTAAAGGTCTAAAGTAGCATTTCCAGAAGCAGTTGAATATTTAGGGTTTGGCCTCCAATTTTCTGTGGTAGAATATCAAGTCAAATATGCAGAAGCATCACAGTTCTTCAGCCAAAATCCTTGTGGGTACTTGGTAGGTTTCCCTTCCCTGTTTCTAATTTGGTTTATACCCCAAAGCGAGCTGGTTTTTGCTATTCATTCTGTGGGTGGGAAAGCTTGTGAGAAGGTATTAACAGCTATACATCCCAGTCAAGCCATTTTCTTCCCTGAACTTTCCTCTCTATGAAGAGGAAATTCTTCAAACAAGCAGTATATTTTCAGGTCTCTCTCTCTCTTTTTTTTTTTTTTTTTTAATTGTCAGGCAGATCTACATCAGGAAATCTGAACACCTGGAGAAGGTTCAAGTGCGGCTGAGCTTCAGGTCTCAGCTTGGACTCACAGATACTCATAACAATCTTTCATCAGTGCAGCTACCCTACCTGTTAGTAATACATGAAATATTCTTTATTACTCAGGGACTGGTGTTCTGGTTGTTCTGCTCCATGGCACACATACAGGATAAGTGATTCCTGCTAGCTTAGGGCAGCCTTCACCTCTGGTTTGTTCTCTGGTTCCCAGATGAAGCTGCCGGCATGGATACTGAAGCCACCAACCTCGGCCGCGTGCCTGCATCTGTTTGTCAGGGGTAGGGTGCAGCCTCCAAACCCCTCCATTGTGGTGGTGGATGTTGAGCATCCACTGAGAATTGCAGCTATTAGCAACAGACGTGTTAGCCACAAAATGAGATAGTTATGGGCAGGCTTGGTGTGTGTGGGGGTGTCCCTGGGGAAAAGCCTCTGAACCATATGCTAGTGAGGGAGTCAAGGACTTCTGACCTCCTCCATGACATCCCACTTTCAAGTCTGTAATTACTGGCTGCTCATAGACACTTGCTATGATCCCATCTCTTCCCACTTTACCCAAAAGGAAGAGCTACACTTCAAAGCCTTTCTCTCTTCTTTGCTGTTGACTGTGTTTTGAGAAAGGTTTATGTTTCTCCTTTAGCTATTAAAGGAAACTAGTGATCTGAGCTAGTCCCTGGTGAAAGCAGGGCTGTGAGCCTCTATTCTCACTCCTTCACTTGCCAACTCACCAAAAGTGAGCAGTCACTTCCTAAGAAATGGGCATCTCCTTTCCAGAGACAGAGGACATTTGAGCTGTCATCTGACCTTGGTGGGAAAGCCAGCTGTCAAGGAGGAGTGTAAAAAGTATGAGGATAACCTCCTAGAGGCGAAGACACTGAAGAATCTTCTGTGTCAAAGCTTACTCAATCTTGCTTTACTTAAGCCAGCTTGTTTGTTGTCACCCTCTGATGCCAAGCCCCCAGAGATGACCACGAAGGGGTTAATGGGCTTCATTGGTCATGGGTTTAGGTTGGTGTAACAATTCCTGTAGCAGTTCCCCAGTATGTGTGCGTACACAAGAACCACATAAAATAGCTCGTGGATTTTAATGACACTCTGTTTTGTGCTAATACCACAGTTTCTTTCTTCAAGAAAAGATTGGTGACTGAAACTTCACTTCCAAGTAAAAATGCTGCCTCCAAAAGGTGGAGGAGTCCATGCCAGCACTCAATTTAATCTTCTATTCAGTGCTGATGGTTTATGGCTGATAACATAATGAATTTAGCAAGCTACTAGTTAGGCTTTGATGGTAATTATTTTAAGTATCATAGGGTTTGATTCACAAGGCAGTAATCACAGGTCATTATTACTGACATTATTAGGTTAAGTTAAAAATTAGCTTTTCGGCTTAGAGCGCCATGTACTAATACGCTCTGAAATGGAACAACTGTGTGATGCAGTTGAGGGAAATTAGCTCTTTTAATTAAATGAGCTATGACTGTGCATTGTTTGTTGTTACATTGGCAAAAAAATGGTATTTGCACCGTCATCCAATAATTTTCTATAGCTGAAATGGGACACTGGTTGGAAAAAATGCATCTAAGTTTTGCAAAGCACTGGTGACTTTCCTTTGAGATGTTGTGGTCAGTGTCCTTACAAACTCTTCCAGGAACAGACTGAAACAAAAGTGATTTTGCTGGCTGGATTCTTAAGTGGGCTAAAATAGGATCAGCAGAGCTGCGTCCATGTACTGGCTTTGTGTTTTAAACACACACACACAAATCTAGTTTTCTGACAATTTTGATGACAAGAGGCAGAAAGCAGTTGTTTTTTTTTTTTTTTTTTTTCCTTCTGAGAGTTTCCTGTCTTGGGGTTTCTGCAGGCAGTCTCCAGCCTGCACCACTGCTACATCCAGCTGCACAACTGGTGTTCACAGAGGGATGAAGCTGTTTTCATGGGATTAGATTTTACCATTCATAGCTGTGAGCATGCCCCTCACCCATGGTGCTCAAGGTCCTCCATCTCCTCTGCCAGCTTGTAGCAGGTTATGGCCACACAGGTCCTTCTTCAGCACTCCTGAGGCCTTGAGACAGTACAGAAATGCACCTCCCTCTAGCTTCCTTACTCAGGCGCATTGAAATCAACAATTCCTTTCCAGGTGCAACAGAAGGTATTCTTTTTAATAAGATGGTTATTCCCATAGAGGCTGTTCCACTTCCTTTAGTTTAAGTTACAGGAGCAGGTACCTTGTTGGATTGGCAGGGGCCCAATACTTGCATTTCAATGGGACCCTCTAGGTATAGAATCCAGTGAAATGCATCTGCGTTGTTGTAAGATTTCGATCCCTTTTCATCTCACAGAGCATTGACAGATATTTAATTCAAAGAGGGAAGGAAGTATGATAATTTCCTCATCTCCAGATGTAAAGTTTCTTTACAGGGAAGTATGGAAAGCTTCAAAATTTGCCTAATAGCTTAGCCCATAATAGGACACAGATACCAACCTCTAATCCTTACCTGCAGCCACAAGATTGTTTTTCCTCTCTTAATCCTAATGAAAGTACAGAAGTTGATTGTGCTGTTGTGCAGGAAGGCAGGATGGACTGCTGCACCACGGGGACAGATTGGGATTATGAGGGGCAGCACCTGGCATATATATGGGGACCAGGAAAAAGCAACTGAAATGGTCACCAAACCAGTCTGCCTGACACAGCTCAAAGGGAGCGCCCCTCCCCGATGGCATCTGTGCACGAGGTGTTCACAACAGAGTGGCTCTTGCTGCAGTTACAGGGCAGGAGTGTTTTAACTTCACCTCTTGCCTTTCAGACTGGGGGTTGCAGGTAGCTTGTGGTACCATCTGGCAGGTCACAGTTGAGACTTCCGGTATCAGAGATGTGGAGATGGTTAGGAAATGGCTGCATCAAGAGAAGTGTGGCCAGCAGGTCAAGGGAGGTGATTCTCCCCCTCTACTCTGCTCTGGTGAGACCCCACCTGGAGTACTGCATCCAGTTCTGGAGCCCCTATTACAAGAGGGATATGGACATGCTAGAAGGTGTCCAGAGAAGGGCCACCAGGATGATCAGAGGGCTGGAGCACCTCTCCTATGAGGACAGACTGAAAGAGTTGGGGCTGTTCAGTCTGGAGAAAAGAAGGCTCCTAGGTGACCTTATTGTGGCCTTCCAGTATCTGAAGGAGGCCTACAAGAAAGCTGGGTGTGCTGGTTTGAGGCCTGCCAGAACATTTCTTGCCCCGAAAGGGACAAAAGAATGACACTCACACAAACAGACTGGAGAGTGACGGAGAGTTTAAATGGAAAAGCAATTGGTGAAACTACAGAAAAACTACAAAGCATAGTGGCAAAGAATATCCCAAAGCATACAGAGTCCCTTACATAATTCCCAGAGCTTCCCAATCCTTCCTTCCTCCCACCTGAGGGTCTACCCAAAACCCCCAGGGCTCTTTCTTCCCCCTCCCGCTGCTAGGCAAGTCTCAGGCTGGCCAGGTCTGAGACTGCCCCCCCTCCATTCTCCTCCTGGCATTAGGCCTAGACAGGCCTAAGAGGCCTTGAGGATACTCCCCCACCGTTACCCAATAAGAGAACATCTCCCATGAGAGCAGAGAGGGAAGAAAGAGGAAGAGAATGGCTTTGCAGATGGATTTATAGGGCGCAGGATTTATGGGTAGAAATACGCCGTTTTCTGTGTCTACCCCTATTGGGTGGGCACCCAGGACACCAGAGGTGTATCTCATGCAGCAGTGGCAGGGGGCACCCAGCCTAAACTGCCACACTGGGGAAGGACTTTTTAGGCTATCAGGTAGTGATAGGACTAGGGGGAATGGAATAAAGCTGGAAGAGGGGAGATTCAGGCTGGACATGAGGAAGAAGTTCTTCACCATGACAGTGGTGAGAGCCTGGAATGGGTTGTCCAGGGAGGTGGTTGAGGCCCCATCCCTGGAGGTGTTTAAGGCCAGGCTGGATGAGGCTGTGGCCAGCCTGATCTAGTGTGAGGTGTCCCTGCCCATGGCAGGGGGGTTGGAACTGGATGATCCTTGTGGTCCCTTCCAACCCTGACTGATTCTATGATTCTATGAAATGCCTGCAGTGGCTTTCCAGTGTCAGCTCTGTTCCAAAACTGAACAGCTGTAGTTTTCATGGTTTTGTTCTTGGTGGGTTTGGAGGTCTTTTCTTCTCTTTTTTTCAGACACTACAGAGCCTCCTGCCAGACAAAATGAGCCTGGTTTCTGCAGCGCATATTTTGGTCTGTTTAGAGAGATACCTATTTTTCTCCACCACTTGTCCAAGATAGGGCAACCGTTGGCTTTCTTTTTACAATGAGCCTAAAAAATATAAATTAAAATGGAATCTCCTTTTTCTATAAATTGCATTCAGCTGTAAAGCTATCTTACATCATCAATATGCACTTAAATTTACAAAACCAGTCTGGATTAATCTGATAAATCTCTTGAAGATAACCAGAACAAAAAAAGGAAACTATTCAGTTGAAATTGTAACGAGAACACCTAGAATATGAAACACCAGAACTGCCCAGGTTTTCACTTGTAAGCCTCAGAGCACTTCACAAACGTGCAATCCCTTTTCTACCTTTCGGGAGAGAGAGAGAGGTGGAGAACTGCAGCACTGGCAACTGTGCCAGTGTGACACAGCTGCGAATGTTTCTCTTTGAATCTCACACCATTGCTTTTGCTACTGGGCTACACCAAAGTAATTAGTTGTTTGCCAGTGGTGTATCTGCATATAAACAAAATTCACTCCATCTCGCAGGAATTGGTGGGAAGTTCTGGCTGATGGGGCTGTGGATTAAGTGTGTTGGTGCTGGAGGATAGGGTGTTGCTGCGCAGAGAGCCCTCGACTTCGGAATTTGCTCCTCACAAAGGTATGCCAAAGCCCTGAGGCTTCCTGCATTTAGGGTGTGATGTAAGATACACCTCTTTGTTGAGAGCTTTTCTCCTGACATCCTTGCAAGCCAGGCAGATGTGTGGATATCTCCCAGGAGTCACCCCTCGAAGGAAACATCACTGGATATCCTAAGGGGTAAACAGTGCTCAGTGCTGAATTAAGAAGCTGTTGTCTCTGTTTACTGTAGTTCTCTCTGTGCCGCTAACTATTTTTTAGGGCAAAGTACTTGTGTTTTAATCACAGTGGACAGTTTTCAGTATTGATTCCTAGACCTTCAGAGATGTCCTCTTTGAAGAATGGGGAATATGCTGAGACTTCAGGTTTCAATCCAGACCTACAGTTCACATCACAGTCAGTGAAGGAGCTGTGAACGGGAGATGGCTTGGAAGCACATGCAAGCAATCTAGCTGATGCTCGGCTCCATATTTCAAAGGCCAACTCTTGGCCAGGAAGCACTGTCCCATCAGCTCCTCATAGCCAGAAGAGCTGAAAGTGGATCAAACCAGTGGCCCTTCTGATGATTGCAATCATCTATGACCTACCAGAACAAGGTGAGCACACCCAGCACAATCCCTGTGCTGCCACTTGCCTTTGCAGCTCTCTTCCTCACACGTTAAAAGCTGTGTCTGTTCTGCATAGGCACCTTCTGCTTTCGTAAGGTGTCATAATACTGTTTCTTCTGCAGTTTCTTTGGTGAGTTGCAGAGCTCCCCTGTCTGTGATGAGTGGGATGCCAAAGCCACTGGCTCATGTTGTGTATAACTTCAGGTTTCCCTGTACTATTGCCCTTGGCTTATTTGCTTTGTTTAGTTTGCAGTGCAGGACTATGGCTTCTTACTGATCTGTCCATTGCTTTTTTCATACTGTAGTTTTCCTCCAAGTTTGGGAGCTCTAGCAACTGCTGTTGTGTACATAACAATAAGAATCTTCAAGTATTTATTCCTAGACTTTTTAAGCATCTTTCTTTCTCTTGTCTTCAGAAAATGATGGAATTTTCATAATTCAGGTAGTTTGGTTTCTGACAGGTTGTTTGGAGGGATAACATCTAGTCCAAGATGGAATTGAGGGAGGAGAAGAAAAGAATGGATAGAGACAGACAGATACACACAAGCAGGTCCATGCACCCTTTCTTATCCCCTTATTTCTGCACGAGTAGGCACCAACCTGTTTATGTGTGAATTCAAGGTCCAAGCAATGACCCTGCTTGACTGAGATCAGTAAGTTGGCCTTGGATTTCCATGTCTCCAGGCAAATGGCCTGTCCTGGAGGAAGAGGGAATCCTTGCTCTTTCCAAAATTCACAGCACAACTGATGTTGCACACTCAGAAATCCTCCTAGCTGGAGTTCCTATTTTCTAGCTAATGCTATTTATATCAGCCTTTGCCATCAGCTTTAACTGGATCAAAGCTCTGGGAGCAGACATCTGTCGTTACACAGGCTATGAATTCTGTATTCCTACATCAGATTTTTATTGAATTTGGGGGTTGTGTGGAATTCATCTAAAGCCAAGTGGTTTCTCATGTCAAAACCATAAAATAATTTTCCTGTTTCATGTGACACGGGTGCATAATAATGTATTTGGCCTTGCCTTAGGTTACCTAACCATGGGCTGTGACTCACCTCAGAGGTTTAGTGGCCCTTTTACTGGACCTGTGCTCACTTTCAGTATTTGTAATAAACACAAGGTCTAGCCAATGCTGCTTCTACCTTTCAGGTTCCACCAAGAGCACTTGCAGTAGCTCTGCTAGTTAGCATTAAAATCTACTTACTGTCAATACAACACTAATGATCTGTACTTCAAGAGCATCTTTGATGTGATGATCTCAAAACAGATGGATTAAGGGTTATCCCACACCCATGATATGGATGGAAACATACAATGTATGGAGAAACAAATCCTGGAATAATTGGCAAACTGGATGTGAAAAACTGGAATTTCTGTTCCTGTGAGGAAGTCTCATCAATGTATGTTTTCTTCTCTGTCCAGAAGGCCCAAGTTTTCCTGTTGTGGATGTGTTTATGCAACATAATATAAAAAAAAAAAGAAAAAATATTCCCAGAAAATGTCACAGCATTTGTTTGTGTATCAGATTCAAAATTGAGTCATATGACACAACAGGTCTGGTGCTGCATGCTGTGTCTATATGTCTCGGTCCTCTGCACTTCTGGTCTTCAGGCTGTGCCATAGTGGATGGTGCTTGCTTCTCAGGTCCAGTAGCCTTTCTACAAGTCAGGGGTGATGGAAGGACAACGTATCTAAACTGTTCTTGGTGCTATGGTGTCTTTAGTAAATGCTCTGTAATGCTATTGTAAGTCAAAGTCAGATACTTAGTTTTAAATCTCCTGTATAGAAAAGAGACCCCAAAAAATTTTTCCTGAAATTTGTTCCCGAAAAAAAGTCAACTCCACTTGCAAACAGCAGTCTCCATCCATACTGTTATAAATCTGACAAAAAGCTTTCCCTCCCATCTTATGCTTTGTCCTAAGCACGTGGTGGTTGTGGGACTTACACCCCAAAGCATATTTGGAAGCATTTAAACACACAGCTGTGACAGCAGAAGGGGGGAAATGGCTTCTCTTCAAGTGCTGGAGGCAAGGATTACTTAGCTGCAAATTGCCATAGGATCTAATGGTTCTTTAAAGCCCTCCCCTCCTTAAACACATGTGTATCTTTCTAAGGGATCAATTTCCTTCCACAACAGTTACCCTTGCTTGTAGTACAAGCTAGGGACTAGAAAATCCGGCAAGTTTAATAGAAACAGTTCCTAAAGCCGAATAGATTCTCCAATTTGTCCTGTTGGGCAAACATCTGCATGAGTACAGAGGCTTCTGCTTTAATCTTACCCTCTCGGTCTTGCATTTCCGGGTTATCCTTTTATGTGAGTCATAGTTTTTATCTATACAAAGAGAAGCTTTAAACTGCCTCGAGTGAGGTATTTTCCCAGTACTTTAGCACTAATTAATCATTAAAGCACCAAGATCAAAGAGTAGGGAACTACAACATCGGTATGTTCTTATGATCACGTTGTGGCCAGTTCCTCTCATAAATGCTGGTATCTTGTGAGTTTCAGATCAAATCTCTCATGGAGAGTGATTTGGCAGCAAGATGGTTGGCTGCTTTTCTTTGCGTCTTTAAGAAGTAAAAGGAGCTTTAACTCCACGAGGAATGCAGTGTCAGCTCCACAATAAAAAGACCAGGTATTACTTTGAACACATCGGCACCCAAAGATGCCAGTAATTTAGGCATGGATGTAAAAATCCAGCCTCCTCGAGTGAGAGGCACACTCGGTCCTTGTCCTGAAGCTCTGGTAGCTCAATCAGAGAAGCAAAATGGCTGGAGCCTAGAGCCTATTTTGACGATAACTAAAGGCAGTTAAGGGTGTGAACCTCACTGTAAGCCAATAAGAGAGTTTAAGTGCTTAAGTTACTTCTGAAAGTGAAGCTTTTAAAATAACGCTGCTGCTTTTGAAAAACGTGGCCTAAAGACATGACTTCAGTGAAGCATTAACCTCAGTCTTAAAGGGCTGTGGCTGTTGTCTTCTCACCTGAAAGGCCAGTGATTGCTTTTAATGATGCCTTCAACTGTAGGCGGCAGTAGGCATGGCAGAGATGTGGGCTGGTGTCTGGGTTTTGCCTTTACTGACACTGATAATCTGCACCCTTCCCTTTAGTGACTGCTCAAGTCCTGACAGCTTTCCTCTGGGCAATCCTTCAGTGTGCTTAACTGGCATAAAATCTGCAGTGCCATGGGGATCAGACTTGGGCTCTGATAAAAGAGCTGTCCTGCTTATGGCTTATTAAAAAATGAGAGAGATGAGCATGTGGAGTGCAAACAGGTTCTGTTGCTGGCGACCACCAGCAACTGGTAGTCCCAGCAACTCTGCTGGGAACACCAGAGACCAAGTGCTGTGGAGGAACGTGGGGTTTTTTTGGGTTTTTTCTTTCTTTCTTTCTTTCTTTCTTTCTTTCTTTCTTTCTTTCTTTCTTTCTTTCTTTCTTTCTTTCTTTCTTTCTTTCTTTCTTTCTTTCTTTCTTTCTTTCTTTCTTTCTTTCTTTCTTTCTTTCTTTCTTTCTTTCTTTCTTTCTTTTTCTTTCTTTCTTTCTTTCTTTCTTTCTTTCTTTCTTTCTTTCCTTCTTTCTTTCTTTCTTTCTTTCTTTCTTTCTTTCTTTCCTTCTTTCTTCTTTCCTTCTTTCCTTCTTTCCTTTCTTTCTTTCTTTCTTTCTTTCTTTCTTTCTTTCTTTCTTTCTTTCTTTCTTTCTTTCTTTCTTTCTTTCTTTCTTTCTTTCTTTCTTTCTTTCTTTCTTTCCTTCTTTCCTTCTTTCCTTTCTTTCTTTCTTTCCTTCTTTCTTTCTTTCTTTCTTTCTTTCCTTCTTTCTTTCTTTCCTTCTTTCCTTCTTTCCTTCTTTCTTTCTTTCTTTCTTTCTTTCTTTCTTTCTTTCTTTCTTTCTTTCTTTCTTTCTTTCTTTCTTTCTTTCTTTCTTTCTTTCTTTCTTTCTTTCTTTCTTTCTTTCTTTCTTTCTTTCTTTCTTTCTTTCTTTCTTTCTTTCTTTCTTTCTTTCTTTCTTTCTTTCTTTCTTTCTTTCTTTCTTTCTTTTTCTTTCTTTCTTTCTTTTTTCAGAATGACCAGACCATAGGTCTTGGTCTTCTATATATCTTTCTGGTGTCTGGAACAGGTGAGAGTTGCACTGGGAGTGAGCCTGAGGTGAGGCTGGGACTGAAGCACAGGCAGGGCACAGCAAGCACAATCTTGTGACACAAGTAACAAAACACCTGTAAAATTAGTTGCTAGTAGTTGTCCCAGAAACAGATGGAATGGAGCAATAGTATTTCCAAAATGTCTTTTTTCCATAATATGGGATGTTTGAAAAGGCCATTATTCCTCCTTTGGAAAAAAAAAAAAATGTTCCCCCCTTCATTCTTTCTCTTGTGGGAGGCCTGGGACGTGACAGCTTGGGCATTTGTCAAGCATTTGTTCTGACCTAGATTTTGATCTCTGCTTTTTTTCCCTTACCTTCAGCTGGCTACTACCTCCTGAAGACATGCATATAATCCGTAAAACATTTGTGTCATTCTGTTTTTAGGAGATTCTGAAGACTATAACAAAGGGATTTAAATTACAATTACCATAAATGTTATGGGCTGCAAGCATGATCTAAATAATTGTCATCAGTAAAGGAACTTGCTAGACCATTTTGTAAAAAAAAGTGAGATACTAAAAAGTAACAAAGCAGTGAAAAATGCTGTAGGTTAATCAGCACTTGTCTTCTCTGGGCAGCTCTAGAAAGCTGCAGCACCTGAATTAAACCCTTGAAATGGAATAATTACTGTTGCAGTAATTGGTTTGGGATCGCTTGCCCTGGGTGATGTGCACGTGCATATAAAAGACAATCCCTGTCCTGAAGCATTCATAATGGAAAAATGGACAAAACAGACAGAATATAGGATGGGATGATGTGGTTTATGGTCCTTATTTTCCAGTTGGAGACTAGAAGCAACAGGGAGACTCTGGTTGACATCACTTGTAAGCCTGCCCTCCTTCTTATTGATCTGTTTTAACAGTCCTACCACCAGTGATTGCTGCTTTCTTGTTTAGTGCTCAGCCACTTGGACCACGCAGTAGATATGCTACTATAGATAACAGTAGATGTGAAGAGCCAAATCTTGCAGCTTGCACAAGACCAAACAACCGATCTTGAATCTTGGACTGAATGAGAATTCAGAATTTTAAAATCATCAGCTGATGTAGCTAAATGAGTTGAAAGAATACAAAGTAATGTTTAGCTGCATTTATTTTACTATTGCCTCCTATTTGACATGGCTCAGTTGCCTCTGTTCCACTTGATACCTGGAGACTGGCCTGAACAGTGCTGACCGAACTCAGGGGTGGCTCTGGCTTGTGCTGGTTTGATTTTCAGCAAGATGAACCTGAAAGAAGAACCTCACAGTTTATGATTGTGATCTATGTACTGTTGTGAAATGCATTTTACACAAAAGAGTGTTATTATGCACAGAACTTTATGTGCAGAACTTTAGTCTTGTAACCCACTAGTGGAAGCTGATCCAAAAGAAAAAGCCAGAAAGAATGAACAAACTTACCACCCTGAGAACACTGGCAACAGTAAGGGATGCAGCCCTGCCAGCCTGGCTCATTAGGAGAGCAAACATGAGATCCTATGCAAAGTAAAATATGGAGGTTCTTGATAATCTGTGCAGCATATCCATGGGTTAAAAAAAAAAGCAGCAAGAACAGTGCTTATCTGTTGGGGATCTGGAAACACTTTTCCACAGGGAAAGGCAGATCCAACTATTCCCTGCTGAAGGTTGTAACCACTTGGTTGTGTCACATCTGTATGCTGCAAAGGAGCAAGGGCTGTCCTATCAAGGACATAAAGGCCCAGAGAGAGATGAGTTTTCCAAAAGGCTCTGCCCTGCTGTCTCACCTGGCCTGTCTGCAGCTGAGCAAGTCCCTTTGGACAGGTATTGATGAGGATTTCTATGCGTGTGCCACACTTTTGTGATGGCTGGAGCAGCACTGGCCAAGCATCTGCCAAAGAGGCTCAATGTATGTGCCAGGGAGCAGAAAAGTACACCACCATTGTTCAGGCAGCCCTCAGCGGTCAGCACTTTTTCTTTGGTTGTTTTTTTCCCTTTTTCTCCCCTCCAAAAACTCGAGTTGGTGACCAGCAAGCCATGTGTGCAGGCATGCGATTCCTCCTTGTTACCGTACGAGAAAGATGCAGTGAGTGTGCAGTCCCACCAGCCCAACTCCTTGAGGTGCACTGCACCACCCAGTGTAATTCTTAGGGTAATCCCGTTTGATGATCCAGAAAGAACGTTTCAGGAATGTTTCATCCCTCAATAATTTTGTTAACCTCTCCTGGCAACTAAAGAAGGGGAAGTAATGAAGTGGTATTTTCAAAGAACGTAAAACCTTGACAGCCCTTCTTTCGTTTGAGAAGAGTTAGTAGGCATGTGGAGGACTTCTCCACATGGCTCTGCACTTCATCTGCTACTTAAAAACCCAACAACCTTGTGGGATACTAATTCAGTCCTTGGTTTCTTTCTTGTCTCAAATGCTGCCAACTGTGCCTTAAATTTGGGCCAGATGCATGATGGTTTTATGATGTGATACTGTTAGGAAGTCTGGGTTGAATATAACTGGGGCTCTGCTAACGGGGCTGCTCCTTTAGGGCAATGGTACAATGCTGGGTTGGGATGCTCAAACTATTTACTCTGTGCTTCTGTGGGAATACGTAACCAGCAGAAATTAATGCTTGTGTTTACCAGTGTGAATAAGGTTACTGGAGCTGATTGGGTCTGTAGGGTGGTGAGAGGAGCAAAACACTTTCTAATGCATTGGAGGTTTGCTGGTCTAGCTGAATTGAGCCATTTTCCCTGTTTCCTAGCTTGTCCCTCTGACATGGTCTCAGTGGGACCAGATCTGCCACACACTCCCATCTCCAGTGTGCTTCTGCCACTGAAAGCAAAGGCTGAGGGCACAGCTGGAATGGGCATGCTTCATCACTAGAGGATTAAATCCTCCTTGGTCCTGATGGAGTAATAAACTCCAGAATCATAGAATCACAGAGTGGTTTGTGTTGGAAGGGCCTTTTAAAGATCAACTAGGCCAAATTCCCTGCATTGAGCAGGGACGTCTTTAACCTAGTCCAAGGCAAGTCATGTCCTGCTAGCAAAAGTCTGGTTTTCCTTTCTATCCATGCCTGTGCTGGAAGACTGCTGTAACAAGCTATGGCAGCCAAAGCATTTAACTTTCTTTTTGTTTTTCTTTTTAACCTGCCCAGTCAATGCATACTGTGGCAAACTTGGTGAAGCCATGCCACAATGCTGGGCTGCACAATGCGGTGAAGTACTAACTGAATATCTGCCCCAGCAGCAGCAGAGCTGCTATCAAGAGGTGCCATATTTTTTGCAGGTTTGGACAGGGGGGGTTTCATGGGATGGGGGTATGGAGCTCACTGTAACTGTACCAGCAGCGCCACGCAAACATTTTTGCTGTAGCAGACGTTAGATACTACAGAGCTGTTTTCCGAAGCGTGGGATAGGAAGACATGGAGAGGGTGCAATAACACCTCCCTGACCATTGCAGGTGCAAAGAATTTGGTAACAATATTTGCTCTGGAGCCAAATTGCTCTCAGCCTCTCTCCCATGTTTATTCAGTTGAAGAGAATTACCCAGCTCTTCTGCTGCGCAACAATCACAGGGTAAGAATTCCCAGACAGGGTATTTTTCTTCCTTTTATTTTGTTGCCTTTTGAAACTTGTGTCTAGACAAGTGACAGGCAAACCTCAAATGGTTTGGTTGTTTGAAAGGTACCTGAATGTTTCCTCCCTCAGTCCATCCCACTGAATGCATTCAACCTGCCTTCGTTCCTGGTAATTGGGCTGAGAGCCTGAAAAGAGCAACTTGTTTTGTGAGCTTTTCATCTCCTCCTGGTTTTAAGGAGTTCAAAGACCTCTCAGCCACAGGGCTTTTGCAAATACTTTGCTCTTTGGAGTTCAGATTCTGTCCCAAACCAAAATTCTGTCCCAAACAAGGAAGCATAAAAAGGTTAAATAAAAAACCAAACCAACCAAATAAATATATAGACCACTTCTCAATCCTCCAAATCTTAACACAATACAAAAGTGTTCTTCCTTCAAATCACAAATACAGAGAAGCTGCTTGTAAACGGTTTGAGAAAAGGAGAAATGTTTGAATCCATTTTTAAGCTCATTTAGACCAGGAGCTTACTGCCAGTAGCACACTGCCCTGATCTCTGTGGCACAGAACACTGCAGTAGTTCCATGGTCCTGTGAAATGGGCCACACAGGACATGCTACTGGTACAAACCTTGCTTGTGGGCATTGCCTGTTTGCTGATTTGAACGAATGCAGTTAATCAAATCCATTTGATTTCAGTGGGATTTCACATGGATAAAAAAAGGTTGATGGCAACCTTTTCATTACTTGGATCAGTAAATACTTCCCTGCTCTAAATTAAGTAGAGGGTCATGCCTCCTTATTGGAAACAGCGAAAAAATGATTAAGGGTAAGCGAAGGCAATCAAGAGTCTCTTGTATTACCTGCCAATTCATTTTATTATGTATTTGTCCAACCAGTAAGGCAGATGGTCTTACCCTCTGAACAAGGAATTACCAAGTGTTTATGGTAAAGTCTGTCCCATTTATACTATCCTATAATTTAAAAAAAGGGTTTGGATTTGGGTTTTATTTTAGTAAGTTGTCTCAAGAACATGCTCCACCTAGGCTGGGTTAGTCCTCTCAGGTTTTGGATAACACCAGTAGCACTTGTTCTGATGTGGAAGTAGAAAGGGGACAGGAACAATCTCGTTTAAAATGCAAGTATTTAGTGTAGCTCCAGTCTCTCCACCACTGGCTTTATGCTGACCCACAATAAATACCTGAGATGAGCCAAAGCACCTAACTTAGTGTGGGAGTGAAGGTTTGCTGCAATAAATTTGGTAGGAATCATGAAAACCACTGGTTTCTGCTATCCAGCAGTTCATTCTTGTACTCGACTCTTCTTCTCCAGAGTCACTAACATCCCCTCTACCAGGTGGTATAATAGTTCAAACTAGGGTGGACCTAGGAGAGAGTTAGATTGGGTTAGGAAGCAAACTCCAGAACCCCACTGCAGCCAGTTCCTTATTTCTAAAGGCTAAGTGGAAGCCCAATATTGCAGCTCTACAGTAACATTGAAAGATTGTAATTTCCATTCCATTTGAATTTGAACATGAAAAAAAATCTTTTCTTTGGCTTGATAAATTCCATGTGTCCTTCCCACCTGTTTCCATTTGAATGCAAAAATAGAAACACTCTAGTTCATATCCTTTTTTTTCTGATTGTTAGAAGTCCCTGAGTTGGTTGGTAGCACTACAATTTATCAAAATATGTTGTAGCTCAATCACTGTTTTGCTATGTTTGTCTTTGCCTGCTAATGTATAGAATACTGAAAGCTGCTTCGTAGGTTGGTGTCATCTGGCAAAGTCCTGTCTCTTTTGGAGAAGAGAGCCAAGACCTGTAGTTAGTTGAAATCACCACAGAGTTGGATAATGCTGCTAAGTAAACAATCCATAGTAAGCTGTGCTCTCAGAGTTGCTTGGGGAAGAAGAGGGGTTTGGTGGACCTCAATCACAGGGTGACTTTGAGACTCAGCTATGTTGTATCCATGCAAAGGGAAATGCAGTCTACAGGGAGAGATGGGACAGGCAGCAGGCACAGGTAAGAGCTTGGTTTGAACATGGTGCACTTTTTCACTCACCAAGAAACACAAAAGATGAGCTGAAGCAGCCGCAATAGCAGAAGAGTGCTGATAAGCTGGCACAGACAGGCAGGCCTGTCTTGAGAGAGGAGACTGGAAGGGAAGAGTTGAGGAATTCAGTGGCTTACATTTCTGCCTACAAAAATGTCATAGCTAGAAGTTAAGGAAGGCAAAGAACTCTTTAGGCAAAGGGATGCAGTGGTGAAGGAATGGTAACTGCTGTGGGTGGGCTTAGACTGGAATTAGTGAAAAGGCTCCTAACTACTGGAGGTAGCAAGCACAAATACTCCACTGCTATGAATCTTTTCTTGCTCATGCTGCAAGGCCCAACAGGAATAATGACTGTGGATTCTTTACAGATGTCTCTTGGTTTGGAAAAGGACATCAGGAAAACTGTTTATCCGGAAAGAAAATAAGGATTGTATAAACATTATGTTTCTGTTTAGGAAATGAATGCTTAGACCCAAATAATGCAGGTAACCACAAAGAAATTAAATGCTTTTGGGGAAATGAGAGGGGAGAAGTTGCTGTGTGTGCTTGGTTACATCCCATTCAAACGTCCAGGTCACTACAGAAGGCTGGTCAGAAAGGGCACTCTTTGGAAAGGCCAAGGCATGGGCAAGGTCATGCCTGGTGCTGTAATACTCTTCCTTGTGTGTAAATCCAAGTTTGTGCCCTCTCCAACCTGTGTTCTTGCTGTGCCCAATTTCACCCCCTGCCTCTGTGTGATGTGGGGAGTGGGTGGAAACAAAAGGTCTCTCTGAAAGGACAATGTTAGAAAAGTGCTCCTGTGTGTGTGTAGGTGCTCACACAACTGCTCAGCCTCAAAACCACCTTATCACCTTCTCTTACCAAGGGGCTTGAGGAGATGCTTCATATACAGCTTGTCAACATGGAGAAAGTTTTATGTTATTTAAACTGTGGGTGATGTCAAGAATAACAGACTTTTGTGACTAATTGTAAATAATGAGCGAGCATTTAAACAAAGAGCCACTGTGGAATTTACGGACAAACGCATGAATGAGCCTGTTGTAAAATGGACAGCATTTTACTCAAAGATGCTATGGTCACTACCAGCCTGTCAAATTTCCACCGAGTTTTAGAGGCTAAGTGCTAAAGAAGACGCATATCAATCAGTGATGGGTTTTCATCTGTCCTGTCAATCAGTGATAGGTTTTCATCTCTTTTGAGAATTTTGAAGGATGTAAGCATTAGCTCATCTTCGGTACACCTGGGTTGGCTTCAGTCCTCAGGTCACTGTCCTGCAGCGATCTGCAGGAGGATGTACATAGCAACAGAATGGATTTGCTGGGAAAATTTAGCTGGCCAGTCTGAAAGTCCTTTGCACCTCCATCGCCTTCTATCCAGTCAGCACTTTAGATCTCCTTGTCTTTGCAACTGTGCACAAAAGTAATGGCTTCAAGCATGGCGGTATGTTGGTGTTGCACACAGTTAATAGCTTGTGCCATTTCTATTGCAGCTTACGAACACTGCTCGCTTTTATGCTTTAGAATCAATGAGAAGAAAAAGTAAGTAGAAAAAAAAATTCTGCCTTAGGTCTCTGGCAGAAGAGCAATAATTTCAATGCACCCATCCGCCTCACACACATGCTTTGCTGAGGCGAATGGTGTTGCTTGGAATGAAATGCCACAGCTGTGAGCTTGGCTCTGTGTTAAAACAAGAATGAAATATTCTCTCCTTCATGTCTGTTTGCAAAACAGGCAACATGACTTTGGATTACATTACTTGTGTGATTAACATCCAGATTATTTTTCCAGACATAGTGTAGCAGGATTTAAAAAACCCACCCAAGAAATCCGTGTTGTAATTTCAAATACATGTATGAGTATTTCCGTGCTTGCAGCTCTCCTGTGGAGGTGTCTAGTGATTCCCACTGATTGTCTAACCAGGTGTTTGATTTTGCTTTTTTTTTTTTAGAAAAACCAAATGATTCCACACTTTTTTTCCTGTTTGTTTGTTCTGTTTGTTTGGTTGGGTTTTTTGGGTGGCATGTTAGATCAGCTAAAATAAGACACAGTCTTACCATGCTGTGACTGAATTTAATGCTACCAGTCCCAATAACTAAACTGGTGCAGGATTAGGCCCTCAGTGAAGGAAAGACCACATTATGAGTAGAAGTAGCCACGGCTCTGGACACAGTCCCTCTAGCTTGGGGACATACTGACCTCATTTGGTACAGAAATATTATTTTTCCATAACCTGGACGTATACATATGGTCCAGTCCTGCACAGTGCAGAAAAAAGCTTCTACTGAATTAAGAAGAAGCAAACTACACCCCCCCCCAAAAAAAAACAAACCACAAGAAACAAAAACAGGTTGAAAATTTTCAGTTGCAATAAAAGCATGAGCAGCACAGTTCCAAAATATGCAGATGCTGCAGTTTTTCTTTGCAAAAAGTTGTGGTTCAAACATGCTGCTCAGCTCTGAAGATTCGTACCAAGAATTACACAGTTCTCGCCGTCAGGGTTGGCTCCACTTCCATTTACTCTCGCTGTAAGCACCAGGCTGTCATGCTTGTGACACAGTTTTCTGCAGTGGGTTCCCTGTGTGTCCAGCAAACAAGTTTTCCAGGTGCAAAGTGGTGCAAGGAACGATGCCCCCAGGGATACACTCAGAAACTCATGATAACTTCATGTGGCAGTTCCTGCACCACAACAGAGCCAGGGGAGGCCTGAGTCACAGTCCTCAGGGGTGCCTCACAAATGCACAAGTTGTCCTAGGTTAAGTTTATCACAAGTTTGGCCCTTCCTGCTAAACCACTCAGACAGCCTACTGACGGGGGAGTGAGAATGATCTGGGACAACAGAGAAGTGGCAGTGTTTTGTGAAACAGGGAAATGGCTTGCCAATGCTAACTGCCCCATGGGGTTTCACACTGCTGTGAATGTTAATCCTCCAGGACAACTGGATCTAGACCAGGGTACAGTAAAGAGAAAAATCTCTTCAGCTGGCATGTGTGAGCAGGGCAATTTCAGATGAATTTGCTTCTCAGGTGTAGCTGAGAATTCCCCAAGATAGTAACAGGTATTGGTGAGGCAAATCAAACCAAGGCCACCATTCAGAGTGCTGTGATCTCTTACAATAGGGCATTAAGGACAGATTCTGTGGTTTGGCTAATGAACTACAGAAATGTGGTACAAAAGGTGTGTAGCTCACCTTTGAACATAGGTGTATATTGGCAAAAAAAAAGCTCTTGAGGTCCCTCCATTTAATGATCTGCATGGTTTATGGAGAAACCATGACCATCAGGGACAGACAGATGATCTGATAGCTATTAAAAATAACACGCCGACAAATGACGTATACCTAGCCATGGAATGAAATACTTGGCACACCAGATGGGCCTTCTTAGAATCATAGAATCAACCAGGTTGGAAGAGACTTCCAAGATCAACCAGTCCAACCTAACACCCAGCCCTATCCAATCAACTAGACCATGGCACCAAGTGTCTCATCCAGTCTCCTCTTGAACAACTCCCGTGTCGTCAACTCCACCACCTCCCTGGGCAGCCCATTCCAATGGGCAATCCCTCTCTCTGTGAAGAACTCCCTCCTAATATCCAGCCTAGACCTCCCCTGGCACAACCTGAGACTATGTCTCCTCATTCTGCTGCTGGTTGCCTGGGAGAAGAGACCATCCCCTACCTGGCTACAACCTCCCTTCAGATAATTGTAGACAGCAATGAGGTCACCCCTGGGCCTCCTCTTCTCCAGGCTAAACAACCCCAGCTCCCTCAGCCTCTCCTCATAGGGTTTGTGTTCCAGACCCCTCACCAGCTTCGTTGCCCTTCTCTGGACATGTTCCAGTACCTCAACATCTCTCTTGAATTGAGGAGCCCAGAACTGGACACAGTACTCAAGGTGTGGCCTGACCAGTGCTGAGTACAGGGGCAGAATGAGTTCCCTGGTCCTGCTGGCTACACTATTCCTGATACAGGTCAGGATGCCATTGGCTCTCCTGGCTGCCTGGGCACACTGCTGGCTCATGTTCAGCCTACTATCAACCAGCACCCTCAGGTCCCTTTCTGTCTGGCTGCTCTCCAGCCACTCTGTCCCCAGCCTGTAGTGCTGCATGGGGTTGTTGTGGCCGAAGTGTAGAACCCTGCACTTAGCCTTGTTAAATCTCATCTGCTTCTGCCCACCCATCCAGCCTGTCCAGGTCCCTCTGCAGGGCCCTCCTACCCTCCAACAGATCAACACCTGCTCCTAACTTGGTGTAATCATCACTTGGTGATCGTCCAGATCATCAATAAAGACGTTGAACAGGATTGGGCCCAGCACTGATCCCTGGGGAACACCACTAGTGACTGGCCGCCAGCTAGATGTGGCACCATTCACCACCACTCTCTGGGCCCGGCCCTCCAGCCAGTTCTTGACCCATTTCAGAGTGAATCTGAAGCTGCCACGAGCTGTCAGCTTAGTCAGGAGCTTCTTATTACTGATTTCTCCAGTTTACCTGCTCATTAATGATAACATGCTTAGAGACTCCAGGAGAGTCATGCCAGTAAATGCAAATGCCTAAAAACTGTCTGCAGCAAGGCTTCATGATAAGAGATGAGAAAAGAAGATTCTTTCTTGAAGCTGTAAGAAGTTAAAAGCTGTCTTTTTGGAAGATGGATATAAATCCCTGTTCATTATTGTGGGAGGCTAGTGGTGAGTCTCATCAAGGCTTTGGCTAGGATGTCTGCCACGCATCTTTGTGCACGATAGAGTTTTTTGTGCATTACTTAGAACTGAAGTTGCTGAAATACTAATTTGATCGTGTTCAGACACATTCATAAATAGTCTGATCAAAAGGATGAATAGTGAGATGAGAAATTTGGCAGATGTCATAAATTATTCAGTGCTGTAAAATGAAATCTGGCCACAAAGCACTGTCGAAAGAGTTCATGATCCTGAGTGGCTGGGCCATAACATGACTGATGTAGTGTAGTATCAACAAAAGCAGAGCACATGCAGAAAACTCGCCCTAGCTGTACTTCAGCATAGATGAGGCCTAAATGTAACATTTAGAAAAGAGAGCTTGGAGGCCTCTGCAAATTTCATTTATAGTCCATCAGAAGAGGTAACTATCACATTAAGCATAAATTGGCAAAGTGACAGGAACAAATCTAAGGCGTCGGTACAGCACTCCTCAATGAAACTACAACTCCATGGCAGTGTGCTTTCTTGCCATCTAGTTCCAAAAGGGTTGAGCTGAACTAGAAAGCATGCTTAAGATGAGTAAAGATGGGCAAAAGCTTCCATAGAGGTGGGAA
Source organism: Indicator indicator (assembly GCF_027791375.1). Taxonomy (NCBI): domain Eukaryota; kingdom Metazoa; phylum Chordata; class Aves; order Piciformes; family Indicatoridae; genus Indicator; species Indicator indicator. The sequence continues at coordinate 8,373,752 of NC_072018.1, read as the reverse complement.
AATGAGCAGATGGGGAGTTTTCAGGGTGGAAAGGAATGACAGCAGCAGGAGGTACAGTAAAGGTCTGTCAGATCATGACTGACATAGAAAAACACAAATAGAGAGTGGTCATTTACTGCTTCTTGCAAGAATTGGAAGGGACTCAATGACACTGTCACAAAGAAGGCTTAAAGCAGCACGAGAAAGTACTTTTTCATAAAAAGCATAATTAATTTGTGGAACAGGATGTTGTGAAGGCCAGAAGTTATAAATGGCCTGAGAAAGGGATCAAAAACATTTGAGGGGAATAGATCCATGGGTGGCTGTTAAAACACACTGATCTGGAGGCAGTCTGCTTTGGGAATTGCCTGAAGTGAGGAGGGTACAGCAGGGGAGAGATCATGCTGAACCTCCTCCTTGAGTTTCCTCTGCCTGCATCTCCTCCTGCCTATGCTGGGAGGTGTGATATTGGCCCCTATGGCCTTTTGGTGTGGCACTGGTCAGGTCCTAGCTCTGCTGGGTCTGTTTGGGGTATGTCTGTTCTTACTCCCCTTTAATTAAAAAGAAAACCAGCAACAAAATACAACCTAAAACAGAAGAGGGGGGAGAAAGAACCCCAGCCCTCCACACACTGTTAGTAGGCATCCTGGTAGTTGTTTTACTTTCTTTAGAGAGGACTTTGTGTTGCAAGTGGCAGGAAGCCATGAACCACAAAAATAAAATAATTCTAACCCTGGTGCTAAGTAAGGAAAACAAAGATGGCTCAGCAATTAGCAGCATTATATATGTTAGTACTAAGTAACAGCAGATGTCAGGACTCAAGCCCTTTGCATTCCTCACAATCCTTTGGAAACCAAAGCCTTTTGACGTTGCTATACATTATTACAGTTATTTTGGGACTGAGAGAACAGCAAGGGCTCTTTGAATGTTGAAATATGTTGGTTGGTAGGACTGGCTGGGTCTTACCTGTATCTACCTCACCATCCTGCATACTTCTGCTGACTTAACAGGCCAGCATGTGCTGTAAAAGCCTGCTCTGTAAAGACATGCGCTGGCCATGAGTCATTAGCAAGCATGCGAAGCTAATTGGCAAAATAGTCATAAAAGGTTTTGAAGGTGGGTTAATTCATTACACTGTAAACTGTCCCCAGGCTATTGTTAAAAAATGCAGGAGTTTCAAGGTCCAGTATTTTATGATTCATTTTGCCATGCAGTGAAAAACAGACTCTATATCAAACTACATTCATTATAGTTAAGACCACAAAATCTTTATTGGTTTTCCCAACATTCCCTTCTTGTTATATGAATTCATATGGACTGCACATTTCTAACAATTGGCAAGAAGGCATGAAATAAAATTTATGATATTTTCTTACCTTCTACTCAGTGCACCCTTAAAAACTGCCTGTTCTAGTTGCTTTACCTCCTCCCACCTTGATGCATTTGAGCTGATAGCATAGGAAATTGAAAACAAACAGAGAACTGAATGGGAACAACTGCACCATACTCTAGATTTGGTTGTCAAATAAATCTGGCTGCTGCATGTGTGCAGGAACTTCAGCTCCAGAAGGATTCTGGTAATGAAACAGTAATTAAGAAGAATTTCCCCTTGTAGCAATATAGGTATTTTTTTTTCTAAATTCAGAGCAGACACATTTTCACTGATTATGTGTATTTCCAGATGAAGGCTCCTGCAGCTAAGCCCAAGATGCACCTTCAGGCATCTGCTTAGGCAAATCTTCCAGGCTCATGCATCAGTTTGCTCACACAAGTGATACTCCCCATATGCTTTGCTGGGACTTTTTTCTACTCATAGTCAAATTCTCCAGCTTATAAAGGAAGATAACAGAGCCTTTGCTGTCTTTGCTTATGCCAGCAATGTCAAATACTTCTATTTTCTTGTGAAAGGTCTGTGGGAGGGAGGCATTACTATCGAGTAGCTTGGTATAATTCTCAATAATGCTGTGTTGAGAAAAAGCTAATAGAGGACCCAGCTGTGACCTCTGTGGGAGCAAAGCCAGGCACTGCTCATCACTGCTACCTTTGTACCCTTCTCCGGGGGTGCTCCTTATCTCCTCGTGCTGGCTGGCACTTGGGCTCTCCTTTGAGGCTTAAATGGTGCTATTCAGCTATGTTTTCTCTCTGTTCCAGTATGCTCAGCTTTGTTTGCTTTTGCAAATCCAAGAGACTTTCTCCTGTGCTGCACCAAGTTCTACTCGGCAAGTTCATATATTATCTCTAAGAGAATAGTTGGCATTTCCAGCTCAGTTGAGCTAATTTTGGGGTTAAACAGGTTCTAACAGGCTCTAAGCCTATTGGTATTACTGTGATTAATACACAGCACTGAGCTGCAATGGTCTGCTTGTAGTCTGAGCTCAACTCAGAGTCCAGCCCCGCCTGGCTTTGGGCTGCTGCTGTCCTGGGCAGAGTCTAAGCATAAGGAGATAAATGATTCAAGTTGCCAGCGTCTGCTGCTCTTCCCCATTAAAATTGTTGGTGACTTTTGTTCTATCAGTTAATATTTTGTGTTTGAGGGTTTTTGAGGTGATGGGGAGAGGAGGAATACTGAACTAATCTCTCACTTAGGCAATAACTGAATTGCCGGTCTTAGTTTTTCCTTACTGAACTTTCTAAATCTTTCAATGAAACTGAACAATTCTGGAGGCAATTTTTTTTCTTTAATTGAAAAATGTCTTCTCTATCACCAAAAAAACCCCTCAAACATTAATAGAAAAACACCAAACCTAAATCCTTGCAGCTAGAAATTAGTAATGTGGGAATATCAGTTTGTTCTAGTAGGATTCAGCAATGGATTTGTCATAGCATCCCTCACTTTTGTTTGCATTAACCTAGTGTAAAGGGATAAATATCTCAGGTCAGATGTTTTGTTTGAGGTTTTCTCTGGGAAAGTGGACTTTCTTATGTGAGTGTCAGAACTGTCAGATTTGTTGGGACCAAGAATCTTTTTAGTTTGGTTTTCAACAGAAGCATGCATAGAAAAGTAAAAGCTAACCTAGGTGTTTATGGTACTTGTCCTGGGTAGTTTACCAGCCTCCACATTTGCTCTGTCACACTGGGGACCGACTCCTTCCTACTGATGTGACTGCAGGCTGTGACAATGAGAATGAAGCTCCAAAATGTCAGTTGCACAGTATGATTTACAATGGGGGCATTTTCTTATCGGGTGACCCACCATACAGGATGTGCCTATTGCTTCCACTCCTGAAATGATCACTGGTGCCAGAGCACATCTGGGTTTTCACAGCTGGTTGGCATTTAGAACACAGAACTTGGAAATCAGAGTTCAATGATAGTGTTGGAACTGGATGATCTTTAGGGTCCTTTCCAACCCAAGCCATTCTATGAATTCACTCTATGATATGTACAGGTAATATGGCTACTTTGTGCCTGGGACCTAACAACTACATCCAAGAATTTTGGCAAGTAATTTTGTCTTGTTTGGTTTTATTTTATTTTGGTAAGAATAAGATCTGTTCCTGTGGCCACCTCACCTGGAACTAGTAGATGAAGAAACTTCATCAACTTTCCTTTGTGACATTTAGCAGTGTCAGTGTTACTGGACAGATGTACCAGTGAGTAAAATGGAAGCAAAGGAGGAAAAAATGAATGACCAAAATTTTCCAAACTCTCACAGCTATTGGTTTCTAGTGGTGAAGAGATTTTGGAAATGCAAGGTGTCAGTATTAAGTACCAAATTCTTTGTTTTCCCTCTGGTCTTATTATAAACAGGGATATTTGTTTTTTAAAATGGGAATTTATCATCACTTATTTTTAGGGTCTTGCCTCTGTAAGGCACACAGATTCTGAATTTTAGCCATAACATATGAAACTCCAAAATTTCAGAGGGTCTATTAAGAATATTGTATATAAATTGGGATTTTTGCCATTGGTTTGACTGGTGCCAAGATTACACCCTTGCTGCTCCTTGAAGTCATATTTGATTTGGAAATCATCTTGACAAATTCTGTGATACATTGCTCTCCAAGGAGATTCCTGCCACTTCATCCTCTTGACAAGGCTGTAAATAACCAAAGGGCCTTACTCATCAAGTGCTCTGCCAGTCCTGACTCAGAGCAGTCAGGAATGGGCAACAGCAAAACGTTAATCAAATTCCTGTGAATCTCAAAACAAATGTTGAGTAGAGACTGCAGAAATATCTCCATTGGAAACTGTCAGCATTTCTATTTAACATATTGTGTCAACATTTGGCATCTGGGAATCAACTGGTGAAGTGTTTGGAAAAAACAGTCCTCAGGATGACTTCTCCCTGAGCTATTGTAATTCACCAGTGTGCTAGTCTTCACTTCAGCAGCTGCTGAGTCCCATGCCAGTGTTTAGGGATAGACCTTGGCACCATGGCCATCCATGGTAAATTCCCATTGACTTCAATGAACCTGGGTTTCACCCCCAGTCCTTGGAAACTTATTAAATCTGCGCAAATACAGTGTGTATATCTTGTAATCAAAACCTCCCCTACTGAGTTTATTTACTTTTACGCTGTGCATGATATTAAAATACAAGCTCTTTATATTCCTGCTTCTGTCCTGAGCCCAGTGGAAAGATCTCCTTTCTCCTGTTTTCATTGAAATTCATCAATGTTGGTGGAACCACTTTGCTGAAAGTTCTTCATGTAGATTTTTTTCCTACAGTAAACTCAAAGGGATAAGACACCTCACAACTGGATTTTATAACCTTATGGAAAAACCAAAAGTCTGGCTGAAAAGCTGCTGACTTTTTTTCTAGTGGAGGCCCAGTTTCTAGGAGATCTGTAGCACTCCCCTCTGAGAGCCAAAACCTGCAACTCAAAGGAGGGAAAAGCGTCATAAATCGCGGCAATCAAGAGACACTGCTATCTAGCTGTGTGCTGATGGCCCAGCCATCACCTGTGGAGCCAACAGATCACCAGCACAGTTGACATTATCAGCACCATGAAGGCAACCTACAATGAATCCAGGTGCCCAGTGTGACCTTGGACAAGGTGCATACTTTCTTTGCCTTCACTTCCACATCTAGAAGATGAAGCTAATAACACTCGGTTTGCACATCATGCTTATTTAAATTATGAACACCTCCAGGCAGAGGCAATCTCTTATGGCATGCCTATACAATGTCTAATAGAAGGCCCTTGTCTCAGCTCTACCTCTAGGTACTACATAAAGGCAAACAGTAGTACTTGGCAGAGTGCAGATTTCAAACAAGAAATCTAGTACCAAATAGTTCCCATCCTCTCCTGCTTTTGGCACTTGGCCATATTTAAGATGATTTTGATTTGGTTTGGTTTTAAAGAAGATACAAGACCAAATACTGAGGGCCCTCTATCTCCAATTCTCATTACAGTTTACATTACACTCATTGGCAGTTTGTCTCAGAAGTGTCCCAGGATTTCCCCTTTAAGTTTTAAATGGCCATATGGCAGAAAGGAAGAAAGCATGAACTCTATCTGGTCCTGGAGCTGCAGCTGTAATCAGAAGCTTTATGATGAAGTTCAGCTGGAGAGCAAAGGAGACGAGGAAAAAAACCAACACAAAACAAAACAAGGGAATGCCTTCAAAGTCTTTCAAAGACAAATTCATTTTACCTTTGTCAATGACTGTGGCTTTCAAGGATAAAGATCAAAGTGATGACTGTGGGCAGAGCTATGACAAATGCCGAGATCAGTCTGTTAAACCCTAGCATTAGTGCTACAGTTAGACTGGTGTCTAGACTAGCAGTGGGTACTCATGCCAGGTTTGGTAAACACGGCAGCACAGTGCTTGCATCAGAGCTGGAGCAAGGAGAGTGAGGCATCCAAATTACAGAAGGGAGGGAACAATCATAATTCAGCAGAGTGGAACTGGAAAAAGGAAGTTTAGGAAAAAATAAAACAACTAAGTAAAAAAAACACACCCCAAAACAAAACCCAAAAACCAAACCAAACAAAAAATAAACAAACAAAACCATGAAAAAACCCAAACAAACAACAACAAAAAGCCCCCACCAACAAACCAGCAAATAAACCCAACCCAAAAAAACCCACTGCCAGATTATTGCTTGAGTACAGGGAAGGCAGCTGAGAAGACGCATCCCCCCCCTTTCTGGTTTTTGCACTGTGATTAATGTGAGCAAAAAAGCTTAGATAACTGTGGTAAAGTAGTGCCAAATTCTTATCAATATAGATGATATGGCTTCATATTCCTCCAGCCCTTTCATGTGGAAATCAGACTGCATTTGATGAGGCCAAGCCCACGTTTGAAATAGCTCAGCTGGGATGTGCATGTGGTGAGGGTTCAGGTGCCTGCACAGAGAATCACCATTCTGGATGGAAAAGGGGATACCTTTCCTGAGGGCAGAGAGAGGCTTCAGCATCCTCACTTTTCCCCTTCCTCACGAGTAGGACAGAAAGCCCTTGCTCTGCAGGATAAATGCATGCTGAAGTCTGAGCTGATGGACTGTGCAAGGAGGCAAGGTGGTTTTGGGTGGTGAGGGGTCCTGGCCTGCAGGGTCTCCACATTCCTCTAGCCACCTCTTGAATGGACCCTTAGAAATAACACCCTGTCATGTCCTAAAGGAGGGAGGTGGATAAATGAGGAGAGTGCACTTACAGCAGCTCATGTTAGCACACTTGAAGCCAACCCTGCTCTCACACTGCTGCCCTGGGGTACATGCTTGCTCCAGGGCTGCAGGCTTGGACAGGAGAGGAGCCATGGCATCACTCTGTGCATATGGCATCCTGTACCTGGCTGAGTCTGGGCTCTCCTGGCATGAGAATGTCGCACAGGATGTTCACAAGGATAACAGACTCCAGAAAAATTGTCGGCTGCTGGGCAGCCACCATCACCAGAGTGTCTCGAAAAAAACCTAGCTGGTTTCAGCTTCACGCAGGGGCTTGCATTGCCCATTGCCAGGAATATAGCGTAGTACGTGCTAGAAGCAATTAGCCAAGACTCAGACTGGTCATACACTATTCTCAGCTCTGCTACTGACTCACCTGCATGGCCTTGGGCAAGCTGCTTGCATATTTGAGCCTTAGTTTACCCAGTGGTAATAGCAGAGATAGTAACAGTCTCATGGAGTGGTGTGAGAATTAGTTAATTAAATACTTGGAAAACTGTTTGTGTCTTGACGTCTTTGTGCCTTTATTTACCCATCAGTAATATCAGAGATAATAGCTGTCTCATGGAGAGGTGCAAGGAATAATTAATTATTTGAAAAGCAGCTTGAGATTCTTGGATGAAAGGTGCTATGTGAGTAAAACATATCATTAGAAACATCTTCTGGGCTTCTGTGAAGTTAAAGTAAATCTGGAGTTTCTTAGTCATTCAAATAATTAAATCATAAATACTGTTTATTTTAAACATCCCTTTAAAAAAACTAATATAATCTAGGCAGTGATACCAGCCAAAGAATGAAAAATGCTTCAGATTCAGGAGACCTATTGATTTGAAGAGCTTGATTCATAATTGCTTTTTGATGTCTATCAATGGAAAGTGAGAGCAATTGTATTTACAAACGCCTGCAAAAGCACAGGGCAGCTGGGAGGACACTCACAGCTCCTCTGCAGGGTTTCAGCCTGCATATTCACATGGATACACCAGCTGTACACTGCACCGCACAGGGTTTCTCACACCAGCCAAGCAGATGATCCTATTTGACTTGTTAACCAACAGGGAGGTGTAGACTAGTCCATCCTAAAGGCATGTCAAAGCCAGCTTTGCCCCCTCCAAAACATGGGTGCAATGAAACAGAGTTACAAGAGCAGCTTCTCCCAGGAATGGTGATGAAGCGATGATTTGACCAAAGTCATCAGCCATTGATCCATTCAACCCTTTGCATCTTAGGCAGCTTGTGCTGTTTTGCTTTCTGAAAACTGTGTATCATGAGCCAGTGCTGCCCTGTCTGCTTTGCCCAGGTGCACAGAGAAGTTCCACAGCAGTACTGACACTGGATAGGAACAGTAGGAGAATTGATGGACTCTATATTTAAAATTACCTGTTATTCAGAAGTGTACCTGTCAAAGGTGGAAAGCCCTCTCGGTGACTTCCTTGGGGACTTACTCTATATTGGAGCACAAAATAAAAGCAAGTGGCCTGTGTATTTGCCTCTTTCTCTCTGTTTTTTTGTGCATGCTTTTGTTTTAGCAAGCACGCAAGTATAAAAAAGAGGTTTGCAGAACCAAGGTCCTGGTTTTTAATTGAGCAGGACCACTTTAAACTCTACCTGCTGCTGGGAACATGTTAACATAACTATTTGCTGTGCTGGACACCAAAACCAACCCTCCACCTGAGCCTTCCACCGGCTCAAAGGACCTTGTCTCAGCCTTTTCATGGCCTCCCACTCCTCTCTGTGTATAGATTTTGCAGCAACCTGTGTGGGAACATGGGGAGGAAGAAAGGATGTAATTGCCTTCCTGAGCTCCAGTGCTTTCATTAGTTAAATGTCCTCCTGTCTTTTCCATGCTAGTCCACCTTCTACTGAATTTTCATCAGATGAAAAGAGGCCTTTAGGGCCATTTGAAAGTAACCATCAGATAAAAGCAATTGTCATCCTCCTTATGCGGCAGGCAAGGAAGCAGACACAGGTAGACTGGTCACACAGGAAGGAGAGGAGGGACCTGGTGACTCAGAGCGTTTGACTCCCAGCTGTCAGCTTTAGACGCCATTCCAGCCAAGTATAAAGGCACGTGGTTATCTCTGAACTCATGAATAATCCCATAAGCCATAAACTTCAGCATCAGGGCCTTAATCACCTGACTGTGCTCACCAAGAGCAGGTAAACAGGAGTGCAGGTCTGGATAGGCCCCAGATACTCCTCTTAACAGAGAAATAGCATCAAACGGTAGTTTCCCTGGTACAGCTTTCTGTCTGAGAGAACCACCAATGTGGAAGAAAAGGTGGCTTGGTCCTCAAAATGAAGACTCCCTTGGGAATGATGAAACTCCTGTGCCCAGCCCCAGAAGCCTTCTGCTGGACATGAGTGGACTCAGTGACCTCCCTCACAATCACTCTGCTGGATGCATGTGAGGGGCTACTTATCTAACTACAGTGATGTTGACCTTGATGTTGATTCTCCAGAGCACTATGCTCAGATGATGTGATCCCAGTCTCTAGGCTTTGCTGGAGGGTAACCAAGTGCCCCTGTGAGGAGAAAGGGGCATCTGCATATATGATGATGCCAACTGCCCTCTCCTGACTGGGATTTACTGAGTTCTTTATCCCTTTGCACATATAGAACTGGGAAATGACCTGGTTGTGAAGCAGTCTCACCCACAAACAGATATGTCCCTCAAAACTCTGTGATCCAGATCAGAATACAGTTTACTGCCCCACAGCTACTTTTGACCTTGCATTTCTAGCAAAGGGATAAGAGATCAAGAGAAAAAAGAAGGAAGCTATGTTCCTGTTGTTGATGGAAGAATGAATGATGCAACCTAAATTATACATGGTGTTGCCTACCAGATGGTCGGAGCAGCGTCTCTCCCTTCTATTATGCAAAGGAACAGTTTCACAAACAAAGTAGAAGGGACTAGAGATACCAGAGCATTTGGGAAATGCATCCTGTAGATGATTGAAAAGCTTGTTTTACTTCTAGCTGGTAACATGGGATTTTAGCTGGATGCCTGTCATTTGGTGTCACCTCTGCTTCTGTAAGGGAGCAAAAAGACTGTGAACTCATCCAGAAGTGGAACAGTAATTGATAACAGCAGGGTTTAGCTTTTGCAAACTGAGACAGGAGGTGGTGGTTTAAATAAACCTGGGCAGAACCCCTTTTGCTTCCCACTTTAGAGAAGCTTTCGGTTTGGCCCTTTGTAGCTCTCAGCTGGAATAAAGGTGGGTGTGTGATCCTCTTTGCCTAATATGTCCAAATACTCTACATCCATTTGCTGTCTCATGGCATTATGGCATGTTGATATGAAAACTGAAGGTGTGAATGGAAAGCTACTTCTGCTAGCTTTAATATATTACAGTTCAGATATCGACACAATGCTGTCCTGCGAGTGTGGGGCTCAGTGTGTGCTGAAGCAATGCTGGGCCAGATTTCTGGGACTGAGGCTTCCAGGAGGCTTCCACTGCTGGCTAGCTGGAAGTTTTTTCCATTTCGCATCTTCTTGCAGCTCAGATTACCCATCCTGAGGGTGGGGATAAGAATACTTTCTCCACTTTGTGAGTGTACAGTAATTTTGCACAATAGTCCTGGTCCATGAGCAGAGCTCCTCAGCACAGCATTGACACCTATTAAGGTCATGTACAGGAATGAAAATTTCTCCTATAAGCCTTGCTACACAGGCCCCCTTCATGGCCATTGTGCAAACCCACTGACAGTCAGGGTGCATGGGCTTAATTCACTGAAAATGGCATCGATCCATGCATAAAATAACCAGGCCACTCATGGCTTTGATTTGTGCATTATATGATCATTCACAGGCTGTAGAAAAGATCTCATACCCCCATGTAATTTCATATCAGAAATATGAAAGATACAACTTCCACTGGAGTAGTGGAAGATACAAAAATATGTCAGACTTCCCTTATGGCTTTTTGATAACTGAAATTTAACTGCTTAGATCACAGGTGGCTCTTGTCACTCAGAGCTGTGGGCTACCAGCTCTTGGGCTGGTTTCTGAAGCAGTTCACTCTGTGATGAAGTCTTTAAGAATAAGTGGCCAATACTGGGCCAAAATCAGCCATGTTTCACTTGGCTGCACATTCTCCTAGCACAGATGCTGAAGTTTAGAATCCACATTTAATTTTCCCCTCTTTCACTTTTCTCTAGGAACACAAGGAGAGACAAAACCAGGAGAGGGCAGAAGGGATGGAGGGCCCTGGAACACTGCTCAGGGACTTAGCAGTCTGACTCCTGCTCCAAGACTTTCCTTCAGTCTACTGCCTGACACAACTGTGTCATAGCTTCCCCATCACTCAAATATAGGTAAATACAGCATCCATTCTATAGCATTTACAAACCAACAGGTAGAAAGTGTTACATTGGAGCTAGGCAATATTGCTTCTTGTAACAGGTTACAGCAAATTTGAATTCAACCCATGACACTTCTCAAGGCATACCCCAAAATTCAAGGCATGGGAAAGCCAACGGTTTCAAAACAAAGCATGGAAAACCCCCCCAATAAATATTGGCTCAAACCCTCCCTTTCAGGCCGCACCCAAGAAGCAAGTGAGAATATAATGGACAAATCCTGCTCTGGCAGCAGGCCAATCAGCCAGGGCACCGTTTGCCGCATCCCAGCCTGCTTGACATCATGAGGAATCACTATGGGAAAAGCCTGAGGAGGATCAGACAGTTGCTAGCACTGTACCTTTGCCCATGACAGAAATCCAGCCAATTGCTAGCATCTCACTGTCTGGCCAAAGTGAATGGAGACGGCTGTCTGAAACTGGGACCTGGGAAAATGGGGATAACATCAGGAAAAAACAAAAACATCTTACATACCTACTACTGCCATCTCATCTCACTCTGAGGAGATGCCTACTTGCATGGACTGAGTCAGTGCCTGGTATTGTGGTCCTTGGGTACTCTGCAGAGCTACTGCATGTTTGCAGACTTGGGGCTGTTGGCACATCTTGTCCTATCTTCTTCATGCTAGGTCTTTACAGCCCATGCTGCAAACCAGCACATGGCTATTTCCACCCTGTTTTGGCCTACCTGCATGTGTAAACAAATATGCGGCCTCCCCTGTGGGTCAGCAAGTCAGGATGGAGCAACAGCACCTACTGGGGAATATTTGCTAGCTCCTTTGAAAAATCTCCCTGGATTTTTATTGGATCTTAGGTTACCACAAAGTATCTGCTTGGATCTGGGCTTTGATTCTCTGCTCCACAGTTTTATCCCAGGCTGGCTAGGGTAGCACCGTTCCCTCAGAGACCACAACTGACAGCTCTCAGGGAGAGGGAGAACTGGGGCAATGGTTATGTTTTGAGGGTGGGGAGAGGGAAAAGCTCTTTGAGGCCACTGTCTGCACCAGGGTGTTACTGGGTTGGTGAGGATGATCAGGAATCATCTCATATGCTCCTTCCCAAGATTGCTAACTCCATCTGGGGAGACCACCACTCTTGGCTTTTCCATTGCTTTCCTCCACAAGTTTCACATTCCTGGTTCTTCCCAACCAGCTGTGCCATCTCAACTCTACCCCAGCCTCCCCACCACTCCCCAGGCAAGTCTTGGCCCTTTAGCTATGGTGTGGCAAAACTCAGATTTGCCTGTGTGGCTGAGAAATATTGGTTCTTCATAAAAACACCAGCCCACCTGCAGGGAACGAGTGGCAGCTAGACCATGCTGAAGCCTTTTCTTTCCTGCGAGATACTCATGCAGAGTCCTATGCAGATGAGTGACACTGTGAGAGACAGGGCTGACTCCCCAGGATGAGGTAAATGGGGTAGATCAAATAGTTACTCTGATTTCCATCAGCTGTGGGGCTGGCTAGGTGACAGTTAGGTAGGCCTGCCATTTTGCACGGATGGCTCACCTGCTTGACAGCTGTAATAAACATGGGTGCTTGATGCCTGCAGAGCCAGAACAGATATGTTCTCTTCCTTGCTTGCTCCACGGGTGTGATGGCCTCATCTCTGCAAAGTAAGCACATGAAGAGAAGCTAAAGTTGCCACCTAAGAATCTGGTTTGTATTCATGCTGAGAGCTGGCCAAAGCAGAAAACATCCATCTCGATTTTTTTTTTTTTTTAAGATTTCGACATTTGGCTTCATCTCTGACTATGTTCAAACACAATCTGTCAACTCCCATCAAGAAAAACAAGAGGGAGGATAGCCTAGTCTTTAAAAGTCAGTGCTGCCATAGCTAGGAAATTCACGAAGAACATGTTAAAAAAAAATTTAATCTGAACCCATGGCTTGAACACAAACCTGCACCCTGTAACCAAATGTTGTGGGGCTCCTTTCTCTCTTCTTGTACATAGAAATTCTGGACAGATTATTAGAAAGTGAAATGCACTTACAAGTTGCTCTTACCAGTAATAATAATCTTCCTGCCATAATTAAAATTTAATTGTGGAACTTCCACATTCAGCTGTGTGTGTTTTCTGCTTGAGGAAATTCATGGCAGGGTGTAAAGATTTTACCTAAGCTTTGGATAGTTTCATTATTATCAGGCTACAAATTAATTCAGTGGATGATGCAAAAATGACTGCCAGTAAAATATTTACACAGATTCTTCATTCTGTGTGAAACATCTTTTATATACATGTATATACTATGAATAAGAGGAATGGTGCTCATATTTTATACTATAGGGATGTAAACACTGGTCCCAACAGCAGTGGCAAATGAACCACTCACATTTTCTGATTGCATAATTTGCCTAGAGGATGGATACATAATTACACTATAATTAAGTGTAATAAACAGAGAAAATTATTTGAGAAGGAAAAATTATCACAGTCTCCACCACATCAGCCAGAAGTTCTCTTCTAATGAAGTTATTTTATTAAACAAAATGTTTTCAAGGTGGGTTCCCTTTGAAAATGTACATTATAGCCCATGTAATGCAATTTACTCTATAAGTAAAACATGGCTTGTATATGGACAGATCATGTCTGATGAGACTCATGAAATACACAGCCACCTGGTCCAGTCCAGTCAGGTGCTGGATCCCTCACACCCCTGATCCAAGAAGGAGATCCTGAGTGCTGCTCCAGGAAATTGCAGTAGCAAATAGAGCAGCCTGCACTGCACTGAAGCTTTTTTTATGCTTGTTTTTTTTTTTTTTCCCTAGTTTAAAGGGAGAAATTCTCCCTTTAAATTACCTGGCAGGTAATTCTGATGTTGTCATTCTCTAATGATAGAGTAGAGGCAAAGGGCGACAAAACAAGTAGCTCAAGCTAGCCAAAATAGCTCATGCTATTTGGGGTTGAGAGAGTCTTAAAACATTATTCCATCTCAAATGCTTTTACCCTCACTAATTCTGCTCAGTGCTTGGTAGGATGTGGAGATGGATTTGTCATTGATGTTACTGTGGCTGGAGAAATCCAAAACACTGGTTCACAAACTACAGGATTCAGGAAGACCACACAATATGGCAAAGACCATTGGACACCCTCCAGTTCACCCCTCTTAGAAGTACAGCTTAATTTTTTAAACACCTGCTGCCAGTTACTAAGGGATCACAAGAGCTATTAGAGAAGCCTTAAAGAACATGATTCTGAAGTTAGCTATAGCTCCTGCTTCCCTTCCCCATAAAAAGCCAAAAATATTCAACCTTATGTTTCAGCTATAAGATTTCTGTATACGTCTGCCTCATTTCCACATTTCTCTTCCTCTTGTGAGTACTTACAGATTGTGATCAAGCCTATTTTCTCTAAGCTCATTAGATCTGCTGACTGATACAAATCTCTGCTGGTATCCTGGCTCTTCAAGGGTCGCACAGCTTTGCAATGTTCATTGGGAAGATCTCTGTACATTGGTGACCTGTTTTCTTAAATATTCACCCTCTTCTTCAGCTCCCAAGTCACTTGTTATGTTTACTTGCAATGATTTAGGTTTTCTTTCAGGCCATTGTGAAAAATAACATAACCTTACTAGCACATCCCTTTGGTACCTGCTAGAGTTGACATCTAAGAATGAACTTACATCCATACTAGGAAGAAACATCCTTGGTCAAGGAAAATCCCATGAAAGAAGAAGCTGTCCTAAATTACCAGTTGTCCACAGCAGCACAAGGTCCTTCAATTCAGAATGGTGAACACTGTGTTGTGAAAACATCTCTGAATGCCCAACAGAGATGTATTTCTTTAGGTCTCTCTACTGTGTGCACAGCTTATTGGGTAATGGAGACAGCAGTGTAGTGGTCAAGAGAAGTCTGGCCTTGTTTAGACTTTTATGTTCTTAAATATTTGCAGACCTTTGAACCACAAAATGTTGTAGGTTTTTGATGAGCTTATTGATGTGTAGTGTTACTGCTTACAGGGTGCCCCAGGCAGGACACTACATCATCATGGATTCATACACAGCTGATGACTACTTCAGTTTCTCTCCTAATCCCATGCATTTTCAGTCATATAGTGACCTGATTTCAACTAGGAGCTTCCATGAAAAATCACATGGCGATCACAGACATTGTAAGCTCAAGCAAAAGAGTAATTTTCAAATGCTTGGTGAATGCTAGACCACAGAAACTCAGTGTGTCGTAAGATTCCACTTGGTCCCATCATCATGGGTGGGAAAGGGAAGGACGATTATCCATAGACCTCAAAGTGTTTTACAAAGGGAGGCAAATGCTGCTATTCCCATTTATTGGATGGGGCAACAGCAAGTTGAGACTTGCCAAAGTCACCCAATTAATCAGCCAGAAAACTGCCACTGAAACCCATATTCTGGTCTAAACAGGTTCTCAGATTTCCCTCATCACTTTAATAACTGAGTACCCTCCAGTAGCACATGAGGAGAATTTGGGCATGTCTACACTGGTTGATGCAAACAGCTTTCTGTCAATCTAGCCCCCTTCTCAGCCAACTGGACAAAAGCCACCTCCAGGTGGAGGCTGTGTAGCCATGTTAACACTGTCCTAGGCCCAGAGATAAGAACCTCACCACAAGTCAAAGTGAAAGCTTAACCCATCACCTCTCTAACTCAGTTCTGTGGCTTCCAGGGCGTAGTTTGCTGATGGGGCATGAACAAAGAAGGTGCAAGACTGTCTCTGAGAGCAAATAAAACTTTCTTTATTCTAAACCAAATTTCATCATCTATAATGACCCTAGGAATATTTCCTCACGTTTCAGTTCTTACGGAGACAGGGCACAAACATGTTTGTTATCTGGTTACAGCCTCATGGCTCCTTTGAGGAAAGATCTGGAAGATGACAATCTGAATAGGGATATTTGAATACACTGTCATAAAGAAAGAAAATCTCCAAAATATATTTCATAAATCAGGGAAAAGGAAAGAGAAGAAGGCATGTCTTTCAACCCAATTTCTACTTGTCATGGGCAAGAGCACTAAAATTTGGTAACTTAATGACGTGAAGGAAGCAAAACTATTATTACAGGGCATTGTACTGGCAAAGCTCCTGTACATCACAACAATAGTTCTCTCCAGACTTCTCTTCCCTTCCAAGCGATGAGGAAACATCAGTGCATTTAGCCCGAACTTCTTGGCATGCAGCATCACTTCCTCATGAGAGGCAGGGAGCTGACACAGTGATGGGAAGACTGTCCTTTGTAGCAGCTACAAAAGCCCTGTGTGACCCAGAAGTCTGACACAGAGGTGTCCTGCTCCAAGGAAGCTAAAAATCACAAGGTGCCCTCAGAGCTTGTACTGGACTACTCACACTCCCAGGTTTAGAAATCCTTTGAGAGTTGCTAAGTTCATATGAACCACTCCTAGCTCTGGAAGTCCCCATGCTTTGACTGGTTAAAAAGGCCTGGAAAGTACAGTGTGGTTGTGTCCAGCTCTACTCACACTGCTTTCCTCCCCAGGTACCTACTCCCACGGTCTGACAGCAGCAGGCCATTGGGCAAGGTGGGCTTTGATCCAGAGCAGCACACTTGTTCTGATGCTTTTGCTTGCTGCTGGATCCCAATCCTTGCTGGCAGAGATCCAGCAGCTTCACCACATCATCACCCTTTGCCTGGGGAAAACAGGGCAGTGCATAGGCAGCAGCATTTCTTTGTAGCTTTGCACTTCCTGGACTTTTGGCAAAGCCCTGACTGGTGAATGTAAGCCTCATGCTTATGGGGGAAGGACACAGGCACTGCTTGGAAAAAAATGGACCTGGTTAACTTGGCTATGATCATCCAGGAAGTTTGTGGCAGAGCTGCAAATAAAATCCAGACATTTTTCTTTTGGGCCTGTGTCCTCATAACAACACTGTTCTTCCTCTGGGCATCTGGGCTTGTTGTCTTATTGGGATGTGCTGCTCAGCATGACTTCTTAAGGGGAAAGAGTGAGGGAAAAGCCACACTTTAATTCTTTGGAGAAAATGACACCACCTACATAGGAAAACCCCATGGCTTTTTGCAATTATTGCCATGCATGTGCATCGTTCCCTCCCTCTGTGATCTTTACCACTTCCTCACCATATGTAAAAGGCCTGATCCTGATGAAAATAGTCAGGGTTCCAGAAACGCCACTCAGACGATGTTGATTTACCTCCACAAAGGATGTGACCCAATGCTTTTGGCCTGATTTCTTTGCAAGCAGCTAGTCACATCCATCTTCCCTCCCCCCAGAAAGCTGGGGGAAGTTCTATATGACAATAATGTTGCTCAATTTTACCTGGCCCACCCAGGGAACAGCTATTTCTGGACAGAGATGGAAAACCCAAGCCTTGTCCCTTTAATCTAACATCTTCTGCATGTTGCTGAGGCTAATGTTTAATTTGAAAAAAAACAACCTGAAAATAGCGTTAAAGGAAGAAGAGGATTTGAACAGCACTATATATTTAAGATAGTCTTTCTGGAAAACACTATATTTAAAAAGTAACCCTTTAACCATGAGGTTTCTGAAAACTCTAGAGCCATCCCAAGCTTCCTGTGAGATAAGGCTTGTGATTTGGAACTGAATAATGAAGTATAAACGCAATTGGCTTTGTATTAAGAGGCAATGTATAATCATCTGGCTGTATCATATTGCCCCCACTCCAGAGCGGTTTGGGGCTATTTGTGCTGGAATTAAGATTAAAAGCAACATGATGAGGTAGCTTATCCTCTGTGCCTGACAGAGGAATGGTGTCTCAGGGTGAAAATCTCCTTGGGGCTTTGGAATAAAAAAAAAGTAATTTGAGCATTTATGGACCTTGGTCTCCTACACTTGCATAATTGTTGATTTAAGATGCAAGCCTAAAGCTTGGAAGTGTTTAGAAGGGCAGCTGTTGAGCTGTGGTGGGCAGAGGTGGACATTACAACCTCTTCTTGACTGAAGTGACACAAACTCAGGACTATTTTAACAAGAAAATCTCACTCCTTCATATTCACTTGACATATTCCTACTAAAGGAATGGCAGAAACAGAGGGAGAAGCACTGGAGCTCCTGTGGTGTTTCCATGCCAGGCATATCTGTGTAGGAGCCTTTCAGACCTCTTTGCACTCCTAGAGCAAGGACCAGATCCAGATCTGGCCTGTTTTTTTTAATTTTCTTCCAATTTGTTGGCAAGAAATCTGACAGGCAGGCAGATGTGTCTGCCTTGATCTTTGGTGTGGATCTCCTGTTGCACTCTCCTCTGTTTTTCCAAGCCTCAACAGGGGAAAGTGAAATGCTGTCCAGAAACATTAATCACAGCATCTGAGATCTGTAAATTCTCAAGAGTTTGCCTCCTGGAGCACTGGAAGGCTTTGACCCATTTTCAAAAGTGGGTATAAAGCATATATACATAAGGAGAGCACACATACTTGGAGCATCTGCAAAAACATATGGTAGTTTCACATCCCACTAACCAGTTTCCTGGATTGAATATATATAAGTGCAGGCTTTGTGAGAACTAGCAGTTTTTGAATACTGGATTTCTGACTCTCACCCCTTAACCACAGTCCTTCCTTGAGTTTGTGAGAGATACCATTTCCCTCTTAATTTGGCAAGTTATGGCACAGAGTTTTTCTGGATAACTATTCTTGTATTGCATTTTTTTTTTTTTTTTTGCAGGTGAATCTTGTGTCAGGTTTCCCTGGCAATCTCTTTTCCCGCCTTTCCATTGCATACAGAGGTGTTGTGTTATCTCTGCTTAATTCCTAATGGCAAAGAGCAACTGTTTCCAGAATCAGTAACTGCACTTCAGATGTCTGATTTTGCTGAGCTGCTGATCTACAGAGTTCACTGAAATTTTTTTCATCTAAATCCTTTTTTAAATGAAAAGCTGTTTTGACAAAGTACTCATTTTCCTTAAATATACTTTTTTTGGAGTAGAACATCTAAAACTTTTGGCTCTTAGTTCTGACACAGATATAATTTTTCCTGTTATCAACATTTTCCTTGCAGACATACCCACCTATATGTACATTTTCTGTTTCAGCAACCAAACTTGATTCCAGCATGCCTTTTGCTACTGCCTCCAAAGCAAGAAACCCTGAAGAATGGATTTAAGCAAATGCATGTATATATGGAGAAACCCTCCTGCATCTTTCTGTGTCCATGTCTACATCAATCCTGTCGTACATTAGTTCAAACTCTTGGAAACTCCCAGAGATGGGGATCCTGAAGCCTCTCTTTGTCACCAGTTCCAGCATCTGCCTCTTTTTATGGACAGAGCTTTACTACTCTTACCTCCTCCATTTCACTAAAAAAAAAAAAAAAAAAAAAAGCCAACCTTTCCCTTCCCCATGCAAATAGACTCAATAATCACTGTACCCTTTTACCATAACCCTTTCAGGTACTGTCTTTCCATGTGAAGTTTCTCATAGCTGTCCCCAGTCTTTTCTAGACTAAACAAATCCAATTAAAAAATATATTCCTTACAGAGCATGTTTTCTGAAACCTCTTATTAGTCCTGTTGCTCTCCTGGAGGTTTCCTCCTGTGTTTACAGTCTTGCAGTACAGAGTGCAGATTTGTAGCCTGGGCCTCTATAGCACCAGAACGACCTCCACACAAAGAGTGTTCTTAATGCCTCTTCCAACAGCAAGTATCTTTACAGTCACAGCATCACATGGTAGACTTAGATTTGAACTTCTCCTCTCCCATCCCCTACCACATTGCAAGTACCATGACTTGGTTCCTTATGTGTATTTTAATTATGCACTTTCTTTTCCATGTAAGATTATTTCTGAAGTTTATTAAAAAATCCTCTTCCCCCACAGAACTGAGGATCTCCCAGCCTATTTTATTGGTTTTACCTATTGTAAGAGCCTTGTCTGCTCTACCATCTGAACTGTTAACAGGGATTTAAATGAACTCTGAGCAGCAGTCTTCTGTTGACACTCTGACGGTCTGCTGCCTCACTCTGACAGCAAATCACACATGCCTAAACTTCAGGGATATTCTTCCAATCAGTGGTTGAAAAAGAGCAATTATTTCTGTCAGATAGGTATCATTTCTGATACTGACAGCTGTCCAAAGAAACTGAAGCCAAGAGTGATACCAGTGAATAATAAGAAAATATTTACTCATCACCTGTACTGAGAAACAGGCTTGAATACCAAACCTTGAAACTACTCTTTTTTTTTTTTTTTTTTTTTTTTTTTTTTTTTTTTTTTTAAAGAGGACAGTAGTGAAGCTGGATTATTCATAGCTCTGAAAGCAGGATGGGTACATCAGTATGCCCCTACAGCCAAGATGATGAGCTAATCAACTTCGTATTGTTAGAAGAGTTCCCACCTACGCTTTCACACAAAGGGCTGATTAGCTCACAAATATGCAAAACTCTGGGAGGATGCCATCTTTCATCGCTACCAGAAGATGTTTAATATACGTTCAGTTGCCAACAACTAAGTGTTTGTGTGTGTGTGTACACACACGCGCAGCCACTTGCTCTGCTGCCGGGAGCTGCACGCTGCACTGTGCCACCCGCCCTGCCAGGGCAGAGCCCTGCGCCCGGCACAGCCCCGCTGCGTGCGAACAGCTGCTCCCTGCAGCCCTGCCCTGCTGGGTGATAGCAGCAAAGCAGCTACCGCCCTCGCAGTCCAAAGGAAGTAGATTTTAACAAGCTTGTTCTGCTTCCAATGGCAGCAGCTGCGACAGAAACAGTTACAGGAGGAGTCTGCATGGAGAGCGAGGGGTTGAGTCTATGGTGAGTGGTGTACTTCCACCACTCTTGCAATGCCTGGTGCAAGATTGCCAAAAGCACTCCACCATCCATGTCACTGGTGTAAATACTGGGTCTGACTGAGTGCACTAAAACATGCTCTTCCCATGTGCTGAATGTGCTCCAGATAGGAAGATCAAATAAGAAGCAGACCTGTCAGTGCTCTTACTGCTTAGGCTGGTTGGTGCAATTCCAGCTCCAAACAGGAGCGACAATGTGAAGTAGGGGCTTAGCACCTCCTCCCATCACCACCCCATAAGATGCATGTGGGCACAGCACTTTTCTCAGTAAATGTTGGTTTTACATTGCTTTCAATATCACCTCTATGAAAAGTGCTGCATGGCCAAAAAGGAAGCAAGCAGGGTGGGAGGACCGGGGAAGAAAAGTCCTTTGAAGGAACTCTCTCTTCCTCTGGTAGCAAAGCCGTGCTATTCAGAGGAATACATGTATGTCATTAGGCTTCACGTTCTTTGTGAACCCCCCAAAATATATTTGTCTCCCTTCAATGCCTATCAGCAGTTCTCAAAGCGTAGCGTACTAGAATGATCTCCTATTGTCACAGATTTGTATCAGAAGGAAACAAAGGATTATTTGAGGAAGAAATTCTCACTCCTATGAGGAAAGTCAGTAATGCATTTGCTGTCTTCCAGTAGTGTACCTTATCTCATGTACATAGGTAGTAATGTCTTCTTGCTATCTTTTTCTGCTCTTCTTGCTTTTCCCATGCTTCATGCTCATAAATTGCAGCACGTCAGGAATGCTCTCTACTAGTTTAACAGTAATCCAGAAAAGAATGTGAACAAAAAAGTCTTGCATTGAAATGTGCTTTTCACAGATATATAACAATAAATGTTTACCAAAATGTTTTCTGACTATAGTGTGCACATGGTTAAAGGCACAGGAGTGCATCACAAAAACATGCTCATAGACAGAAAGCTTCCTTTTGTCTTGCTTATACAGGGAAACATCAGCTATTGTAGTATAAAGGATTTTTCCTTCTGCACCACCTGTATTCTATGGCATGGAGATGCTGAGGGTGTGCCACCTGCACCTCTGCTTCCCAGGGACGTGTATGATGAGGGCTGGCTCATGCTGGGCAAATCAAGCCCCTAGGAACTGAGTGTAAGTGGATGTCCTACAGCTCATGGGAAGAAATTATTCCAGAATAACTTTGGTGTGGTGCTGAGAATGATACAATCAAATGATTACATCCCTGGAGAGCTTTGCTGGCTTCAGAGAAGCAGTTACAGTTATATCAGCTGGGCTCCAAGCCCTTCACCCAGTAGGAGCTCCAAGCCCCAGCCCAACCATGACTGCTCCTTCAGACCAACCATGACCCCTTCATCCCTGGTTGCTGTTCACAGCATGACACATCAAGCAAGGTGGAGACAGAATTTGTGGAGGCAGGCAGCAACCCTTGCTTCCTCTGCACAGTGCTTGTACTTACTGCAGAATATTTTTACTTTAGAGAAGTCTTTGCACGAAATGACTTTGTCCTAATCAACTGCACTACCTCGGTTATCACCCGCACAAACATTCCCTTCAGATCAACATACTGGCTGGGCCAGAAATCACACAATTGATGTTTTGGTTTCCACTGCCTTATCTAAATCCAGTTACTGCTCAAAATGAGACTAAGTCAACAGACTTAATTGAATGAAAAGGCTGTGAGACAGCCTAGAGATTTGTGGCTCTGTATGTCCATGCGTGAGTTAATCACTAAGCAAACACTTCACCACAAACAGAGCTGGGCTGAGCAGGATCATTTCTTCTGTGGCCTGGAAGCTCCTGACATTCTGGGGTTGCATGAGGCATTGTTAGGGCTGGCAGGAGGATTTAAATAGCATCACAAACAATGTACCACCACACAGAAAAGCTGGGGATGGACAATGGAGCAGGCCATGAACAAACACTTCTGCTTGCTGCCTGGATTAGGAGATAGCAGAGGCCTTCTAGTAGTGGCCAAAAACAATTGCTGCCCTGTAATTATTGCTGTCCAGATATGTGAAATAGCCCTGCTGGCACCCAACAGATGGGAGCAGTGAATTGCTTGATATCCTCATTTCTGAGGAGTCAGCGGCCAAACTCTGGATGTCCCCAGCTCTTACAGACATCAGGGTTTTTTCCTGGCTGTACACCATGGAATTCCTCCTGCCTCTGCAGTTCGCAAGAGAAATGTATGAATGAAATACATGTGAATGGTCACACTGGGTCAGATCACTGCTCCACCTCATCTGTCTTCTTATCTTTAATGGGGGCCATGAGCAGACTCTTAGGAAAGACCATTAAAACCTGTGTAGGCTCATAGACAGAACCTAGTCCCCACTGTGACAGCTTGAGGAACTTACAAGCACAAAGCTTCTCCAGAGCTGCAGGAGTAAAAGGACAAATTTGTACCTCTCCTTCTTCAAAGACCTGCTTGATTCAGAGCTACCTGGTATAGCTCTATTTAGGTAGGCTGCAGTGGAAATGCTCAAGTTTGTGCCAATGGTTCATCTTAGTCTTTGCAAGAAGGGAGGCTGAAACTGCAAACCTCCTAAAATAGTCATTAAGTATCTTCTAATACAAAATGACTCACATACTTTCCTGGCTCGTAGGACCCCATCAGAGGATGGAGAATCTGAATCAGATTCTTCAGTAGGCAGTGACAGCTCTATGTAAATCTAAAGGTAACTTTGCCATGAGCAGTAAAAAGACACAGACTCAACATTTTAACTTGGGGTTTGAACAAGAGTTTGGCTGGAAAAATTCATCCCATGCTACAGAGACACCACACCCTGCACAGGCCACCCACTTGTCACTGCACACTAGCCTGGGGTCAGGACATCTGAGTGTAAAAATGCAGCTGTGGTGGTGTCCCCTAAACAACTGAAACTACACTCAGCAAGATTCTTCTTCCTGAAGGGAGACCACAGACGCCGCTCTTACGTTTGCAACCCATGCCGTACATGCAGACAGGACAACGTCTTGAGCACAGCCAGGAAAGATGGGAGAGACGATTAGCTTTGCGATCAGGTGCTGTGTGGCCGGGGTGCTATGCAGCGTTGAAAGGAACTGCTGTTGAATGCCCAGGCTTCAGGATGTGACAATAACACACGGCACTGTATTTTGTTGCTTTAACAAGTGCTGAATATGCAAAGGTTCATTTCCCAGTTTCTGTGTCTGTCTTGGAAGCTGGGGAAGAGCTGTGTCTGATTATCTTCTGGTGCTATCCACTTTATTGATTATCTGAGTGGGATGCAAAAATACTGGCAGCAAATGCCAGGAGTAGAGATTGGATGAAGCTTGCTCCCTTTTGGGAAAAGCTGAAATAAAACCACCATATAAATGGGTCATTGAAAACAGTCTGGAATATGTTCCCTATAGTCATTCTGAAAGTTCAAGGGCAGGGAAAAAACCAACAACAACAACAACAACAAAAAAGCTGTCTGTTCACTAAACTTCTAATATCTGAAAGTGCTTAAAAAAACCCACACACACTTTTTTTCATACAGTCATGGAAAAACACACTCAGCTTTTGACTCAATGGATTTGTTTTTCCAGGGAGTCCATTCCAGGTTCCACACGCCATCTCACAGTCACATCTGCCGGGTGAGCTTTGAGCTAATGAACATTAGAAGAGCAATCTGTGATTTTGCTACATCGAGTTTCAGGTATTGGCTTGCTGGAAGTGCAGTGGGGAGGGAGGAGGGAGGGAAGTGGTGTGAGCCTTGCCAGCACACCTGTGCAAGCTCTGGGCTCTGCTGGACACTCTCTGCGCTAATGATGTATAACCTGTAGAGCCTGGCAACACTCATGCTGAAGACTATAACAGGCAGACTGTGCATGCCTCCGATTTCTAATTTCTTAAAACAAGTAATAAACTGCCCCCCTCCTCCAACTCTGTGCTGTAGGTAAATGCTTAGGATGGAAACTGTGTTCAGCTGGGCAGAGCTTCCACCAAGGTAAGGAACAAATGGCAATTTAATTACAAAATTTTAGGTTTACGTAATTCCTCTTCTAAAGCAAAAGGGAGGAAAAAAGCTAAAAGACAGACAGTTAATTTCAGCCCCAATGTTGTGCTAATTTTTCTTTTGACGATTAGAGAGGCAACTGGATCCTATTTCTAATCCACTTTCAAATTTGCTTGAATTAAAATACCAGATCACTGCTGTGTTTTCAAGTTGAAGTGTGCATAGTAGCCAAGGCTTATATTGCAGTTTCTGAAGTTATGAAATTATGAGCTCCAACAGAGGAAAGTGTGTTGTATGCCTGAATCCTGGGTGGGTGGGGAAAGAAAGGCTGGCATCAGTGTTATTTGGAATTAGAGCTCACTTGTAGAATAAAAAACCTTCAAGTTAATACATGGCTATTACATTCTACATGTGATTACATCCACTGGAACGGGTTGGTATGGAAGAGCAAAGGCTACCATGGTGGAGAGGTAGAAATAGGAAGTGCTATTTGATTATAAAGCCTGAATGTTTTTGAACTATCATCTGAAATTTAAAAGCTGCCCCCATTAGTTTGGGGCTTATGTTAATAAGAAATTAACTTTTTGAATGAAATAGCACAGCAAGACTACCCTTACTTTGAAATACTTGTGCTTTCTCTAATGCTACCTCAATCCCAGTCTAAAAGCTGATATTTCTGCTCTGGTACCCTGTTGATCATAGAATCATAGAATTATAGAATAGTCTAGGTTGGAATGGACCTCCACAGGTCATCTAGTCCAAGCCCCTCTGCAGAAAGCAGGGGCATCCTCAGCTAGATGTCTAAATCCAATAGCACACAGACTTGTTAGACTTTGCAGAATCACAGAATCAGAGAATCAATAAGGTTGGAAAGGACCTCAAGGATCATCAAAGCCCAACCTGTCACCCAAGACCTCATGACTACTAAACCATGTCACCAAGTGCCACATCCAATCCCCTCTTGAACACCTCCAGGGATGGTGACTCCACCATCTCCCTGGAAAACACCATAAATCACACGGAGTTGTGATTCCCCATGTTCTCTGGGGCTTTTATATCTGCCATGACAATTCCCAGCCACTGCCAGGTGAAGCCAGACAACCAGCCAGTATTTATGTAAAATGAGCAGACTAATCATTTCCAATAGCAGGACACAATTATGATATAATTGCAACAGCTTAGGTTGACATCCAAGTGGACAGATAGGAGCCAAAAATTGGAATAATGTCTCCACCCATCTACCACCCAAATGTAAACAAGCCAGCATGGTTAAAAGAGGGCGAGAAGGCAGGGCTCAGGCATTTTCCTTAGCTGTGTTATGGCATGATTGCCAAGTTGCCACACAACCTTCGCCCTGGCAATTTACCCAGCTGTAAACTGCCCCTTGCACAAAAAGCTCAGCATCTTCTTTCAATAGCAGCTTCTTTTCAAATAGGGTTAGAAGTACATTATTGTCAGTAAGAGTGAGAGGTTGTATTTTGCAGATTGGGTGTTGTAGGGTCACAACTTAAATCTGTTAAGTACCTAAAATCCAGCTCAGCCTGAGCCATGACTGGCACTGCTGTAAGTGTGTACACATTACTGCCAGCCTGGACAATAGAATAGCTGCAGAAAGAGGTTAAGCTGTATATTAAGAAAAATTTATTCACCAAAAAGTTTGTGAGGCATTGAAACAGGCTGCCCAGGGAAGTGGTGGAGGCACCATCTGTGGAGGGATTAAAAAGACACATAGATGTGGTGCTGAGAGATATGGTTTAGTGGTCACTTGGTAGTTCTAGGCTGACAGAGCTGATGATCTGAGAGGTCGTCTTCCAACCAAAACAATTCAATGATTCTATGAATACAGCTAGGGGTGGATGAGACTGATAGGTTTTTCCAAAAGATTGAGGAGTGGGTCCTTTGCTGCTGGGTGATCAAAAATCCAGAGGTGGACTGTGAGGAGCTTGATATAATGTCAAGGGAAACCATGTTAAGCCTTTAGTTGAAATAAATCAGTATAATGGTCCTAATGCTGAGCAAAACCTGCTGGTTTACACTAGTTTTGTGAGGTATTGGCCCCTTTTGGAACAGTTTCTTGCAGGAGAAAGACAAAGTTTTTTCTTTTAACAATACTAGAGTGAATCCCAATCCACTGTGAGGATTTCCCTCATTAACAGAGAGAACAGTACTATCCATGTTTGAGCAAGGGTGGTCCTGAGAAGAGCCTTAAAAATACCCTTATAACTTCCTTCCTTGCCTCTCCTCAAACTGGCCTAAATCCAATTATTCCCCAAATTACAATTCCAGTAAATACATGACCTTGAATGAAACTGCGTCTGCTGTTTGTTGATGCATCTTTGTGTACAATGGTCAATCCATTCCTCCTGATACCATCACCAGGAGAAAATAATTGCTGCTCAGCTTGACATTCTCCAAATCAGGAGACCACTCGGGAGTTTAGCCTGAGTATCGCCTGTGTCTGTATCTCTGGATATCATAAACTCAAGCAGGTTGGCTAAAAGGAGGAAGTTCTTGTGGAGGCTGGAAGATCTGATCTGCAAACACTGTCTGTTGTGGTGTGAGGATGAATAAAGGCCCGTGTGAGCTCCTGGTCTCCTAAGCTGTATGAAATCCCATTTCCTTTCTACTTGTACTAAATGTAAAAATGGCAACAAAGACACATGCCTAAGTAAACAGAAAAGCACAAACAGCTGAAGGGGAGCAAGGCCCTAGTGCAGGTCATGTGCCAACTAGCATAGAGAGATGTTTTCTATTTGCAGTCTTCCACGTTAGATGTGAACGGGAGACACTTTTGGACCACATTGGTTTTACAAATGTCTCACAATTGCAGAAACACCTGCTTTACTTTTTTTTTTTTTTTGCTGGTCCACAACAAAATTTGTCCCTGGTCAACAGTTCTCAGCAAGCCTTGTTTCTCCCTTCTCTGTAGATGGCTCAAATCTCTGGTTTCCAAATGCTGGGCCACCATGAGATCACATCTGAATTTCATTGCATAGGAGGGGGAAATACACAAGGCAAAGGGGTACTTCTGCACAGAATCATGCCAAAATGTTGGCTAGAGGATCAAAACTGCGTGAGGCTGCTTATCGTCAGGTGGGGGAAGTGAGGCAGGAGGGTCATCCAGGCCAAATGGACACATCTGTAAGATCCATCTGTTTTCACCATGAAAACCTCACAACCCACACCTATACAACATGCACCCCTCCAGTCACCACAAGTTATTACTCTTGGTCTCCACTGCTTCCTGTGAAGCTGTAATGGGTCTGAGACAGCATCCAATGAAACCAAAGGGAACCTTTCCATTAACTCAGTGAGCTCTGGATCTGGCCCAACATCTGTTTGGCCCTCTCTGTACACAGCACAGCCAATTTATTCTTTATCCATTCCTGGGCCTCTCTCTCCAATAGCATCCATATTTTTCCTACTTATGGTTGTCATTAGCCACACTAAGAATCACCCTCAGAAAGATATCATCCACTCCTCTTCAACATTCAATCCTCTGACATGGCTCAGCTGTGAGTGCTGCCCCAACCCGTTATCATTTCAGCAACATAACACTCCTTTCTCCTTGTTCAGGTTTCCATGCCATTCCTTCAAGCTTCCAAGTTCTTCCTGCTCTTCTCTTCACACCAAGCATAGAACTGGTTGTACCTTTCCCTATATTGTGACCCTGGTCAAAAATCTATGCAAAAACATTTAAGACACCTGAAGAGCATTGGTTGATGACATCCAGGGCAATGACTTCCATGGCGATCCAGAGTATGAGGGGAAATAGCCAATAGGCAGCTCCACGGTCTTATATTGGGGTGCAGAGCTAGAGTAAGAGACCTAGCAATAATTCTCCAAACTTTCTGTATAAAATCATAGAATCAGAGTATCTCTCAAGGGACCCATAAGGATCATTGAGTCCAACTCCTTGCTCCTCACAGAACTACCAAAAACTAAATCATATGACTAAGAGCATCATCCAGATGCTCCTTAAACACTGACTTGGTGCCATGACCACTTCTCTGGAGTTCATTCCCCATCATCCTCATATCTCAGGAATGAATATATACCTTGTGCCAGTTGAGAGCACTTCAATTCCCAACAGCTCTCACAAAATTCATGACTTAGATTCATGACTTAGACTTTGATGGGACCAGGCATAGGTCTTCTTTGGGTTCCACAGTGACAGCAATAACAATGGTCTATGAGACACTGTCCATTTACTGAGCGATACATAATATTAATTTATGACTTTGCTGAGCCCTTAGGGGCTTTTTTTCACCTGCTACACAGAGATTCCCATGCTGTGAAATTAATGTTGTTGCTAAACAGAGCAATAACCTTTGCTGAGAAGCCGGGAATCTTCTTAGAGCAGAAAAAACAAGTCTCCAGTGTTAAATTTGTAGATTTTCTCAGACATAGAGCTGCAGCCTGACATTGGGCACTGGCATTGTGTAAGCAAGAATCTCATGCAAAAATACCCCCTTGACATACCTTGAAATCACATGGGTTTGAAAATGCAGGCGTGATGCCTGAGGCCAGTAGTGTGGACTGGCAGGCTGCTGGCACTGTGCATAGGCACATCAGCATGTCAAGTAGTTACTCATCCCTGCATATTTCCCTGATAAAATCTAGATTGCCTAAAGCTGGTATTTTCACTCCAGTTTCCTTATCAAGGTATTTACCACCTCCTGTCTGTGCCTTGTAGAATGAGGCTGTTAAATGCTCCCTTACTCTCAAGCATGTAGGAACTGCTGTACAGGACGGGATTTCTAACCCCACTGGAGCACGCAGTGGGTGGCTGCTGGCCTGGGCTTGATAGTATCTCACCCTGTTTGTACCTGGGATGTTGCTCTTTTGATCCTCACACTGGCTTTCTGCAGCTGGTGGGCTCCTTCCTGTGTTTTGGGTTTGTTTGTTGTGTTGTTTTCTGGTAGTCCTTGATTGCATTTTAGAAGCTGTTGCCTCCTGTGTAGCTGTTGTACAGCTGCATGAAAAGAAGAACAGTTTTGGATGAAATTATCTCAGGGTTGGCAGAAGTGAATGTAGCACCTCAATATATGTGTGTAGTACCTTTCCTGCTCTCAGATGAAAAACAGCTTTCTGTCTCTCTAAATACCAATATCAAAATAGGCTTGTGATTACAAACACAAGCTGCCCTTGGAAACTTTGAGTAGCCCCTTTCGAAGAGCACTCCACACATCTTTCCTGTCCACTGCTGATATCAATCATCTATTTTAGCCAATGGCTCTTACACCCTCCTCTTCCCACACAAGAGAACATTACTCTGAGCAGGTTGTCTCCTTGGTGGTGTTGTCTCCTTTCCCTCCAAGCCCAACAACAAGGGAATGAGAGGAGCAGGTTCTGAAACATATTATCTTAAAAATTATTAGAGGAAAAATATTATTTGATTATCCGCTAAGGAAACCTAAGCCACAGATCTGTTTCAGTTTGATTTCACAAACGTGGTAAATATTTCATCAGTTTAAGAACAATATTTGTGAAGACTGCTCAGTTGGGTCCACATCACATTGTGGGAGGGTGTAGTTTATTTTAGGATTGTCTTCAGCCATTCTTGTGAGCATTACACTATAGGAATATAGCTTAAAAGGAAGCTTTTTTTGGCAAAATTCAGAATGAAATGAAATACAATTTGATTCCAGACATGTCACGAGTTCTTTTAGTTAAAAAACAAACAAACAAACAAACAATATAGAGTTTTTCAGACTTCATATAAAAGGATTTTCCTCTAACATTTCTACTCCATTTTTTTAAACTGTGTTTTAGGATGTAGGAAAACAAAGTCAGGACCTACCACACAGGGTAGATTTCTAAATAATTTAAAATTTCTGTCTTGACTTAGGCTGGCTGAAGAAAGAGTGATCTCCCCAGCTGCCTTTCCTAAAGAAAGTGCCCAGCTGTTCCCAGCCTGGGTAAACCTGTTTAAATCCCACCACTACACCTCCCCATACATGCAGTGCTCTTAGGATGCTGGGCTACACTTAATGGGAAACAGGAGAACACTCTGAGTGTTTAACTCCTCTGTGGTCCATCTGCTGAAAGATGTTAGACATGAATCTAAGGTTGTCATGCTTGACAATGTCCATCCTTGCAAGAGCTCTCTGAACCCCACCAGCTCGGCAAAGGGAGCTCTGTCCACTGGTGGTGGTGAACGAGAAACAGACAGGGTTCATGGGGGTGGTTTTTCCCATTGCTTTGTTTTTTGGATGAGCACTGAAATCAGAGAGGTGACCGCTTATCTGAGGCAGTGATAATTAGGTGGCAATTTCAATGAAGACATGATGACATAGGCTTCAGCTGGACCTGGCTGCCTGAGATTGCATCCGACATCCAAGCTATAACCTGCTTTGCATCCTCCCTCCTGCTAGTATTAATATAGCTGGACTAAACGTAGCTTGAGATGTGCTTGCTCTTGCTGTGATTTCTCCTTGGACTGTAAGGAGCTGTAATTTTTTGGAGGTGTTGTGCACCTGCTGCAACCTCTGCCTCTGTGCCTCACTGCTGTGTGCCCAGAGGATGGTGAGGAGCAGTCCTGAGAAGCCTCAGGCAAGAAGCACAAGAAAGCAGATATTTTGCAAAGTGTTAATCAGCAGTTCTGTCCTATCCTGCAGCCTCCAAAGACAGTGGACACAAGAAAATGTACAGAGTGATGTAGTGTGAGAGAGCAATTCAAAATTACTCCTGTAGTGAAGAAACCACGTAATGTATTCAAGATGTCAGAGGTTAGCTGTGGTGCATGTGAATCATGCTGCAAATACCTCACCTTTAACTTCACAGTCATAATTAGATTACAAAGTTTTTATTATGGTTTTAAATTCTGTCTTTATAGGTTGCTACCCAGCTGTGCACTTAAATCTAGTTTCTGAGCTCATCACATTTAATTCTGCCCCTACAATGCTGGATTAACTTTAAGGGTCACTGAAGTCAGAAGTCACTCACCCTTGCCCTACTAATGGATTCACACTACGGCCCTGAAGAGCGATGTGTACAGTAAACTGTATTTATTGGCATGTGGGAGGGGAAGGGGCATTGGAGTTGTTTATTTATTCCACTGCTGTCCTTCGCTGTCAGAATATTTGCACAGATTACTGCATCGACAAGATGTTGTTTACCCCTGTCTAACAGCCTGTTGCAATGAAATCTCAGCAGTGCTGGTCTGAGAGCTAAAAAGGAGAATGTTTCAGGCCTGCCTGGGAGAGGCAGATGGCTGATTAAGGAGGTATATGGGCCTGTATCATTTGAGGAACTGATCAATTATTTCCATTCAGAAATCCAGAAATCATGCCCTGTTGTCCCACTCATTCCTGCTAGAAAGCCCAGACCTGATACTTTCTGGATCCTGCCTCTAGTATTTGAGGCAGTCTCAGAAAAATGAGAAACCAAAAAAAAAATCCATTTTTTTTTTAAAAAGGTGACTTCTTTGTGGTTCCATTTCATCCAGAAAGCAGGGCAAGGAACAAATGAGACTTTACATCTAAACAACATCCATCCTTAGGTTTTTACCTTAATCTCTTTTTCTTTCTTGACCAGCAAAGATTAGATGGGTTGGTGTTAGACACCACTCAAAAAAAATGATTCATTGTACTGAAAAATTCATCATGTATAAGAGCAAATAAAAAGGAAACAATATTATTTTTATTTTTTAAAAAAAATGGAGAACGCGGTACTGAATATCCAAGTGATTTGTGTGAAGTCACGGGGGGAGCCTGAAAGGGATCTGGGAAATAAAACTAGCTCCAGTGGAAAGGTCATTTATCTCTCTTTTTGCACAGGAACACTTTGAACAGAATTAGTACAGACCTGAACCAAAGGTGGACAGCAGGGTCTTTAATGAAATCTGGAGGGCAAAATTCACCACTTAGCAATTCCGTAACAATTTTTGACCTTTGCCATTCAGTGACTAGACAGAACATATTTGGAAGCGAGCTTAATAATGTTCAGCAATATACAACCTTCTCCCAAGGAATGTGTGGTGATTAGGGCAAAGAATTTCGCATGGTCACAAAATATCTATCTCAGAGTCCTGGGCTTATAAAATACTCTATTTCCTCCATTAATTGTGTCCACGTGGAGCTGTAACTAAGTAGCTGAAACAAATAAAACTAAAGTAATATTGTTTCCTTTTAAAATATTTCACTTAATTTGTGGAAGAGGTTTGGGCTCATTAAAAATAGACCATCTCCCACGAGGGCTTTTTCCTTTTCTTCTCCAAGCCTCCTAACGAATCGTTAGTAACATGCATTGCAGCATGCTCCTCCTCAGCACAGCCCTGGCTAGAGCCACTCTCTTGTTTGACTCAGCAGCTCCTGTTGTGTTCAGCAGTGAGGACAGCCAGCTCTCGTTTGGCTAAGTCTGTGTCTTCTGGTGTGTCATTGCTCTGATGAGCAGTTGATGTTGCTGACTAAAATTTCCCTTCTTCCTTCCGCGTAAAGATTTGGCTATCATGATCCATGGTTTTTTTGTGGAAATGACAAGATGATCACTGACCAAAAGTGCAAGCAATGCTTAGACCTCAGCTAGAGCCTACATAGCTACTGTGCAGGCATGTGGCTTCTTCTGGTGGATCTTAATCTGTTCCCTCTTCCAAAGTAAGCTATGAATCAGTTACAGGCGACATAGGAACCCACTGTGAACAGACCATGACAATTCCTTCCCCCAGGCTAATACCAGTCACAGAGCAGGAGACAAAGAACACAAGACAAAGGTAAGGTGTAAGAAGGAGAAAGGACATTCATTAGGTTGCAAGAAAAACCTCCAGAAGAGATCATATTATTCCACAGCTTCCTTTCCTGTTTAACATATTTTTTAACCTTTATCATAGTATCTTTTCCTCTTAACTCCACTCCTCCAAAAGAAAGGTGTCTGCAGCCATGACTCTAAGCATAAAGGAGAAGATCCAGTAGTTCCACACAATCCCTTGCAAACGCTACCATTGCTGGTGTGCCCTGACCAGGAAAGCGCTTGTGCTGCAGTGTGATTGTGACAATGCTGAGACCCAAGGGTGGAGGCCCGATATGCAGGTGGCCCAATATGCAGGTGTTCATGGAATTTAAAGAAAACTCAGACCAGAAGTTGAGATCATGACCTCTGTGCTGGTATGTTTCACAAGGTAGTAATGTCCTGTTGGCACTCAATAGCCTTTCTCTCTCCCCCACCACTGGTGTGGCCTAAATATTAACCAGGTATCTCAGATAGATGTCATGATATGTATCATACTTCAGCTCTGTTTTATGAAGGCATTTCCATAAATTTGGATCCCATAATCCCTCTCTAAGTTTTTCCTCTCTTTCAAGCTCAGCTGCGCTATAGAAGAATTCATGACAATGTTACTAGGCAACAACCAAACTATTCATGGGGGCACCCCAGGCAAAAGATGTAGAGGAGTTCAGAGGCTCTCCAAGTGCTGGATCACTCTAGTTCTTCTCACTGTTTTTGTTCTCCTTCTAGGGTGGAAGTCACATCTGGAAAATAACTGGTGTCTTGTTGTTCCCTATGGACACCACTGGGAACTGGCACATGGTCTTGTAAACTGTGATTAGATCTGCAAAGTAAAGCCTCATTAGGACCTCTCTCAAGGTCTTTAAAAACACATTCCTCTAAATGCTATGATTATATTCAAATTCTTTCATTTTGGTAATAAAAACATCCACATTTTCTCCTTTTTCTGATCACAATCTTGTTAGGCACAATAGAAAAAACATTTCATAACTATTTTCTCCTCATGCTCTCCAACTTTGTGCACGAAAACTCTCCTGCCACCAAAAAAAAAAAAGGTAAAAAATGTAAACAACTTTTCTGTTCTGAATGATCTGAACCTGAAGCATAGGGCTTTCCTAGACTGTACCAAAAGGTAATAGTCATCAATCTTTCATTGGCATCATCATCAGCATTATTAATATTAGTATTATTATTGCTTATGTAAGAGCCCCCCCCTTAGAGACAATAGCCAAGATCAAGGCTTTATGACTGTTCTGATGCTGTACAGATGTAGGGTGAAGGCAGACTTTGCCTTCAACAGACTGAAATATATTTGACCAATGCAGACATGAAACAGAGTGCAAGACATGGGGTGAGACACTTTGTCAGTGTGAGAACCAGAACCCAGCTCAATTAATCTTGTGTTGCTGCCATTCCTCCACTGCCTCTCTGAATAATTTGAATTTTTCCTTCTGCAGCCTATGCTGATCATCAACATGGCTGTACCAAACACCACTTCTTAATGCAAGGCACAAAGCCCAGAACCACCATCATTCAGCCTCAGGAAACACAATCCCAGTGACTGCCTGGGATGGCAGTGAGGTTTTGCCCAAAAACTTGTCCCCACCATAAGAGCCATGGAAGAACTTGAGTGGGATGAAGATTTCTGCTCTGAGTATATTTATTCTGAGTATAATAATGTTCTGCTCTGGCACTTCCAGTCCCAGGTGCCTTCAAAAGAGCTAATTCAGGATCACCTCTCAGCCTGTAAGAGCCAAAGGGGGGAGCTGGACCTGCTAACTCTGCAAGGACCAGTTTAGGTGCTGCAGCACCTGGGAAAAAGGACCTAGCCACAGCAGGATAACCTGGCACATCTAAGTCATCCTAGTATCCTCTGAGGGAAAACTTGCAAAATCTACATATCGATATTGTTCTTATCAGATGTGTAAAGAAACATGATGTTATTAAACATTTAAAACATTATAATTGTGACAGAACATCTCACTTGGATGTAGAAACTAGAGAGAGAAAAATACCCAGCAGCAGTTCACTCCACAATGTGCATGCAGGTCACATAAGTCTATACAGGCGTTTTCTGAATCATGTTTATCTATGTGTCATAAATAGAGACACAGGCCTAAGAACAGTTGGTTTTAAGGATTGAATCACTTGGCTTTGATAAGATTTTATCTAAATAAAAGCTGAACTGATTGACATCTCACATTTCTTGGATTTAATGGGTTCATAACTGCACATTAATTGGTTTAATTACCAGAACATAATATTACAGGTATGTAACGCAGACCTATAATATAGTTATACAATAGCTTATATATGCTGTACATATGCAACATGTAGTATAACCCAGTTTTTCATGGGACTTATTACTAGGATTATCAGTAGTGAATATTCAGCAACATGAAAAGAAATTTCCTTTAAGTAATGTCTTCAGGACTCAGCCTTCCATGAGCTTCTAGGAACAACATACATTGGAAGAAACTGTGGCACTTGTGAAACATGAAATTATTTGTATGCTGGGGTGGGATTTGGCTTCAGTAAGCTCAGGGTCTAAGTTCCCCCGAGATGTTTAGGTACCTAACTCCCATTTCAAATTTCCATGTTTGCTTCAGCAATACAATTTTTCCTCTAGCTTTTTCCAAGGCTGGCTCAGCACTTGCAGCATTTTCTCAGTCTATTAATCATTTGCATTTTGGAAATTACTATTCATTGTCACCCTTGTTTTCCTAATAGAATTGTTTAGATCTCTCTGGTGACACAATTAGCATCCGGGAGAAATGCTGTAGCGTGCAACTGCATATTTACCTTTCCATCGTGAGCAGAGATGCCATGTGCAAAGGCAGTTATTACACCTGACAAGGACAATGTATTTACAGTGGGTGTTTATACAGGATAATTCCTTATAAAAATACTTTGACAGAAAGTGCTCCACCCACCTTCATGTTCCCTATCGCAATTGCTAATTAATATATTGTGCAGAAAATGATCCTATCAATTAAAGCCTCTTTTGGCACAACCACTGCTCCCTGCGTACCTATGCCTAATTACCCTGCTGCTGACTCATATGCCGGGAAGGGCGTTCATCAACCATTGTCTTGCTGATCCGATTTACATTGCTCCACTTGGTTTTACACCAAGCCCTCCGTTCAGCTAAGCACGCTGCCCCATTGCTTTGCCTCTGCTCAGCAACTTTTACACTCCACTAGCACTGCTGATTCAGGATTTAAAGCTATACTCAGGTTCATGGTAAAGATCTCACTAATTTAATTTGTTAACAGGGCTGACCATACGCATGTTTGAAGCCAAGTGCCATTTGATTCACTTTGCCAGTCACACTGATTAAAATACAGTTGAGCACACTCTGTGCTTTTGGACAACATTATTCTGCAGGACACTGCACACATTTGCAGCTGTTCTAAATTTTCTGTGTATTTGTCAAGCTAAACAATAATGTTTACATTGATTGAATAAATAAAACTTGATTCTTCAAACTGAAACAGAGTGGAACAGCTTTGCAGATCTTGTCTCTGGAATTGTGATAGGGACTGGAAACAACAGCAGTGAAAGCCCAGCCATCAATCTCAGAATAGTCAAGTTCAAAGTGTGACTTTGCTCTGTGCAAGATGCTTTGGGCTTATACCTGGGTATATAAAGATTCAAACAGAAGTCTAATGGTGTTGCCCAAAGAACATTACTCTCCCATGGGGAGGCTGTCTCTTCTGCCAAAGAGCTTCTGCATGGCTCAGCTTAAGTTGCTAAACCTCCATGTTCTTCTGTTTCTCATCTGTTACAAGAGAGATGATTACAGAGGTACTAACAGGTTTGCTTCAGATCATTTGTCGAGAGATGTTGGACTTTGAAATTTCCTTGGGACATTTCAGTGATCAAAATCATCAGAGAATACCTGGAGAACTATTTTAAAAATCAGATTTCTGGTGTCCCTCTGAGCAACTACAAACATCACTGAATCACATGGAGGGTAAAAAAATTACTCAGTCTCCTCTTTCCCAACTCCTTCAAGAAACACTAGCTGGAAGGTGCTGCTCACTCATCCCATCTTGCTGGGCTGTCTTCAGTGGTAAAACTCTGCCATGTGTTGCTCAGTGGTACTACAGCATTTATGTTAAACCGGTACAGCACAGTGGGGGAACTCATCCTGCCATTCCAACAAGTTGTGGCTCCATAGAAGGAAAGAGGACATTAAAAGAAAGGGTGTCTATGTGATGAGCTGTGGCCCTTTTCCCTTGGTGCCAGCTAGGTGGTGCGTGTTACAGATTGACTTGTAGGCAAAGGTAATGAAATCCTGTGGAGGGGTAGCAAGAAACCCACACGTACATGCCTTCTGGCAGACGAGGCATTCAGAATGCTCCTTTTACAACTATTAACAACAAAAATAAATAAAAAGGGGAAACAAATAGAGGTTAAATTTGAATGCATCTTTCAGTATAAAAAATGGATCAGTGGTCTGAAAAAAAACAGAGGAAGAAATGTGGAAAAAGTCAAGACTCTTTCACCCTTGTGAAATCATGAGAGTCTTCTAAAGAGAGGGAGAAATGCAATGGTGCCACTGTGAAACAAAGTAAGCAGTCAGCACACTATGTCTGTGCATCACCTGCATTATCCAGGATTGCAGAAAATGTTCTTAAACCTGTTCCCAAAGGACCTGGGATCCCCTGGCCAAGAGGAACACCTTCTACCCTCAGAGGTGTTTGTCTGTGGCAATCCCATTCCTTCTCCTCCTGTGTTTGGAGAAGAGCTGGAAGGTGGCTGTGACTGACTATAGTACCTGTATCTCCTAAGCAAGTACTCTTTGTGGAAATATTTGTGCTTGTCAGTTTTCCCATGGGAGCTGAAGGGATGCAGCACCTCAGTAGATCAGCACATGTTATTTCCACTAGTAATAATGATAATGATAGCAACAATAACAACAGCAACAATAACAATAGGCAGGGTGAAAAATTATACTGCAACTTCCTTCCACCCTTGAGGTCTCTGTGTGTTCAGTGAGCAATGATTCCACAGGGCACTTGATTCTGCTTTCTCTGAAGCAGTGGGTAAATAGAAATATTTGGCAAAATTTCTGAAGAAACATCTATGCATGTGGTTATATATGCTAAACACAAGAAATGCACAATTCTCTTTAATGCTGTTCTGCTGAAAGACAATCACTTAAAAGCAGATTCCTCTTTGACGGCACTTCAAGTGAAAGGAAACATCCAGAAAAAAAAGAAAAACGCTAAGAGCACTGCAATTTCAAAATTTAGAGTGTGAATATTTGGCCTTTTTCACTTTCAAGTGTTCATGTAGACCTCTCTGCAAAGGAGGAAGAGAGACCACAGATTCAAGGTCACTTTTTGGGAGAAAATATGGAAAATATTTTTTTTCTTCTGGACTTATTCCTAAATGTCTAAGTCAAATTTTGGAATTTCTTCTTGTCAGGGCATTCCATATGAAGTATTGCTTACATGTCTGTCTCCATTACCGCCATCACTGTAGAAGTCACTCATCACATCTCCAAGTATACTAATACTTGAAGAGCCCATGGCCCACAGTTATAGAAACTGAGGCAAGGAGCAAGTAGGTGATTTTTATATCTTAGCAGAAAGCATCACTGACAGCACTAGGTGAAGAGTTGTATATTGTGAGTCTGTGATCTGCAGCTCTGTGAAAAAGAAAACTCTTTTTACTCTGTTTTGAGTCAGCCTGTGTAATGACAAGGAGTCTTTTGTTGCTGGCATTCAAGGAGTTGGCTGTTGGTTCAAACTTTTGCAATCTCATTAAGAAGGCAACAAGAGGGGATCAGAGCACTAATTCCAATGGGAACACATGTTCTAGGTTGGCCCATCTGCAAAATAATTCTTCTCTGTGTCATCTGGGCCAAAAGCTGAGTCTGGGATTTGCTACATGGCTAAGTTCCCTCCCTGTGGCAGACAGAGCAAGTGTGGTGACAGTTATGGGAAAGGAAATTGGGAAGTTATGGCATGGAGAATGACATCTGTGGCAATGGGCTCATTAAGTGAAGGTGTAATACATATTGCAACAAGGTCATATTCTCAGAAAATAAGAACTTGACAGAAAAATTAATGAAATCAGCCAGGCTTATAATTTGGTTTGATTGCTTCCAAATCAATCTTTAATCTAAGATCTTTTCAAGGTCATCACAACTGGCTTGCATGATGAATCCTGGTCCCTAATCCTCCTCTGGTGCACTCTGGAATGAATCCATTTAATTCAAGGGAGCTTCACCAGTTCACATCAGCCTGTAGTTATTTTTAAGGGTAGGTCATTTAAGAACATGTGAGTACTTATTTCCAGATATGGTTTTTGAATAAAGCAAATAAATTTTAAACCCACCAGGATACATAGCATTCGATCTTTTATTTTTCAAGCCATGGGACAAGTATCCCCTGTGTTGAATCATGCTGTAATACAGGAGACCCAAAGATACAAATTGCATTGAGGTTTACATGGAGTGTACCCCAGTCCCATCTTTTGCCAAGAGATATCCAGAAGGGTGCTAGGCTGGTCACTACGCTTAACACTGGTGGTAGTCAAACGCACCACTAGGAGAGAAACTGGTGGGGAGTGCAGGAGGCATTGCTCATCTGCAGCCTCCAGAGCCTCCCACATTCCAGTCCTTCTTTAACATCACTGAGGTCTCACCAGCTTCTTCCAGACTCGCTCTGCTGATTGAGGAGGTGCTGCTCTCTTGAAACAAACAGGGCCCTTTCACATTACACCAAATGAGGATTCAGCTGTGGGATTCAGACAAACCCAGGTCTGATAGCCCTGAGAAAGAACTTGGATCAAAGATGTATCTAGAAGCAAAAAAGCCTTGAACAAACCCTGGGCATTTTTTCAGCATTTTAGACTGGCCATATTCTGCTTCCAGAACCACAAATAGCTCCTCTCCAGATTGAATTTTGCAGCTTTAAGGAGGAAGACCAATCATGATTTGCCTTACTGCTGGGATGGGCGGGATAGTACCCTCATGCAAGAGGGATTACAGATTTTGTGAATTACTTTTGATTCCTCATCTTTAGTGGTAAATCCTCTTCACACATCGTAATTTCTAGCCATAATGAACTGCTGCCCTGTATCCATGACAATATTCCCTACCCATGGGAAAATTCATAAGGTGATGAGTGAATACATTGGCCCAGGAAGAGAGAGAATATTCATAAATTTAAGGAGGAAAAAATGTGATTATCTGGATTGAACACAGTTCATTAGGTCAGAGGAAGCAGCAACAGCTGACTGAAAGAGAAAGAACACCCACTAGCAATGGTTTGCAGAGAAAAAAGGTTAAGGCCCAGGAATGACTCAAAGACCAGCAAGCTCTTTCTTTTGGGCTGTCTCCTCTAAAGACCTCAGTGCAATGGTCTCCAAGGAAGACTGAGTATTTTCTGAATATAAAGAGAATGAATGATACCACTTAAAAGAAGTACTGAGTAGGAGAAATAGCTATTTTGCTCTACAACTTTTCGTTGGAATTTTTTAACATCCTTTGCACATGAATAATTGTCTCCCTTAGCAAAAACGATGCACATAATATATGGCAGAAGCAAAAAAGCTGTACAGAAAGCTATAATTACTGCTGTTTAACAATTAGTAGTTCTATTTGAAGGTGTTTTGACTAAGATTTATGGCATGTTTTCTAATTTTTAATATATAATTATGGGGAAGAAGCTTAGCCTTGAGTATTTATCTTCTAAAAAATTTAAAATAATATATAATACACTTTTGGTTTATAGAGAGGGATACAAAACTAGGAAAAAACATAGAGGAAGAAAAGAATAAGTTTTTTTTAATGTGTGTAAGCAAGGTTTAAATGGAATAATTAAATTTATAATAATCAATAAAATGTGTGAGTCAAGTTTATTGAAGTGTCTATTTCCCATTGAATAATTTCCCTGGGGAACTTTAGTTTTTAATTAAAAAAAAATATTAAAAAAAATAATAAAACCCCCAAACCCCTGAGCACTTACTGTAAAAATGCCAGCATATGTGTGAGGTTAAGAAAAGCACGAGCCTACACCCAGGAATCAAAGACGAGCTTACCATTGCTTTGACACTTATTGTAAAAGTTGAACATTTTCTAGAAGCATAATCAAATCTTAACTGCCATGGGGGACTCACTCAGCAGTTCACAGTAATTCTAATAAGATGTAGAGTCTTTCACCTTTAGGTCACTAGTTCAAACTCACTTTGGCTTGGTTAGTAAGCAGAAGGTAAATCCTGAGTCCAGTGGAATGACAGAGCATCCAGACTAGATGCTGGAGCAGCTGTTGGGCAGAAGTGGGAAAGGGTTTTCCCATCCACCCCATGTCATCCATGCTTCCCCTGGGATTGATGTGGCCACCTTCTCTGGGTACTCAGCTCATTTCCCTTAGCCTCAGATTCTCCCTTTTGGAAAGGGGATGGGAAACCTTTCTTCTTGCTGCCTTTCCTCCATTTCAACTGAAACCTCCCCAGATGCCCCACAGCAGCTACCACCAGAGACTCTGGTCTTGCCATGGGGTTTTTCAATGCCTCTGTTACACCCCTCCCAAGAAAACATGGATAGCAATATCATCTCTGTCCCGCTCCCATGTATACAGTTCCTCTTAATGAATTGGTTCATTTACTTGAGCACTGCTTGGGAAACAGACTGATCAAACCAACAGTCCCCCACCCTGCTGCCCTAGGCTGCACACCAAACAGCTCTTCCGGTAACAGCAGCGTTTGAAAACTGAAGCCCAGTCCTTGCCTCAGCACTTCACCTGCCTCCAGGTAGAGCTTTTCTCACCGCTCTGAGCTGCTTGTACATGAAATCACAACTCCAGCCCCCGGCACTGCTGACAGATCCAAAGCATCCTCTGCTACACCAATGCCCAGATGTGTCTTCCTTGAGGAAGTCATGAACATTTGTGTTTCAAGGTGTGAGAACTTCAAAAGACAGCTCCGTGATTCAACCAGCCTGAAGACAGATTACCACCAACATGGACAGTCTCCTCTCCCCCTCAAACCTGAGTCCCCTTTCCCACATGTGTTGGGATGATGGTATCTACTTACAGTATCCAGCCTTGTTGTGGCTTCCATGATGCACATGCTACTGTGTATGTGTGTGAGCAAGTAGTCTGAGACCTTAATTGTTTTTCATCTTAATACAGCTAAGAAGTTGAGGAACAATTAATTCATTGTCTTCTAAATGTGTTGATTAATGCTTCCTTCTTGGATTAGTCTGTACCTTCTCTGCTCACCACAAGCTAGCAGTGCCAATTTCCTTCTGTGGCAGCTTCAATGACAGCTGTTTACTTGGAAGCTCATGGGTTTGATATATTGGTGGTAGCCATAAATTAGTGGAATACTTTCCAGATGCAGTGTCTTTACACATTCAAACAATAAGCCAAGAACACTAAGCTGTTTTGGCCATTTTTTCCTCTTACCTCTGAATGTGTCTCAGGAATAATGTAAACACAATTTCTTGGATGATGACCACAATACCTAAGATATTTCAAAGGAAAGTGGCAGCACTTTCCTGGTTGATTTGTCATCTGAAGCCAAGACCTTATATGGCCAAGAAAGAAGAGAAGAATAAAGAAGAAAAAAGAAGTATTTGGACTAATCATGAGGCTGTGTGTGCTGGCTTTGGCCCCTGAGCTCAGGTGAGCTGTGCTTGGCACAGGCTCCAAAGAGAGCCTCCCCAAAACATCTCCAAAGGCTCCTCTGGAGCATTTCAAAGCAACGAAGAGTCTGCTAAGGGTGGTTATAGTGAACAAGGATCACCAAAACACCTCACTCTTTCCTTGCCTAGATGTCATCTAGATTTTTTCTTGACCAGAGGAGTTGTTACTTAGCTCATTAAAGAAGACCAAAATTGGCCCTGTGTGTGCCTTTCTTCCAAGTCAGACCTTCAGTGGTGGCACTACTCCTGTGATCTCAGTTTGCATTATATTCACATTACTGCTGAGGACTGAGACAGAGACAGCATTTGAGGGCAGCAGACTCAAGCAGGCAAAATAGCTTTGGAACTGGTGTAACTTTTACTGTTACCATCTTTGTGAAAAGTTGACAACAGGTCACACTGAAAGCTTTGGTGAAGTGGAACAGCTACAGTGAGTGGTGTGGCAGTGATTTATACCACTTCAGAGCCCTGGCCAAGTAGTGTAACTTATTTCTTGGCCAACTTACATCACTTTTTCTTTCCTCATTGCATTTTCTTTGGCATTTTCTTCTTTGCATTTACTCATTTTCTTCCACAGAAATTTAACATGACCTAGACAGTTGAGCTACCAGGATACGGATTCTCTATCCAATAGTTGAAGGGAGGAACCTTCTTACATATTTTTTATCTGCTTAAAAACACCGCCAAACATGAGCTATATGGCCTTACATTGGAGGAGGGCAAGAGAGAGCTTCAAGTAACCCTGCCTGAATTTGAAATTAGTTCAAGTCCAAAACACTGTTTCTCTGAAGGTGTCTCTCCTTTATTCTCTTCAATGACGCTATTAATTAGAGAATTAATAATTATTAGAATTGTCATAATCTTCATTGAATGCAAAAATTCAAGCTCATTATCTAATGATAGGAAAATAAACATAATTTTAGAAGGGTTTTAAAGCAACAACAGTAATAAACAGCTCAAAGATCTAGTCCTCAGGCAGAACAGACATCTGCTAAAAAAGTATGATGATTCCCCCACCCACCACCCTGAAATTTAGGGATTTGTGGAATATAGGCCTTGCCTAAAGTTGCTTGGCAGAAATCCTCAT
Organism: Indicator indicator; assembly: GCF_027791375.1. Taxonomy (NCBI): domain Eukaryota; kingdom Metazoa; phylum Chordata; class Aves; order Piciformes; family Indicatoridae; genus Indicator; species Indicator indicator. The sequence goes on along the minus strand of NC_072018.1, from coordinate 8,329,651 downwards.
GTTAAGTTCTCATTTAATGAAATCATGTAGTAGTAAATCAAACACAGAAACAGGAATAAGTAAATCTACCACATCCTTTGAAAAAAGTATGGTTTGGCTTTGTCATTTCAAGTTGCCTGGGTAATGGATTATCTGTATTTGCCAATTAAAAAGTGATCATCTAGCAGTCACCCACCTTTTGCATAATTTCCTAATTTTCAGTCTCAAAGCTCAGCTGAGAGGCAGCATAAAATGGGCAGGTCACTCCCATAAAGAGCTCCTCCAAATAGCACTAAGCTGCCACAGCTTCTCAAGGTCTGTACAAATCACAAACCTGAGTCCTCTCACAACATCTCTGAATGTTACACGAAATGTAGCTGATGAATGTCATAGCACGAGGGAAAATGGGTAGAAGAGCAGGAAGAACATCAACATCACTGACAAGCTGACAATCCCTTCCAACCCAATGCAATATGTGAAAGAGTTGTGGTTCTTCAGTGTAGAGAAAACAAGGCTCTGGGGAATACCTGATAGGGGGATGGACTGTTTACAAGCGCATGTAGCACTAGGTCAAAGGGCAATAGTTTTAAACTACTGAAGGGTACATTTAGATTGGACATTAAGAAGAAGTTCTTCACTATGAGGGTGGTGGAACACTGGAACAGGTTGCTTAGGGAGGTGATGGAGGCCCTGTCCCTGGAAACATTGGAGGTCAGGCTTGATGGGGCTCTGAGCAACCTGATCTAGTTGGGGATGTCCCTGCTTACTGCAGGAAGCTTGGACTAGGTGACCTTTAGAGGTCCCTTCCAACCCAGTGCATGCTATGATCATTATACAAAGAGTGAGAGGCTGTCTTGATCCAGTAACTAGTGAAGTTAACAGAAGCCTTTACACAGATCAACCCTACATGGTTTTCTTTATGCCTATGGTGCACCCATCTGATTCAGAGCCAGGGAGAAGTGCTGGGCAGAATTTGGTTTCTGGTAACTTCATTATAACTTGGTGACAACTATGAGAACTAAAGGGCTTTCTCATAGAGAGAGCTTCTGAACCTTTTTCTTTTGAAACTTCCTAAAGAAAATATGTCTGCTGAATCAACCATTTGCAGACAATGACTGATCTCTTCTTAAATTATGCTTCCATTCTCTGACTCATCTTCCACTTTTTCTTTAGAAAAGATTTATTTGATTTTTGGTCCCTCAAAACTTGAAGTTCTGTGAAAATTTCAGTTTTGGGGGGGAAGGAAACATATTTCCCCTGGAAAATCACAACAACAACAACAAACATTTCTCATCAACATTTGCTTTAGAAGTAATAAAATGTCAACTTAATTCACTTATACTAAGAAAGTGATCTTGTATTTAAAGTAGCAGTTGAATGCATTTTATCAGTCATTGTAGCCATTTGGATCATGATCTACCCACTGAGATTGATGTCCTACCCCTAGTTGCTGCTTGAAATTAATTTGGTCACTCAGTTACACATGAGCCTCTTAGCTCTCCAATTTTCAAAACAATTCAATTTAATGACATAACATATGCCACCATTTGCTATCCTACCTCATCCTCTGACATTCTGAGCTTCTGATGTGAGGTTTTTACTTTTATAACTGAGTATTTAGAAGGACTAAGATGATGGTTTTATGCTTTTTGATCCATTATTGTTTCAGCATTATGATTCACCACTGTGAAATCAACGTGAAATAAACCTCAGAAATTTTTGAACTTCTCAGAATGCCCATTTAAGTGCCATTTAAAAAGATTTGACTTAGTAATTAACCATTTCTGAGTGGGCTAAAAACATATAAACAGCTCAAATCTGGCATTTTTACAACCTTAACCTGCAACAAACCTGCAACATTTACCAGGTATGCAGTTTAGCAAAGAGTGCTACAGCAAAGTAGCTATCACTGTAATTTAAAGCAAAACCAACAGCAGCTGTAGAGCAGCAAAGTGCATATTATTGGCACACGAAAAAAATCCCTTTTCACTTGAATAGGAAACCTTGACAAAAACAAGATATCAGCATCTGCAACAGGTTGCAGTGCTTAACAAGAAGCAAATGCAACTTTTCCACTCGATAGCAAAGCCTGTGCAAAAAAGATGTCCCCACTGACCGTGATCTGAGTGTTAATGAATGATGTTGAACTCCTATAGACTTTAGTAAAACCAATGCATAAAGACATCCACAGTGAGTTTCTTTGAGCTAACCAGCTTCCTGGCCACCCTGAACATCACTGATGGAAAGAGGCAGTGGTGGCTGCTGTGCCCTATCTAGAGGGAGGAGAGCAGTGTGCTCCTAGTGATGTATTTGCTTTCTCTATGGCCCAGTTTCCAGAGGTGAAGAACGATATGAACAATAGACAAGTGATGTTAATTTAAACTTTTTTTTTTGGGGGGGGTTGGGTGGAACCTTTTCTCTGCTAATGGCATAGCTGAATTTAAAAAAAAAATAAATTCTGAAATTAGGAAATATTTTCCTTCTTATGCTAAGGAATGTGTTTGTTTGGATTTCAAACTATGTTTGTTTCAAAAGTCCTTCTTTTTGTTTTTCACTAAAAAAGGCACATTTCAAAATATCTCATTTGGTGCTGAACAAGTGATACTTTTAAATTGTAATAATTTCATTTACTTGGGGAAAAAAAAGGCGGGGAGAGTGGGGGAAGGAGAATGGTGAGTGGGAAATAATCTGACCCATTACAGAAAGTGCCCTGTGTACAAGCTTCCACAAATTACTGTGCCTGGTCAGACTGGATGCTCCAGGATTAGGACTCAGGCTTCACAAGCTCCATTTATCCATTTTCAGAGCAGACAAGAGACGGACTTGGATTAAGCCTTCCAAGGAAGCCTTCCTTTATTCCTCCTGCTCTCACAGCAGGAATTGGTTCAGCGATCAGATGGGCTGCAAAGAAAAGCTGTGTAACTTTACCCATGTAGAGTTTTGGAGCACTGTACACAAGGAGCATTAGATTTTATGGGTCCTGCAGAATACTAGGGGATACTAATTTTACAGGTGCATTCTAAAACCTGCAGTCCCTAATATCAGAATGCCATTAAAAATAATGCACTCCTTATGCCCAGGCAGTTAATTTAATATTAAATCAATAAAACATTTACTAGGGCTGGTGAGGGGCCTGGTTGCTGACAGCAGACTCAGCTCACAGCAACAAATGTCTCCTCACCCTTTGCAGACAACTGCTGGTTTACTGTAGAAGATGTCTTTGGTCCTGACAAATAGCCTCCCTAAGCCTTAATGAGTGCAGAAATTCAAAACACTCATGGGACATTTATTAGCAAAAAAACACAGCAGCCTTTTGGGAGATTTGGATTGACAGCAGCTAAGTTCAGCCCAGTTTGTGCAGGGAATGCAGAATTACTCTTTTGTTTACATGGAGATTGTAGCTCTTTGCAATTGGTTTCATTGTTGGGATATGGAGACTGTTGTGAGAGCTCTTTCCTATGATGAGTCTAAAATGACTCCACCAGGTTCCCAACAAAATACTGAGATGGTGGAGGTCACTGGGATGCGATCCATCACCACTCTACCTGCTGCTTAGCATGAACAAACCACCTGGCACATCAACCTTCCTCTTCCACAGTATCTTCCAAATTAACCCAAGCAGAAAATACAGGATTTTGCCAGCACATCTGAGAGGCCATGTGCTAAGGGGTAAGATTAGGAAACTATGTTGTTATTTGGATTTTTTTCCATTTTGTAAAAGAGTAGAGATCAACTCTTTATAAAGAATCTGAGAAATGATGTAGAACTTCTATAGCAACTGCAAACAAACTCCTCACACAGATCAAATTTAAAAAAAAAAAAGGGAGAAAATGGAAAAACCAAAAGTGCCAAAAAGAAAAAAAATGACCAAGCTCACACAGAGTAGCAATCTAGCACTTCTCTACGAAGAACTGACATTTCTGAGTTAAACAGATACCTTTTATCCAAATGGTATTGTGTGGGAAGTCCAATTTTCTGTAAAAACTACACAAGTTTTTTCCCCCAGCATTATTCTCAGAAGTTCAGCTCTGTCCTGAGCTGACAGAACTCCAGAGACCCATGACTGAGGACTTTCACTCAAGAAAGCATACTTGGTACACTGACTTCTATGAGAATGGCAGCATACACTGATTGAGACATAGTCCTTCCCAAAACACTTGCAGCAGGCTTGCCTCCTCAGGGAGCAAGGACACAGGTAGCTGGTGAAGAGAGAGCTAGTGGAAGAGTCTGGTCCAGGCAGGATGTGCCTGCCTGGAGGACAAGGTGCTTCCTATGCTTTCCCTAAACCCTAACTACCTGGGACAAGTCCAGGCCTGGTCCAGCTCTGACTTGTCCTGACACTGCTGACATTATTTGTGCAATGAGCCTCTATGCTGCACTTACAGGAACACTTTAGCTGTAACCCACAAAGCCAAGCCCAGTCAGAATTAATATTGAACTCAATCCCTAGTAGCTTCCCTTAGACATAGGCATTCCAGCACATGTAATATGATGAAAACAAATTTCATGCCATGAAAGAAGAAATATGGGTGAGGTCTGGGAGCATAGTTAGGATGTGGTTTTCATAAGCACTCAGTGCTGGCTTAACTCTGCTCCTATTACAGTCAAGCGTAAGAAAGCCCCATTGACTTCAATGGGAGCGAAATTAGGCCAGCACTGAGTGGTTTTGAAAATCCCACCCTTGGCTTTTATATAATGCAGAAAATAAGAATCACATGCAAACCTTCAGAGGGTAACTGGCCTATTAAAATACATATAATTATTTATTTCAGTCACCATTTTAAATTTGAAGATTTGTGGCACTGATAGATACGGCCTGACAGTAGCAGGGGAATGCTGAGTGAGACACCAGGGAAGTCAGAGCCAACTAAAAGCAACGCGCCAACGATGTTCTCAGTTAAAAAAATAAAATCTTTTCAAAACCCAAATGTGTTTGTAGGGATTTCACTTTTTAGGGTAAAGAAGAACTTTCCGTTAGAAAGATTAAAGTCTCCTGGCCCCATCTAACAGCCTACCTTTATATTTTTTTGTTCATCCTGGCCTGGAAAATAAACAAGTCTCTTCATTTCCCCTCTGCCTTTGGAATGAACTCCACAAAAGCTGTGTAGGAAAATGTGGACTAAAGATTTTTAACCATTGGCCTTTGACAAGGAGGTGTCAATGTCCTGGCTGGTCATCATGGTTCTGTTAGTATCAGAGGTACAAGATGGGGACAGAGCTGAAGAGGCAGGATTCACTGCCTCAGTCTGGAATGTTTTATTCACCTGCCCACGTTCCAGAAGAGGAAGAATAGGAATGAAACATTGTTTAAAGAGTGTAAAACCCCAATCTCTTCCCTGAAGTGGAGCTTTGGAGCACATTGCCATTTCCTTAGAAGGTATCAATAGGAAGCAGAGGCTGGCTTCCAAGGGGTCTGCACCCCTGTGGCCAAGTCTGGGGGACACACAAGCCTTTGCTTATCACTGAGTGCATGGGGACATGGCATGCCTTTGGCACGGCAGTGAGTCGGGAATGACTCATGAAGAGGACAGACTCATTCTCAGATACTCAGGAAACTCAAAGAGATGAAGAGGACAACCAGAACATAACACAATCTTAGTTGTGCAAGAGGAGAGGCAGCTGGATTTATTCCCTGGTACCAACAAAGCAAAACATAGGGGCAATACAGTATTGCAGGGCTTTGCCATCATCGGACAGAGGGATACAGACACTGACCTCTTGCTTTCTAACCCCTAGTCCTCCAGCTCCAGCTGACCGTGGGATCTCTCCACTTGTCTTGAATGGAAAATGCAGTCAGCTTAATCCTGATGCTGTCGGCAGAGCATTTATCAAGTCGTTGTATCAGGTGGGGACATAAACAACACGCCTCCTTTGGAGCCACGCAGTTAGTTCTCTCATCACTCCCTGTTCATCTCTCTCTGCCTTGCCCTGGGCCTAGACATGCTGATCACAGCATTTTGCTGATGCCCTGGCATCCGTTTGGCTCATTGTTGTACGCTCCTGTTGTTAAAGCATCAGGACCCTGCCATGTAAAGCCTTACAAAGACCCTTCACACTATGTTCTTGCAGTAACAGGGATCCATAGGTCAGGCTCAACCACTCATGGTCAGACTCAGATAACAACAGCTCTGCAGAGATCAGGTCTAATCTCTGCTCCCATTATTGCACAGGTGTTTAGCACAAAAATCATCATGCAGAAGCCATTAACAGTGCTGGGGGCAGGGACTGGAGTTCTGGGAAGACATTGTCATTCAACCTAGGTTTGGGCTCCCCATTCAACTCTGAAAGCATGGTGGACATTTCTCAGCCCCCTGCTGAAACTACCCATGATGAGGAGACTAAGGACCCTAGACAAGGTCCCCGGCATCCGCAGCCCAAGTAGGCTCTTCTTCTGCCACATGAGATGTGATCCCTGGAGACTTCAGGCTACTGGGGAAAGGATGATTTTATCAAATATTTATGCCATAGCAGATACAGGAGACTTTTTGCCAGGTTCCTTCACTCTTTCCCTCCCTGTGTTATTTACACAGATGTTTTGCCCAAGGCTTGTCATCAACTTGGGGAGGGGGAAATTGGGGAAAAAAAACAAAACACCAAAAAAACCTGAACAAGTTGGAGAAATTACAAACAGTAAATCTGGTGCTTGCTAGGCTGAGTCCAATAAGTTGCTGAGGTTGTACTTTTCAGATTCAGTCTTAGGCTCTTGTAAATTTTCAGTTGTTTTTAACCCGCCTTTCTGAGTGAGCCTAGGAATGAGAAAGTAATCGTTTCATCAGCTTAGGCTGTATAAATCTCCTTGGGGTTTATTATTTGCTGTTTCATTTTACTGGCACAAGAGCTCCTACGAAAGTACAATAACCTACTCGTTGATTTACAACCTGGAAGCAGGCACTCGCTGAAAAACTGAGCACACAGCACCTGAGGAAAAGTTCACTGAGTTAATTGAAAAGCTTCAGGAAACTAGAATTCCTTGCAGTGATACTGTCTCATGCGTCAGTCACCAGTTGTAACTCCAATTTTCTGCTTTCGTAATAAGAATTCAATTGATATCCCCAGATATAAAAATCTGCAGCCAGAATAGCAGCACATTTATCATGAGCAGGTTTAAACCTTAGAAGAGAGCTCCATGCATGTCTCAGCAGGGGTTTAGTAAGTGCTGTGGGTGCTTTTTCCTCTTTATAGGAGCGTGCTTTTGTGTGTACACCTATACATATGGACACACAGACATATATATATCCTCCAAGGAAGTCTAAGATTAGAAAAAGGATGTTATCCCTGGAGAGTTACTCCTATAGCCTGAGTTAAACATTGCTGTCCTCAACCCTTTTTTCTCTGTTTTCTTCTTCCACTAACCCCCCCCCATCTCCATCTTTCTCTCACACACAGACTTTTCCTGCAATCCTAACCTCTGCCATTGCTTATCAGGTAAAAGGGGATATTCTATAAAGTGGATGGTTGCCTTTGATTGGAAACACAAACACACTGCAAGCAGCATACTCCTTTATATGAACACCTATCTACATACACCCCAGAGACAACAAAGCCCATTTATTGCCTTTTGGACATCTACATGTTGCAGTTCTGACATGAAGGTGTAGCCAAAATAGCATGTTAGGGAAATACTGGGCATTATTAACATATCTGTTTTCTAGAAGCTATAGAGGGAAATATGACCAGATCCTACTGATCAGAAAGTCTTGTTCCCATGGGCTGTAGGAAGGAAGGTGCTGGCTGCAGCTGTCATTGGGGAGCCTGGCCACAAGTCTCCACAGGCTCCCTCCCAGGAGAAGAAATGTAGGAAATAAAAATTCTCTTCATGGAGGAAACATGGGAAATGGCAATTTTTTTGGTCCAGACATAGAGATTTCCAACTCAGGTAGGTTGCACACTACCTTTAGCGGGGCTTGTATTTTGTAAGAATAGGACTTACTGTGCAGTGTTGAAAAAACTGCAAATACTCCACTTTCATGCCCCAGTTTTAAGATCTCCTATGGATGCTAGTATGTATCATCCCTGAAAACAAGGCCACTTTGCTTCCTATACCTAAGAAACAGGCTCTGCATCATCTTCGGTGAGAGTTTATCTCAGTTTATAAGCTCAGTGGTATACAAGGTCCCCAACAGGGACTAAATTGTGCTTATAAAGGTGGCAGGCACTTGTCCAACATAAACATTCCCATGGAGATTTTACATACATTAGGGTAAAAAATAACTTTTGTTTTTTTCCAACCAGTTTTAGGCAATATCTGGCTTTATATACTCAGAACTGGATGGAGTTGGTTTAAGAATTCTGTTTTTAAAAAGGACAGCCCTGCTCCTGGACGAAGCACAAGTGATCATTTTTGCCTCTTGCATAGCTGAAATCTGCAATTCCTTTCCAGATGCAAACCACAAAACACAAATAAGTCAGCATCCTCACTACAACTTAAACTTTAAATTTAATCTATTTCTGCATTCAACAATCTTCATATTCACCCAACATACATGCACATAATCACACATCCATATGTCCAATTTACAAACAAAATATGTATTAGAATAACACTGTCACCTAAATGGGGGCACACCTGAAAACTTGACATCCCTTCTGCGAAGGCAGATAACCTGTAATGCTCTTTGTGTGAAGCCAGTTCTGCAGTTCTCGTTTTCTACACCCCTGTTGGTGACCCCAGCACGAATCATTTCCTGATGTCACCCAGCAAACAACAAGGTACGGATCCTAATTTCCATGTATTATTTTGTAACTGAGAGCTGACAGGATTTCTCCTGGGCCACAGGGAATCCTTGCAGCTGAACTCTTAATTGAAACGCCCGCCACGAGCACCAGTCTCAGGGACCACTACAGGCTTATATGCCATGGCTTCATGAGAGACCACTTATGCAGAATTTGGGACCAGCAGCAACACAGCGCAACCTTAGCACTGTCTGCATCAGATCAGGTTGTTTTGATGCTAATGCATACCTCCCTTAACTTGCTCTGAGTCTATGCCAACCTGAGGTTTAAGAAAAAAAAAAAAAAGAAAAAAAAAAGGAAGTAAAACTGATAGCAGCTTCATTATGTCAGCTAACTTTTGCCCTGTTGCCTTATTTAACAGTCTTATTTCTGTTAGTAGAACACATTGAGCACAGGAGTAAAACAGCTCAAGTATAAGAGACCAAAATCACTTCTTATATTTGTTAAACTTTTGATATGGGATAATTTCTCCATGCAAACACGCTCTGAAGCCAGTTGTGAGTAACACACTGCTATAAAAAGCTCCCTCGGAAACTGGCCCCTTACTCAGCACTGCCAGAGGAATCATAGAATAACCTAGGTTGGAAGGCACCTCAAAAGATCGTCTGGTCCAACCTTTCGACCAAGAACAGGGACACCAATGCAGGCTGCACACCTCACTTCTGGTCATGAGTGTTTGGTGAGAAACACCAGCCTGCTGCTGGTTATAGGGAGACTTCTCACATCATCTGCCACATGTGATCTGGGAATGCCTCTTCCTAGAGCTGCTGAAGAGCTAAATATAAGTTTTCAATGTGTTTCAGATGCACGTTGGTACTTTATGCAAAGTGTCCCTCTCTCACTTGAGACCCTCTATTTTTTCTTTTTGAACCATTTGTCCAAGTCTCACCAATTTTAGCTTTTTAACACAGAATTGTCAGGGTTGGAAGGGACCTCAGGGATCATCTAGTTCCAACCCTCCTGACATGGGCAGGGACACCTCACACTAGATCAGGTTGCGCAGAGCCATGTCCAGCCTGGCCCTAAAAACCTCCAGGGATGGGGCTTCTACCACCTCCCTGGGCAACCATTTCACCTCATGGTGAAGAATTTCTTCCCAACTTCCAATGTGGATGCAAATAGCTGTGATATTGAAGGAGGATATCTTGCAGGAATGTCTGATTTCCAGTAGCAGACTAACACAGTAATCCTGTTGAGCAGTGAGCACCCGTAGCACTGCACTCTACAAGAATAGCCAGTCCACCGAGTCAGTACAAAGTACTCTCATATTAACCTGCCTCTGAAGTTTAGGTAAACTTCCTGATCACTTAGACTTTCAATTTATTTTTAGGGAACTATTTCCAGTAAGTGGTTCAAGATGGATTCCAGATTAACTGGAGGTCTGGGAATAAAAAGATGGTCACAGGAAAGCTGGGTTCAATTCTTGCCTCTGCCACAGACTTCCTGTATAAATCTGGATGCACTGCACTGGTGGGGGGTGGCTTGAGGGATATTCACCCTTCTGACTCAAAACATCTAATTTCAACGTCTATAATAAGAGCTCAGTCTTCCATTATAGCCAGTGGAGTGAGCTGGGGTGACTCAGAGCACTTCCAGAAGGGGTGCACTCATCGACCATATAGGGAGCACAGGCTCCTAATTTAAGAGCATACATCAGACTTCTAAATCACCTCTGCCCTTCTGACATCCTTAGGGCTCTGTTTCTCACCCATGAAATATGTTTTGAATTAGCAACCTGGAGAAAGTGTTACCCAAACTGAGTTTGAGCATCAGTCCTCTGGCTCACGAGAGATACAGGAGACACATAAGGCAAGAACACATTTCTGATTTAAAGTTTGTCATTGGGCTTTTATCAACTTTCTGATTAAAAAAACCCCAACCAACCCTAATCAAACAGCAAAAATTAGAAAATATTTCAAGCACATTTTTATAAATTTACTTTCCTTCCCTCTCCCCCTTTTATTCTCTGTCCTGATAGTTCTCTCTGGAATCTTTAGAATGCAGGGCAACTGCAAAAGTACTTCTGGTGACTCTTGTCCAAATACTGTCACAAAATTTCTGTGCTTCATGAACCATCCCCCAAAGCTAACATCTTTCCCATCGGTGAAAAACATAGTCTGTGTATGAAGCCAATTCAAATTCTTTTATTTGAATATTCTTCACCAGATATACTCTGTAAGGATATTTTTTTGTTCTTGTTCACCTTTTATTATGAATGACTGAAAATATTGCTCTCTATGAAATTATTTGAGAAGACTGTGAAATGCCCAAGAAGAGAGAGCAACAACATGGACAAGCATCCAGAATTGTAAAATGCAAGGCTTCACATAGATCAGATTCAGCTCTGAACAATAAATATGTTGTGCATTCCTGGGGCTTTTTGTGTGTGTGTCTGTGTTTCTAGGGTTGTTTTTTTTTTTTTTTTTTTTTTTTTTGTAGGATTGTAAACTTTCCCTTCACAACATCCCATTTGGGATTGGCAGTATATTGGTATCTGAAGATTGCGCTACTGAGCAGCTACTCAGAGTCCTGCAATGATAAATGAAACCAGAGGAAACAGATCATTTCTGCTATCAGGGTCACTGTTGTCAACTTCTACCAGGGCAATTGACTTGTCAAGTTGTCTCTGAAAACCCAAGCTCAGATTTCATTTGCCTTTCACATTTTTTTTTCAGAATTGTATACAAGGGCCTCTGAGCTTGTCTTTCACCCAGTGCTTGGGGAAATTCCAGACACCAATCCTCTTCATAAATTGCAGAGGAATAGATGAGGCTAACTCCAACATGAAGCACTCTTACTGGAGCAACTGCGTAGAAATATTAAGTACAAGAAAAGATACAATAGAGATGTGCATATGAACAGATGGGGATTTGCTTGTGTGTCATTGTCAGACACGAGCAAGATCTTAAATGGTGAAAGGTCATTTGGAAAAGCCACAGGACTCCTAGCATCAAGAAGAGGAGAAAAACAAAGCTCTGGCACTGAGGCTCACTGCATTCTTTTGAATATCAAATCCACCTGCTAGAGGAGTAAAGCAATAACCACACACAGCCCAAACCCACTAATAACATTTCTTACTTTTTTTTTGTTTTTAAATTTATGTAACATACATCTGTAAATATATAAGGTAAATAGAAACCAAACCAAGATCATCACTGCATAATAGTATTCACATAGCAGAAGAGAGAACCTCCATTTTAATCAGCTTCAATGCTAGAAGAAATAGGTACTGCCAGGGAGGAAATGTGAAACCATTTCAAGCTCATCGCCATAATGCTTGGGTCATGCTGCTACCCAAATTAGTGTTTCAGTTTTCCAAAAATGCTTTGGAGTGTTGTAGAAACTCAAGCAATCACTTAAGGGAAATGCTACTGTTACTAAAAATGTTCCAGTTCCAAACCCAAAATTGGTCCATGGTCAACTACAAGATTTCTTTTGTTATTAAAGATGACTTTTGGTGGTGATGTTGCTGCTGCTGCAATTAAATTTAGAGGTTTCAATTATGATGTTAACATCCTTGTTTTTATTACTGATTAAATAAGTAGTTCAGTTCCTGCCCCAGCCCCAGCTACACTGCATCCATTTTTCCATGGAAGACCTCAGTTTCAATGAAAATCATTTCTGGAGGAAAAATGCTCTGTTGGAAAATAATGACCAACTCTTATAATTATGGTTGAAAATCCAAACACACCCAGATGTACCGTAAGCCCTTGTTATCTTTGGGATGTCTGAGCTTTTGTGGTGTCCTCCTATACAGCCATGGCACTTCGAGTGGAGAAGGTGAAGCAAGAATACGTGTAAGGAGTTTCTTTGCATGGCCCCACAAGAATGCTCTTTCCCTCCACCCCCAAAAAGATGCTTTTCCTCACAATTCCATGCTCTTTACCACCTCACCCCTGGTTTACCCTCTTGTCATTTCCTCCTGCCCTCTTCCCGCCATATCATGTTTCCAGTTCAAAATCTGTAGATCCACAACTGTTTAAAAAGCAGCTCAAACTTCCAACTTATAAACATTGCTTCCTCTGCCTCCTGAATTTATTTTAATAGCTGATATTTGAGCCCAGGGGATTGTTTTAACTAACACTGTATAGTCAGAAGGAATCACTTTCCTCCAGGCTACCTCTAGGGTCAATAGCATAAGGCAAGACCCCCTCACATTTCATTACCCAGGGATCAGATCCCCTTTCCCAATCCATCACTCTGAAGCTTTTCCCTCCTATTCCTCTCAGATTTGCCTGTATGATTCATGTGGTGCCAAATCAACAGTATATTTGCTTTTTTCTCAGTTCATTGTTTTTATTTGCTTACATGTTCCCTGTCGTAGTTCAACTCATAAATCAAGGCTAGTTTATTTTTCACAAACCCGTTGAAAGTTTGAGCCAGTTTCCACTGTTATGAAAGACTCCCAACACTACACGTCCTTTAACAGGTGGAAAACATCTTAAGAGGCTGTTTGGATGGGAACCATTTTCTAACTTAAAGACAAAGTAGTATTTATTTATAACCTAATCTAATTCCAAAACAAAGTAACAGTTCCCCGCACCAAATTATCTCCTTATGATACTATCCCACTAACATATGGTTTTATTATTTAAATTTAAAAAAAAGTAATGTTGAAACCATTTCTAGATATTAAAGTAGTGTCACTGATTACAGTGCAACAATGTTCCTGAGATACTTTAACAGACCATTTTCCCTTACAAAGACCAGTAAGTGTCTGTCCTAGTTAAATTTGGCATTATAAAAGCAAGCAAACAAAACCCAAACACACCCCTTCCATCTCTGTTGCTTAACCTTCACTTTTTTAGTTCAGACTAAAAAGCTGTTGATTTACCAGGTTTATCTGTGGAACAACCCCACCCCTTTTCCGGTAACCTAGATTGAAGAAAAAGAAATTGCAATGAAGAATCCACAGTGCTGACTTTTGTATGCATTCCCAAGATCAAAACTTGGCTCAGCAGGCCAAGGTCAGATGGCTGTTGTTCACCTATGCCACCTGACCAGGCACAATAGTACAAGAGAGGAACCTTCCTATATCCCACTTCTTTCTCACTTCCCAAAATATCTAGAGGAGGGCAAACTGCTGCTGTGATACAACACTGATACAGGCTGGGCAGTGACTGGCTTGAGGGCAGCGCTGAAGGAAAGGACTTGGGGGTGCTGGTGGACGAGAAGCTCAACATGAGCCACCAGTGTGCACTTGCAGCCCAGAAAGCCAACCAGATCCTGGGCTGCATCAAGAGAAGTGTGGCCAGCAGGTCAGGGGAGGTGATTCTCCCCCTCTACTCCACTCTGGTGAGACCCCACCTGGAGTACTGCATCCAGTTCTGGAGCCCCTATTACAAAAAGGATCTGGACATGCTGGAATGTGTCCAGAGAAGGGTCATGAGGATGATCAGAGGGCTGGAGCACCTCTCCTATGAAAATAGATTGAGAGAGTTGGGGCTGTTCAGCCTGGAGAAGGGAAGGCTCTGAGAACACCTTATTGTGGCCTTCCAGTATCTTAAGGGGGCCTATGAGAAAGCCGGGGAGGGACTTTTTAGGGCACCAGGTAATGATAGGACTAGGGGGAATGGAAAAAACTAGAAATGGGTAGATTCAGATTGGATGTTAGGAAGAAGTCCTTCACTATGAGGGTGGTGAGACACTGGAACAGGTTGCCCAGGGAGGTGGTAAAAGCCCCATCCCTGGAGGTTTTTAAGGCCAGGTTGGACGTGGCTCTGAGCAACCTGATCTAGTGTGAGGTGTCCCTGCCCATGGAACTAGATGATCCTTGAGGTCCCTTCCGACCCCAACAATTCTGTGATTCTATGAGTGACAGGTCTTTCCCCATCCTGATGACATGACAGGGTGGTTTTCCACTCCTCCCATCTCCATGCTGCAATGGATGTGATCCCTGATACCATCTGATGCCTCTTCCTCTCCCCGGCTAACTTCAGCTTTCTGCTGTCAGCCAAGTAAACTGCTTCAAGCCTTTGTGTTCCTTTACAGTTTCTTCCATGATTGAATGACATTAACCATGGGGGGAAAAAATCTTCTTCTGGGTTAGGACACTAAGAACGTTCACTGGCAGTTTGGCTGATGATCATATACTGCAAGTCAACAGCTTCAGTGTCTACAGAGCAGGAAAGAAACAAAGCGAAAAGCAGGTTGTTGTCCTGGAATCTCCCACTTGCAACTGCAGCTCCTTTCCCTTTAGAGAAGTGACCTACGCTTCTTCCTTACCTTGCACCGGAAACAGGCTCTTGAAGCACTGTGCGTGCAATGACAGCAGGCTTAAGACAGAGAAGACCTATCCCACTAGGATGGGAACAAAGACTTTCTCTGCTGCCAGAGCATAATCAAAGCAGAAAGTCCAGAAGTCAGAAGCCTCAGCTGTTGCTGACCTCAAGCTAATGTCATATTGTTGGATTTAAACAAGTAATGTTGCAAGACAACTTCGAACATGCTGAAAATCAGTTTTCACCAACCATAAAATGTTTAATACATTGAAAATATCTCCTAGTTCTGATGACAACCTTGGCAACTTTTTGTGCTGTGAAAGTTAAAAAAAAATTTAGAATAACAAATAATTAATTTCTGTAATGTTTCATTAGGATTTGGACATATAACCATTTCCCAACACTTTTACTTCAATGAGAATGTTTCTATATGGCATATTGTTTTAGATGGGAAAATCATAACATTTATTTTTAAAAATGCCAGAAGTATTTGGTGTGATAGTTTTAAGCTTTGCTACTTTGCTTTTTCTTCAGATGAAAAATTGACTGAAACTGACCCTTTCTTATAATCTATTTCAGATTTGACATATCAGCATTTTCCAACCACAACACATTTACCTTGAAAAAAATCTCAATCATCCTGGACAGTCACTATGAACTTGTGCTCTCTGCTTGCTTCCTTCCAGTTCTGAGATCATTAGGGTTGTATCCAATACAAGGTTTCCACAGGCCAAGAATCCCTTTGTCTGACATGCAAGCTGCCATCTCGTAGAAAACCCTCTTGCAAGTCTTCTACTTAGTGGAGTTATCAACCTAGTCCTATCATTCAAGGCTTTACAAATGTCCCTGATTTAATCTGCTGCAAAGCCATTAGAAATAATTTCTTCGTCCTAACCACTGATAAATTTTTTGATGAAGATCAGCTCTAATTTCAGTTGAGTATTCACAAAGTGAGGTAAATTCATGCTATTCAATAAAAAGGACAAGAAACACAATGGGAAATTATGAAAGCAGGTTAAAAGCCATCATCTATTTCCTTCTCAAAAAACCAACACACATTCCTTGATAAATTTTCATAGGCTTGGTTCCTAAGATGGTCATTGTACTAATCCTTGTCAACGGGATGAATGAAAGGCACTAGGGAACCATACCCAATTAGAGAAGGGTATTTAGCAATGAGAGCAGATAGCCAGGCACCCAGGAGTCACTGCCATAGGCCTGTAAATTCACATTAACACAAGCTCAAGGAGATGTTTTCTGGACAGCATACAGTGGCCAAACACACTAAGTCAAGCCTTCAATGCCTAGTAGAATTCTGTAGGCCAGAAATACAGATCGCCCAACTAGACATTTCCCAAACCTTTTTAAAATTTATTATTTACATCTACTTTCTGTTTGCCAGAGAAAGAAGCTAACTCTCCCCACAAGCCTTAATTGGGCAAATTAGAATAGCTGGGGGGAAAAAAAAAAAATCACATTTTCAGGCACACAAGCCTTTTTCTGCATGGGTCTGTGTGTCCAAAAGCTGTTCCAGCTGTACAAGTTGACCTAACAAACAAGATTACCTCTACCTGTGAGCCTTTGACATCTTATGCCCATAGAAAGCCCAGGCTACCCCAGCACCATTTAGACATTCCTGTCTCAGAAATATTTTAAGCTTAGTTTTTACCTCTGGGAGCAACAAGGTATTGGAGACAACTTTTAAAAAAGTGTACTTGCCTTCTATTTGTCCCCCACTGAAACTATGACGTAAATCCAATTAGGAGCAGAGCTAGGAAGGTTCAGATTTTTGTATACTCATCTAAAAGAGTAGATTCTTTTATACAGCCTAAGAGAAACACCACAGGATGTTGGTGGATGGTGCCTGGGTCAGAGAATTCCTGCTTGCTGTCATGAAGGAGAGAGATTTGTTGCAGTGCATGCAGACCCATTATTAATTAATTTATTCCAGCTTCTGAGCAATTTTTGAATTGTTCCTGAAATTTTTTAAACTGATTTATGGTCTATAGGGAGAAAAAGAAGCAGAGATTTTGAATATGATCCCTGCCTTTCATTTCATTTCTGTGCATTAATTGCTTGTTGTAATTGGAAATATGAAGTGCATTTGTACTTGGGTCATGTGCAGACAGCTGCCCTGATGTAATTCAATGTACAATAAGCCATCAGTGTGGTACTGTGGATTTGCTTGTTTTAAGGAAGTTAACATACATGGGCTTTGAAATACATGGATGCTTTTGGATGAAGAGATTAAGCTTTTGCTTTAAGAACATTTTTCCTCTTTGGAGGTGTGCATATTAAGGCAACAACCTGAGCTCACGTAAGCATACCCAAAGTCTCACCCTTCTAGTCTGAAGTCAAAGTTTTGGGTAATATTTTGCCTTTTCTATTTCATGGCAGGCCCCAGAATTCCCTTAGAAAGAAAAGGAAGAAAGAAAAATAAAGAAGCATAAATGAGTATCTCTAAAATATAGAGTTTTCCACTTCAGGCTTATCTCTGGTTCTGAGTCTACGTAAATGCAAAAAGGTGCAGTGCAACCACATGATTTTATTGACTTGACAGCAATTTCCCAGGTTATAACTTGCCTTTAGGAAATGCGGCTAAGAAAGTCAGGAACAGTTCATTAACTTCCCTGTTGCTCTAAGCAAGCAGAAAGCAATGGTTCCCACAAACAGCAGGGAAGAGGAATGATTCCATCACTTTATACATAGGTTCAGTTTGAAGGAGGCTCCTATTTGACTAAAAATCTTGCTTTTGATTTTACAGTAGGAACTATTCATGAAGCTTACAGCTAAACAAAACTTACCCTGTAGTTTCCAAGGGACTCAAATGCAAACAAGTCATTATGAGTCAACCGTTCTGGAGAGAAGTAGGTAAAGAGAAACCTTCACAAAGAGCATTGGTGAAGGAAAATTGAATCCTTGGAAGAATCCTGGGCATGTTTGGGAAGCCTTTTTACACAGGATGAGGCATTCAAGAGCCTGCAAACCATCTTTGTTAAGTTCAGGGAAACACTCCAGGTCAGGCTGGATGGGCCTCTCAGGAACTTTATCTAGTTGGAGATGTCCCTAATTACTGCAAGAGGATTGGACTAGATGAGCTTTAAAGGTGCCTTCCAGCCTGGGATTTTGCTTGAAGCTGCATAGGAAAAGCACAGCTCGTTTCTTCTGCTAGCCAATCCATAAGACTGCAAACTTCCAGCAGTGAACTCAGGTAAGAAAGCTTGAGTGGGGAACCTGCATCCCAACCCATACAGCTATTCAGAAAAATCAACATCTGCCTGCAGCACAACTCCCTCATGCAGAAAGTCAGAGCTTCTGTCCCTGTTCTCCACTCAGTGATAGGAGCTTAAATGTCACTGTTGTCTTGAACAAGGAAGAGGTGCTCTTGTGGGTGCTGGCACTGGAGTACAACAGGTGATAGAGAAAATGCAAGATACTAAAATCCTGACTCTGGGCCATGCGTCGTGGCTGCACCAGAGCAATAAGGCAAGAGAACATGAAGTAATTAACATTTCCAGGGACAGTGGTATTTATTTCAAATCTTGTGGCAACCTTTTCAATGAAGAAATAAACTCCTTCATATCTAACTGCCTATAGACCTTAGCCTGAAAGTGTCCTAAGGGAAACTGATTATTAAAACAGAGACCACATAGTAAAAGTGAAACAAATGAGACAGTATATCTGTTTCCAATGTTAAATTCGTTAGAAGTGTTTCTGTCACTTGTAGGAACATTACTTTTGCTAGGTACTGTACAGAAAAACAGCAACAGGCAGCCCCTCTTGTGAACCATCCAATCATTGCAAGGAATATAGGAATACATACATGAAATGTCCACTTAAGATGCCCCTTTCTTCTCTTAAAAAAAAAAAAACATATATATATATACATATATATTTTGTGCCCTATACTCTGTTCTGGTTGTTACTTTAGACATAGACAGAGGTTTTGTTCTTTTTTTTTTGGTTGGTTGTTTTCTGTTTGTTTGCTTGCTTGCTTGTTTGCTGACTAATAAATAAAACCTGGCGTGCTATGAGAAAAGTGATTGCCTCAATAGAAAAATGCCCATTTATGTCATACCACAGTTATTTCAAGCACTGTAGTTGAGGTTGATCCCTTTGAGGCATGTACAAATTGCAAATACACACAAATAATAATGTTCATACTTTTGGAAAACGTGAAGCCCTTTGTTTTGAAAAGGTTGTTCCTATTATTTGTGGCTTGCAACTGTCATCATTATTCAAGCCTCGTCTTCTTTCATGATTGTTCTGCAGCTACTGGGTGCTTGAGAACTTCCCCAAAATTAATATACTTCAAAGAACCAGACATTTTGTATATAGCTTAATTACAGCCTATATAATTAAGTTTTAAAATGATAAAACTCTTCTGTGCCATAAGTATACTCAGACTCTGGCTCACAGACAAGCTATTACATATCATCCAATGGAGTGAAGGGCCAAGAAATTCCATTTCATTAATTGTTTCCTCCAAATCTGAAATGTAATTACATATTTTCCATAGACCTTTGACATTTTCACACTGTGGCTTGGAATCTGATCATACCCTGAAGTAAACTGCCTGGCTGGTCACAGACTTAGTAGGAGAAAAAAAAAAATTGCTAGTGAGGTGTACTTGGCCTTTTTCAGACTGCAGAGAAGGGGAGCAAGCTGTACAGGTCTGGATCAGGTTTCACTACCAGAGCCTTGAAAGGAATGAGGAGGAAATGATGAGCTGAATTCTTATCTCAAGTAATCACTCTTAGAGCAGTCAGAAAAGGCACTGGAAGAGAGGAGTCTCTCTTTGCAGCAGCTGTGGCTGGTTCACATATAAAGTAACAGGATTTTTCAGTTTGAGACTTTTCATGGTTTTGGACTCCTTTTTTTTTGAGCACAAAACCTAGCCTGGGTGAACAGGCAGATCTGACCCATGATCCAGCACTTGGTTGCTCCAAGAAACATCCCATAACGTGGGTGCTGCTAGGAACTGGCATCAGGGGACAGATGCTGTCATTCTCATTCAGGGTGGGCATGTCCTTGGTATAGAAGAAGTTGCAGTGATTTTAGTAATGAATAACTCTTTACTAATGAGTGAACCATGAACAAACTTATTGCTTGAGAATTCACTGACTTGCATCAGTGAGCCCAGCCCACCATTAGCACCATTCAGATGAACATGATGAACATGAGTATACACACACACAGCAGTACATGTTAGCAAACAGCTAGTAGGTTTAGTTTCTTCAAGCAACACATTATACTGTGGTGCAATCAGCCTGGAACTTCAGCAAATGCTCATTTCCCATTAAAATACAATTTTTAACATAACACCATGCGAGATTTTTTTTATCTCAAAATGCTTTTTGTGCATTGCTTTGGATGCCTCGGTTCCTAGACAAAACATAATTCTTCAAAACATTGCTCTGTTTCCTCTTAGTTTTGTGAACGGGAAAACAGCACCTTATTAGAAACAAAATCGATGAGCCTCTGTGAATCATTACTTGGAAGTTGGAAAGGAAAAAAGAAATTTGGCAAGCCTTTAGTCAGTAATATGTGCTTCTAAAACCTACTCTTTGAAAGGGCCAAGTCATTACATTGTGAAAGGTAGTTACTCAGCACGTGCTGTAACTTTTCATAGGGATTTCTAGGCCAAATTTAAAGAGTGCTAATGATTTTGAATGCCAGATTTCAAACTTTACAGCAGGATGAGGTTTTCAACAAGGCTCAAAGAACTCCCTTCCCTCCCCTAGGTCATACCTCCTTTATAGATCTGGATATTTTGGTGCCTTAAAATAAAGTACCCCACATCTTCAGTCATGGGAAGTCTTGGCCTGTGTATCCTTTTCAGTATATTGAGAGTAAACTTTCACTTGAAGCAGTGGGAAAACTCCTGGCATTCACCAAAATATGTTGATATACTGGGAATGTCATTCATCATTAAGAATAAAGAGAAACCACAACTGCAAGTGCCTTGTTCAGCAATGTGAGTGTACACAAGGACGGGGCACACCAGTTCCTTTCAGACAGCCTAGGTCTGGTACTGGGAGCAATCTTGACACAGAAGCTTGGAGCTAATTCTGCTTCTCAATTACCTCATCTAACTCAGCTATCACTACAGTAAAGTCTGTTGAAAGGTTCTCTGACAGTGGCTTACACTGAAGGCTTTAGAAGATGGCATAACCTGAGAGGTGATGCATGCTCAGGGCCAGCACCTACTCACTTATTTTTCTCATTAATTTATTATTTTCATAAACAGTAAAAATACTTGTGATGGCAGGTTAGAGATAACATATAATCAATATCAGAACACAATTCTTGGAGCTTACCAAATATCATAGACAGGTGCTATTGTGGGGAGAGCAAGGAAGATGAACCTGATTCCTCCACTTTCAGTGCTCTGGCCCACAGTGAGCCTGCAAAGCTGAGGCCCTGCAGTGAAGTGGGCAAGCAAGATATCCAGATTTTCTGAACCCCCAGGAACCCCAGCATACATCCAGCCAGTTGTTGGCTCCAAGCACCTGAATGATCTCCAGGTCCCTCATCAGCCATCTGGTTCTCCAGCAATGCAGTTCCACTGCAATTTGAACCCTTCTTTAACATTTCCCAGAGAAAGGGGAGATGAAAACAAAAGGATCATTTACTTCCTCTAATTGAGAAACAAGATAGGAAAACAGATAAGCCAAGGAAAATTGGCACAATTCCATGGACTTCAACTGATCCTAGAGAGGAGGGCAACAAGCGCAGCATAAGGAATACGAGCATTCTACTCTTACTGCCCTGTGATAGTAATACTAGGCTGTTATCTTACATGATTCATCTTGGAATGAAAAAAAAAACCCACACACTTTAAGAGTGAGGTCAGTATCACAGAAATTAATTCACATCAATTTACTCAGAAGGAGCTACCTCAATGCTTTATTCTTTGTCATTCACAATGTGATTTTTTTTCCTCACTAGGATAAAAATAATATAGTGCTAGTTATTGCCAAATATCCACTGTTGAAACTTTGGCCCAGTCAGTTTTTGCTAAGCAAACTTGGCAACAAAATGAGCATTGCCTATGGATAGAGTTTATAATGTGGGAAGTGTGCCAGGATCCTATTGCAGTCTACTTTGAGGTCTGGCGTTTCACCTTCTCGCCCTACAACAAAGATTAAATAGTCTTCTAACAAGTAAAAAATAAAAAAAACCTGATACTATTTTTCTGTTCCCTACCTAGGATTCTAGGGATTACGATCTACAGGAGATAAATTTCAATAATGGCATGAGTAAAAATGTGACTTCACCCGAAGCTAGCAGTACTTCTCCAGGCTGTGATTATTTATGTGCAACACACATGCAAACACAGAGCCATCTTGTAATGGTACAGGAGCTCTCTCACTGGTTTGAGAGCATAAAGAAAAATATGTTGCTAAAAATGCTGTGAAATAATCCAAAGCTACAGGGACTTCTTTTTAAAAGACAGTTAGCAGCCCCAGCATGAGCAGCAGCTGCTGCACAGTGACACAAAGGAAGGACAGGGATACACAATAGAGCTCACAGGTCACCCAATCAGAATAGAACAGACCCCTGAAAAAAAAACCTTGAGGAACAGACCTGATGAACAATGGGTCAAAGGAGTTAGAAAAATTGCAGCAGCTCCTCTGGGCTTTACGCTCTGCTTTAGATCTTCTTGCTGATGAGAGACAGAAGTGGAAGCCACAGCACCATTTTCCCTGGTCAATTCTTGCTGGCAGCATCAGCAAGAGAGGTCTTCTATGTATTCACTGCTTTCTTCTATGAAAAGGGGAAACTAAAAAGGACCAAAAAAATCCTATGACATTCCTCCACAGAGGAGAGTTACCATTCTGTTAGAGCCTCTGCACAGTTCCCACCTTGGCAACTGTGGTAAAGCATTTAGTATTTTCTGGCTGTGACACTGGACACAAAATAAAGAGTAGGATGGGGATGTTCCTCTGGACCAGTTCTCCTCCTTTGCCTCTCTTGAAAGAATAGCCAAGAGGGGAGGGTGTGGGTGGGAACCATGGAAAGATTGATGTAAATTCATTTTTAAAAGCCAAACAGATGAAAATAATTTTCACAGACCCACAGCTGTTCTATGTTTGTTTGGGGTTTTTCGGGGGTTTTGATTTTCTCTGTTTCTCTCTTTTGGACCAAGCCTGAGCAAAACACGGTGCAGACAATAGCCTGAGCTATGGGCAGATAAGTGCTGCATAATCAAGCCAGCAGCACAGCCCCAGCATCTACCTGTCCTGGCAGCCAGCATGCTTCTGAGAGATGAACTTCTCTCCCCTCTTGGGGCTCTTTTCTTCCATGTGATACAGGTTGTCTGGGACCAGATGCCATTTTCAGTGTGTCACAGTTTGCATGTTAACCCCACTTCATACCTGAGGCTTAGGTAAGTTGGAAAGAACGAGCAGCACTGCTTCAGGCCTTCCCCAGCTCTCTGTTGGCACTTTTCAACATAAAACACATTGGGGTGAACAATCCAAAGGGGGAATGGACACAAGTCCTTAAAGTTGTGCTCTGAGGCAATGCTGCCAAGCCTCAGACCACAGAAGTGACAGACAGACTTACAGTCGCATTTATCCTCAGTTATTTTCCTACCAACCAGCCTTGCCAAGATCCAGACTGTGCCACCGTACTTTGCGGAGCAAGACTTTACACTAGTTTTTAAAGGCTACAAAAATCTCTCTGTTTTGGGGCCAGAGAATACATGTTCAGGAACTTACTGTTGTACTCCATGTCCTGGTGCCTGGTAGAAGGGTGAACTGCCTTTTCTGATTCAGGGAAGGCAGGACAGCCCTGGCACACTGGCTCCCCACAGGCATTCTCTGGCCAAGGACTGGGCCCAGTATAAAGTAATGGTGTCTCTGTATTGGTCCCTGCAGATTCTCTCCCTAAAGTCAGCCTGAGCCCATCCTTGGTCCTCACCAGGCTCTGGAACTGGCCTCAAAGAAACAATGGGGAATATAAGATGCTACGAGGCTTTCAAGAGTCCAGGCTGGCATCTTCACCTGCCTAGAGAGGTTCTGAAGTGGTGTTGAAAATCTTGCTCTGAATGTTTTCTCTGAGGCTTTTATTAAATGGAAACATTCAAAACAGCTTTTATAAAACTTGCGGAGCTTCTGAGACCAATACGTTGAGCAGATGTGAGGCACATGGAAAGCAACCACTAAAGGTGACACCAAATGGGACAGATTATGTACATTAAACTTTGAAGCACACTTAGGGCACCTGGGATTAGCAACTTCCATTCCTCATTATATGTAACCATAAAAAAGCACATCTGAATGCCCTGGGACAAGGAACAAGAGGCCCTTGGTGCTGCCCTGCTCAGCACAGGGGTATCGCTTTGCATGCTGTTTATACACAATGGCACAATCTAAAATCCATTTAGAAACTGGGCTCACTTTCTGCTACTAAAGAATCCATCCATGAATTTAATTTTTTGTTGGTTCAGTTACAAAACCACAGCAGTGTGTCGTGTTGGTTTTCCCTGAGCACCAATAAAAAAAATCTTTTCGATAAAAGAAAGAGAATGAGAGAGAAAAAGAGAAACAGAAAGAAATGGAAAGCTGACCTGGTATAACCTGCAAGAGCACTGAACCTCAGCAGTGCTATATAAAGAGTTGAGAGGCAACAAAGCCAACTGTTGAGCAAATGCTTGACTGTGGCTGTAACCAGCAACCATCAAAACCTGTTTATGACAGAATTTCTGCTTCATGAGAACAAGTACAATCAACTCCCCCTACATTAAAAACTGGGTTTTGACAGACAGATCACTGAGGACAAAGAATGGCAGCCCCAGGAGTAAAGCTTAGAGCTCTTTCCTTGCCTTGCTGCAGGCCCAGTCCTACTGGTATGAAGGCAATACGGCCAGCTCCAGGTATTTATGGTGCAACACTGCCATATTACTCAGAGATGTCAAACAATCTGTGCTTCCTGTTTATTTACAGACTTTTTTCTATTCTTGTCTGATTTATAGCCACACATACATCTCAAGATCAACTGTTATTGGCATGAGTGACCTGCGATCCTATTTGACCTTTGTCCAGTCCTGCTAGTTTATGCTCACCTGCAACTAAGCTGAAAATTATGTGAGGTGAAAATTACCATTAAATACTGTCAAGGCAGTAGCCTCAGTTATATGAAGATCATACAGGCACCACAGAGTGGTGCAGTCACAGAAAGTGGTCGCTGCAATACATCAGGTGTATGGAAAAAAAATATCCACATGGCCTAACTCAGGGCCATCAAATCCTGGTCACACTGCAGTACGTCCTGCCTGGGTTTCCAAAATGATGCCTATGGTGGGCAAGTATAATAGTAAGTAATTCAGTCATAGAAGTTTAATTTTCAATTATATGGACTGGTTGCAATTTTATACAACTGCAAACATTGTTGTAATTATATTGTTATGGACTTGCAATAAGAAATAAAATGAGTATCTCTAGTGCAAAATAAACTTAAGCACATAACATGAATTCTATATTTTACAGAGCTGGTTATTTTTTTTGAGAAACAGTTGAGTTCTGCACTTTTGCAATTATTTCTAAAAATATGAATTTGCTTAAATGCACTTTTTAAGAACAAGCAATTAAAGACAAGGAAACTATTTGCTTTAGAAAGACATTATTTTCCCATTTCAGTTAAGAAAATTAATTTTCAAAATGCCAGCTGAAATGTTTCTACACATTTTTAGTATTTGAGAAAAATGCAAATGGAGTAAAGATAAGAATTTAGGATATTTAATTTCAGTTCCTTATTTTTTTATCAGCCTTAGAAAAGTAAGAAAATTAATCCTATTTTATGAATAAGTGTTTGTCAGATATTTCATCTATTACATCTTATGGGATGTCAATTAAGTGCTCATTTTGGGTATTCATTATCAATTACTGATTGTTGGCTGGCAACCATAATACTAGGAAGCAGTCTCTCGATACCATGAGTGCTGTGGGGAAGCCTGGGTTTTGGTATGAATTCCACAAACATTCATAAACCAGAAACATCTTCCTGGGCAAGAAACATGGTGCAAAATGCCTGACCGGAACAGTTGTCTGGAACTGGAGAGAGTATTTGCACTCTGTCATCTTGGGCTATCTTTAGAGATGCTCTTTAGAGGAACATAAATTCTGCTGAAGATCAAATAGCTTATATGTTGCTAAATCTCTTGGAAGCTTTCAAAAGTCTTCACTCTAGGGCTTGTCTAACTTGGAAGACAAATTAGGCCAACTACCACAGGACAGGTGCTTATCCACATGTATCTACATGGGTGGATAGTGATAGCACCTTTATCACATTCAGCTTAATCCACTTGGGAAGCAAGCCATTAAATAATCTACAGAAGACCACTGAGCATGAGCTTCCTCTCTAGGCAGTACAGTGCTTTGCATTCACACGCCAGCACCTTCTCCCTTCACCCAGGTGCTTGGCCTTCTGATAAGGGCATGTCAATTGAGTGGGAAGTTAGTTAAAATCTCTCAATTCTTATGAAAATTCAAACTGTAAGAGTTTTTATTCCTCCTCTTTTTGGGTGGGAAAAGAACAGCTCACACAACACAGTGCAGGAATTCTTTGGGGATTAAAACGTTGTATGTCATATTTCAGCAGGGATTTAGACAAGCCTCACAGAAGGAATGTCTCCTGCCTAGTCTCCAAATTACTGTAGTGCTTTTGTTGCTTTCTGCTTTCACTGTGAGCTTTCGCTTGGAGAGAAGTCATCTGCCACTAGGATGTATATAAAGAAAGTAGCAAAATCAAACTACTATTTTTTCAGAGACCTTTTTCTTTCCAACCTGTCAGCAGAACAGATCTTACATAGACACAAGAAAGCTATTATGCTAATACTGTTCCGAGGACAAGAAAAGTCCTCTCCCATTCTCATTAACATTGTACAAAGTATTTCAGGCTTGCAAGTGCTATCAGAGAGGCTTGACGGACATGACTGACTGTTGACCCAAAATACTGGTGAGGACTGGAAAACAACCAGCTGAAGCTTTCTGAATGTGACTGTCAGCATGAGTGCCAAAGAAAGCATCAGCATCTGTTACTTCATGAACCAATGTTTGATTTGCAGATACACAAGTCTAAACCCTGTTTTCAAATAGGCTTAGTCACCATGAAGTGATTTAGGTACCTCAGAACATTTGAGGTGCTGGCATTGAAAGTTCAATTTTCAATGGAAGTGAGTCTTGGATTATAAATTTCGAAGTGGAAATTCCTGTTGCAACAGCTATTGCAGGAGACCAAAAGCTCCTGCAAAATAAATTTCCTCCAGCATAACCCCTACACCTCCACTCAAGTCATTCAGACAAAGTGAAGTGAAATAGTGATAGCCTAAGTCTGATAACAACTGCTAAGATGGGAAATGCAGAGATCTCAAATTGGCAGCAACATCAGGGACCATGCTAATGAGACAGCATTTAGGATGTAGGTAACTTACTGCATGTGTATTAAACAATTAAACACACAATCTTCTTGGCCCATAAGGAAACCACAAAAGTCATCAGCCCTAAGAATGAGCCTGCACACAAAACTCTTATGGGGAAATAAGACATTCACATAATACAGAATAATTCCGTAAACAGTCCAAGCGAGAACAAGAGGCTTCAGTCCATATTTGTTAAATCAGATTTTCTTGCCTGTTGTTCAAGCCATTCAGCAGAAATGCACTGCATTATACCTACCCTGAATGACTGTTTCTATAACATGTAATCCACAAATTCTATAAAGGCAACTATTTTCAGAATGGTTGTTGCCACAATTAAAACTTCAGCTGTGTGCAAAAGACTGTTCCTGAGTCCACACAATTTTCCAGTTTCTTGACACCACAATTCAGAAAAATTAACTGCTGAAATCCTTTGCTGTGAATGGGAAGAGCTGCTCTGTCAACATCCTAGGAAATGAACATAGCTTATACCCTGGCAAAAATGACAATAAATCCCAATCACAGCAAAAGTAACAGAAATGCAGGAGAAATTCATGTCCTTTTCAGTAGAGGACTTAACATATTAGTCTGTAGAATGGGTAGTTACAAAAATATTGAACTGAAATGGCAAACCCTTGGATTCTGAAGTCTAAAACAGCTCTGAAACTGAAAGTGGCAAGTAAAGTCTCTAATAACTACAAATCAAGCTGCAGGCCAAACTTTGTCATTTAAAAGCCTTAGACCAATATCTGGCATAGCATAATTTGAATTTAATGGGTACACAAAGTGCTGTTTAATTAAGAACTGAAAACGTACCATGAGCATTTAAAATATGCTTCAATTTGCCATTTGCTTTAACATGTACTAATAGCTAGAGCTTGCTGGAAATGCTCCACTGGGAGAAATTTTAGAGTGAGGAAAGCTCAAAAAATTTCACCGCGAAAATTGCCATTGTATTAGCTATAGAAAGCACAAAAAACCCCACCAATGAACCTCCTGAAGGCAAAATATTTTGTTTTGAATCAGTTCAGTATGAGTGCAAAAAGCTTCAGATAGGTAAGTTCATCTATGATGACATCTTGCCCGATATAAGTGTACATTTTTCTGATCACTAAAACCTCAGAGGTTTTTTTGGCAAGCTGAGCTCTTCACTTGAACTGCCTAAGGGACAGCACCAAAATCTTTCTACCTTAGGTCAGCTGGAAGATGCTTGAAGAATTATGTGCTTTGCCTCATGGTGGCCTCTTGTCATTACCCATACCTGAACTAACCCCTACTTAAACAAGCAGAAAAAAACAGAAAAAACGTCCACAAAACATGAAGAAAATCTTTGACAGGAAAGATAATGTGTGACAACCTGAACACCTGAAGGCTTTTTTTTTTTTTCTTGTTAAATTCGCAATAGCAACTGTGGGTCTGAAAGAAAGCTAGGATTGCACTGATGGTCTACCCATGGCTTCTGATACTGAGGACATGTACATCAAAGCATTGTCTTCAGCTATAATGGCAGTTGAGCAGAGTAGTGAGCTCATTCCTGCTTACCAATAAATTTTTATTTGGTTTTCCACTGTGAGATTAGATCATGAAGGAAAAGTTTACCAAATAATACTGTAAAAAGAGATGAAGTCACATAAAATTTTTGTCAGTCATTAAAAAAAAAAAAAAGGGCAGAAACCACCTCTGTCAAACCACTGGAAATTAATTAGCTTTGAATACTCAAATACATAAAGATTTCTGCAGAAACACTTTTGGATGAAAAAAAAAATATTATGCCCTCCAGGGAAACGTACCTTGTCAATCCCTTGTCACTAAATCATTTGCTAACGGTTCTGGTGTCAGGTAAATTGCTGTTTAACCCTGATGAGTTTAAAAATCCTGATGCCTAATGAATTCTCCTATTCATACTGGAGGTTACATCTGCACTCAAGCTCTCTTTTAACAGCCTGGTGCTGAAAAGATCTGACGTAATTTTATTATTTACTAAACAGGTGTCAGTAATCATATCCAGTTATGACAGGCTGCTTGATGGGAACTCTCTTTAAAAGGACTGTCCAAGGTGGCGTTCTGTGATCATAAAAAGGCTAGGCCTAGGTAGCAACAGCCTTGTAGTGCATTTGTCTCTGTGATACCAAAAGCTGGTTAATGCCACCATGAATAAGTCTGAGGATATTTCATAACCTGACAAGGTTAATTCTGTAAGTGTCATTAATGCAGCTCATTTGCTGTGTTCTTGGGGTTTGCTCCATGGGAGGACCTTTTGCTCACATGACTGAGAGAATCCCAATAAGCCTGTAGCCATGGGTGCTTCCCTTCCCCCTGAAATGCACCTGGGATTACGCAGAAGGAGATGGTGTAGCGGAGCTGCAGCATTTGATTAGAGCAAACGGGCACATCTCCTTCAACCCAGTTATTGAGGGGAAGAAGCCAAAGGGATATTTTACTTTAAAAGGTAATTAAAGAGCTCCTGCTGTGATGGTGCTTCACTGACATAAACTAGCCCAAGGCTCCCTGAATAATGTCTGCGTCTCTTCTTGAGGAACCCAGAAACTGAATGTGGCTTCATGACCACTGCTCCTGGACATATGGATGCAGAGTACAGGTCTGGGATGATGCTGATCTCCACCGAGTCCTGCAACAGCCCCTTTGCATAGCCCCTGCTGTACTTGTAACAGATACAGCTCTGCCCTTATGTACCCTTTGGGATCTCACCATAGCCATGGAATAGGTGGGCATGGTTCTGATGCTCTCTAAATTACACCACTTACAGCACCTGCACAAAGCCACACTGGCCTTGAGCTCCTGCTGCTGGAGGGAACACTGTACGTGCCCCAGGCAACAACCAGCTCAACAGGAAAGACTGTTTGGGGCAATCAGGATTTTACTCCAGAAATGTCTTAAGTGCACTGAGAAATAGTATTTGGTGTTAAGAACATGATATGTTAATTGCCTTATGTTCAGTTAGTCATGCAGCATTTGGCTTCTGGAAGTTTGCAAATAAATTAGGTTATATAATACTGGTCCTTTGGCAGGAGAGAAATTTGAGGCCAATAAGGCAGGCTTCTGGTGAACAGTGACACTTGTCCCACATGCAACATGAAGGTTCTCAGCCCGTTGAGCTTATTACTCTCCTAAATGAATTAAACATAAGTAGGATATTGAATATTTCTGGGCTTAGGCAGAAAATGGCTGGTTGAGATAAATGAAATATTAAAAAAAACCCCACAGATTTTTTCTGAAAACTTTCCCATTTCAATCCTGCACTGAAAATATTAACACTCCAGGCTAGACTAAAAATGGAGAAAAGACATGTTTCCCAGATATGTTAACAAACAACAAGCTGTATTCCTTACTGCTAGAAATGTGTTCATTTGACTATACAATTTAAGGTACTAATTTAGCATTTGCATGTCTAGTGTTTGGATTGATTATTTTCATCAGACCAGTAAGACAGCATCAAAACTTCATATGGGCATTTGCACAGATATAAACTGAAGAAATCAGGATAATTTTAAGTTGTGAGTTAAAGGCAACAAAAAAAAAAAAAAAAAAAAAAAAGATATTTGAAGTCCAGTTCAAGAAACCACACTACTATTTATGAGATCTCCATGCAGACATTCTTACCTGGCCCTAGGAAATGCCAGTAGTTTGGTTTAATGCACTTTCCAAAACTCATTATGTTAAATGACACACTTCTTCAGGGCTGAAAAAAGCTTGTAAGCCTGGGAGTTTGTGTCTAATTTTTCCAGCTACATTAATTGCATCTAAGAAAATCCATTACCAAAGACAGTGAAAACAAGCATAGAACCAAAAGGTTTAACTGAGCTTCGTAAAATCAGCCTCCCAACCTTTTTTTTTTTTTTTTTTTTTTTTTTCCTTTTTGCATGCAGCATTGAATGGTAGCAGGAAATTTCAGGGTTTTTTTCCTGTTAAATAGAGCATTTTCTACTTCATAAGAATTAATTTTCCAGGTCCAAGACTATATGTTTTTTAGATTCCCCCCTTTTCTATTTTGTTACTGAGTATTCAGCTCTTCCCTTCTTAATAGGAATTTAATAAGAGCCAGCTGACAAGTGCTCAGTAAAGTGACCAAGCAGCACCTGAAAGAGAAGGGATGTAACATTCATATAAAAGGCCTGAGTACAATCGTTGTTAGTAAAAGGATAACCAAATGAATTCATAATGATGGGACACTTGATTCAAAGCATTTCCATAGCTGTTACACATCAGGAAAAATAGAGAAGTTACCTCATTTTCCCCAATCCTAAATAACCTTATAAACTCACCAAAGAAATTAATTAGCCAATATTTCTTGAAAATTCATAACAAAGTTTCCATTTTTCCATCAGATAATTCCTTAGTGCATTCTGGTTTTTAACTTCCTTCAAGTCTGGATCATTTTTATGTGTGAACAGACATTTTGTGTTTCCATGGGTAATTTCCACAGGTTCAAATATCTTATGTAATTGACATTTTCCTGCTTACAAAAGCTGTCAAACTTTAAAGTAGCAGTTGATTGATAAAACATGGGGTTTGTCTGTAATATAACTTCATTGTCGGGGCTTATTGCTTAAGCTCTGAATACTCCTCTCTTAAAAGTAACTTGCATTAAGGTTTTTTGGGGACTTTGGATTTTTTTTTTTTAAGTATCTATGCTTTAGGTTACTTTTACAGAATAAGAAAAAAATCCCACAGCAACTGCTTTTTCTTTTTCCTACGTGTAGATTTCTTTTAATAATTTGCTTCCACTTTAAAATTACTACTCTCCAAGTACAGAAGCGTAATTCAGCTTTAAATTCAAGTCTTCCAAAAAGTGAGCTTAATAAGCATTCAGCAACATTTATCCTTTCCAATATAGACTATAAAAAAAGAAGAAAAGAAAGCGCTGAGGACAGCACTGACATTTGCAGCATCTACCAAGGATGGAAGCTATACAGGCCATAAAGCAGGCAGTGCAGATGTTTTTTAATAGTAACAAACCTCACAATGGTTACAACAGGACCATTTCTTCTAGTTATGAGAAACAGAAGTGTGATCCTGCATTTCAGCAGAACAGCATCCCAGTTTCCTCTGCACAGGGCAGAACCTGGATGCAGGAGGTGAGCTGGATGAAACCATGATGTGACAGAGTTGCCAAGACTGTGCTCTACCCACAGCCAGACAGATCTCCTGTGGAGATCACCTCCAACAGCCTTTTCTTCTCCCTTGTATAAACCCTCTCTGCTCAGAGTTGGCTTGAAGCCACCCTGTCATAGTTGATCTGTGCTTTAAATTTACTCCACTGTAGCCAGAATTAAGTTCAATTGTTCTGAACAGGGATGGATTAAAGCAAGTGCCGTTGTTGGGGTGTTGGGGTTTTTTGTTTGTTTGTTTCATTCGGGGGTTTTCAGTTTGGTTTTTTGCTCTTTGTATTTTGAGTCTCAGCCCAGATACAGTAGTTTCACATGCCTTTGGCAGAAAAAATGTTCTTGCTTTCTGAAGCAGCTGGTTTTTCACTGACATGATTTCCTGCAGGGGCGTTTTAATTATTGTTGGTGTATCACTTAACTTAGTTATGTATTGCTTTGAAGTTGTTCTTCGTATCTGACAGTAAGAGGATGGAAAACAAACATGACTGTGTTTACGCTCTTCCCCTTGCCCTACATTGGCTTGGTGCAGCCCTTGCTTTGGATTGCACAAACACAGGGCTGATGGAAAAGTAAATCCAAAAGAAGAGGCCAGACAAAGCACATGTACCTGACACCTTTACACTGGTAGATGTTTTCTCTTAAGCTGCCTTTATGAACAATTGAGACATCATATGCATAAACCCCCAAATGGCGGGCCAGGCCCTGAAGACAGAAAATTGCTGAAAACTTAGGGGTGCACCCGTGTCTTAAATGTCTGTTCCCCGCTGGAAAAAAATAGTAAATTAATAAAAATAAATCACTGTTCCTGAACTAATACATGAGCGTCATACTGGGTATGAGAGCTCTTTCACTGTGGTAGAGAGGTGACATTTGCAAGCATCTGCATATAAGCGATGATTGCATGAAGCTATAGCCCCACCATTCATAGAACAGAGGCAGGAAAAAATCGTCCTTGTATAGCCAGGGTTGAAGGGCTCAATTCTTGCCAGATAGCAGCAGAGTATGCACAACATACAGTGGGCTGCTGAAGCCTGTCCTAGGCTGTCTCCTGTTACTTGGATATTTCTAGTGGATTTAAGTATCAAGGGCCAGATGATACATCACTGTACTGAATGCTAAGCCTCTGCTTCAAACACATTCTACCTCCTCCTCATCCAGACAACAATTAGTTAAGATCCTCAGATGTTTTCTTTAAGTTAATCACCACATACATATTTTCTCTCTGTTAAAAAAAAAAAAAATGATGATGATTCCTGAAAGAGAGTGTGACAGCAGCCAGATAAAACATTCCGAATTATCTGCTGTAAAGTCTGTGCACAACGAGGCTGTAAACTGGGGTATTCATTTTAGGGGGACCCTCCCTCATCATCTTCTATGAATTTGAATTGTTTTAAAGTCAGATAGAAGATGTCTTGTAGGTTCATCCAGATCTTCTCCCTACCTACTACAGGCAACAAGAGAGGGTACTATGAGAATACTTTCTAGCAGAGTCAGTTATTATTAATTGTTTCTTCATTAACAGGGCAATTTCATTCCCATTCTGACTCTCCCATTGAGAATGGAAATTCTCACCTTTCAAAAGCAATCTGAGCAACCCATGTGAAGATTTTAACATTTGTGGCTTGGGAAACTAAAGATGAAAGACATGTAAGACCTTTTACTAGGGATTCTCTTCTACTGTGGGATGATTACTATATTACTTGCTACATGTGCCATCTTCCAACTTTGGAAGACAGTACTGGGGAGACCATTGTGCTATAACTCAGTTCTTATTTTAGGGCTTTTGATTTCCATGTGATTTTCACCACCACAGTTGAGGTCCCAACCTGAAAGCTTTTAAGTTGGATAGTTAAGGTGATATTTACATTTCGAACTTCAAAGAAGGGTCACAGTCCTGCATCAGGGTATGCACAGCCAGAAAGACTTTGTTTCCTTTTTTTTTTTTTTTTTGCCATGCTGAGGAAATACCTTAAAATGGAGGATGCACCCACACCACTAAGCAAGAGCTTGTGGGAAACAAAAGTCCAAATACACAGGAAAAAATTCTCTAGCCAGCTCTCCACTCCTGCCTCCCAAGCTTGCACACCTGCTGTTTAACATATACAAAGAGAGTCTCTCTCCTTTTCTCACAACCTGAAATCTGGAGTTTAGCAGTAAAGCTGAGCAGGACATAAACCTGGCACATCCTCCTGTTTGCTGGTCTGTCTGCCTCCTTGTTTGCTAAGGTTTGTTTTCAGGTTCAAAGCCTTTCCACCATCCCTCAGGGAACAAACCTCATTAAAGAGAAGGACAGGAATCAACTCCTGGTGCCGAAATCTTTCGGCTCACATGCTGCAGTCATACTGCTTGCCCACACTCACAGCCATTACAAGAAAACAGTACTGAAACCCTATTGCTTCAGATCCACAAAACAATCTTTGAACCCAGAGGGATGTCCAGAGATGAAAGAGGAAATGAAGCCGCTGAGTTCCTTCCCTGCCATGACAGAAGCATACACACAAGTCAACTACTTCCTATGGCCAGTTCCACCCTCTGAAATTCTGAGAAAAAAGGGGGAAAAAAGCTCAGCTAATGAGAATTGCAGCACCCTTCATGCCACGGTAGTTAACATTGCATTCATTATAAATCTTCTTTTCAAGGTTTCTGTTACTCAGCCATAAAAATCATTTTGGTTTGAAATTTAGCATCCAAGCTTTCTGCCCAAGAACAATATTTTTGACAGAATTTGGAAACAATTGGTTTGGCAAAGAGCATCTGAAGTTTTAAGGAGTGCAAAAAAGAATAGTGGTTAGTGGTGTCAGATGTTATTATTTTATGCTCTTAAAAATAAGAAATTTACGTTCTGTGGTTGGTACTACTCCATAATTTCTTCTGAAATATTTGGCCTATTCCTAATAACAAACTTCTGCAAATTGCTAGCACCTCTCTAAATAGAAAAATAATGCATTCCTGGGCCAAATCATCAGCTGTTATAAATTAGCTAGTGTCATTGCTGCCCATTTCCAGCAGCTGAGGTATTGGCCCCAGGTGTTCAGCAAAACTCGGTTTTGGTGTGTGCATGTGTCTGGCTGGCTCCATTAGTCCTTAGCTGGGCAGTGCCCAGGAATTTAGAATGCAGATGGTTAGGTAATGTCTTCAGGATCCAACAGAAGTGATTCTGCTTGCATCAAAGCCCGTTGCTAAGCATTGCTTGACTTCGTGCACTGAAACCAACACCTCCACCTAGAAATCAAAGTTTTCTTGGGGAGCACTGTCACACCAGGAAGTTACACTGGCCATGTCCAAATCCAAATTTAAATCAGGCTCCTTTAGCACAATGAATCATACATATTTAGCTTCTCTTGTTTTGCCTATTGAGAAGCTAGTGGTTGATTCATCTTCAGCGCACTTCATGCAGGACCATATATTTTGGAGGCCACTACTTCCCAAGGAACAGCAACTGAAAGGTATTACAGCCAGAAGTAAACAGAAAGTCAGGTATTTGCTTTTGAACTCATGCAGCTTTTTTTTTAAGTGGAATTTAAATATTTTCAGAGAGGCCAATCACAATAAAAACCTGCCTACTCCTTCTCCTTGTGCTGACACAAATGATATTTTCTTACTGAAAATCAGTGCTTGGATGAACGAGTACTTTGGAAATGCTTTGGTAAATTATGAATAACTGAGCAGTTCCTCTCCCATTTGTACCAACCTGCTGAGAGAAACACACACACGTTGTATACAGATCGTACCATGTCACTTTAACAAAGCACTCTGCCTACTGTAAGCCCTCTCAAGCTCCTACTAGAAGGCATTCACCTCTGTATTTCCTTCTCTTTGCTGTGCACTGTATACACACACAGACTAATTAACTGGCTTTCCTTGCAGGCACAACATTAAAAATCAAACGGGACAGAGCAGCTGCCCACCTCTGACACATCTGGGAAGATTCCTCACAAAGCTTTCCAGTTTCTGAACACTCTCTTCTGCCTGCAACAAATGGTGTTGTCTGAACACAGACCTCTCCTTTTTTTTCCACTTGTAATGGCTTCAAGGTGGTCTTTGTCGTTTGCATTTAGCAATTTAGCAACTGCATTTGGCCAAAAGTGGGGTGAAGATTGTGGATGTTAACTGAAAGTCTAGGAATTAAAAACAAAACCTTTGTGTTGTGAATGTGTCTCATTCATACGTCTTCCCAGTGTATTTGGCTTGTAACCTGAAGGCCTTTTATGTATATACAAGAGAACAATAAAACTTATTTTTTCCTCTTAGTTGGGGTAATGTAATAGAGAGAAAATTTAGCTAGTTCTGAATCCTTAAAATTCAGTGATTCCTTCTCTATATTCTTTCAACTACCTCAAGTTTAACATCCACATTTAAAACAAATATTACTTGAATAAACTTGAAGAGCAGTTGGAAAGATTGACCAGTTACCAGGTATGGGTCACTTGGATCCTCATCTAAAATGCACACTGTTACTGCACTTTAATCCTGAACTAAAATTCTCTGCCCCATCAGATCCTCTTCAACAATACATAGCTAATATTTAGCAGGCAGAGTTTCAGTGATGGGACGCTGAAGTCAGCATAGTTGCATGTGTACAACATGAAAAACAACAGCCAGAGGCAGGCTGACCCTCTCATCATGGCCACCTATCAAGGGCTCAGTGGCCATAATAGCCTCCTAGGCTTAAAATGCTACAACTTTACAAATCCACAGCTTTCTACAAATGCTACAACTTTCCTCTTCAAGATTGCTCATCTAGGTAGGAGAGAGACAAACAAGGAGGCTCCAACCAATTACAGTGATTAAATAGCATAACTTTTTCTTCTGATCTTTAAAGCACAAAGGCAAGGCCCTTAACCAGGGCAGAGATGACTCCCCTACAGCCCAGGCTGTTGGTGTTTCTGTCCACAGAGGTTAGCAGGAGTAGGTGCTGTTCACAGGCAATAAAACACTCATTACCAGTGCAACAGGGGCTGGTGTTGGTCACTGGGGACCAACCTATTCACCTGACAAGAGTAGTAAATTACAGAGTGTCAGATGTCAAGAGAACTTCCCAAACACTGTTTGGAAAATCCAGGGACTGTTTATGTTGGGGTGGGGTGAAAGGTATTCATTCCCCCTTGCAATGGGTTAAGCAGCTCTTACCCCTAAGATAAGCTACTTGTGCTAAAATGTCAACAACTGACCTAAATTATTTAAGATATGAAACAACAGTGGCCTCTAGTATTCAAGTTTTAGATTAGGCGAGAGGAGAAAAAGGAAGAGAAGGGATCCATTTTCACAAAATGGCACTATACCATCCTTTGGTCCATGAGATTTTTCTGCCTGGGCTATTCAATCTTCCTGAATTATACTAGAGAAAAAAGAAAAAAAAAAAAAAAAACAAGAAAATTCCCTGAAGTTTTGAAAGTGATCATCTGAAAGCAGCATGGAAAGAAACCCCTTCCAGAGAACAGGTTAAAATTTCAGTGATAAAAATAGCAGCTTTCTGCTTTGACACAGCAGCTATAGCTTGTTCCTGTCAAAGTGGTTTTAAAATAGTATTTCAGGTCACAGCTACAGAAAGCCCTTCTCAGCTACTATATCAGATCCCTGCTTGGTTTTTTCCTAATCCCTGTAACAACAATGGCAGGCTCCTAAAAATATCCAGAGGAGGGAAAAAAAAGATCAATGCATCCATTACTTTCAGAAGAGTATTTGTAGATCCCTTATTTCTCTCTGTGATACCATCACATTTAATCATGAAAGTCGGGCTAAGATTTTATTTGGCATCTGTATCTCTTGTGGTATAGGGAATAGAAATTTTGGTTTTCCAACAGCTGTGGAGAAGGGCCTCAAATATTACATCATTTATCAGTAGTGTTTCCAGAAAAAAAAGGAAACATTCCATGAAAACATAATTTACTTGTCTTAATAATGTAAGCACAAATTAAAGTGGAGAAATCCCTTCTGGCAGGATTTTTGACAGATACCTTCATTTTCATCATTCCTGACTGCACATATCTCCTTTAAAAAAGGAATACAGTTTCCACTTCAAAAGAAAAAAAAAAAAGACCACAAGAAAGGAGTGTGAGAAGGACCCTGCAATGTAAAACTTCATTGACTACAATATTTTCTTGGAAGTTTACCTTCTCTAAAGTCCAGATAGAAAAGGCATCTTGGAGAGTATAAAGGAAATGTTTATAATACATTCAGCAGGAGCACACATCAGGGTTTTGGCTCAAAGTATTCACACTGAGCTTTCAAATAAATGTGCATTTAGGCATAGAGAAGGGATGGGTACAAAACTGTACAGCGCATGTATACATTAATGACTTTTCCCTAGTCAAAATAATAGAAAATAATTCAGGAAAAGAGTGATAACCTGTCACTGAGAAGGTGGGTCTCAGTTCCCATATTATCACTAATGCTGCTGTTAATGGCAGAACAGAGTTTTCTCTGCTAGAGCTAGATCTTTTCTGTACTAGTGCTGTATGAAAACAGAAAACCAGAGTCCTGATCTCAAACACTCTCCTGTACATATAGCTAAAAGGCTATGGATAAGAGGTCCCTTCTTGCTCTGAGAGAATCAAAGGCCAGGGATGCCAGCAGTGGAGGGCTGAACATTTGGATGTTGGTCCTTGTACTCTTCTAGGGAATGTGACCTCTGAAAATGGAGGGAAAATTGCACAGGAAGCCAACAGCAGAAGTAGGAGTTAAGCTCAGAACTCCTCATCACTCCACAGCAGCCACCTCACTTCCAAAGAAGTGATACTGAACGTAGAAAAATAGCACCACAACCTCAGCAAGCGTATCATCACATTTTCAATCCAATTCCATTACGGTCTGGGAAAGCTGTGCATCTTCAGCCCAAATAACCAAAAGCAGGAAATAGCCTGAGGGTTTTCCATAACCACTGAGGCTCTTCAGAGCTAAATAAATATGGGTGAAAGTCATCTGACTGCTGTGTGGACACCCTTGCTGCTAGTGGTAGTCAAGTGTCAAGTAACAGTACAATACCATGGGTGAATGCCATTTCTAAGGAGAGAGTTGTTTGACTAAACTGCTGTGCAGAATTTAGCAGGTAGCCAAACCTGATTCTCTTGCTTAATGAGGACATGGGTAATTATTGCAGAGAAAATGGCCAAAAGGGGTTAGAACAGAACAGACAAGTCAAGTATAACTACACTCAGCATGAGTTACTTGGCAATACTTGTTGAAGTGACAACAAAGTGGGTCCCAGTTACCATTAACCCTGGTTACCTTTATTTTATAATCCTTCCACCCAAGTCTTTAATTCTTTTGGTGGATTGTGATCTTAGAGCCAGTTTCCACCCGCATGAAGTAACATATTCATTGATTTGATTCAAGAGGAGAGAAAAATATCTGCAAATCATACTGAAACTGAAATACTCCACTGCAAAAAGGTGGCTGGGGTAGAAAACCTATCATGCAACAAAGCCCAGTTAAATAAAGCTATGTTTATCTCACAATGTTTTTAACAATTACCTAATTAGTTTTTATGTTAAAGCAGTTTTTCAGACCTGTGTAGTGTCTCAGTCACTTGGGGTAAGCTGGTGTAAATTTAACTTCTGAAGCTAAAATAAGGTATTCATTTTTGCCAGAATGATGCATTCAAAAATCCTTGCTTGGCCACTGAAGGATGAGATTGGCTTACCAGTTGTAATTTTAAAGTAAGGCAGATTTATGTTCTGTTGGGCTCTATCGTACTTTTTCAAACCTTTCTGTGTAACCATGAGGAACAGAAACCTAAATATAGGAGCACCAGACAGAATTATATATCAGGATTCTGTACTGATTACTTCTGACACAGAGCTTGGCTTCCTACCTAAAGCACTGCCAAGCTCCAAAACAACCTTCTGACAGCTCCTCTGAAGTGTGGAGAGGGGAAGGTGTTTCTGACCCCAGCCCAGCAGGACTATGCTGTGCTACTTCAAAGCCACATGGATCCAAATGGGAAAGTGACCAACCCAGAGGAGAGTGAAGAAAGGGAGAGAGAAGGGCATGGGGGTCTTACCCTGCATACAGCTTCCAGGCAAACTGGGAAGCTATACTGGACTGTTCTAATCCTCCCTCAAGGTGGGAGTTGCAAAATATTAGATATTTTAACAAAGAAGAGTGATGCA
Organism: Indicator indicator; assembly: GCF_027791375.1. Lineage (NCBI taxonomy): Eukaryota > Metazoa > Chordata > Aves > Piciformes > Indicatoridae > Indicator > Indicator indicator. Next base: position 8,289,057 of record NC_072018.1, on the reverse strand, counting down.
ACACAAGACTGTGTTCCCAAGGTTTGCCCTGAACATCAGATTTCAGCTCAGATCACACCTGACATGCCATAGCCTGAGGAATCCCTGATAGGAGGTGGCCACTTCCACAAGCATATGGCTGGGAGTCCAAGTCTCTGCTCCACCCATGGAGCTAAAGGAATAGAGGCTTTTGCCTCAGCTTAGCTGGCTCTTCCTATTTGAGTAGCCTTGTTTAGTTACCCACTGAGATCCCAAGCCCCTGGTGATTGGGAACATCAGCACCACTTCACTCCTCTTGTAGGATGGCCGGAGTGGAAACCCATAGCCTCTTCCCAGGGGCTTTGGGTCAGGAAGGGGCAACCAGCCCTAAGTAGTTTAGCGGATGTACAATCCCCTGCACAGAAGCCCTTTATGTGAAATCAATGAACCACTGGCTGTTTTAAATCTCAAACAAAATACAGGAGAGTTTGGATTGTGGTTTGAAAAGAAAACTGAAAGGAACGTGTTGGAAAGGGAGCATATCTCACCTAACAAGATCTCTGTGAGTGCTGGGGATTAACACACTGTTTGTGATTCCTGCTGAATACTAACAGCTTTGTTGTATGGCTTATGACAAGCCCAAGAAGCTTTGTAGCTTCACTGCATAATTTTAAACATTAAAACTCCTTATGTTCTTGAAAAAAGGCCTGTGTGAAATGACCTATCTGACTTAGCTTCAGAGTGCCTGATGCTAGCCCAGAGGGAAAACCATGAGGAAATGGGTAGTTTCATGTCATTCCTACCCTGCAGGGTGCTAGGCACCATCTCCAGGCAGCAAAGTGGCTTTATGCTATCTGAGGAACTTCTTCCAGCTGTTTTTACCCTGCTCCCATCTTACTACACATATTTACAACTTCTAGCAAATCACAGCCTTTGCTCTTCTCCCTTTTCTGAAGTGCTGGGGTCCAACTGGAAGCTGGTTCACCAGGAAATAAAATGAGGAAAGGAGTAAGCTGGCAGCACAATCCTTTGGCAGCTCACCCTAGAGACAAGACTCCCCTCTAATTCACAGCATTGCAGAGTTCAAATTTAAAGGTGGTCACTGTCCCAGTTCCTGCCAATGCACATCAGTGCTCTACCAGAGGATGCTTCAGCAGTAAAGTCTTCCAGAGGACTTTGTTGGAGCTCAGCTGACAATGAGATGGCTTGTCGTGACCCACAGCTGTGTAAAACCTCACCAGATAGCTATGCTATCTACAACATAAACCACCATGAACTAAAAAGGACTAACTGTTCCCGGAAGAGCTGAGATCTTACTCTAGGTATTTACACTGTTCTTTGCCATAGATAAGGAATTATGATAAGTGCTCTAGTGACTGTGTTAAAAACAAACCCAACCAGGTGGTTTACAAACAAGAGGCTTCTCAGGAAGGAGCTGGGAAAAAGTTTTGGTGTCTTAAAAACAGGGACTAAGACTAGTCTTATGAGACTCTGGGCAACTCCCAGAACTGTGGATGATGTGTGCTGCAAGAACACAGGTGATGGGAAGTTAAAGAATAGTAACATAAGAAATACCACAAAAGCTTATTCTAGGGAAACAAGGATATTTTACAGAGAAAATTTCAAATTGATATCCTTCTGACAACCAGGACAGGTTCTAGGGAAAACCACTATGCTGAACTGAGGGAAACTGCCATATTTTTTGGGGACACCAGGTTTCCTCACTCTCATATCTCCAGGACATTCTCACCACACACATGCTGTCCTGAGGTGGCAGTTCCAGTCCTATCAACCTTCTGGCTATAAGACTCCCATGGATACCAGGAACACCTGAGATATGGGACAAGGTTTTAGTCTTGCAAAGTGAAGGTAGCAAAGTGGTCATTACCATGAAGGTGTTTAGGACAGCTTGAAAGTTAACATGACTTAATTTTTGTAAAAGGTGCAGAAAATTTCTTGCCCAGGACATCTGGAGAGAAAAAAAAAGAGAAAAAAAAAAAAAAAAAAAAAAAAAAAAGGAACAGATTCCAAAACTCAACTAGCTGCAGCCAGGCCTGGAAGCAGCTCTGGGGCTGACCTCTCCCCATCTCTCCTGGACGATGTCCATAACTATTGCAGGGAGCCATCTATTCCATTGAGAGGTGTAGAGCACATTCTACTCTCTCCTGCTCCTGCCCCACAGCAATAAAGTAATTTAGGTCTCAAGTACTTGTCTTATCTTTGGGAGGTGCTAATTTTAATACTACATTCCTCTTCTTTCCTGGCCTTTGCTCCTCTATTTTCATGCTGGTGATAGCATCGGCTCCACAGATCCGTCATGGCACGTACAGAGATAGCATGTGCTTTCTCTCCTTTTTGTGTTTTGTTATGACACTTTCAGATGTTGCCTGGCACAAAAGGTTTTGTTTTTGGTTTGAGCACCTGTGAGTAGTTAATACATGAATCATGTGACATGATTTTGACTTAGTTGAACTGACTTACAGCCACCCCAAAGTTACGTTGTGATTTCAGGAAGCTTGTGACATCACACCGGTTTAAACTGCCCATCCTGATATCAGAAGGTTCACTTTGGACTTGAAGGAGGGCTGGAATTTCAAGCCCAGCCTCCCTGATTGAAGTGCTTTGCAGTGAGCAGTAGCAATGCAAATACTCCTGTTTTTATTGCTTATGCAAAAAAACCCTGTTTTTCACAGTGTTGTGCATCGAGCACTGTGACTCATATTTCTGACTCCACCCATCCCCTGCCTTTTTTTCCCCCTTTTAATTTTTTTTTCAATGACATTGGCATTTCTTTGGGAGACATGTTAACTGCAGAAGGATTTAAGAGACCCTCCCCTGAATCAGCCTTGTTTGCAAGTGTCAACTCCAACTTGGAGTTCAACCCTCAGTCAGAAGAGCAGTAAAGCTGGCAGGCTTAAGTACTACAGGAATGCTAACATCGCAGATCTGAGAGAGTTAATTTGGTCAGAATGCACTCTAGTAATGTTTATGTTTAAGATAAAGTGCCTACAATGTTGCAGCTTGCCCTTCTGACCCCATTTCCTCATTCGTGTGCAGCTCAGAGAAAGTGATACTCAATTCCAAATCTTTGCTTTTATTAGCTCCCAGAGAGGGATAGGATTTCATCCTAGCCTTATCTCTGTTATAAACATCCTGTTACCATTCATATCAGGGGGATATCTTTGGGAAAACGATTAAATACGCTCCACCAGACACAAGCAGAGTCCCCTGATTGGTTTTGCACAGTACATGGTGATTTTGTGTGCGTTCATGTTGTCAAACAGCATGAGCCTAATTGTTGCAAAAGGGGTGGAAATTTTACATGGAAGTGTGAAAACATGTGGGGCCTCTTCCATGGAATAATGCTATCTGTGCGTTTAAAGAAATGGACTTAAGTGCCATATTTAGTCCTAGCCTTGCTCATATAGCTCTAAATTGTCATTCTACCTTTTTGCTAACTACTGCAAACCAACTCTGGTTATTTAAACCACAAGCAAGCATAACATAAGTAATGATGCTTCTGCAGCTCCACACTGATTTCAAGATCTAAAAAAGCTTGGCCACATCCTTGCAGTGAGTAGCATTAACAATATTCACTTCATATCACTAAACACACTTAAGCAAACAGTTTTATAAAGTGCTGTATGGTCTAGAAGATTAAGTACTGAAGGACACCTTCCTCATGTCCCACAAGTTACCATAAAGTATCACTATGCTGCAGCAGCTTTTCAGTCAAAGTGAATATTTGCAAACTCCAGAGAGAGTCCACAAAATGGGCTGAGAAAGCAAGTCTATCTACATTGTCCAGCAATATAGGTAGGTGGTACTTCTAAAAGCTTTTCTACCTCGAGTCTGTTCATCTCAGAGGATTCACAAGTGAAGAAAACCCTTACTGATCCCCACCCAAAAGCACTTTCTCTGAATGTTCCTGTACATCATCAGTAAACAGTATGAAAACAAAGTATCTGCTAATGTATTAAACCCAGCATGCAGCAAAGCAGGACATACTCAGGAGTGCAAGGTTGTGGTTTCTTGGTCTTACAGGTTGTATTTTTGTTATTCAGTGGTAACTGACAGCACATAGACACTCAAAGGATGGGAGGAGCAGGTTTGCACAGAACAAACTCATGTCCAGAGGCTTGTGGCTATATCGAGTGCAGACACACCAACTTCTTGTGACATCTTGCCATCTTCTTGTCTAGCTTTTTGGCACTGAACCAGAACAGTCACCCTTTGGTTTCTTTATACTAGTGATCTGGGCCAAGGCTGAAACTCCCATATGTCAAACACTGAACGCTTGAATTCAGTCACTCAGGAAGGTATTTGCAGTGTCACAGAGGGCAGGTAGAAAAAACAGTTTTCCATGACTTTGTCAGAGCTGTGTGCCAAATTGTGCATCCCTTTAATCACAGAATTGCCAGGTTGGAAAAGACCTTAAAATGATTGTGTTCACCCACAAACCAACATCTCCCAGAACACAACTGTTAGACCATGTTCTTAAGCTCCTCATCCAACTGTCTTTTAAACACTTCCAGGGATGGTGACACCGTCACTTCCCTGCACAGCCCACTCAAGTACCCAGTGACCCTTTCAGTGAAGAAATGTTTCCTAATATCCAATATAAACCTCCCTGGTGTAACTTGAAGACATTTCCTCTCATCCTGTCACTTCTTACCTGGGATAGTAGTCTGGCCTCCACCTCACTACAACCTCCCTTCAGGTAGTTGTAGAGAGCAATGAGGTCTCCCCTCAGCTGCTCCTCATAAGACTTGTGTTCAAGACCTCTCACTAGCCTCATTGCCCTTCTCTGGACATGCTCCAGCACCTCGATTTCCTTCTTATAATGAGTGGCCCAAAACTGAACACAGTGTTTGAAGTGCAGCCTCACCAGTGCTGGGTACAGGGGCATGATCACATCCCTACTCCTCCTGGCCACACTATTCCTGATTTAGACCGAGATGCCGTTGGCCTTCTTGGCCATGTGAGCACATCGCTGGCTCATGTTCAGCCAGCTGTCAACTAGCGTATCCAGATCCCTCTCTGCCAAGCTACTTTCGAGCCACCTTTCCCCAAGCCTGTAGCACTGCATGAGGTTTTTGTGACCCAAGTGCAGGACTCTTGTTGAATTCTAGTTGACTTCAGACAATTTGATCCAGCCTGTCCAGATCCCTTTGCAGATACTTCATTGCGTCCAGCAGATCAACAGTCCTGTCCAGCTTGGTGTCATCTGCAAACTTACTGAGAGTGCCTTGATCTCCTTATCAAGGTCATTAATGAAGATGTTAAATAGAATTGGCCCCAATACTGAGACCTGGGGAACACCACTTGTGAATGGCTGCCAACTGGATTTAACTCCTTTCGCTACCCCTCTTTGGGTCCAGCCATCCATCCAGTTTTTCAGCCAGCAAAGAGAGCACCTGTTTAGACCACAGGCAACCAGTTTGTCCAAGAGGATGCTGTGGGGAATCATGTCAAAGGCCTTACTGAAGTCCAGGTACATGACATCCACAGCCTTTCTGTCATCCACTATGCATGCCACCTTGTCACAGAAGGAGATCAGGTTTGTCAAGCAGGACCTGCCTTTCATAAAGCTGTGCTGACAGGGCCTCATCTCCTCATTGTCCTGGATGTGCTGTTTGATGGCCTTTAAGATGATCTGCTCCATGACCGTCCCCGGTACTGAGGTCAGACTGACAACTCTGTAGTTTCCTGAATCCTCTCTACAGACTTTCTTATAAATAGACACCACATTCTCCAAACTCCAGTCATGTGGAACTTCTCCACTCAGCGAAGACTGCTGAGAGATGATGGAAAAGGGCTTGGCAATCACCCCTGCCAGCTCCCTCAGCAGCCTTGGGTGGATGTCATCTGGCCCCATTGGCTTGTGTGTGTCAACTTGTTCACTCAAGGAAATTGGTATCTTGAGTAAAACGAACGTGCTCAATGAGCAACAGTATTCCTTGATTTGGAGCCATGGTTCAGCTCTACATTCCTGAACGTATCTGCATATGCTTCTATATGATAAATACTGCACAGATCTGGGGCTCAATCTAGCTCCCCATCAAAATACATCCAAATTCTGAAATCAAACTTAAACCTGGGTCTATATGACTTCAATAGGTTGGGCTTGACAGACTGAGTCCTATATTAACATATACTTGGAATTCAGATCTAAAAAACGCATGAAATGCTTCCAGTCATTTGAAAATTACAACTATTTTGTGTTTAAGTTAAAAGGAATTAGGTTTATCTCTATTTATTTATATGTATTTAACAAAATTTAAATCTCTTGGAGATTTTTTTTAATGAGCTGACGAGTATACAAATTAAAAAATACAACAGCTAACCATTTTCCTCTATATTCTGTAATCATTTTCTAATTACTTTGAATTTGGAGGTTTGATTAAAACCAATAATTTAGGAGTCTAATGAACACAACCCAAAAGTGAAAATTTTAAACATAAACTGAATTTTATATGGATAGACAGTTCCAGTTTCTTTCCAACCTGACCAAGATTGAAAGATACAAAATAAAACAGGATGTTCTTCCAAATTTCTTTTCCTCTTTTGCTGGAGGCTGTTATGCATCAAGATGCTTTCCAGTTTAATCTTTTGATTTTAATGGCCTTTGTATCTAATTAAATAATTCACCCTCCAGGGAACAGCCTCTCTGTTCTCCATCCATTCCCACCTTTTCTTCTTGCTGAAGCAAGAACAGGACGCCCCATGCATCAGGGTATGACCATGATAAAAGAAAGTTCCATCTTTGTGTAAACCTTTGTACATTGCCCTGATGTCTTGCTCAACCCTGGTTCAGGCATGTGGGAGCACTTTAGGGGCCATGATGGCTCCATCTGACAGTGGGACTCATCCCACAGCTCCCAGCACTGCATAGCCCATGGTTTTCTGTACTGCCTGGAAAGGGTCACACTTAAGCAACCAAACAAGATGCTGACGGTTTGCACTCAAGCAACCCTTTCTATGAGAAATCTCTACATGGCCCAAATTACAGTGAAAACAGTGTCCTTTGATATCATCAACAGATCCAGCCTCCTTGGAAGGAGAAGGGGCAGCAGCATGGGTTCAGAAATGTAGAAACATTCTTGAAGGGGTGCACAGAGTACATGCTTATCTTCCCAACAGCCACTCCTCCCATCCCCAAATGGAGTTAAGCTTCTCCAGCAAACACTGTTTGTTTCCGTAGTTGGCATGTGGCCAGAAAATTTTGCCTTCCAGTCATGTAAACTTCTCAATTTGTGATTCTTACAAGATGAGCTTACATGAAACCGTTTCCTGAGATGAACCATTTCAATTCCCCCCCATCTCTCTCTCCACTCCACAATTTCTGCTACAGCAAGAAGAAAGCAAGCCCATTTATTGATCAGCCAACAATAAACACAGGCTTTAAAAGTTTGAAACCTCCTTTAAAAGCTGTGGTGACATGGTCTATCAGATTTGCTCGGTTTAACTACACTTCCCTCAAACATTACATCCCTTAATGTGTATTTAAACAGGTCTTGGCCTCTTGGGTACATTTTCTAATGACCTTTGTTTTAACCCTGTCCATTCACTGATGCAAACAAAATGCTGCAAGTCATGAGATTTGTAGAACTGGGAACTCAATCACAAATTCCAATGAAACACACATCTCTACTTCCCAAAATCAGCCTGTTTTTACCATTGCCTGCTGTAAGTAACATAACATTATGCCCTGGGATGTTGTTTGAAACATGCATCATTGATATGGGCAGAAGAAAACTACACACGCAAATAATTTAGTTCACTCCGGACCAGGACACATCATCAAGTAGGCAAATGGGCAGCAGAAGAGAAGATCTGTTGTTAATTGTTGCTAGATACAACACATCAGGGGAACTGTCTTGAGTTATGTAGTGAAGAATTAGAACAGGACATGGCATGTAGAACAAACATCATCTCTGCTCTGTGGTAGCAAGAGTGAGAAAAGCCAAGAGAATGTGAGGTTGGATAGTAAAGTGATACAAATCTACTTATGTTCCAGGCAGATGGTGGAACCTCATCTGGAATAACATGTGAACATCTCATTTTTTCCTGAAGTTGAAGTAGATTGGAAGGAATGAAAGACGCTGAGGGGTATAAAGCAAGTAAAAACTAGAAGAATGTGCACAAAAGAGCAGATAATGTAAAAAGGTCTTTCTCTGGGGAAAAAACAAACAAACAAACCAACCCCAACAAAACATGTCTGCTAACACCAATATTTCCCTAGGAAAGGGTTGTTGCTTAATTTTTATTTTACTTTTTGAGACAACTTCTGTCCTTAAGACTGAGAACATCTTGCTAAACTTTTCAATCAGACCTGAAGCCTGACAGTCTCAATCCATGCCAGATCTCAAAAGCAAGTGAGCAGTGCATTTTCTAGGCATGTATTTAACTTTCATCAATTTAACCAGGATTTAAATGGGCATTTAAGATTGGCATTTTCCACGACTTGGGCAACTAAAACTTTTCAATCCCACTGAAAGTCTGAGCAAATTGTCCTGTGTTGGTCGTGTGCCTCAGGAAGCTGATAAGAAGTACTAGGTCCTGGGATTTGGTGAAATGGAAATTATTGTCAGTCTGGGTTTAGTCAATCATGGGAACCCATGGAATGCAGGCTCTACATCTCTCAGCACATCCTTTGCTGAACTGAAAATTCAAGTGTACTCCAGGGCAAAAATGTGGTACCTCATGAGACAGGAGAATGCCATGATGCCTAGAGTCCAAGTGTGATGGATAGGATGTGGGGATCTTCTGCCATCTGCTCAGACCTAAGGTCTGGTTTGGCCAGATGCTGCGTGGTTTGACTTATTCAAATGACAAAAGGATTACTGGAGGTCATTCTCACATTAGCAAAAAGCCTAAGCCCAGCTTTCTCCACAGGAAACTGCCTTCCTTTAAATGGCATGATGATTACAAACAAGAATGCACAAGGGTTTCCACAGATACAGAGTACAGTGCTTTTGGGTTTTTTTTGTTTTGTTTTGTTTTGTTTTTTTTATAAAACCTTTTTCCAACTTAATATTTGGTCTCTGATCTACCTCTTCCTTGTATTTTCTCAATAAGTATGTTTTGGTGTTCAACCCAAGGAACTGTCAGCCTGGGCTGGAAATGCTGAGGCCTGACATTTCTAGATTAAATGTCAACCAGATGTTTGTGCACTTCCTTTATAAGCCTTTCAAGAAGCTTCCCAATTTTGTATTGTGTTTCACTATTAGGGAAAATCCAAGTTCGTACCTTATTAGTTTGACAGCCTCAAAAGGGAAAGGAAACTACAGGTACTGGAGTGATAGGAAATATGATTCCAAACTGCAATCCACAAGAACCACTGTCCATCTCTTTTTTTTTTTTCTTCAACATATTTGAAGTCTGACTGAAATTAATTAGCTTCAACTCCAGAAACTATTTTTATATAATGCTAACATTTTCCCTCAGCCACAAAAGCAAGGGAAGCACAGAATGGGACATAGCCCTTCCCTTAATCCTCCTCTCAGTCGTGGTGCCAGAGGTGGCACAGCTTCTGACAATGGAGAGCAGGATACAGAGAAAAATCTGGGAAGAGATTTATTCATTAAAAGAAAAGAGAGAATGAAGAATAATATTGCAGATGTAACTGTCTTTAAAGCCCCTGCCTGGATGCAGGAGGACACTCTGGGTTTCCTTTACTCTCTCAACTCTATGTGGAACCTTGCAAAAGAGAAGTTTCATCTCCCACTCTGTAAAGTCAGATATGGAGTATAATTCATTGGTGTGTTTGTTGTGTCTTGTATGGTCTTCACAGCAAAGAACTCACTCAGTATGCCTCTCACATGAACTGCAACAGGGCCTCAGGCAGAGATTGGGAACTCTAGGTGCCAATGTAGTCAATAAATAAGAACATAAATAATACAGTTACAACATGTGGCTAAGGACTGGCTCTCATCCCAGAAATCCAGAGTGAACTCTTCTGTTTTTATTGGTTTAGTTTAATTCTAGTTTCTTGGTCAAAGTAACATTTTTTTTTCACCTGAATTTGCAATATTATGAAAGCAATCAACAGGGAGACCTGGACAATAATCCTACAAATGGGCCATTGCAAACACCTCCAAGAGGCAAGAAAAAAGTCAGCTAATGGCTGCTCATGGAGCAGACAGGATCAATGGCCTCTCCCAAGCCAGAGCCTTCACTTACAGCTGCATCCAAATGCCAGAATTCAATTTTTGGATGAAGCCTATCTATAGGGAGTAGGGGGGTGGTGGGAGAAAGGGCCGTAACACATGCGTACACCTGTGAGAGGTAATGTTTAACAAAAAGACCACACTTGTACTCTCTGCACCAAGCAAGCTCCAAAAGAAGTTGTTAGAAATAAGACCCCCAAGAAATTCCCACTAGGATGAGTGTTCTGCAAGAAGTAAAGATCCCCATGGCCTGCAAATCAGTCTGTGTTGATTAGCCAAGAGCTCGTTCCAACCCATGAAAATCCAGGCAAAGTTTCCTGCTGAACTTCATTACTGAGAATGAGTTGCAATTCCACTAGACTCCATAAATGGCTTCCAGACTGGAGTGTGGTGTGACCTTGTGTACTGGGTGGCAGGAGGCTGGGAAATATAGCAGGTGAAAACCTGGCTCTGCTGAAGTCGGTGCCAAAACTCCCACTGCCTTTAGGTAGGTCTGGGATTTCACCCACTACATTTTTAGATGTCAGGGCACCAATCTAGCATCAGATCCTATTCAAGCCTCCCAGGTCTGTTTGAAGCCGCTTGGTCAGAGATCAGTGATCCCTCCAGAGAAGTGATACATTGTCTGGCAGATTAGAAACAGAGTGGTGAGCCCAGGGGAAGTTAGCAGATTGGAGGACTCTCCATAAACAGGTCACCCAAAATGGAGTGGAAAGAGAGAAATCTGATAATTTAAAGCAACTCCTGCCTTATTAAGGACTGGATTACTCTGCATAATGAGCAGCTGAAGGGACACTGCTGAAGGCATTTGAAAGCAAAAATACTTAATCACTGCAAGGGCTTGGTTACTCGTTCTGTGAAAAGCTTCTTTTGACAACACAAAGGCATCTGAAAAGAATAGATAAAAGAAATGCTCAGAACAAAGAGATATTGAAGGGAATAACAAAAGGAAATGAAGCCAAGGAAATTAATCTATCCACACTGTTAAAGAACAATCCCACCACATTGTCTTTGCATGACTCCAAAGACCGGGAAAGTGCTAAAGTCAGTTCATAATCCTGTGACAAAAAACATGGGCTCTATCCGTCTCCTGCTGAAGTGAATCAGAGTGGTTTTAGTGCAGCAACCAGGGCATTTAATTTTAATGTATTGTTTTGTCATGGATTTAAAACTAAAATGCTTTCTATAAAGTATGACTTCATAAGTCATGCTATATTCCCTGATGAGGACATGTTGGAAAACACCTCTCAGGACCAGTTTCAGACAGGGATTGTTCTTTGGCTAGTGGTTCTACCAGAGAGCAGCACAGATGGAAAATACTCAGAGTTTGTTTGTGTTCACATGATGCAGGAGAAAAGTAAATGTGGAATGTAATTTCTCTGAGGTTTGCAAACTGTAATTTTCTCCCAGCCAAGCCAGTTTAGAAGCTGACCATATCACACACAGAATAAATAATTATGTATTATGATGTTGGAGTATTTGAAGTGAAAAGGTTAACATCCAGTGCAGTTTAAACACGAACAGTATTGCCAGAGAACAGACATAATCCTCCATCTAAATTGCAAACCATAAATCTCATTGTTCACATCACAGGAATGGAAAACATGAAACTTATCCCTGGTAAGCCTTCCTCATTCCTAAATACTATAAATTAACACCTATCAGCTTCTAAGACAAGACAACAGAAAAACTGGAATGAGCCATGACCTGGTTTCTCATTGATGAGTCCAGACTTTGCTTCAGAAAAATAAATTCTTTCTAGTTAGCAAAAATCATATCTGTTCAAATATCACCAACTGCACAACCACAAATGAGTCTTTGCTACTTGATGCATACTTAAGCAGAGATACACTGCCTGGTTTTGTTTACAAATAATTAAAAGCCCCACCTGTAAAATATGCCTTGGCTCAAATGAATCTCTCCAAACCTTACTTCTTTTGTAGTGTTGAGGCCTGAAGTCAAAAAAAGTTCTGTGTGTTTATAATCAACAACTCTCAAGACCAGCTTAATACATAACCACTGTAGCCCAACACTCATGCACACAGGCAAGAACATGCAGAATCAGAGTTCATCTTGCAAGGCAGGAGATGCTGGAATGTTAATATATATGACCAGAAAACACATTACAGTGTGCTAAGATAATTTCACTCTTCAGGAACAATCTTGTGATCATCAAAACTAAAATTAGTTGGTATTTGGGAAAAAAAGGAAGGCCGTTGAATTGTACCGGTAACATCTTAACACTCAGACCCAGGAAAACTTTCCTTCATCCCAGTCTAAGCTATCTAGAGAGGAATTCTTAGTGCTGTGCAAGTAGAAATCTCTCTGTTGGTTGATCATTGTCCTTAGCTTCTTGCATCAAAACAACAACTAAACCCACAGAAATAACCAAGAGAAGTCTCAAAACTACATGCACCAACCCTGTCCCAATGCAAAGAGAAAATAATTCAGTGGTAACACCTCAGGAAATGCAAGTGGCACAGCTGAATGCAGTTTCCCCCGGAGCTTTTGGTCTAGGTACATCATGGCACAAGTTTTGTGCTACTGCCAGTCATCCTGGGGGCAGAGATGGTAGGTATAGCTATAAACCAACAAATGCACACAACAGCAACCTACACGTTTTGGAGTACCGGTTTAAAACCCAAGTTTCCCATGATACTGTTGCTTTTCACTTGTGAAAAATATTCTCCTTTTGTCTTAGATTATTCATTTTCATTTAGCCTGGGGTGAATCTATCAAGAAGGAGGGAGGGAAGAAAGAGAGAGAAAGCAAGGAAACTAGAAATAGTTTACATGTTTTTAACACCTTTTTTTTTTTTTTAAAAGCAAACAACCCCCCACATGAATACTACAAATTACTTTTTTATAACCTTTAAAAATCAACTTAAAAGGACAGTAGTAATTCTCAGCAGGTAGCAAGGAGACCTGCTGTCATTTGTGTCTAGCATGCAGACACTAAATCCCCTAGCCTTGTCTGAGTGACCCAGTGCTCAGCATGATGCTGCAGAGCAAACACAAAAGTAACAAATAACCTTAAGACCTCACAATCTAAAACAGACAAGCAGAGAAGGAAGCACCTCCGTTGCCATCTTATCAATGGAGAAATAACAGAGTAGAGAACAACTTGTCCCAGGTCAAAGAAGGAGCTGCTGGTGAAAACAAGAGCAAACTCCAGCCCTTCTAAATCTAATTACATTATCTTCACTACAGAAGACAAGCTTTTGCTGGGTAGGGAAATAGGAGCTCAGACCCATGCTCATGTAAAATCTGTCTCTCTGCATGATTTGTGCACAAACAGTGGAGGGCATTCCTCAGATAGGCAGCATAGGTCAGGATTGCTATATTTAAAGCACAGATTAGACATGAATTTTAATACACCTGCAGTGTGCAATTCTGTTACATCCCAGGAACACTATGAGGAACACACTGTTTATCTACAGAAGCCTTACACAATGGTACTTTAAAGTCTACAAGTCACCCATGCTCCAGTGCAGACTCCACACAGACCAGACCTCCCTTGAGCTCCTTGTACCTGCTGAGCTCAAGCTCTCAGTGGAGACATAACACAAGCAGACAAAAATCTCTTCCATGTTATTAATTTGTCACCAAAGCACCACCTGTTCTGAGAGATGTTGCAAGATTGTATATGCCAAAGTTGTGTCTCCTCCACCTTATTCTCCATTAAACTCTAGAAAGGACATCAATATTGCACATCTCACAAGCGCTTGTGGCATCCCCACTGCAGCACAATACCTTAGAAATCCGTAGTCTGCTCCACACTTTGGTTTTGGTGGCAGGACAGGTCTTCAATCCACTTGTAGAAATAAAGACAAGAACTGTCTGCTGCTGCAAATGATCTTAGCACTTGGCACAACCTCCCAGCATTCCCTCTGATCCCAGGCTAGCAGATTGTCTTAAATGGTCCCACCGGCAGAATTTAGCTACACACATGGCTTTCTGATGATTTCTCAACTACTCTGAGATCAGCTGCTAAGTAAACACCAAATATCCTATTTGTTCTGCTGGGTTAAACTGCAGACATTTCTCCTGGTTGCCATGGCTTTTCTTTAAGCACTATTTAGTGTGGAAGTGTGTCCTGACCTGTGGGGTGTGAGTGGGTGCATGAGTGGGTTTTGCATTCTGAAATGCAGATGTTTCTAAGAGAGCAGCAAGTGAGATAGGGCACCACAGAAGACCTGCCACCCTCACTGCATCTTTGAAATGCCATTTCCACACAAATAAAATGAAGACCCTTTAAAGCCAGGTCCTGTTAAAGTACTGGAATATTATAATAATAGAATTGTCTGGAAGTGTTTATTTTCAAATTAAAAGTGCCTTTGTGTGCTATATTTGAAGAGAGTTAATATTTTAACCACTGAACAAGTGTAAACTCTAGAACAATCTGCTTTAAAAATGTTCATTATTTTTTCCTTCATATTTTTAGAAATGAAACTTCTTTTCTTCCCAAATTAGTTACAGATCAATGTAGATGACATGGAAAAAATCTGTCTGTTAAAACATAGATGATATAGCTCTAAAATTCAGCAGCTCCTACTTAGCTCCAGAAATCTTGTAACAAGCCATCTTGCACCCACTGACTTATCAAAATATAAAATAGCCTCAGATCCTCTAAGGCTGCCTATCTGTACAGCAGATCACTATATATTAATATTTCTGGGTAGACTTTTTCTGTCTGCCCTCATCTTGTTTGGGGCAGAGAGTAAGGTAAATGAGATGGCTTATGCAGATGATGACATGGTCTGAACTAGGGTTAAAGTCTTTGGACAGTAAAAAACCCTTTATTTATAGTGTGGTGCTTCTTTCACAGTTCAGGCATAGTTCAGTCTTGGTCATATAAATAATATTCTGACTATTGTAATAGAAAAATAAAGTGTATAAACCTACTTATTACATCAACCAGATAAGCCCTTTAAGGCCTGGGTAATTTATTGACTATACTGGAACATTTATGGGCTAATCAGCCAGGGCTACAATGATAATGAATTTTATGGACATTAAAGAAATCATGCAGACGAGCAGCTTGGCAAAACACGTAATGTCACACAGCTTTGAAGACCATTCATCCAGCACGTGTGAAATGTAGCTCTCTGAGAGCTGGGGCTTTGCTGGCAGTCAGACCAGCGCAATAAACAACTCCTACCCTGCAGTGAGATGGGTTCAGAGAAGCTCCTGCAGCCCAAACTCAGCCACTCATCTTGCCTGGCAAATATAAGACATGAATACATTCTTTGTTTAGATGACAAATACTTGCCACTGAAACAAAAGGGTACCAACCCAGTGAAGCAAACTCAAGGCTGCTTGGCCCAAAGACAGATGGGTTCCTAATTCTCGCATATTTCAGGAGTACATTAGATCCTTCATGGAATTAAAAAACGCTACATCAAGCCTGGTTTTGGGGGGATTGAAGTTAGTCAAAAGAGGTAACTGCTTTGTTCTCTCAATGTTGATGGTTTTGTGGTAAGCCTTGAAGGTAAGGTAAGCCTTGAAGGCAAAATCTACTGCTGGAGGGTATACAAGTGGCAGCTGTTGGGCACTGGGAGGAGCAGGACAGCAAATCTGTCTCCAGACGGAAAAGAGGTCCAGGAAAACCAGTTCATTTTCAGGGACAGCCTTTTCCAAATTCAAGAATGGTCCATCCCAACAATCAAAAGCAAGCAAATGCAGCAGAAGCCTGCATGGATGAACACAGAGCTCCTGACAAAACTGAGATGTAAAAAGGAAGTGTACAAGAGGTGCAAAAAGGGAGAGTTGACCTGGGAGAATACGACTGGACACTGGAGCAGCTTGCCCAAGGAGGTTGCACAGTCTCCATCCTTTCAGATATTCAAATCCCATCTGGACATGACTCTGGGAAAATGGTTCTCACTGTCCCTGCTCAGTGCAGTAGTGTAGGCATGATGATTTCCAGAGGCCCTTACAGCCTCAGGAAGTTTGTGGCACTGGTCAACAGAAAGTGCTGAGCACAGAGATGTGTGTAAATTGCCACACTACTGAAGTTGTACTTGAAGATGCCTGAGTCAGAACAGCCAGGGAGGAGTCTCCATCCACTTCAGACCCAGATCCCTCTCAGAAGAGTCAGTGTTTATGGCTTGTTTTTTTCTCAAGTGCAGGCAGATGTGGGTGGGAATGCCCTGCCTTTTGCACAACTGTCCTGTGGTCAGAGCTCTCAGCTCAGTGCGTGGAGCTCTTCTAGGTCTGTTTATGTGTTTTACAATAAACAGTCTTGGGATAAAGCAAAACAAAACAAAATATTCTTGGGAGTCGGAATGAAAAGCCCTGGGTGCTGCATCATAAATCCCTTTCCCTTCATCCCCCGGCACCATGAAGCTGTGCTCAATGCCACGCTGTTGCTTTGTCTTTGTCAGGGGGGTAGAGAGTGCAAGAGGAGAAAGAAACTCTCACCTTCTCTTTCCCTTCTCATTCCCAAGGTAGTCTCCTTGGTTCATAAGGAGCTCCCTGAATCCCCCATCTGAGCTGAGCAGAGGCCCTCAACTTTCTCAGCTAAGCCTTTCTCAGCCAGGCCTTTAACCATCCATGCAATGGCACAAGCAGAAACAACTGGATATGTAAAAGACTCGTCTAAAAGACTCTGCAATGTATTTTCTTTTCCTGTTTCCCTGCTTTGCCTTACAGCATGTCTCAGAATGATAGCAAACAGCTCGGAGATCTCTAATCCTCTTGCTACTGTTTTCTACCTTGTTATCTCAGGGCAGGAGGTCTGGCTTTGCAGCTACACATTGCATGTCACACTTCAGTGCATTGATTTAGCAATAGCCTCCTCTGATTTCTGGGTGTCAACTGATGTTAGAAGTGGTTCCTGCACAAAAAAAAAAAAAAAAAAAAAGTGATAAAACATAGCATAGTCAGTAGAAATTAATTTAAAGCCACTAAACCCCCTCTGGAATCTTGCACTTCTCAGTTAACCAGATGCTCTGGGGTTTACAGGTATTTAAGTGCAGCTCAGCACCGCGCTGCCCAGATCTTCAGGTGATGTTTTTAAGGGTGTTTGACCAACTACAACTGTAAATTGAAGGCACATACAGTTTTAAAATGCTTCTCAAACAATGCTTTCATTGCTCTCAGAAGGAGTTAGCACCCTAATTATCACAGAGCTTTGAGCATTTCCTCCAAATGAATCAGGAAACTTAAATTCTGAAATGAACTGGCACAAAACCACCTGAGGCTCTGTCCCTTGAAGGGTCCTAGGCGCCTTCTGAAAATCTCCTTCTGCACAGCCAGGAAAATTACCTTCATGCTTAGCAGCATAAGAAGGGAATACCCAAATAAGCGTCTTTTTTCCCCCATAGTTGTACTGGAAGAGCATGTCTAAAAGAGCAAAGAATAAATCTCATCTTAAGCTAAAATCTGTACTTTCTGGGCAAGAAACTTTGGGCCTGTTAATTCATTTAAGTGTCTAATGATAGAGCTGATTAAAGACAGGAATATCATCTGGGAGCGACCTCGCCCAATGCAGACCTCTACACCTGGGTTCACCTTCCAACCTGCCTTCATGGACAACAAAAGAAGGCTTTTTAGGGGCTGAATCATTTGACCAGTTTTTAGGGTGAGCTGAACTGATGCCCATTTCTTGTCAGCAGGAGCACCAGGGTGACTAGTTCCCATGTGGCTTAGAGAATCAGGCTCTGCAGGGGGATAAATTTAGGTGAGACAGGCCTGACACCTTGGATAGCCCATCAGTCTCTACCATTGATTTTTACACAAGTAACACCCATTAATAGGTGACCTTTTTTCTTTGTATGTGTCTGCCTGGTGTTGGATTTATTAAGGCACCAAATAACATCACAGTATGGGAAGAGATGGCTGAAATTACACATGGGAATACCTGTACATCAGATGCAATGACCTGCAAATAAACCTAAGTGTGTGTGTGTTTGTATTAGAATAGAATTCAGGAAAAATTAGAAATCCAATGAAACATATAAACTGTCAAAAAACATTATTGGAGATTTTCCATTTGCTTTCAGTTTTTGAAACACTGAACATTAATGTTTTGGCATTATTACTACTCCACTTCCCACCCTGCAGGGCCATTGGAAGCATTTTCACATCTTTTATTGTTCTTTACATATCCTACTGTTTTCCATTAAAGAAATGCTGGAAAAGAAGAAAATCTTAAATGAAATATAGGAGGGTGGAAACATAGCTAAACCATGGTGATGCCACAGCTCTGTAAGGAAGCTGAAATGTTTTAGATTATAGAAACATATACATATATATGTATATATATATAAACATTTCATTTTGTTAAAGAAAATTATCATCTTCCTATATGTTCTCTTAGTCTGACTGGACATGCAAACTCCTGCAGTATTTATCTCTTTCTAGATTAGGTATGCCATCTGCAAAAGTATGGAAACATGTACTATAAATGGAATAGCATTAATTGCAGTAATTTCCCCATGGCTAGAAGTGAGTCATGCAGGGCCCTTTATTCCCTTAAATTCTCTTCATCCTTTTCCTCAAGTAGCTGAAGTGTGAATGTCACCTGGTGTTTCTTTTTCTTTGGGGAGCAGTTATAGCACCCATGACCCTTGGCTGTGTCTCCCAGAAGATGCAGTCATTTTCAGTTAAGGGTAGTTGGCAGCAGAATACACTTTGTTCTGTATAGTGTTAAAAATGGGCTACTTTGTTTTGCCAACCTTCCTGAACTTCCTTTCAGTTCAATGAGGGAGTGCAACATTTGTATAAGAAAGAAATATTGTCTTCAATGGTAAATGTATTCCATGTGTGTTATAATTTATAGTATGACAGATCTTTCTTAACTTACAATATTGTTATTCACCAAGTGGAAAGAAACTTTATCAGCTTCTTTCTTTCTTTTTTTTTTCTTTTTTGAGGCAACCATAATTTTTATTTGCGGAAATATGTGATAAATTTGAATAATAAATTTATATTAAAACTCCCATTTGTATTCAATTTCCTTCATAAATCTGGGTGAGATGTCAGCTGAGTGGTTCATACATAAAATATTAGAACAAACATTGCCTGTTTAATTGAAAAATCTGTCTTCATCAAGGACCTTGAGCTGAGCTTAAGAATGAAAGATGGAGGCTTTATTTAATGCAGTTCTGCCCTGACTGTCATGAATGCTGTCTTTTTCTTACCCCTTCACCACCTCAACAGAAATAGCAAAGCTCTATTCCCCAACAGACCTTAAAGGCAGAAATACAAAGACAGGCAGAGAAAGGAAGGGTCACTGCTGTGTGTAGCGTGGTTTAACGTATTTATATTCTGGAGCGTTAATCCTCCTGCACTTAAAGGATGGGAGTTGCAATCCCTACTGTAAAGGATGGGAGTTGCAATCCCTACTGTATTGGCTGGCCCAGGTTCAAAATTTACAGCCAGTGTAATAATCTTCCAGGGTCACCCCATAGGGTCATTCCTGCTATCATCAGAGGATGTAACTACAACAGTGAGGAGAGATAAAGGCGAAAGCAGAAAGGGAAATGAAAAAAAAGGAAGCTGAGAGGCTTTCACAGACCAAGGACAAAAAAAAAAACAAAAAAAAACAAAAAAATGAAAGGAAGGTGGGGGAAAGAGCATATTTGTGTTTTCAGAACCACTGGGATTTCCCTTGCTGAGTTAAAGCTCAGAGAGTGAGTGTGAAAACCTGCCAAACCAGTGTCCTCTGATCCAGCCAGGCTTTCACAAGAGCAATTGCAAAGTTGGTCACAGTTTGAAATGTAGGTGGGGAAATAAGTGGCCTCTGGACCATGCAAGGCCAAAAGACAGTGGGATTCCCTGCATTGCCTTTGCTAGGCACTGGAGGGGAGCCAAAAAGAGCAGCCCCCCAGCCTGGAGACCACAAGGGGCTTGACCTCACTGAGCTTCACAGATGCGCAGCAGAGGGAGCAGGATCCTCTTAGTTTGTTATACCAGAAAAAAAAAAAAAAAAAGTTCCTGTGCTTTTAAAGGTCTCTTTCAAGCCAAAGCATGATATGACTCTATGAAGTGCTTAGCCTGATAATTAATAATTCAAGGATGTCTCTGACGCTGATTCGAAGTTCACATGGAACTCTGTGTATACAGTTTTTCTTTGCTGCACTCAGGAAGCACAGAGCTGAATGAATGAGAAACAACACTGCTTTTTATAGAGCAGTTGACAAAGGAGATAAACCCCTACTTTTCTAAAGCTAGATCCTCCCCAGGGCCTAACAAACAGCTCAAGGAGGGTGGAGACTGCGGTGCTATGGACAGGGAGGAGCTGTATCCAGATGTGGACTTTGCAGGCAGCAGACAGATTTGTGCAACAGTTTGAGCTGGATCAGGTCAGAGATACAGCCCTGGAATTCCTGCAGATGTGAGCAGCTGCTGGAGTGCCAATCCACAGCTCTGGAAAACTGAGTTCAGTTTTTATCCCATCAGACACTTTCCCTGTCACCTTGTTCAAAGCACTCAGATCTTCTGAACCTTGGATTCCTGCAAAATATAGCTCATTTACTTTCAGCTATGATCCCAGTGCTAGCACTACAGAGTCCAATATAGCTGCACTGGCCTCGGTACTGCTTTGTGTCCAGCTCTAAGCAAAGGGACCATCCGAGTAATATGGAGCAATCCAGACAGGAGAAAGGACAAACAATTGTCAAGAAAAACTAAGAAGATGCAGCTTCCACTAAAAGCAAAATCTTGGTGTAAGCAGTGGTCACAGGAATAGTCTGATGGACACTAAAGTTGGGTATAACATCAATATTAATAATTGTAATATATTGCTTAGTCCTGTGGCAACTGAAAACTTTAATCTTCCACCTTTCTGAAGAAAATTCTGCAGCTGTGAACCCCAAAGAAATTATAACATTTCAGATGAGTTCAATCTTTGCAAAAGAAGGAGGTGGAAGCAGTGTGGCTATTTTAGCATGTCATACCCTCCTTTGACTCAGGTATCCCACACACTGTATAGGTCCTATTTAAGTGAAGTGTTAGTACATTAGAAATACAGGAACAGGGAACTGATGACTTCAACACTAATGCTGCAACCAGTGTAAAGGAAACTAATTAATACAAACGTATATAAAAAACCCCAAGTATCAGGCTGTCAAAAGAGAATATACTATATTTTTATTGTGCACAAAAATGAAACTGGTATCATCCTGAGCTGTCAAAGCACTGGTATCAGCCTGAGCTCTCAAAGTACTGAAGATCATGTCTCTCTTCATGGCAGCTGGAAACTGACCCAAGGTGTAAGACAATCTTATTTGTCTCCTGTTGTAAGTTTGTGGCCCTAACGATTTTTCATGTAGGCAGTACTATTACAGTGGAATCACAGCCCAGCAGTACCTTTCACCTTTCAGGGAGAAGCTGGGGAGGGAAAGGATGACTTGCGATAGAAATATGTTTTCTTCAGCCAAAAAGATAAGGAATAAAAAATATTAACCACAACACAAATACTCAGCAAGAACCTATGAAAACTGGAATGAGGATTCTTCAACTCCTAAGCAAATTTGAAAATTAAAATGTCTTATTTTCAGGTTTGATGAAAACCTGAAACAGTCCAAGGAAAGAAGAAACTTTCTGTAATTTGCTTGCTTTGGCAGAAATGGAAGAGTTTCTGAGAATAATTTTTATGAACATTGTTTTTACCAGTCTTGTGCTCACCATCACTTTATTAAAAACTAGGGAAACCTCTTATTAAAAGACATGTAAGGAAATAAACTAAAAGCAAATCACCTCTGTTTGCATGAGACACTAAGGGATAGTGGAGATGTAAAGGAGGTGGCTTCCAATCAAAGTTGGACAAAGACTGTAGTGTCACTGGGGATGAAATTCAGCTGGCTGCAGGGATTTCAGCAGCAGCTGATCTGGAGTCCCATTGCAGAGGCAGTGGCTACTAACTGGCTGTTGGGAGTAAGGATCCCTGTCTGGGCATGACGACCACACTACTGCTTTCACTTGTGCGCTTGGCCCCTTGAGCCTTTGTTCACTGACTAGCTCATGACTGAAAATATCCTGCAATGGTAGAACCCAAGAGTATAAGCCTTCAGTCAAGTTTCAAGAATACCATCATAGACTGGGATCTGATGCTACAAATGGCCACCAATCATCCTGCCTCACCAACAAGACACGATGCTCACATTCCTTCCAAAATATGAGTGGTTTGTTGTGCAACGCAGCACTACTGTACTTCTTACTGAACACATCAACAGGTTATTTTGTTCTCATGTATTACCATTTCTGACACACACTGTACGTAGACACGCACACATATATGCAACAAGAAGAAAGCAAGAGGTTAACACTGGATCTGGATGTTACTGCCTCTGAAAGATACAGTGGCTGATGAGAGCAGTGTTAGCAGTTCACCATTTCAATTTGATACTGCAATTTATGTAGTGACCTGTCTATTAACCCTGCCCCACTCTAGCTGCACCAGCAGCAATTCAGGTTGAGGTGAATAACCTCCGTCATTGTCCTGGCCTGCCATGAGGTTTCTCATCTCAATGCCACACTTGAATGACACTCTGTCATTATGCTATATTTAGGTAATGAAAGGTGTAATTAGCTTTGTTCTGCTGCAAGCTGATCCGACCCTGTATGCATTATAAAAGGTAATAAAATAGGTGCACAGTTATAAAAACCTGAATAAGTATATTATTCGGTGTAATTTCATGAGCCAAAACCCAATGAAAGAACAGAGGGAAGGGAGCCTCAGCTGCCCCAGCGCCCAAACAGACCTGCCGTGAGAAGCCGCGCAAAAAGCACAGCCAAGGTATGCCAAGGCATCAGCAGAGCCATACCTAATCAGTCCCCCGCGGCTGCAGCTGTTATATAATTGATGGCATTTTGCGATGATTGCTTTCCTATTACAGTGCTGTATCTTATCTCCCCATTGTGAGGGCAGCAGCTTTATGTTATTGTCATCAGCCCTCCAGAGCCAGCATTATCCTGGGTCCACAGCCTTTGTGGGGCTGTCGGCTTGTCATTAATTGTTCTGCCTGGTCTTTGTCTGGGACTTTGGCCATCTGCTTTATCGCACCCCATCAGCCTTCGGTAGGAATGAATGGAACTGATAATATAAAATTCCTGGCAGGAGAGACATTGGGCAAAAAGCTCTGGATGCCAAATTAGTCAGTCCTTGGGACATCACACATTTTATGAGCATGAGTAATTCCAGTTGGGGAAAGGAGTTTTGCTGCGTTTTTAGAAGGAATGCTGATGTGTTTGTTATGGGCGCTATCTTTACCAGCACATCCTCAGGGATTTACACCAGATGAGAGGCACACCAGCTTCGGACTGTGTCTTAGCTTTTTAGAGAATATCCTCAAAGTATCATATATTTCGAAGACTATGGAAAATTATGCAATGGCTCATATACTCTCCTGCACCCAGGCCATGATCCTGGCCATGGGCTACTCCTTAATTCCCCCTTGATCCCATCTGCGGCAAGACCAAGGCTCCACAGTGAAATATGCCATGAAAAAATGCCCTGCCTTCTATACCTGAGGCCAATCTGGTATCTGTCAGTGGCTGGGAGCAAGCAAGAGGCTTGAGAAAGGATGCAAAACCCAGAAAACTCAGTCACCTGAGCCACCATTTCCTGGCAGGGCAGCTGATACTGCCAACTTGCCCACATATCTATGGGTCTATGAGCTCCTGGGCTATCCTACTTTAGATGCAATGTCTCCAAGGAGAAGGGGAGAGGAGGCAACCCACCCACAGTACTGCTGCAACCCTACACAGAAGAGTAGAGGTGCAAGTTCAACATGCTCCACATCTTTAGGTCCATCTGAAGAACTCCAGGATTTTCACATGCTTCACACGTTTGGAAGGGGCTACTCCATGACCACAGCATTTGTAGAATACATAGGTTCATCCTCTTGCACCCACCTCACACATTGCTCAACACATGTGGTTGCTCTTGGGTGTCTCACAGAGCACTCAACACACATGACGGGGGCCTGGGAGTGTCTGGCCCAGCATACACAGAAAACTCACCTCTGAGGAGCAAACCTCAGCATATTGTACAACATTTTCATGTAGTGGCCATGATCAAAAGGCTCATCGAGTTATGGGAAAGGCACGTCCTTCCCATGGACTCCAGTGGGCTTTAAAGCAGGGCCTGCTGTGATCAGCAGCATATGAAGTTTCCTCACAAAAGTCTTCCACAATAAAGATGTTTCCACCTGATGCAGATGCTTATAAAACATTTCTCAAGCAATTATAAACAGGTAATGCTTAAATTGCGTGGGAATATATCTACAGAAGGTAAAACAGTTCTGTTTTCTTTTCACTAATGACCAGGATTATGGGTGTTTGCTCCCTGGTTGGATGAGGTTTCTCAAACATATTTCCTAGGTGAGGCAAGAGCTGATGGTGAATATTAGCAAAGTAACAAAGGCAAATACAAATATTCCAGTGACTGCTGTCTGGTGTGGCTGTGACCACCAAATGACTTATGCAAACCTATCCTTTCATCCTGCTTTACCATCACTTGCTCCTCTTTCCTTCTGGTGGATCTCTAACCCCTATTCTGTTTGCCATGTATGAAGACATAAATATTTTCAATTGCTTGAATGTAGTTCTCTCCTAAGAAAGCACTAACTCTCAGGGAAGCCTACCTGAACATGATACCATAGGGCAACAAAGGTAAGACATGAAAAAGAGCCCTTTAAAATGAACACTATTTTTTAGGTTTTTGTGGGGTTTTTTATTTCTGTGTGGTATTTAATCAACTTTTCCAATTATCTTATTTCCCCAGAGTACACCTCCTTTATCAAAACAAATCAAATTTTCCTATCCTCCTGCCCAGTTCCCACATTCCAAGATATAGAAAAGTCCACAAAGCAGCCAGGAGCATGAATAGAGGCAGGGGGACACAAACCTGAGGCAGGGGAACACAAATTCAAAACCACCCCTGCCACTAGAGATTTTGCCCAGGAATTATAGGGCAGAGAGCTCTGTGTTTCTTGAGAAGGCAGAACAGATTTTATAATGATTCGGTCAGATCTTAAATCTTCTGAATTAGTTAATCTGAGGCTTAGGTGTCTGTGCTGTAGAGATGACTTTTTTCCATTCTCCCCAAAAGAGACAGACAAAACCACAGTGAGATACTCCACATCTGCAAGCCCAAACCTGCTATGAGCCCAGCTGGACACAGCCTTCTCACAACCTGCAGCAAACACCTCCTCAGAGCCACAGTGTGACATTGCAGCCGCCCACACTCTCACTCAGGAATGCCTCTGGTCTCAGGAGATGATGGATATTTTCTCCTCATACTCCCCACAGAAAAACAAACAAACACACACACCTTCTGACAGCCACGTAACCCAGCTACCACTGGGGGCTGGAAGCTGCACCCTGTGAATAGAAAACTACCCTGCAGTTTAGGCAGGCATGGAGTACCCTGGGTACATGGTCTCATGAGCTGCTCTGCCACAAACTTCCTCCTCAACTTTCGGGAAGCTGCTTTACTGACACAATTTAGATATTAATGGGAGTGAGATACACGAACATTTTTCAATTTGCTCTTTGTGAAGTACAGATGATGGCTGGGCCCTGCCTCACAGGGGAGTTGTGAGAAAAATACAATAAAGGGAGCAAGACAGTCACAGTCTGCTGGGACAGGAGCCACACATGTTCCTGAAGCAGATTTCCTTGGGGTCAACTTTCTCTTAAGGTGGTATTTCAAAAGTTAAACATAAAGCGGTAATGAATTTCTGCTTGGGATAAACCAGCTCCTTAGCTGTTCATAGTTTAGATATGTCTTACAATGTTTTTATCAGGACCAGCTCCTGTCCTTATTAAAAATGCTAGTAATGTCCTGTTTTACTGGGGTTCTTTGGCCTTAAATGATATTGCTTGCTGAGTACAATGAAACTGTGATACATCAAAAAAAAAAAAAAAGATCTTTCCAAGGAAAGCTGGCTCAGATGTCTGATAAATTCCACCATTCACTCAGTTTCTGGAATTTGAAGAATCTCTCCCCATCTTTCAGCTAGTATTTTCTTAAAAGTAACTATCAGGAGTTATCAAATGTGGGGAATTCCCAAAGGCCCTAACATCCCAGCTGGATCAAAGTGTGGTGGTGATAAGATCAGTGACTGCATACATCCCTATTCTGTGGAAGGTAGGTGGGTGGAAGAATAAATACAGTGGAGGCTGTGCCAGAAGCTAATGCAATACAAACACTCAGCTACCCCAGATGCATTTTCATCAGGCT
The DNA here is from genome assembly GCF_027791375.1 of Indicator indicator. Lineage (NCBI taxonomy): Eukaryota > Metazoa > Chordata > Aves > Piciformes > Indicatoridae > Indicator > Indicator indicator. Next base: position 8,262,733 of record NC_072018.1, on the reverse strand, counting down.
TTGTCTGTCATACACTGTCTTCCCACCTGTGGAGAGAGGAGTGCTTCAGTCGGAGTTAACCTGGCACTGGGTCACACTAACACCTCTGCTCCACTGCCCCTCTGACCAGACCTATGGATCCAGAAAAAGGCTTTGGCTGCCCCAACGCCCTGTCCCAGGCAGGGAGGGGACTTTCTGAGGCAGGGAAGAAGGACAAAGAGAGCCATTAGAGATGCTGTACATATTGGTGGGTGCAAGCCTGAAGCTGGAGAAGAGAGAGCATGTCTGCAGAAGATGCACCATATGTGGTTTTCCTCAGTTCCGGCACAGTGTAGAGCTCTTTAAAGTTCCCACAAAGATGAAGTGCCTTTAAAGTCCTTTAAAAGATACCAGGTCTCTGATGGTTTCTTGTCAAAAGGAGCTGAGACTTGATGTTTCATCTTAAATCAAGATAATTGTAGTGATGTCATGTTTCTGCAGCAGATGTTGGTATCTGCCACAGAAAGGTGCTTTTGGAACACAGGACTCCTACTTTCCAATGTGGGGTGTTCGGGCAAACATAAATATATTCATACTTACATACTTATTTCAGTTACAAATAACGATACCTGTGCATGAAGGAGCTGGTGCTTACTGCCTGTGTAGTTTTCTGTAATTTTGACAAGAGAAAATAAAATGAATGAATTCTGTATCCTCCCTTGGCAGACTGGTTTTCCTCTGTCAAACCCACATCCCACCCCCCAGGTGCGGTGTTACTGTGCACACATGTGAAGGAACTACAGCATCTCATCTTCTCCATCAAAGTATTTAGCAGAGGCACAAAAGACACATTTTTATCAACTTGAGTTATTAGGAATCCAACTTAAAGGGGAAATCCTAATAGTAAAAGAGAAGGACATAGATGAAATAACACAAAATAAAAGAAAGCACTGCTTTGACGACTGATACTGATATCACAACGTGTTTGGAAAGCAGACACAGCATGTTCTTAACTATTCAGTGCTGTTTATCTTTCAAAGTTTCTATTTTACTTCTAACCTTTGGCTGGCTGTTGCCAGATAGGAATTAAACAAGGCTGGGTGAATTCTTTTCCATTTTACTTGCCTAAATTACTGCTACAGTTGTGAAGTTTGGTGTAGAATGGAATGTTATGGGAAGCCTTTTTTTTCTTAGTGGCTTCTGGAGGAAACGTGCTAATAACTGTGTTACTATTATTTGTTTCACCAGTTTCAATTCACATAAACTGGGAGAGCTGAGTCAGGCCCAGAGCAATGCTGTGCTGGATAACACAGCACACAGAGCAATTGCTAACGCCTCCATCTGCTGGAAATGGAGATGTATGTTAGGGCTTTGCCTGCTAGGGCTTTGATGATTATTTCACAGCTTGTTTTAATGCCAGTTTCCATTTTTCACATACTGAGTCCTTTCACATGCATCATGTACAGAAAATGCATTTTAGACATGTTTTACCACAGATCGGGAAAAGAGATTCACAGGATTTTCTTTCTCTGAGGGGTCACTCACAGTATAGGCTCTGTTATCACTGCCCATCCAGTTTACAGTTTGGATGTTAATGTGATGAATTAATATTAATTCAAATGGGCTCAGTGCTTGTCAGGCAACACACACATCATCTCATTCATGTGACATGAAAAAAAAGTTAAAAAAAAAAAAAAAGTTTGGCTGAAAATGCATTACAAATTTTTCCTGATAGCAAAAATGTTCTGATTTTTTTTGACATTCCAGTTTGTACAAGACACCCATGGTCAAAGGCAAAGGTGTTTTTTCCCAAGATCTTATATCAGGCTGCAGGTAACTATTGAAGATGACAGAAACAGGATATGGTGCCAGGAAGTGTTTCTAAGACCTGACCAAAATAATAGTCTGGCTGCTTTAAGCAAAATTTACAAGTGCATACTAAAGTTAAGCACATACCTAAACAGTAGGTGGAAGAAGGATGGACTTAGACATATATTCAAGTTCTTTGATGAACAGTTTCTTATTAGCGGGTATAATTTCATACAGCTGAAAGTGCCAGAGCAAGTTGCTGGGCTGTTAATAGTGTCTTCACTGACCAAGCTCAGCTAGTGGGTGGAAGAAGTTGTGGAATGGTGTTAAAGAGCATTCCAGAACAAAATTCGCTCTTATATATATTTCAAAACATGGGCAAACTGTTAATAACAAAAGAAACATCAAGGCATGCATCAAGGATAATGAGTTAATCATTAAATTATTCCTGTCTGTTTACTCTGTCAGAAAAAGTAGCAGTCAAAACATCCAAAATGTTGCCTGAGTGCTAGAAAATCCAGAGGTAAAATACCTTCTCGACCCTTAAAATAACAATTTTCATGCTACTGACTCATCAAAATTAGTTCTGCATTGTTAAACTTTAAAGGAATTCTGCAGTTAAAGAAGTCAATGAAATGTCTCTGAGATGTACAGAATCTTCAGCATCAAGTGTGCAATGAAAACGATTTACATTGGAAAACAAAAAACTCTTACTTTTGGTACTTCCTAATAATTTCTAAAAATCTGTACTATTGTTTCTGTGGTTGACTAACAGATATTTAACAGACTAACATATCAAGAGGGATCTCCTTTACCACCACAATGATTTATACAGAAGATTAGGCCTGCTTCCCTACCACTGCTGCTATACCACTCCAGAGAGAACAATGTTTTTCCTTCTCTCACTAGGATCAGTGGGTTTTCGTTCAATGAGAAATGGTCTCAAGTTTTGGGGAAGAGGTTATTGCTGTCTTTCCTAAGATTCACCTTCTCATTTTAAATAATGCGGGTGACAAGTCACAAACCTGCCTATAGTCTGTATAAGGATGAGAGGGATGAAGGAAAATGAAGGAAAAGTGTAGGTGTCTGCCCTGTGGTGACAGCAAAACAGCTGGGGAAAAAGTTCTTGCAGAAAACTTCTCCCCAAAAAGCTCATATGTGTCTTACTCAGGTCAACTGACTGGTGAAAACAGCAGCACCTGGCCATCTGTGCCCCTCCCATGCAGGGAATGCCATCAGCATGGCCCGAAGGACCCATTGATGGAATAATCTAGTTTCTTAATTAAATAAGCAAAACTGAATATTTTTTGGCATTCAGCTCTGTGTAGTTCAGTAGCTCTGCTTCAGGATTCACGAAGATGTGTCCAGAACACTTCTAATGTGACAGCTACAGAGAAAATTGGAAAACTGAAAGATGCTTATGAAAAGGAAGATATAAATCTAAAGTAAATTTCTGAGTTTATTCACAGACTACCTGGAAGTAACTCTTACTGAGTTACTCTCACCGTAGATGAGCATACTATCTCCAGCATGAAGATGTAAAATGTTTGGATAAAACTCTACAAATTATTTTGGTTGATGCCCTCAGTCATTTCCTCAGTAAGGCACTCTCCTAATGAGTTCCTTAAGGTATTTTCACTTATTTGCTTCCTCGCTCTAATGATATATAGTGGACACTACTGTTTTGCTCTTTATCTGGTACCTGTCACAGCAGCACTGCTGGCTGCAAGGGATGAAGTGATCCACAGCTCTGTGCATTGTCCTGCTGTTCTAGAGAGCCATGTGACACATTGCAACCTCACAGGATGCAAACACAGACCCAAACACATTCACCTCTTGGAAAATCACTACAGTGTGTCAGAGATCCCGAGTATTCAAATTCCGGTAGACGTGGTCATTTGTGACCATAGCTGTTCAGACCATCTGCAAAACATACCTTTGGAGTTAAAATGTAGAGACTGATAGAGCTGACTCCACTGTCCATAACACACAATGCAGCCCTCATAGCCCCTCGGCAGCCCCATGGGTGGCCAATGACAGAGTGGGCAACACAAGCATGTGCCAGCCTTCCTGCACTCACACAGCTCTTGTACAAAGGTTTTTCTTTGTCTGGCAGATACTTCATCATCTCCCCGAAGGGCCATGTGTCTGCATGCAGAGTGGTGGTTCCCCTTCACCATCATGAAAGGCTGCAGAATGCTGATGAGATAACTGGTCCTGGGCAGCCCCAGGCAGATGTGCAGGTATTAAGCCCTCAGCCTGCACTTTTTCAAGCACTGTAAGCAGCATCGTGATTATCAGAAATTACCTGACTGGGTTGGGTATTTCCACTCCTGGCCCTCTCTTGTTTGGTCACATGATGTTTAATTAGAGAGATGAAGAGATTTTCATTATATTCTCATTGCTGCCTTTCAAGGGTGAAGAATTGCAGAAATGCAACAAGCCAAATTTCCTTGTAGTCAAGATTAATTTGAAAGATGTCCAGTGAAAGTATATTTTTTCTTAACCTGTAATATACTTGCAGTTACTGGGACAGTGGAGGCTGTAAAATGTCTAACAGATGTAGCAAATGAAGTTTATTTCTACTCAAAAAATTTAGCAGCAGGATAAAGTAGTAGTCAATACTACCTACTACAGCAAATTCCTTGATTATTCGTATTTCTTCATCAAGAACTTTTTATACATTAACTGTTCTTCTCATATACTGGGTATTTCTGAGTAATAGCTATGACAAAATGCTAATAGTGTTTATCCTTTTATTCAATAAAAGGAAGATTTTTGCACTGAGATGAAGAGTAATCTTTAGTTCTCCCTAAAATGTGTGAGTCAATATATTCACAGTGGAAAACAATTTGACCATTTCTAAGGACACCAAATATAATTTTTGAAAAAAAAAATAGAAAACAACTGAAATTGAGAATGATCAGCAAAGCTTAGGAGTATTTAACAAGCACATTTTTGCTTCACAGAAAGAAAAAACAAACATTGAAAGCCATCAGTTTTATAACCATTTTCTATAAAAGGTTAGTTTCAGCACTTCTAACACTGTCACAGAACAGGACTTTAAACAAGATTGAGAAGATAATTCCTGACCTTTGAATATCACGAACATTTACTCAAGTAAAGAGTGATTCACAATGACTGTATGAACCCAGGAAGGGGACTTGGTTTGCATTAAGTTGCACGAGTTTTTCAGTAAACCCCACTGGTGAGTGACTTCCCACTGCGCTACATCATGTGTCATGACATTTCACAGAGCACTGGGCATTGCATGGCATAGTGGAAGACCTCTGGGATATGGACTACATTTTGTTTTGAAGTAATATTAATTATAGGGCTGCTGTGGCAGCATATCACTGTGGTCCAGATAAACTCACGTTGGTAACTACACAGAGTCTTTACTTAATAGTATCATATCAGTATAAGAAGCTGAATGATGGCAGGACTTTAGAATCCAAAGGCAATTGCAGTTTGATTTTATATTCACATGTTAAAATCTGTAACAAGTGAGCGGGCAAACACCTATTCATCCACAGGCAGCACAGGGGAACCAGAGACAGAAGCCAGATGTGGTCAGGAGCACATAATCTCTACTTCTGGTTCACTTTCTTTTTCAGATCAATATGTCGTTAAGAAAAAGCATACCTTGAAGTGATCTTGTGCATAACCCTAATTTCACATTTTTGATGGTGTTCTACGAGCTTAAGCCTCATTTTCTTTCTAATCAATTAGCATAGAAAAAATGATACTGTGTTTTCTGCTGACTGCTATTCTGGCTTTTTTGCAGCCTGATGGATCTGGGAGCTGACTGGATCTTGTGGAGAAGACGATCCATTTCTGAGACAGAAGTGAGATGCTCTGTTCAGTGCCTTGAGGAACTATACCTTGTTTTATCTTTTGCACAGTTAAGTGTAACTGATCACAACAGAAATATTTTGTTTCAGTATGCCTTTCATGAGATACTGTAAGATAGAGGCATATTCCTAGGCTGGTACAAACAAAGCAGACACTCCTTTTGAACATGCATAGGGAAACCAAATGCTCTCATAATCCTACAGGACCTCCAAGAGAGATTGAAGTGTTCATACTCCTCCTGAAGCAGCTAGCACTTCTCAACACTGACTTCTCTGGTTTTGCAAGAAGTAATCATCGGTGATTGAATTCCAGCCTTTTGCAGCACAAGGACTTGTTGCTTTTTCACATAGTTGAGCTGATTTCATGTTCTGAGTGTCACGGTAACCAATGGCATCTAAAATGGGAATGAAATCCCTATTCTTGCAATTCTTTGCTATGGATGAGATACAACCTGACAAGGCTGAACCTCAATTTTCAGCTTGAATGAGAACCTCCACAACCCACCCGGGAGATGGTGTCCTTCTTGCCTTCCTCCGCACTCCACTCTGTGCAAGCTGCCTTCAGTGATATGTGAAATATATGTTATAAATGGAAACACCACACAAGCTGGCTCCCCACAAAGGTTACTTACTTGCTTGAAATTTCAGCTTGGCTGTTCTTCTCCTCCTCCCTCTCCCTCTCTCCTTCCCCTCCTCCTTCCTGATCCTCACCTAGCAAAGCAGATGAAATGCCAAGAAGAAATGTCACTCCAGCAAGTAAGCTCGCTTTGGGGCATAAGTTGTACTTTGATAATGGTATTTGTTCTGTGGGTGGTCAAATTCCCTTCTACCTCCTGTTTGGATCCTAACCATTATCTCATGCAAAGATAAGGTTCATTAGTAGCTTCTCTAAGCTGTGGACATTGCAGAGCTCATGAAAAAGCATGTTCATTTGTGATAGCACTTATTAAGGATTGCAGCTTTCATGTGTCTTTAAGATTTATTCTGCTGCCTTCTCTGTATGTGATGTCTTTAAAATAAAAGTCTTTTAAAACCATACAAAACTGGGCAGGCTTTTGATGCACATGTATGTGAATAAACTGTTCTTATGCATGCATGTACATATATTGTTTATTATTACAGTTAAAATTAACGAAGCACTCACTACCTATGAGCCCAAGAGCAAACACAAGTTTTACCAAAAATAATGATATCCTAAACTCTAAAATTAACTCAAATTCATTTATATCTTTTATGCTTTCACAAGCTAGGTCTGAGATTCAAGCGTATCTCTCTTTCGCCGCCTAAAGGATAGCATTTTCCTGTGGTTCTAGTAGGAGAAATAGGTGCTCCTATTTGTCGGTTGAAAGGAGTTTTCCTAATTCTAAAGCTGATGAAAAGAACATCAAGGAAACCTAAAGAGATTTGGTATAATTTATTTTAAAACTGATTCACACTTTAAAGCTTAACTCCTACAAATATTTAATTGATTTATATTGGCATAACCTATTCCACATGGAGGAATAAAGAGATTCTGGGATGCATCCTGCATCTTCTCTAAGAGAGCTGAGTAGCTTTTCATATCCTGTCAGTGTTAAATGTCTGTAGCTTCCTGGGCAGAGAGAGTATGAATTGATAATATGAATAAGAAGAGATAATCTAGCTTCATAAAATAAAACCCTTCACCGCCAGATTACATTGACATCACGAGAGGAGTGAAAATTAAAAATAAATAAAGTCTACCTATAGGAGAATAATAAACACAAGAGATATAAAGGGTAATATTATAAAAGTATAATAGCTACGAATGGTAAGTAATTAAAAAATAAACAAAAGCTTATGAATGCATAAAACCCTTGAATCTTCAAGGTATAAAATATGTATTTTATGTGCCTGTTGCACACTTTTCTCCCCCAAAATGGTTTCTCTTGGTTGCTGGCCAATTGCATCCCTGGCTGATCTATGCAACCCAGCTCTCTGTAGGCATGGCAAAGAAATGAATGCAATCTCAAAGCCTTCGGTCAGTTTCCTTATCCAGGTTGTACTAATAAGGTCACTAATGATAATGAAGAAAAGAATAGTAATTTAAAAATCTGAAAAATACCTAAATATTCACCTTTATTGTCATGGGCTTTACCTCTAAGATAGGTAACTCCTCTGAAGTGAGACCAAATTTTTTTCTCAAATTCATCTCATTTACCCTGCTAGAGTAATAGGTTACAAGGAGAGAAACACAAGAATGGAATCTGTTTTCTATGAGAGGTTCCTTACAAGCCAGACACTGGAAATTCCTGTTATCTCAGCACTGATTTTTAGCCTGATTAGGAAGAAAAGTTGCATTTGGTGACTTTCCTGATTCCCAAACTGTGGGGCCACATAACACTGACAGCCAAGCACCATATTCTCTTATCCTCTTAACCATTTACAAAACGAGTGATGCTTTTATTTTGGAGAGCATATTCTGGTTTGTACAACAGTTGTTTCTTTCAAAAGCAAGTGAACTGGTGGTAAACCTTCAATGTTATAGTAAAGCTTCTGGGATTTAATATATGAATTGTGCATACATACATTCACATATGTAAACATGGGCATGTTTATTACAGGCTTATCTAGCCAGGCAAGTGAAAAATGACAGCTGGCAAAACTTTTACCTTGCCCTTCACCTTTTTGTATGTAAAACGCTTTTTTGCTGTGCTGTCATGGAAATTTATACGAGTAGTGTGTGCATAGGAAAGACTGCTTGAACCATTGCCATCATTAGAAGAAACTTATCTTGTTCCCAAAAAGAGCAACAGTCCTCCCCTCTCCCTTCTTATTTTAACAAACAGCAGTAATATTGCCCTATCTTATGGCTGAAATCCATCCTCTAAAAAGTGCATCTGAGATAATCAGCAATAAAACTGACATCTCTAGACTCGAACAAGTATCAGCTTCTCCACATGATCGTGTGAAACATAAAGTTTTAGAAAAATGGTTACAAGAGAGATGGGTGTAAGTCTCTCTAAAACAGCCAGTATCTTCCTTCCCTGAAATCTAAGTGGGATGGGTGTCTAAACATCATAGGATGTTCTGTGTTACTGAGCCACTGCAGAGACAAACACCCTGGCCCAAATCCTAGGGTGTGAAGGAAATAAAGACCTGGTTGAGAGGCTGAGCAAGAGCCACAGCTGATTCATGCCCTGCATTGTATGCATTATATATATGTGTGTATTCCATACGGGATCACCAAAGGAGACAGGGGAGCACAATCCCTCCAGAGCTGTCACTACAATCCAGACTGTAGATAGTGACACATATTTGTGTCTTGTTAAAGTGCTCTAACACAAATGTGATCGATTTGGCAGTGGCTGGGATATGTGAGGCAAGATCTCACGGAAAGAAAGATAGAATGAGAGAAGATAATGATGCTGAACATGACTGCATGCAATTATAAGTCCATAGTGCCTATGTCTTTCACAGACAAGCAGATACCATTACCCCCTTTATTCCCAACAGCTAAAGGTAGCATTTGTGTCATAGCAACTCTGGAACAAAATGACTGAGTTACTTGAGATATTTTTCAAGCTACCCTGGGGATTTGTTTGCCACAGTAATCATTCAATTGACCAGAACGTGAGCAACCTGGTTTGGCTGTCTCTGGCACAGCTGTACTCCTGAATCCTGCTGAATTCACTGCCCCATCCCTTAGGCAGATGAACCTATGGCTGTGGACATCAGCTGCTCTGCAGCCTGTTGGGCTTGAGGGTGGGTGGCAGGGTAGTTTCACTGCATACAGCTACAAAATCCAGCTTTCTTTGTGTAGCTATGTTCAGGCAAGCAACCTTTTACTATTACAGCACATGTTGTACAGTGTTTCTGTTATAGACATGGCCTTGGTCATCACTGTTATTTTTGCTGCAAACATTTGAAGTGGTGTTGCAAAAGGGGGAGGGAGAGAAAAGCATGGGAATTCCAACTGGGCAAACATTGGACTTCTCTAGTCTCATAAGCCATTCAGATCCCCTTCAGGAAATAATGTATGTGCTGTTTTACCATGAAGAAGCTGAAGTGAACTCTCGTAGATTTAGATACTGTCCGTGCTGCCCAGAGAAGCCTTCAGTTGAACCTAGAAGGCAACAGATACCTTTTTATCCTTTGCAACTATTTTGTATGTGGAGATTTTTGAAAGGCTCTGGACACGTAATCAAATGCAAGGACAGAAAATCTTTCTCCAAGTTGCCACTGTCACAGACATTCAGTACTGCCTATCCCGCCACATTTTAAGTAGCCTGACTGTGCTGTGGTCCACTTGGTGTGCATGGACTAGAAGGTTCTCAAGAGCATCCCTTTGGAGAACTCCTTATAAGACAGTCTAGTCCTCCATACCAATACAGACTAATAACCAAATACAGATAGATCTACACAAGTCCCTAAAGTGCTTTGCACATGTCCCAGATGATGGCCTTCTAGCTTGAAACCAGAAACGTCACCTCAGGGATTTGCCCTGCCTCCTTTTTAAGCAACTAATTAAATCATAGAAGTGTCCTGGGTTGAGAAGAAGAGGAAGGGAAAAGAAACTTTAGACACCTAATGGTGAAATGCAGTTGCACTGCCAGGAAGGAGCAGTTCAAGGACTGTGTTCTTGCATAGCATTTTTACAGGCTTTGGGGCCAGTTACGAGCTCACCAGTTCACGAACTCTCTCTTGGCTAGGGCCCAGAGCTGACACCAGCTGGGCACTTTTCAGCCTTTATAAAGTAAATTACACTCCAGGAAGCTGTCACTCTTTGCACAAATGAGGAAAACCTGAGATGAAGCCATACCACAAAATAATGTGCCAGCACAGAGATAGTCACTGAGGCAACCCTGCAGAGTTCAGCTCCTGTTTTTGGATGGCAAATGCCTGGCTGCTGCTCCTACAGCCACTGGCAACACACACATTGATGAGACACACTCTGAAACTGCTGGGGTTGCTGGTGTTATGAGTTTGCTCTACCTATTAGAAAGTGGTGCTTACTTTTAAGGCCTCAGTTTGAGGACAACCTCTGGTCCACCCTGGAAAGCAATTTGAAATGAAAGCTGCTAGCCATATAATGGGTATGGTTATGAGTCAGTAGCTTAAAGAGTTTCCCAATGTGTTTGTTTGGGGTTTTTTTACTTTAATATCAAAAGAACAGCATGAAATCCAGGTCTTGCCCTCAGTTGTTCCCAGTAAGAGGAATAACTCATATTTCCAAGGAGCTGCTAGGTAAAAGTTCCACCTGGATGTGTGAGATCAGCTTTCACCAGCTCCTGTCTTGAAAGGAAGAGTGCTCTTACTATGACAGCAGAGGTCAATACTTAGGAGATCAGGTCTCAGCCCCATGACAAGAAGGTATGTGAACTTCAGCATGAATCTCAGCATCTCAGGACTCAGTTCCTCCCTCTTGATTGAAAAGTAAAACATGTCTTTACAATTTTACTTTAATACCCTGTGAATATGCTGTTACTCTATCAAGTAACTCCAAGAGGGAGGTGAAAATTGTGCTCTTGATTGATGCTTTCTGAAACAGGATATTCATTTTCTCCTGAATGGCCAATACAAAAGTGAAAGTGAGTTCAGTGCAATAAATGTGGTGAAGAACTGAATTTGAGAAGCACTCTCTTAGTGCTTTGTGGGCTGCTTGACCTTCAGCTGAAACCACTGCATTTTTCATAGTCCAACCAATACTTTCAGAAAAAAAGAAAGCAACATAAGGTACCACAGTTAGATTGGCCAGTTATGAGATGGTATAAAAATGTACCTTTTGTAACTTTTGAGGACAGAGGAGAGTTTGTTGCCATCTCCACAGGTAGCAACAATAATGCATTCCACTTAGCAAGCATTATTATCTCCCCAGCATTAAGCAGACACTGTAACTTACCCTCGGTGCTGCAATGCTACCATGCAGCTCCATATAGGTCACTTTTATTACTTTTAAGACTCTTTCATGTAGCCACATTGAAGAGTATTTCTTTTTGTATAAAAGAAAGATGTTGTGTCTCTGATGGTTAACCCTCAGGATAAGGCCAGGAGACAGGGGAGAAGTGGGAATGGATGAGAAACTGTGGCAGGAATTTACAAAGCCATGCAGGGACTGGGCTGAAGAGTTGAGCTGGAAACCCTCTGCCTCCTGAGAATTCACTTCTGTTCCCTTGGACTACACTAATAAAACAGGTTTCCTCTATCTGAGTAGAGAAAAGGTAACGTTACACAGCTCATTAGACAGCAGAAGAGCCCTGGACTTAGCCTCCGCCCTAGTTAGAACAGCCCTAGAAATTACTTTTCCCAGAAACAGACTTCCAGGCAAAGCTCCTGTGTTTTCATACAGACATACCCTCTCCAGAAAATGGGTCAGCACTGAGGTAGCAAAATATGCTGATGGGAACCAGTCATTTATTACCAGTAGCACCAGTGAAGATTACAGGGAAACTCAGAACAGCTTGGGACAAGCAGGTGAATGGGAAGACAAAATTCACTGATGACAAACGTAGGTAATACATACTACAAAGTACAACAGAAAATTATGCATACTCATATTTAGCATCCACATCATCTGTCATTGCCTGCAGCCAGAGAGAACTAAGCTTGAACAGATGAAAGAAGAATCTCCGTACCTGGTACAGTGAGCTGAATAAGTAAATAAAGTACTGAGAATTAGGAGGATGCGACAGAAACCCAGACTGTACATATTCTAGGAACAGGGTTTCTTTAACATGAAGGGAGTGAATGTCTGCCTTCCACTGGGTCATTGATTATAGCAAATAACAGCTTTGCACAAAGCCAGCAGGTATCAGATGTCACTTTTTGTGTGTGTGTGTGAAAGGAGAAAGTAATTTATGTAACGAGGTAGCTGGAAACAATAGGAGCTACTGTCCCTGCCAAGGTCTGATCTGGAGACAAATCTTTGGGCAGAAGTGGTTACCCTGACTGCTACTGAATGGGTGTGAGCACTGCTTGGCAAGATCTAGGAGAGGGTGTGTGGCAGAGAAAGGAGCAAATCCCACACATGACAGTTTGCAGAGCAGCAGAGCTCTCTGTGGCTCAGAGATGATTGGCAGAACAGACTCAAATGTTGAGAGTAGGAGGACTGTTTGCTCCTGTTGTTTTGGGGGATCAGACGGTCAGGAGCATTCTTTGTAAACAAACAGGTTTTGTCAAGGTGCGTACCTGGCCTGTATCATTCATTTTTCCTCCTAAAGGAAAAAGTCCTTCAAGGCCTTAAATATTGATTTACCTCTCAGACCAAAGGGGAAACTGTTCATTGTATTTGCTAACATACCCTTATCTCTGAGGAGCAACAAGAAATGGATGCAGAAGAGGGTGCGGGGTTCAGAAAGGAGAAATTAAATGAGAAGCAGAGGTGAGGTTTCTGTAGAGAGTCTGAAAAGTATAGGGCTGTCCTATTTGTAAGTATGGGGAATAAATGGAGGTGTGACAGAAATGTTCCTTTAAAGAGTGGGAGGAAGTGGGCAGCACCTCATATGCATATTGCATCCCTTAAAAGAAGGGCAAAAACCCATTCAATGAAACTAGAAAGAAAGATGGGAGGGAAAAAAAGCCCAAAAAACCTAAAGCAAAGGCAATGTTTTCTTATATAACTAACCCAGGAAATATGTTGCTACAGAAAATCACTGTGACCTCATTCCAAGAGACCATCAAGACAGAATTCAATAGCTATACACAAAAAGGACGTGCAGATGACCAGCTTGTTTCTTAGCAGATAGTAATCCCTGTGTTTCCAGGTAGACCAAAAGACAGGCTGGCAGAAACAACTCCTAATTATTTCTAAGGTTTTTTTTCATCCTGTCCTGACCCCCCACCCCCAACAGATCAAGAGGAGAGAGAAGATACTGCATGAAAGTACTGGATTTCAGAGGTGATGGTGAATAAAGTATTATCAAGAACAGGCTTTTGAATATGCAAACTCGCATGCATTAAAATAGCAGAGAGTCTCTAAGCACAGAGAACGTATAGGGATAACATTTCAGAGGTATCTGAAATGTATCAGATAGAGCTAGTCCTCTTGCACTTATACACTCTGTCCATTTGTAATACCATTACAATTTGGGGCTGATCCCAAATACTTTCTGATTTTCCATGGTTCTTTTGGGAGTTCTCAATATAAATATGATGTCTCTTTGAGAATAATGCTTCCTAGCATGGTGAAAGTAGCAAAACCATATTCTCTCAACGTGCTTTTAACTGCCCACTACACCTCTGACAGATCTGGATGATTTTGATTTACTCTCCCACACACCAGGCCTCTGGAAATGGGAGAGCTGCTAACCACACCTGAAAAATAGCAAATGCTGTAAAGGAAGAAACTAAACAAATCTGGCTTTTTTGTGAACAGGAAACCTACCAAGCCAACATTGTATAGAACTTGCTGTTGCAAAGATGAAAAGAAACACGCCACATCTGTATGTACATCCATACATATAGGAATGGAGCCGCATAGAGTATGGAGGTCAGTGTTGCACCAGCTGTTCTAGCCAGGAAGCCCTTTTGGTGCCCTCTCCCAGACCAGACAGCACAAGAATACAGGGAGATCTTGACGCCAGTACTGCAATGAGCTTTATCCTGCAGCCCTAACCCTTGACATTGTGTAAGAGCTTTCCAGCAAAAGATCTGCTATAGCAAAAGAACATCCTTCCTTTTCCTTCTAAGCCAAGAAACAGAGCAATGGGAAGGGAGAGTTGCCTTCAGGTGGTGCTCCACTTTGAAGCAAAACACTGTTACACTCGCAGCAATCCTTTTGTCCAGCCATCTCTGACAGTGCTAGTCACTCCCTACATTCCCTACAACACATGTGAGAATGAAGTTCTTGCCCTGGGCTTGGAGAGTGGCATCCCTTTGGGATGGGAGTGAGTTTGTTCCTGGTAGGAGTGGCTCCCCAGTGGGACCTGCTCTGAAGGTAGAGCTGACCCATGGAGCAAACTGCCAGAAAAGCTTTGTCCAGCAGAGACCTAATTTAGTCTCTTGTACAGTTGATGAATGAAGAATTTCCTCTTGGTACTAAATTACAGGCCTTGTCAGGGTTGCTCTTTTGTGATCTGTTATTTAGATGTAATTTTCCAACAGGGCTGGAACACATAGCCATGAGCTAGAATAGTATTTGCTGTGAACAGCTGCCACACACTCTCCTTAAGATCCCACACCCTTTCCACCCTCCCTGGTATCCCCCTTTCTTCCCTCTCTCCCTCCCTCCTTCTCTCCTGATACACATGTAAGATCCACTAGGCACAACTTGCATTGCATTTGTTAGATCCTCATTGAGGTCCTTAATTAAACCACAAGAATGGCACTTGCCCACCTTCCCTGTGCCCCTGCTGTACAAAGAGTCATGTCTTGTTTGAACATGCTTAAAAACAGATGAGAAGGCTTTTTTCAGACAGTGATGATTACAGCCCTGTGTCAATCTTTTTTCCCTTTGGCTTGAAGATAGACTTGTGATCCTCCTTTTGCTTTGTGAGCTGTTGGAAGCTGTGTAAACACACATCATGTTAGTAAAGCTCTGGTTCATCTAATGGCTACTGAGTGCAAAGCGATTACATTAAAACTCCTGTATCTCACAGAGGTGCAGTCTCACCTGTTTGAGGTTACTAATGATGAGGTCTGAAAACGAAGGTAGGAACATTCTAGCTAGTCATTACTTAACAAAGAAATGTCTGGGTAGGACTATTTAAAGGAGTTTTATAACAGTCCAATAATTGTTTTGGGCTTTAATCCCAGGATGCTATCTCTAATTAAGAGGCTGACTATTTTAATGTGGAGCAGTAACTCTGAATGCTAAGGGAACATGTTACAATGCAGTCCACAGACCCATCTGGGAGTCACTCTGCTAGATGTGCCTCATAAATCCACAGGGCATGGAAGTAATCCAAGAACGCAGGCCTCTGTTTTATCCTCTTGTGCACACTCACACCTTTCTTCTACACAGACCAGGCTGTGTGCTCAGAAGAAGCAAGCTGTAGAGCCTGGGTAAAAGTCTTGTAGGTGAGGAGCTGGGATTCACATTGTATGAGTGACAACGACCAAACAGCCTAAAATAATTTTCAAATGTAATGATGGTGTGAAGCCTAAACAAACTGAGACAGCAAATTATATAGTTTTAGAATAGCATAAAGAAGTTAACTGGAGAAAATGCTGAGGGATAAATTTGAGTCCATTTTCACACAGAGGTAGACCAAGTATCTTATTTTACAGGCTCATTGATGACACCTGGCACTTTGACATTATCCAAACATAAGCCACATGTGATCATCTGCAGGATGAGTGTGCATGGGCCCACATGTCTAGCTCAGTTCACATCCTTGGACCAGCAAGTTGAGGAGGGAGTCCTAAGCACAAGTGCAAGGAGATCATACCACAGGCAGAAACCTTCTTAGGGACCCTGAAACTTCGTGGCATCTACTAGTCTTTTCTTTGGGTAAAATCATAGGAGCCTAGCACAGCATGGCTGGATGGGCACAGAGCAGCACTGGCACCTTTTGCTTGCATGCAGGGAGCCTTTCTTTCTCAGCTTAAGATCCCGAGGTCCTGATTTGCTCCAGATGGAAATTGTAACATTTGTATTTGCCTGCACTGGGGGCAAGAACACACTCCAGGAAAAGAGAGGAGAGGTCAGACCCCAAGAGTATGGGTGCTTTCCCAAAAGAGGCACTTTATCCACACAACCCACAGGCTACGGGCATGAACCAAAATGAGAGCGCTGTTCCCTCAGAAGGAGGATTTCTGTCTGCACTTGGTTCCTCCACCTTCCTGACTCAAGCAGCCGTGGCCACAGGTCCTCGAAACGCTATTAGCAGGGCGACATTCATTTCTCCCTTCATCCTCAGCTTCGCAGGGAGCTGTAGAAAGGCGCGGTGGCCGAATTTATGGACAGGCAATAGAAATAGTGCCATCTACTGACAAGTACGAATATGTTCCCTTCTAGAGTCTCCGAGGTTATTGTGACTGTGACATGTGAAATGCCATCACAACCCACATCTTCGTATTCTGGGATGGGAGGGCGGGAGCATAAATGCTATAGTGTATTTACACCCACTCCCGAGCCTGGACAAAGCACATTAGTGTGGCCAGATCCCTGCAAGAAAGCACCAGACTCCTATTTGCAAACCTACTCCTTTCTCTACACACCACCAGACTGCCATTTTTTTTAGGTTTGTCTATGATTTACAGATACCTTTGCAGTCTTTGTCTGTTGGCTTGTTGGAACATTTACCAACCCAAGGCACAGATTAGGGTCCTAGTTTCCTAAGCAACTGGGCAAACAGCAAACCAAAAAGGACAGATGTGCCTCCCAAAGACCATCAGACTGTTCAGGCTGTGGTTGGTTTGTCTGTAGCTGGTGAGCAGCAATTTATATGTAAGCAATTTTTACAGATGTGCCTATGATCTTTCTCCCTGTTCCTAGAGGAATTAAATAATGAATGACTTTGCCTTACCTGCCATTTAGACTGCCATGCATTTCTCTGTGTTCCAATGACAGCGCCTTTTTTTGCAGAACATTTTTTTGATGCAACATGTTGACAGAGCATTCAGTTTTGGACCAGCTAGCACAGGTACCTACATACATGCCCAAAAGCAGTCAGGGAACCCAGCTCTCTCTGCCTGTTAAGAACCAGGCTGGAAAGCTGTATTTCTAGCTTTCAAGGTCCTATGGCTTCTGTTTTGTGACACACTCTGCCCTGCTTAAAAGGACATCATCAGCAGCTCCTAGGAAAGGCTCAGAGCCTGGCAGCTTTGTGCTGAGCACTGGCACTCACAGAGTCCTGGTCACACAGCTAAACCTACACTGCCTTGGCTGGTCGCAAGACTTGCCATTGCACAGCCTCCTCCCTGTGAAATTTGTGTTTCCAGAACTTCCTTGATCCCAGGTCCCTGGGAGCATACCCATTCTTTGAGAGGTACGTCTGGTCGCCTTCTTTGAAATTATGCTCTCCAAGCAACAGATGAAGAGCCTAATTTTGGGTGCCAATTTGTAAGTATTGACTATTCTTATGCTCTTTGTACACAGGTGCCAAAACAGATGGTGAATGGCTGCTCACACCCAGGCAGGGGAAGGAGCAGCTACATACACTTAGAGTCAGGTCTTTGACTGCTGATAAAAAGAGGAACCATCCCCATTTTTCATGTACTTATTTACCAGCACCTCCTGCTCATCTTGCTTTTCCTCAGCTCCCCTCTAGCATGAAGTGATGGTGAAGAGGTGTGGAATAAGCATTTTGGAGGAGCCTCAGCCAGTGCTGATGAGTCCTCATAACTTCTCTGCTTCATGCACATGGCATAGTTTCTGATAACATCTTCTACTGGCCTGTATGCCTCAAGGTCAGTGTAAAACACAAAACTCATCACAATGTCAAAGGCAAAGTCAGGACTGAACCATCCACCAGATATATTCCCTAAGTCAGCTGACTACAGACCACTTTGTCAATAATACGGGAACCCCCCCCTTTGATTGTTTTAAATCCTCCTGGCAGAAGACACCAAGGTAAGAACATTCTCTGGATCTCCTTCTTGCCTGAATACTGGCTGTGTGGCACCTCTCCCTGCTGCCACCTCTGGATGCCTTGAAGAGGAGAAGCAATGGTGCCCTTCATGGCGCAGAGGCACTGAAGGATGCTCTCAGAGCAATAGCAAGGAATTGCTCCAGCCTTTGCTCATTTGTGTTGAGAGAAGGGTAGGCCGTGTTTCTTCTCAGCAACGTCCTCACAAATGTTATGAATGTCCCTACAAATTTCAGAGAGTGGTTGGTTTCCTTCAAGACCTATAGGATGAGGTCCTCCAGAATTTTGCTGCTTTTGCTTATGCTCACTTTTTTTTCCTCAGAAACCAAAAGTCAGTAAAAAACTACACCAAATACAGGGTTATTTTTGCTTAATCCCACCTTATAGGGCAGTCTCAGAGCTAACAATTGCCTGCTAATAGCAATGGCAGTCCTGCTTGAAGCATTTGAGAACAGCTTTGATTCTTTCCATTAATGGTCTCTTAAGAGCTACACCCTGCAGCTGCCACATTTCTTGCAGGCATAAACCCTGACATTTAGCATTTAACACTGCTTTTTTTAAGGGGGGGGGGGTGAGGGGAGGTGGGGGTGGAACAGGGTGTTCATGCTCTTCCCTATCAGCCTCAGTTAATAATTCTCTGGTGATTTTATCTCCATTTTTCTCTGCTGCAAACCTCTGGGTGATTGCTCTGTTTCCTCAGCTAGCAGTGTTACTATCAGTGCCAAATATTTCAAGCTGTCATGACGTTAGTGAACCAAAATTCCTTGAAGCCACTGGCAGCCTAAAGGTGAAGCATTTAACTATATTGCATTGGGGTTAATTACTCTGATGGCCCCTGCATTAACTTATTAGCAGTGGCCAGTTGCTGCTAGTGGCAGCGTGGGGACAGCCTTTCCATGGTCCATCCTGCAGCAGATCGACCTTCCAGCTCCTGCCAGGAGCAGAAGCTGCCATGACTTGCTGCCTTTCTCCATATTCCTTAGGACTTTCCTGAAAATGTGATCCATGTTACATTTTTTCATGCTTCTCAGTTAGTGCCTAGTAGGAGAAGGGGTGGGGTTAGGTCTGTTTTTAGCGTATTTTTCCTTTGGTTTTAGAGTTTATTTAAACTGACTCACATTTAATTGTCCTAAGGTAAACAGATGAATCACTCAGGGGGGAATATACCTCCAAAGGTCAAGGTTCACAGCAAGGTTTTTTTCTTTCTTTCTTTCTTTTCCTTGGGCTTAAATAAGGAAAACTGGGTTGGTTGGAAAATAAAACTATTTTATTTGGGAGTTTAGCAGACAGTGACTCAGAATTTTTATTTTCCTGAAGTTTTTACTTTTATATAAGTAAGACTCTTGATAAACAGGTATTGGGCCCACACCTGCCATGGAAAGAGCAGCAGGAGTTCATCACAGCATGTTAACAGAAGCTTTCTTGTTTTGTTCTTGTTCTGACACTGAAATTAGCTGGTTGGCAACAGGGGGATTCTTTATAACTCTTAATTTGAACCTTTCATACCAAGCATACTACAGGGTCCTCTTTTTTCCCGTTTGGAAAGATCACAGTCAGTGCGAAAACACTATTTAAAAAAAAAAAAATAGAAGAAAAGAGCTGCAAGTTAAATTTTACTTCTGGAAAGCTAGCTGTTATCTCTTGAAATCCCTTGACAACTTGCCACTTGAATTTTTCCCTCCAATTAAAAGACATTCACACTAACAGGTTGCTATTTCCAGCATTGCTGGTGTGTGTGGGATGTGTCTCCAGCTCCATGTTGATAATGTCAGCTACAGAGGTGTTGGCCAGTGTGGTGTGAAGCTGTCAAAAAATATTTGTACATTTGTATTTCCCAGTACTTTTACTTTGAGCTACTTTTCAGGCTCAGCATTCAACAGAATCTGCCTCAGGTCATGCTAACAGCACCTGTGTCCCTGGAAGAAACACCTTGCTCACTGGAGTTTTGTTGTTTTCCCCTTCCCTCTTGCCAGTAACAGGGAGAAAAGGACATCAGTAAAGCACTGCAGAACCATGTGGCTCTAGAAATCTGGCTGCCAAAGGTGTGATGAAGAAAAGAGGTATCTGTTGCAAAGGTTGGAGCTGGCCTTCAGCCTCTTCTGGCTCATCATAACTTTTCCTCTATCAAGTTAGTCAGTCAGACCATCATTTAATCTGCTCAGAGCTTTGTAAGTGGAAAGGATAAACTGAGGTTTTCTGAACCCTTGTCCCATTGCTCTCTAGGATAAGTAATAAGACTCTTTGTGCCCTCTAGATCATGAATTCATCATTCACCATAGGACAAAGCATGGGAGAAATATGCCTCTGTTTTCTGCTTCACCAAAAGAGAGGTCCCCAAAGTGCCCCTCATTTCAGGAACTGAGGTGTGTCATTCTTCTATCACAGCTGGGCACCTGGATACAGCAGGGTTTATCACAAGCTTCCTGATTTGCAAGGCTCTGAGTGCTTTACGCTTCCCTCCACTTCCTGTAAAACATGGAGACAACATTTCTATTGAGATCCCTCTGGGATACTCAGCTCATGGTCATGCTTTGATTAGATACATTTCTCCATGCAGAAGTGTAGGGAAACATTAATTTTCCCACTGCATTTCTCTTGATATTTTTGAGGCTTTTAAAAACTGAAAACAAAAGGGGGAAAGTCTGCATTTCTAAATCACTCAAAATGTTCTCTTAAATGGAAAGAAGACATTCATCAGGTTTGCATAACCAATAATGCGTTTCATGATTTTCTTTTGTTCTTTTAATTATCGGCTCTTTTATCCAGCTTGCTAGGAATATTTGGATGTGAACTGGTAGATGAGCTACTTTGCAAAAAATAGGCGTAGATGACAGCAACAACTCAAAAGGCAATTCCTGCTACATTTTGGTGACATTTGGTGAATGACAGATAAAAAATTCATTGGAAGGACTCACTTCTGCTTTTTGTTGTAGCTTGGGTTGTCATGTAAGTCAATGGACAATATTCCAGATATGGCATGTAGGGTTTACATGTGCATAACCGAAAGTTTTCCCCCGCTTCACTTAAAAGTGATATAATCAAGTCAAGACTACCTAAATCAAACAAAATTTGTTTGCCAGGTCTCTGAACACCCATGAATAGCTCCCACTGGACGTAGGAGATTGGACCTTTGGTGTGGTCCAGTATGGCCATTCCCATGATCTTCTGTCCCACTGTGTTCACCCTGTATGCCTGGACAGCAGAGCACTTTGAACACTTTCATCCCAGAATAAAAGATTTTTAAAGTTCCATTTATAAATGCAGAGATTAGGAATGCAGTTTAAAGGAGTTAAGTTTGAAAATAAGGTCCACAAATCTCCAGGAATTTGTTCATCCATTGTGTTTGACTTTCTCAAAAGCCAGGTTTGAGCAGCCCCAGGTGCCTACAGATACTGAAAGAGGTGGAAAGTCACAGCTATAGCTGCTTGGTACGCTCTACAGTGTTTAATCTTGAGTACGTAAACCTCTTTTTGACTGTACGTGAAGCCCAGCTGCTGTTGCTCCTTAGTCCTTTTGGGTTGCTCGAAGATATCCCTAAAGGCACCAGACCTTGAACCCGAGAAGAACCACTTGATTTCAGACCCACTCAGCATTCCCCACATCATTTGTTTTGCCCTTGTTTGCTGTCTTAAACCACCTTAACCAAAGCCATAGGAGTCCTCTGTGGGTTTTCCTTCCTCATGCAGAAAGTCTTGGTCTTTGCAGAGACGCCTTAGCCATCTTGTGGTGCTGTTTCCTGCCTCTGGAAGAAGTAAAATCTTACAGCCATCTCTCTCAACATTTTGGAAACCACAGGGAATGCACAGCAACATGGGGTCTGTCCTTATTTATACTGTAGATACCAGAGCCTCCTTGGTCTTTTTCCTCTAGTAATTCTTTTTATTTTGAATGGTGGACGTGTACTTGGGCTTGAACGTCTCTGTATGTTTCTTTAGTTCTGCCTCTATTAGTAGCTTCTGTGCACCCTTCCAGCCCCAAGCACAGAGACCTGGCAGAAAGAAGATCAAACAAACACAGCTGCTCCTGTGTCACTGCTCATCTGCTCTCCAAGCCCTTGGTGGCCAGGGTGCAGGTGGAAGTGGATGGCTTTGAGGTCGAAGTGTAAATACCCATAATTAGACATGAATTACATTTAATACCCATGACGGAATCTGGTGGGAAACAGGTGGGGCAGAAAGCTGAAAGATGCACACTGGAAAAAATTCTCCTTACTCAACTTGATCTCAAGCCCATGGAAGCACATGGAAAGAATCCCCTGGAGTTGTGATGGGCTTTGGACCACAGTTCTGTGCAAAAGCAAGAGGAATGTAGTAGGAAAAGCTGCATATACAGCATGGACTGGCAATTTTAGCAGCCTTTCCCTTGGCAGGGAGAGTTAAAGAAGTGGGGGAGGAGACTAAAACTGCAAAGAAGTAGGAGAAAAAGAAGAACAAATGAAAAAGCAACTGGAGGGCAGGGAGAAAAGCTGAGGAAGGGTAATTTACATCTTAATTTCAAAGATACTCATACACTGTATTTTGACACACCTTGCAGAAAGTAACATAACAGGATTGTTTGCAAGAAATAAATGTTATGGCTCTCACTTTCTGAGTTCACATTTTTCTGAAGAGGTATTTCAGACATTTCTTACAATTTGACCTTTGAGCTTCTTGGAAGATTTACTGAGTGCCTCAGATACAGTCATTTTTGCAAAACTGATGTGTAGCATTAGCTATAGCAGAGTATTCTTGTGATGTGCAAATAAGTCAAGGAAAAAAAAGAACCCATACAGTAACCAAACAGGAATGCAAATTGAATGGAACCTTTTATGTAAAGGGTTCAATTTTTTCCAGAATTATGAAATATTGAAAACCTTGCGTCATAACCCCCATGCTAAAACCCTTTTGATAAGCAGAGATATTTTCAAAGCTACTCAGCCTTCAGTGCATTTGTCCTTGCACCTCTGAAAATGTTGGTCTTGGAAACTCACCTGCAAGGACAAATACATGGCTGGAAAATGTAACGTTACCGTAACAAACACAATCTTGAATAAATCCTTGTGTGATCCAGTTTTAGGCTTACCAGTGTTATCACTTCTGTTTCTTTTGTAGAAAGTAAATCATCTGCTTTGTGCTACCCTGTCCCTAATCTCCTACACTTCTCACCTAAACTTATTCACAATCATTATGGTGTATGTGGGATCCAGTCCTCAGCTGATGTAAATTTACTTAGCAGTTTTTATACCTACTGAAAACTAACTGAATCTCCTTCATGGATACTGAGCAACAGCCACAAATACCCCTGCTCACAGGTTTACTTAGCAATGTTCAAGGCTGAATTTACAGTTTTTCTTTCCACAATGACTCATACCTGTGAATTTATTTCTCATTTTTCATAACCAGAATGCCATGTGTTTCACTTGAACAGTCAAACAAATCCTTCTTGGAAGTTCATGTTGATATTTTAAATCCTTTTGATTTCTTTCATTCTGATACTTAACAGTTGCAAGAAACAGAAGCAACACCCAGTGATCCAAACAACTCGTAATATACCACTGACACCAGACAGTCAAAAGAAAAAGAAAGAATACATTTCCTCTTTCCTCTCCCCCTCCCCCCATCATTTAAAATGATCTAATAATTTCAAAATAATGCCAAAAACCAGGAAAATGAAAGTCTATTCAGAAGCAGTGCTGAAACAAGAGAGCTAAGTAACATGATGAAATATTTCTAACCAATATGATCTCTGCTGCATTATGTTTTGCTTGTCCCTATGGAAGAATATCAAAAGGAAAACGAGGTAAAATCATATTACACTCTCCTGCAACTATTTCTTCCATTCACTATATACTTGTCTCCAGTCACAAGTGAACCCCCTTTTTTTTGCTCTAGCAAGTGCTAACCACTGAGGACATGTAACTCCTGTTGAAAAGCCAGATTCCAACATAGGTACTTTAATGTATTGCTTGACTGTGGTCAAGCTACATCCATTTTAACACTGATTTTTTTTTGCCAAGCGGGTCAGTGCCAGAGATGCCAAAGTCTTTCCTGGTTTGCAAAATATTGCTAACCATTTATGGTGGACCCAGTGGTGCCTACATCTGGACTATGGTTTACAGGGAATCAACAACTGCTGAAATAAATACATGGCTAACCTGAACTGTCAGTGATATTCTGCAGTGTGCAAGCTGGATACCACTTACACATATCACAGAATCATAGAAAACATCCAGTTGGAAGAGACCCCAAAGGTTATCCAGTCCAACCTTCAACCCAGCACTGAAGGGTGAACACTCAACCATGTCCCTAAGCACCAGGTCCACACATTGCTTGAACATCTCCAGGATGGTGACTCCACCACTGCTCTGGGCAGACCATTCCAATGTTTGACAACCTTCTCTGTGAAGAGGAAATGTCATCCCACATGACAAAAAAATCTGGTTTCAGCACTGCCAAAGGCAATGTACCTCTATACTTAGCGCTGGTCTCTCTTGAGAGGGTTGTGGATCGAATCCCACTGGAGAGGGAGTGTTTGGGCTTCTGCACTACTGAGATGATGTTACTCCTCATGGAAACTTGCCTGGCCAATGTCATGGATGTGAAAATAAGTGGTTGCTGAAAGACATCAGTGTTGCATTAACACCAAAGAGTAAAAAATTTTCATGACTAGCCAGGGAACAGAGACACATGATAATTAAAATGAAACAAATCAAAACAAAACAACAAGATCTTTTTGAAGCTTAAAAGATTTGAGTTTTACTGAATTTAAATTTTAGACAAAGGTTCACATGGGTTTTAATGTTACCTAATCCAGTTTATCCACCTTTCCTTTTCAGACAGGCTTAGATTTTAATCCTCAATACCTGTGAAGTTATTTATGCTTGTTTGTTTGTTACCAATTAACTTTTAATTAATTTTTGGGTCTGAGCAGGATACTTCTTTTTCAAAATGCTGGGTGTAACCATTTATATAAACAAATCTGTCTCACCCATTTATCTTCTTCTGATGTGGATTTCCATTACTTTTAGCCTCATGTGTGACAGGAGACCTTGCTACATGTCCTGGTAACTGAGAATAACCACCAATGACATGAATGCCCATTTATTAACCAATTAATTAATCAGAGCATGTAGAAATCACCAGTCCTGTACAACAACCATGGCTTTTGGTGTTAGAGGCAGCTGAAAAATTGAGCCACATTTAAATTAAAAACATTTTTTAAAACCAGATTAAAACAGAAAAAGTCCATTTTCATCAATGTGCACCTGTATTTTTTATTTCATCAGAAACCCAAAAGCTTCACTGTTTCAGCCCAAATGGACAATCAACCCAGCTTTCAAGATGAGCGTACTTGGGGTTTGTGGGTTTTCACCAATTTTTAGTTTTCACTTTTTTAACGAAACATTGTCTTTTTCTACAGGAAATCACAGCAGCAGTATCAATAACAAATATCTGATTTTTCAACATGCCATACTTTGTATACAGCTTTAGAGTCCATCAAACAAGAGTGAGAAATACAAGAGAAAAGACCACACCACTAGTTGACTGCCTGTTGGAATATGTCCATTGCCTTACACTGGGAATGTGTTCCAGTGGTGCTCATAATTGCACTAAGAATGCCTGATTGCATTAAGGAACACATTTGTTAAGACGGGGGGAGGGGGCGGAAAGAAAGAAATCAAACCACACTGTTTGGTTGAGGGGTTTTGTTTGTTTGTTTGTTTGTTTGCTTGCTTTTCTTAATTCCCATAAATTCAGTCTCCCTGGGTCCAGGTTCTCCCTGGCTTTTATGCAGGCAAACTGTAGGAAGGGTAAGAGATCAAAGCCAGGAAAATGTTGCAGGTCTTTTTCTGAGTGATTTCAGGTGTTCTCCCTTTCTACCTGCTAGAGGTGAGAGAAAAAGCATAGGAGGTGGTATAATAGCTTGATCCAAACGTGAAGCAGGTAGCAGAGCAGTGGGTGCACAGAAAACAGGAAGCCATAAGGAGCTTTTCACATCCTTACAAGGGTGTTTAACAACTCCTGTAACTCAGTCAACCTTTACAGTAGGAAATTTAGTGACATGAGGTCTGCAGTAAAAGTTGGGAGTGTGACCCTCTGACTATTGGGATACAGAGTAGAAAGATGAATGCAGTCTTGTAAGCTCACACAAACTGCTCCATTTGTCACCTCCAATTCCCTCTAAGTGCCTGCCTAAATGGCACAATTGAGACCCATTTATTTAGTGGATAAAATTGGACACGCATTGTACAAAGTGATTTGAGATTTACACATGCATGGAAGCCAGCAGATTAATTACTCCTCAGGTCAGCAAAATACTTTACAAACACAAGGCAGCACATGAGCACTAAGGATCATTATTTCTTTCTACTGACCCACTAGCCAGCTTTTTCATAGCAGCTAACAGCCAAGCCATTGCAAGGAAACTAATATAAAAATATTGCAGATATACACACACTTTCAGCTATCCAGACACCTTTTCTATAATAAGCTGTCCAAAGCAAGAGCAGAGCTGAATTGCTAGTTCAGGTTGAGCATTTTCTTCGTTTGAAGGACAACTTGCCTTGCTTGTAAGCAGATGTTTAGTCTCTAAAGGTGAAAGGTGCCCACTACAGCAGATTTGCCCAGCTCTGCAGTGATACAGATGAAAGAGCCCCAACTCCAACAAAACTTCAACGTTGCCTAAGCAGAAGGTACACTGAGTCACTAAAACCTCTCTGCCTTCTTTGAATGTTAGGATGATAAACATGTAACATTTCAAAAGCACTGACACAGTGCTTCTTTACTCTGAGGAAGGAAGAATGATGTAGCTGATTTCATTTTTTATGGTAAAGACATTCAAACCCAGGCGTAGTCCTCTCATGAGAAAAAACAGAAGGAAGGCTGAAAACAGCACGTATAAAATTCTCTGTTCCCATTCAGAGCTGTTGAAGTCATTTCATATCCAAGACCAAAATAACAACCTTTCTGTCATACTTTCTGGTTTCTCACAGGTACAAGCCTCTGTTTGCCCTCTGTTCCCTTGCTGAAGGGGTTTGTAGGGATGGTGCTGTGCCACAAACATGAATTGACTGGCTTATTTGCTGGGATATGATGTTTAGTAATCCATCATGCCTTGGGCACACACTCCAATTCCCCTTCTTTTTCTTTTGGCACACAAAAGAGGCAACAAATTGATGCAAGTGTAATTCATATCTACTCTACAGCCCCTCTGGAGTACCCAAGCAGATGTCTTCTGGGAAAGAGAATGATATCCACAGATTTCCAAACACTCATATCCCTAAGCTTTAAAAGAAGAATAGTCCAGGCTTGTGGTATGTAAAGGTTTCAATAGTTGTGGTAAAGAAAGGAGGTGTGTAATGTACCTGTTTATTTGTGTTCTGGCTACTGGAGTGGTTCTGCCATTTTCCCAAGAGTTGAAAGGACGATACTATCACAAAGATGACTACAAATTTCATATGCACTGGTGAATGAAAGATTCACTTCCAAGCACTGGGTGCGTTCCCAAACTCTCCACACCCCCCAAATGCGGTCAGGAAACCTCATAAGAGCCGACTCCACTGTAAATGATCTGAATCCAGTCGGGCCACAAACGTCACAAGAATAAAGTTTCTCATGCTATGATGAACAATATTTCCCATGTAGACAAGGCCTTAATTAATCTTTAAAGTGTTCCAGTTTTAATTTTAGGTCACAGTTGGGGCTGGTTCTTACCATGGCTCTTGTCCAGCAACACTCTTAAGCACATGCCTAATTCTAAGCATTTAAAGTAGCTTCATTGACTCCTATGGGATTGCTCACATGCTCAAAACTATACAGATGTATAAATTTCTGCTGCATCAGGGCCTGCTTTCGAACTTGACGGTCCTCCTCTAGTCACAACAACAACTCAATGTAGGAGAAACTGATCCCAAATCGACCTTCAAAGTTTTGTCTGAAGGCATACTGGAAGGGCCAGACAGCTGACAGGCTTTGCATTAGTTTGTTCACCACAGTATAAATTACCTCTGATTTGCTTAATGACTGTTTGGAATCAGGATGTCTCAGCCCTTCTAATACAATGCCCCATGGGCAATAATCTTCTTTTTAAAAGAGTCATAGGCAAAGTACATTTTCAGCAGAATAAACCACTTCACACAACTGTAGGCGAACTATGTGCTGTCTAAGTACCCAGGCCCTGGTGAAGATTGCTAAAGCACATCAGTGTGTGCTCACTTTATGTTTTTGGGTTTAAGGAGTGTGGTTTATTTCTCGGTAAAAATAACATTCCTTAATGAGGACATATCGTCCAGAACATTGATTAACTGTGGCTTTTAACAGCTTAGTCAAAGGGGTATGAATTTAATTAGGCCTCGTCAAATAAAACATTACGCTGTTTTATAACTCAATTCTCCTGGTTGGAGGACAAAATGAAAGGAATAAATTTTTTAGGGGAATGATTAGAAAGGTGACTAAGTGATGTTGTCATATTTGCTTTCCAAATATAAGTTTAGGTTCAAAAAACGGAAATAAGGAAAAGGCAATTTTAGAAATGCTGAAGACCCCAATTTGTCACATTGATGTTGCCATAAGCCCAGACTCTCTGACTTGTTCTATGTTAAAAAGCACCACAAAGCAACATGTCCATTTAATGTGAAGTTCAAACAGATGGTATCCTATTTGTTTAGAGGGCTGCAAAATGATGTTCAGGAGATGCAAGATAGCTAACTTCAAAAAACAATTTTTCTCACCTAGACAAACTATCCCTTCATATTTCTGCAGCATGCCTAACAAAATAGCCTGTACCAAAGTTCCTCTTCTGTGAAACATGAAACTTGTGATGAGTGGCAACCCTCAGGGGCTGGTACTGTAACAAGTGTTGTTTAACATCTTTGTTGGCAGATTGAGGCACCCTCAGCAAGTTTGCAGATGACACCAAGCTGTGTGGTCTGATTGATGCACTGAATGGAAGGGATGTCATCCAGAGGGACTTGGACAGGCTTGAGAGGTGTGCCCAAGCCAACCACATGAAGTTCAAGGCCAGGGTTCTATATCTGGGATGGGGCAATCCCAAGCCCTAGTAGGGCTGGGTGAGGAGCAGCTAGAAAGCAGTCTTGAAGACAAGCACTTGGGAATGTCACTTGATGAAAAACTCAACATAAGTTGGTAACACATGCTTGCAGCCAAGAAGGAAACCATGTCCTGTGCTGCATCAAAGGAAGTGTTACCAGCAGGATGAGAGAGGTAATTAGGTGATTTCTCCCTTCTCCTCTGCTATCATGAGACCCCACCTGGAGTACTGCACCCAGTTCTGGTGCCCTGAGCACAAGAAAGACATCAAACTGTTGAGGGCCATGAAGACCAAGGGTCCAGGGAGCTGGACCACCCTCCCCGTGGGGATAGGCTGTGAGCCTGGAGAAGTGAAGGCTCCGGGGAGACCTTATAGTGGCCTTCCAGTACCCGTAAAAGGGGAGGGGACTTTGTACAAGGGCTTGTTGTAGGAGGAAGAGAGGGAATGGCTTTAAGCTTGAGGAGGGCAGATTTAGACTAGATATCAGGAAGAAATTCTTTACAGTGAGGGTGATGAGACACTGGAACAGGTTGCCCAGGAAGGTTGTGGATGCCTCCTCCCTGGAGATGTTCAAGGCCAAGTTGGGCAAGGCCTTGAGAAATCTGGTCTAGTGGAAGGCATCCCTGCCCACGGCGGGTGAGTTGGAACTAGGTGATCTTTAAGGTCCCTTCCAACCCAAGCCGTTCTATGATTCTATGATCTGCACCTACCAGGATCAGATAAAAAATAAAATCTAAATTAGGTCTATTTGTAAATTTGTGTTGCTTCTTGAAATACATTTGAATTTTTTTTTTCTTATCTTGTCACTGAAGATTTTAAAAGTAAATTAAATA
Source organism: Indicator indicator (assembly GCF_027791375.1). Lineage (NCBI taxonomy): Eukaryota > Metazoa > Chordata > Aves > Piciformes > Indicatoridae > Indicator > Indicator indicator. Next base: position 8,232,763 of record NC_072018.1, on the reverse strand, counting down.
AATGTTTGAGAGGTTGGAGACTTCTGAGTAGGAATCCTTTCCCATTCTGAAATGCTGCTCCTGTAGATCTGCTGAAAATGCTGAACATTATCATGGACTCTGATAGACCCTGACTCCCATTTTACAGAAAGATTCCCTTCTAGCTGCCTTCACTTTAAGCCAAGACCCCAACACACAAGGAGGAGCTGGACCACTTCCTTCTCCTGGCCTCTCTGAATGACCCTCTGGAGGCATCTGCTGTCAAACAATGAAGCCATGCAATGTCCCCCGGCAGTTTCCTGGGGCTGCACAGCATCATCAGAGCTTGCCCTGATGATTCACAACTTGTCCATGTGCATGTATCTTGGGACTTAGAAACATAACATGTGATGTTTGTGCTGGTGGGAACAGACTTTGTTCTTCCTCATGTCCATCTCCTTAGCCTTGGGTCAATTTGGGAAAACAGCATTTTAAAAAGCAGTGGCAGAAAAGCTCCAGAAGAGGAGCTCTAAACAAAAAGAGCCTACTCAAACACAGCAGGCTTCAGAGAGCCAGTAGCAATAACTGGGAAGAAGAAAGCAAGCAGAGTAGAGATGCTTCATAATGCTGCAGTTAAAAAAAAGTAAAGAATCTGGAGTCTACTACTGTTCAGAGAAGAGGAAATACCTAAAGTATTTCTGGGAAAACAGCTGCTGGAACCAGTGTTTCCACTTTCAGGGGCCTCCAGGGCTGGTGGAACATGCTCACACAGTTCAGAGGAAAACCTGGAGCTTTTCAGGACTACTGTGGCTTGCTTTGTTGATGTAAAAGATAGGGCGAACTCTGCAAAAGTAACTGAAAGCAGTTGTGTACTGAGGGACTGATCCTGTTTTCAAATGATTTATGGTCATTACTCAAGATATATGCTTAATTGAGAAAGCGACGTGATCTCAGATGAAGGAAAGATTCTAGCCCTGCAGATCATCTTACCAGGGCTAAAAATCCTCCACTGCTATTTATTTAATCCTTCTCATCTCCAATGAAATATAAATATGGTGACTTCTAAGAACACATGCAATCCAGCTTGGAGGAACAATAAAGGTAAATAGTCTGATGGTTTATCGGGATTCACCAGATGGTTCTGATGTGGAATTGGCCTCTTCCAGCTTCTCTGGCCCCAGGCAGAGGGAAGCTGTGACTGAAAAGCCTGGGTCTGGTGTGCTCTCTTCCCAGGAACACAAAGAAATGCAAAAAGGCTTTGGCAAGTAAATAACAGCTGTGCATGGAAGAGTTCACATTGTGAAGTGGGAGATCTTGAAGCATGAGCGCAAAAGCAGAGGTAATGGAAATACGTGGTGTAGCTCTGACACAAAAAGCTGTACAACTATACCAGTGCTTGAGCTAATTATTCCTAATTATGGTAGGCATCGAGCCATGCTGTAGTGTGTTCAGAAAGAAGGCAACAGTCCTGCACAGGCCCACAAGTTGTCAGGTATGCCATGCTGGTTTTAGATACAAGTAAAATAGAGGAACCTTTTTTAAATACTGCTGTGCAGCTTGTAGTTAATTATATAATGGCAGGTTGTCTCCATTAAGTGATCAACAAGTTAAAAACAAAGGATGCATATTAAAAACTCAAATTGGCAACTGTTAACTACAGAAAAAAAATTCCACCACAGTCTGGGGACTCTTAGAGTCTGTTAAGTCACCTAAGAAGACTTTGTTGGAATTAGGGCTCCACAATTCAACATTTCCCCAGCTTTATTCTGTTATTATCATTATTACTGCTATTTTTATATTATATTTAGATCAGTGTTTTGGAGCTATGCCCTATATCCCCTGTAGCTGCTTCAAGCTATGCCTACATCTGCTGTTGCCTTCACAATAGGTGCTACCTCTTACTCTTCCCGTTCTTCCAGGAGAAATGGAAATGAGTCCCCTGCACAACACCTACTCCAGCCTCCTTCCAGCATGCTCACGTGCTAGTTTTCTCAATCTTTTGTCCTTCACCAGGAACAGTACTCACCTCTCTGGAAGCTTCTTGTTTATCTCAAAGCAAGGGAGATGCTAGAGTGGTAATTGATGTCCTGGATATATTTGCACAGTTTATTTCTTTTCACATGTCAATATTCATGAGACAATTCCTAACTTTGTGGAAGCTACTGATAAATATCCCCTTGCCTCACTGCAATAAATGTGGTGGTGTTCTCCCTGCAGCTCCTCAGCCCATGTATTTGAAGGCTAATCCATCCCCGCAGGGCCATGACCACAAGGCAACACCCAGAGCTAAGCAAGAATATTCTGTAAGATCGCAGCATTGGGTGTTATTGGAATGGATGGTTAAAAGAAGGATTTATTACATGAAATACTGCATTTACCAGTTACTTTTATGTATATGTATGTATATTTACATATATATATATTTATCCATATATGTATTTACATATATATACACACTTCTGTAAGGCATACAAAGTTACATTAGTCAGCTGTATACACTTGGCACTAATGTTGCATTAAGAAGTCAACAATAATGTACCAAAACATGTAGCTAATTAAGCAATTCCCATCACTATTTTTCATATAATAGAAATTTGTAATGCCTGCTTCAGGTTTTTACTCCCAAAATAAATTGTCCTTGCCCCAAAGATTTTCTGAAGTTTGCATTTGGCGTTTTGACAGCAAAGTGGTGGTTCCATTTCAGCTGCTTTACATTCTAACTTAGGTTCCCAGCAGCATAAGGACGTGGTTTGGGGTTTGTTATAAAAGCTCCTTCTAGAAAGAAATCACTGAGGTCAAAAAGCTTTTCTTTTTGATACAAGTATTTTTCCTCTATTGAAAATGAAGCTTTTGTGTGAACAAATAAATATGACCAGCAATCCAAGGTCCTCAGATCTGCTTGTAATTCAAGGAGCTGTAGCAAATAACTTAAGCAGTCATCTACTGGGGGGTCTGGACTTGGGACAAGGGGAGTAGAGACTCAGCTGCCTAGCAATTCTGATTTCCCCAGTATACCATGTATCTTGGTGTGCTGACAACAAGGAATTGCATTGTTCAAACACTGAACAGGCACAGAGGATAAGCTGGGGGACAGTATTTCTGGGAAGGGCTTAAGGGGAAGCTATAGAGAAAAACTCTGCAGTGGCCTAAGGACAGAGAGGAGAGACCTTACAAGAATAAGAGATGCAGAGAAGGACCCCCAACCCTTGATGAGGGATGGAGGGGTCATTTTAATCCCTAATACATAGGTCTGTGCTGAAGAACAAGAAACAAACTACACCAACAGAAGTCACAGTGATGATCATTACTAGGCAAATGCACAGTCACAGCCAAGAAGGTTTACTCATGTCCTGCTTATGTAACAGTGTCCTCACACTGTATTTACCTGTGACTGAACACACTCATTGTCCTTGGAGAACTACAAGAGTGAAGATATTAATGGAAGCCTACAGCTTCAGATGCAGTTCATGTCCTGACATAGGTAAATCCATGTTCTAACACATCTAGATATGGTTCAGTTGCCTTCTGCAACCAGTAACACCTGGTTTTCCCAGAGTGATAATTTTCTGCAGGTATTTCAGTTTTGGACCATCTTATTTTAAAAGTCCTGATTTTCACTATGCATCTTTTATCGCTTCCTGATAGCTAAGACTTCTCAGCTTCTCAGTGTCCAAAATAACCAAAAATGGCCCACTCAGTGGTCCCTTGAGAAAATCCTCAGTTTAAATTTCTCTTTTTCCCTCTGTGCCTCCAGTCCTGGCTCTCTCCCAGGCATGGTCATCAATACTTATGCAAGGGATGTGGTTACATGGTCACCAGGACCCTACAAAAGGAATGTGGTTATATGGTCACTTCCCATATGAGGACAGAAATGGACTTTAAGGAGAGTTGGAACAGCAATCAGACATGCACCACTCAATGAGTTTTTCATGACTCCAAACACTGAGAGTGGAAATTTGATAAACCTCAAGCACTTGAACTATGAAAACCAAGACTGACACCTTTTACAACCAGTCCCTGCTTCCCAACATCCATTGCCTTCCCTGTCTTCGTTTATTTAAATCAAGGGCTTCATAATGCATGAATAACTAAAAAAATGTAAATGCACTTAAATAATACGCAAGAAAAAACACACTTTAGACTAGGTGTAAGCCATCAGGTTCCTGATCCAGGAGCCTTGTCCACTCAGGTACAGAGGCAATTTATTGCAGCAGAGATAATATGATCTATTTGTTTTTCTGTAGCTGAGATTTGCAAACAACCTAGGAGTTCCTGATTAAATGAATCTATATTGTAAGTCTTCTATTTATCTTACAAAACATACCATTAATAAATCTCAATAATGAAGTTATTATATGCACTCACAAATGCTCTGGGCAGCAGACTAAAAAGTTAAATGCTGCTATTATCTAGACTAGTACCTATCTTACATTGCTCTAATATCTGGCCTATATTAATGTAATATCCACTCACCACTGTTCCTTCATACGCATACATTTGTCACTTCACACAAACACTCAGGCAAAGACTTGCATACTAATCTCTTCTATTATATTCAGTGAGGGTCTATAAAAATGAATTAAAAGACTCACTTTTCTACCCTTAGGAAGATTCCTTCTTCCTATCACTTTGCCATCAAGGTTATAATTACAGACAGTGGCTGCTGTGGCCTGTATACATAATTGCAATATATGATCAAGGATTGTAAGCACCAGGATAAATGCATTATCACAATAATTATCATGTTATCTGACTGACAAGAGGCTGGTTTATCTCTCTCTAAAGACGAAGGACGTATCTGACAGACACCAGGACTTTGCTTTGATGTCAGATTTGTATACAAAAGAATCAAAGGTTGAACCCTTTCCAAAAAGGTTCCAATGTGGTTTAATCTTGCCAGACAATTCCCTGTCTCACTGCCAGAGCCTGCTTTGAAGTGGCACTGAACACTGCGTGTTGCTGGTGCGTATTCCTGAAAGCTGGAGTGCCTGCTGAAGCCCCACATGCTGAGCAGAAGGCCTGTGCCCTCTGTCTCACACACCCACCTCCTCATTCGCAAGATCACAGGGTGGAGAGGGGATGTGGTGTGGCTGGCAGGCAGGGAGAGCTGGAGGAACATGGACTAAACTGCCAACCCAGCACATGCATGGCGTGTGCAGCCAGGGACTTCCTGCTCTTGGCAGTGCTTTCCATAGGACCACAACATTTTCCACGGGTGCACAACCAGCTTGGGTTCATCATGTCACTTCTGCCAGCACCTCAGCAAGAACATGTTCAGCATCTTTTCCACTGCTGTGACCTCTCCATCCCTGCTGAGAGCTTACATGCAGGCAGTCACAGTTCTTAGTTGCACAGGAACACAAAATTCATATTCCTTGCCCCTTCCCACCCTATACGACCTGGTTATGTACTGCCAAGCACTTCTCCATCACATTAATGACAACAACCAAGCACTGTTAAATTCCAGAATAATAAAGGAAAGATGGGAACAGCAGAGACTAGGAGGGGGCACCGTTGGTGGGACAGGCAAGAGCGAAACAGGAAAAAAATGAGGGAGGAGCACAGAAGCGTGAATGATAAAAGACAACAAGCAAAAGCATCCCTTGCCACATGTTCCCAGTGCCTTGAGACCCTGCAAACCACTGTTCTTGGCTCATCAAAGACCTGCAGATCCCCCTCCCCTGCCAAGCGCTTTTCTGCTTAATGCTGCTTATCTCCTCAGTGACCTACTGCCGCTCCACTTCAGGCAGTCAAGTAGTTCGAGTCCCTATGATGGCATAAAGGTTAATTTTGTTCCCTCTGTGCACATTCATTATGATGTAATCTCTAATTACATGATCCTTTTTTGTTTAAGTAGGCTTTTCCTGGGGTGTCTGAATGCCATCTTCAGCCTGCTGTGCTGCAAACAACCCGGCAACCCTGCAAAGCAGCAGAAGTTTCAAAGATTGCTGCATCAACAAAGATTTTTTAGAATGGTTTTTGAGTAACTGCATAATTATGATAAGATAATGAAACAGATTTTTATGACTTCCAGCTTTTTCTTTCAAAAAGAAATCATGCCAGGAGCATGGAAATAATTTCTAATAATTTCTGCAGTATAGGGATGAGGAAATAGTTTTGTTGTCAGTAGATTTGTCTTTTAATTTGGTTTGTTTCATCCTCCTTGGTACATTCTTTACACACCCTTTGGCCACTTATCAGTCACAGCAGAGAAGGATGCATCCTTGGAGTTCAGAAACATCTTAAATCTGGAGCACTTAACCTTGCAAATGAAATATTTTTCCAGCATAATATTTGTTTCTATATTTAAACTTCCACGTTTGTGAAAGTAAAACAAAATAACTTTCCTCACAACATTTCCAGGACCTCACAACTGCCCTAAGAACACTGCTGAAGCCTCCACTGACCTATGTCCAACACAGAAAAAACACCCCATCTCTAGAAAGAGGAAAAAGGAACCATTCAGCAGCAGTCACCTCCCCAGATCAAGAAGATAAATTCCTTCACGTCACTTTGGCATCCTACAGGGTGCATATGAACTGATTCTTTTTCTGAGTGTCAGACCAGGTCTGTATCTCCATCTGTATCTGGATTGAGATCTTCCACTTCATCTGCTTTCCTTTTATTTTAACTAAAATATGATAAGTTAACAATCTGACTTTTAATCCCTGCCCCAATTTCTCGTTGCCTTTTTTTTTTTTCTTGGTGATTACTTAATGAGTAAGATCCAGAGGTGTTTTTGGTGCATAACTCAGACCGTCAGAAGCAAAGCAGCTAAGAGGCTTTTGGGACCAAAGCCAGTGTTTGTGATGCCACGCTAGCAAAAGGCCAGGCATGGAAAAGGCGAAGTTGCAACAAAACCCCTTATAAATCTGCCTACTGCAAGTAATATTTCTCCCTCTGACTTTGTGCTTGAGAAAATGGCCACAAGAACTACTTCTTCTGCAGGTGAGGCTATAGATATGACTCTATCCATCTCAGCAGCACCAAAAACTTACCACCTCCCTATGGACCCCAGGAAAGCAGATAGCTGCTGTTGGGTTTTTGCCAGTGAGCAAACATCTCCAAGCCTCAAAGAAACCTTCTGCCAAGCTGTTGTATCTCAAAAATTGCCATTTAGCTATAAGCAGCATCCTGTCATTGCCACAGAGGTGCCTACAAACACATTTTACCATAATCTAAGCAAGAACAAAAATCAAAATAAACTTTGTGTCTTAAAATCATTACAGGTACCTCATAGCTACCACATCAGAGCAACAACAAACTGATCAGGGAACATCAACACAGTTGGAGAAGAGGTTTGGTTTCAATTTTTCCCCATGGCACAGGTAGGCTTAGCACTTTTTAACACTTGAGAGATGCTAGTGTTCTGCTTTGTTAGAAAAGTCTGATGATGTTTATACATAGCTATAAACATTTTGAGATGAATATTTAGAACTATTTTGAAGATTTATAGACAAAACCTAAATAACATTGAATTTTCAATGACATCAGAGTGCAGCTGCCATTATTTTAAAGTTGCACTTGCAAAACCTGTTGGTCGTAAGCAACTCAGGTTTAGTTTCAAACGTTTTACAGTCCCATTTCTTCCAGTAATAAAAGCGTGTTTTAACCAAACTATTATGCTGTTAAACGCTTCATAGAGGACCCTGTGTTTCAGAGCAAAACGGAAATAAAAAAGGCAACAACCAACACATACATCTATCTATCTATCTATCTATCTATCTACACCCACACATATATATATACACATACCCACTTACATGCATGAAGAGGTTAATTATGTAATAAACTTTGATTGTCTTGATTGTTACATGATCTGCAAACGTGGTTGCTTTGTGCTGCCAGACACTCATTGTCCCCTATTTATTTTAAAAAGTTTTGTTCACTATGTGACAGGAATCTTTTCAGCATGTCCATTCGGATTCTCCTGAAGTCATGGCTGCAATGCAGACATCAGACATTAAATCGGATTTCAGTGGAAGATGGATATTAGTGATGTGGTAACATTGAAGAAAAAAATCCTTTAAATAGTTCAGGACTGAATAAGCCCCCAAAAGCTTTAATGAAGCTTTTGTGGGAAACCACATCACTCAATTAATATTTTAACTGGAACAATGCAAGGCCAACCTTTCTGTAAACATGAGATAAGTTGGAACAGTTATCAGCCACAGCTTGTACAAGAATTTATATATTCTTACGCATACTATAAGTGTTTTACTCCATTAAGAGACTCTCTGGCTTCAGCTCAACTATTTGCAGAATAAAATTCTACTTAATATGGGTAAGGCTGTCAAAACCTTAGAAATCATGCTGGTAGGAGTCCCCCAAATTTTCCTACATAAGTTTTTCTTTCTTGTATACAAAATGGCTTTTTCATATGAGCACTTTTGCCCCACTGAAGGTATGACATAGATTTGATTAAATTTATTTTTCAATTACTGAATTAAAAAAAAAACAAAGCAAAGAATATTCTGGTTTTAAGAGAGGGGGAAAAAAAGAAAGAAAAAAAGAAAATCTATTGAAAACATCTAACTGAAGTTATTGGAATTTTGGACGGTATCTGCTCTATTTATACATATGAGGTGTGGAAATAGCCACTGGAATAATTTTATCCACGGGCTAGAAAATGTTATAACAAGCATCTGTAGCCATTGCTAGGCAAGTATTAACAAGACAATAAATCAACAGCATATCAGCTTCATATTGAGCTCTCCCAAAACGTTCAATCATCATTAAAGACTACAGAAGTCTTTATTTATTTTGACTAAGGGTAAAGTTTTCTCTATTTTAATCAATAACTTAAATTCATTTTCTGTGTGAGCTGTAAGGCATCTCTGCATGACTGAAGACATGCCTTCTCTGCCTTTACCTGATTCTAGCATTGCATAAAAGGAGCTCAGAACACAAACATTTTGGTAACCAAGCAGTGTGATTGAAGGATTTCTTTGTCAAAGGTATTCTAACTACTTGTTTAAATCCTTCAACTAAGAGAAGGGTTTATGAGTGACATCTAGAGGTTACTCTTCAAGATGACTGAGGCAACTGCCTACCTCAGTAGGTATCTGCCCTGAGTGGTATACTTGCCAGCATTAAGTATTGTTTGTAGACACCGTGAGAGTTCATTTGAATACAGCAACAGAGATTTTAACAAGTAGGTCGAGTCAAACATGTTTTCTATAGAAATAATTTTTTTGTAGAACCTCCCACCCAGTGTGGCCAAAGAAAAGTGAAAAAGCTTCAATGAAATCTTTCCGTTTGAGCTGAGCATGAAATCACTTTCCCCTGCAGAGCACTTCAGCTGAGGTTTCTCTTTCCTCATTCACTTCTGGGGGTCTGAGATCTCATTTCCCAAACTAACAAGTGTCTCTTTCTCTTTCCCACACAATATATCAGGAAAGCCACATAAACACAGAGTGGGAAGGAGGTTTGAAACACCTGGGCTGCAACACACAAAAGATAATGAGGTCCTGTTAAAAAATATGGTGTAATATAAACAGAATTAAACCTAGTCACAAATTCCATCTCCTTTGATTTTGTTTTAGTGAAAATGCAGCCAAAACTACCATGCCATCACCCATTTGAAATTTCCAGGAACTCTCCACCTTTGTGGCTTTTGGGACTAAAGTGATTCAGGCAAGGTTTCAAGGCAGCTTCCATGCTGCCTGCTTGTAGGGAACCTGACTTTCTGACTACAGTCCTTAGTATGAGAGCAAATGAGCCAAACTGAGCTTCTCCAGGGGACATTTCCAGGCCACCAGAAAACTCAGTACCAGGCTGTTCAAACATAGAACAGATGCCTTTCCCAGTAAGGCCTTGTCCCCATCTGACTGGAGATCCCTTTGCTTGACTGTTTTGTATGTATATAAGTTGTGTCTTATAGCTTCTGTCTATACACAGTTTTTGGTAGCACCAGGAAAGCTGGTGTCTCCTAATTTCTTATCATAATTTAGAATGAGAAGCAATATTGATGTATCAGAACTTCTTTCAGGACATAAGTTTTCTCTCTCCTTTAGTGGTAAACAGCAGGTTGTGAGCACACATCTAGCCGAGATTAACTAGATAAGGTAATATCAAAAAATAATGGGGCCAGTGATTTTCCTTGAGCTATGGCTATTTTGGACATTTCTACCAATAAGGAGATGAGGGGGGAAAGGCCAGACTAAAAGTAATTACTACAAAAGCACAAACATCTTGCACAATGCCCTAGATGTAAGATGCTCTGCGCAGGAACAGAAAGGAGCCAAACAGATAATGGAGGCCCTGCCTAAAGTCCTGTGGATATGCTGCTGAGCATTACAGTATTGGCTGGGGTGTGCCTGATAGCTGGAATGCTCTGAAGAGCAGGTAGCTCTTCAGCAGTTAATCTTTTTTTTTCATCACCTGCATTTGCTTGGCATGTTTGGACACATGCATATCATTTCTGTGCCATCAGGGAGCTCAAACATAGTTCATCTCTATCACATACCTGCAAAATGGTAGGTCTCTCCTTGTTTGCTCAGTTTGGAAGTATTCAAGGTACCTAAAGAAAGCCTTTAATCTGTCATTTAAAACCTTATTGTGGTTTAATTTGTAAGGAATAATGTTATTTTCATAGTGTGCCAAAAGCACCATTGGCAGCAGTGAAGCAATTATTTATGTGGGTTATCAGTTCACAGAGCTGATTAAGTAACCTGAAATGTGATGATAATGGCTTCCAGTAATGGCTCCATATCAAAAGGATATTATTATTTGCTGCTTTTTCTTGTAAGAAATGAGATATATTTCAATTCTGTTGAAATAAAAACAAAACTATTATTTTTTGGGAAAGTTTCCCAATAGCTCTAATTTCACATAATGTCTACTTCAACGTGTTCATTTTAGAATCATAGAGTCATAATCATAGAATCAACCAGGTTAGAAGAGACCTCCAAGATCATCCAGTCCAACCTAACACCCAGCCCTATCCAATCAACTAGACCATGGCACCAAGTGTCTCATCCAGTCTTCCCTTGAAACTCTCCAGTGATGGCGACTCCACCACCTCCCTGAGCAGTCCATTCCAATGGGCAATCCCTCTCTCTGTGAAGAACTTCCTCCTAACATCCAACCTATACCTCCCCTGGCACAACTTGAGACTGTGTCCCCTCGTTCTGCTGCTGGTTGCCTGGGAGAAGAGACCAACCCCTACCTGGCTACAACCTCCCTTCAGGCAGTTGTAGACAGCAATGAGGTCACCCCTGAGCCTCCTCTTCTCCAGGCTAAACACCCCCAGCTCCCTCAGCCTCTTCTCATAGGGCTTGTGCTCCAGGGCTTCGTTGCCCTTCTCTGGACACATATGTAAAATTACAAATGATGTATTGAATACTCCAGATACATCTGGATAACTGAGGTTAAATCCCAACCTGCTCTCAGCGCACCAGAGTGACCTCTCCATGGTAGTGACTCAGTTTTTATTCCGCTGCAAGGTATAGAGAGCCAGCTGTATCCCTTTTGCTTAGCTTTACCCACATAGCATCACATCCCAACTCTTAGACATACGTTAGAAAATATTCAGAAATTACTTCCTGCTGTATTTTACCAAAGGAAACTAGATCTAGATTTTCTTGTGCTGGGGCTTGCTCAACTGGAGTTGACAAACAAACTAACCTTGTCACTAATGACATTTCTTATGATGATTCTTATTTTGTCCGTCATGAAGTTACTCCGAGCTACCTTAAACCCAGAGAGTGCTTAGTTATGAAATCCTTGTTCCCAGTGAGGGACACTCATCAGCAGAGAGGCTTTTTATTCCTTTAATTATAACATGAGTATATTCAGAATTGCCAGTGATATGCAGCTTTGGATCACTTGTTCATAGCTCAGTTGTTTCAGTATTAGACCATGGTAAATATTTAGAGAAAAATATAAATCTGGATTAAGAATTTTGAGCTACTGGTATAAAGAATTGTATTTATTTTAGAACTTCCAAGAATGGTTTGCAAAGACACTTTGGATGTGAAACCTTGCTCCAAAATACCTCATCAATGAAGTATCATATTTTGGACAAGGAATCTGTGGTGAGAGGGCTGTTACAATAGCTGCAAAGCTTTTCCCCTGTGAGTACCAAACTGGTGTTAGCTAGTTTGAATGAGGGTGGAGGCTCTTATGAACATTTCAGCTCATAATGTATCATATACCTGTGTAAGGCTTACAGATCAAAACACAGTTAAATGAAAAAGAGGTGACTCTGTAACTGCTGTAGAAGGTATTTGATTTTCAGTTATGCTGAAGAATAAGATCTTAATGAAGTTGAAGTACTGTGAAGCAGGTTATTTATAACAAAAATACCTATGCAGAGACAAAAAATAATGTATTGCCAGTATCTACAGCTTACAGGATTTTTTGTTTTAATCCAAAGACCTATTCTGTGAATTTTGACCCAACAGTAAACTGTTCCCATTATTTTTTAAAGACATCACCCCCCTATTCATAGTTTTCCATACATCTACCCATCAGATCAGCAGTTTAGATACTAGTTCCTGCCTTTTAGTGCTTAGCATCAGTGATTGCCTGCTGAACTGGGACCCAAAGTCTGATGATGCTTAAAGGAGAACACTCATCTGGGCCAGCATGTGAAACTAATACTGAAATGCCTGTAAAACTTCTTGAACTTTCAAGAAGTCCTGGGTGCTTAATGTTAAAGGTTTTGGTGCGTATCCAACTCAATATCCTAATCAGTGGGAAGCTGATTCAGAATTTGAGCCTAAATACAGTGCTGCACATGGACTCAAGAGTATAAATTTTGGCCATTTACTTACTAAAAGTATTTATCATTCTTGTGTTATGTGGGTTTCTCATGTCAGTATGTATGAACTGAAACTACTCTAAGAAATGGTATCAGATACGATGGCCAAATCTGCAACTTCTACTGAAAGCAAGAATCCATCATGGCTTTTCCACCAGAAACTGTTAGGAATTAAGCATGGAGTTCACTTAGATAAGAAATAAAGTAGGCATAAAAAAGCACATCAGTATGATTCTGTAATGGTTCTGTACACTTCAAAGATTGTACCAAGGTTACTGCCTGGCAGATGGCAGGGAGAAGGCAGACAGCTCAGCAGACACTGTTCTTCTCAGGTACATCAAATCTGAGGAGATGCCTAGGTAAAACATTTACAACACCAGGCTCTGGACTTACTCTCTATCAATGGATAGGTAACAAATCACTTGCTCATGGTGGGAAGGCACACTGGTGCAGGGCTACACAAAATAAAGTTGTTAACTATTTTTCTGAGCAAATCCCAGTCTAGACAATCACTCCACAATTTATTCTTTTGTTCAGTGCTTCTACTGCCATTGATCACTGCAGTTCAAATTACCAAACAGGGAATACAGACACTTCACATTCTGAAGCCTTCACTGAACCAGGGTGTGCAAAGACATGCTTGGAGGTGTAACTTTAGTCATCCAATTAGAAAATTCAGGCCCACGTTCAGCTCCAGCCTCCCACTTCATTGCTTGAGGCTGCATTGGTAGTTTTATCACATCAAGCATTATTGTCAGAGTGTCAATGGGGCAGGATTTATGGTGTGTGTCACAACCAATCATTTGACAATGCATTACAACTACAAAATCAGTTTTAAATATCGCATCTTGTGAATCTTATGTGGTGCAGCTACAAAACAGGTCACGTTTCACCTGAAAACCTCTACATGACCTGTTAGAAAAACATAGACTATGCAAGCTTGTGAAGGAAAAACATAGTGGATGTTTTCTGTGTTATCTAGCTGTGCACAAGAACAGGTTATGAAAAACCCTTGTCTCCCAACACTCATGGTGACATAATTAAATTTTATTCAGGTGACTTAAACTATGAATATCAAGAAGCTATGGGGTGGCTGACAAAGGAAGCTCCATTTAGAGACCAGGTAACCAGGAGCGGAACAAATCTGAAGCCTCCTTTCAACCACACAAAATGTTAGGTCAGTGCAACTCCACTGATACTCATCCACTAAGCTACTCTCAACTGACATCTGCCCAAACAATTACTGACGTGGGATTCTGATCTTTATCCTCCAGTTACCACTAGTTACGTTTTGCTTAAACAAAAACATCAAGACACATGCTCTAGGCCTCAATGATAACTGTCCACCCCAGCATCTCCCATCTCCTTTCTTCACTAGTGTGTATACACTCTACTCCCAATCTCATTTCCCTCTCTGTAATTCAGTGATTCATCTGCAGCTTCAGGGAAGGGCACCTGATTTCATTGCTTAACTGCCGTTACAAGTTGCTGCACAAATCATCTGGCATAGAAGGATGAGGCTGCCAATAACCTACTAAAGCTGCAGAGAACAGGTTTGCAATGCCAGCATTCTTACAAAAATCTTATTTATTGTGGGGTTATTTCAAGTGTATCGCAGTGATATCCAAAATGCCACCTTCAGCACTGCTGTACTGCCAGCAGCTTTCTGCTTCTGAGTTCTCATGATTTAATCTGGACAACCAGTAGAAAAAGAATCTGTTAGAAAGTTTCTTTCTTTGATCCTCTCACAGCAAAACATCTTTCTGTCCATGTCACTTATCATCTCAGTTTCCAGTAATTGAAAATTATTTGGTTTATTAGAAATTTCTTTTTTAAAACTTAATTATTTAATACCAACCAAATATGTTAGTGCAGCAGTCTTTTATAATAAGACCTGAACTATCCAGGGACATCAGCTAGAAGATGACAAATCAAGCCTGATTTATGAAGAACATCCTCAAAAAAGATGTGTAAGATTCAGTTGTTGGTTTTCTTGCTAGGTCTGTTAACTGATGCAGTTTCAATGTGTATATGACCTCCCATGGCAGCTTTCATTCCCCTGCCTGTAGCATTGCTAGTAAAATAAGGGATAGACTCAAATATCTGCTTTTACAATGAACAGATCTATACTGGACTGTGGCACCCTGTGTTTTATGTGAGCAAGAGACTTGTCCCAACATAAATCACAGAGCACCAAAGCCAGCCAGCTGCAACTGTCCAGAAATAGCTTCATGCTGAAGGACAATTATTTCAAAGACAGTCCTTATCAACCTGAGACCCATTTACTTCAGGATCCTGATTTCTTTTAATCACTTTGACAATTTTGACTTGTAAAGTCACTCAGCTTGTTTATCTGCATGTAAGTAAAATACGTGTGGGCATCCACTACCAAGGACTCCAAGCTGCAAAGGCACATAAATAACTTCAGCTGCGTGATTGCTCTCACTAGGTAAACATCAGAGAGGAAGAAGAAGTACTTACAATATTGACATAAGAACAAAGTGATAGAAACTGTCCATGACTGACCCAAGGCTGAAAATGAGGGAAGACTTTTTAACCACCAACTGAAGAAGGTAATGGAAGGGCTTTCCAGCAAGAAGGATGTCAGGAGAAAACTCAGAGAACTTTACAATAAAGCCTGGCCATTTTATGAGAAGAGTTATGACCTTTGCCTGTCATCCCATAGGCCTGGAATTGGTGACCAAGGAGGTCTCCCTCATCCCAGTATTTGTACGTGACTGAAGTTACTCAGAAGTGTAAATGTTTATAGGATGAGCCTGGAGCTTGCGTCAGCACAACTGGCAAGCTTCCATGGGTGTTTCTTTCAACCCACTGAATGCACAGAAACACTGCAGGATATCCCCCTAGTAAAAATGCACATACACACTCACACACTATATACATGCATATAAACTATACATATATATATGTGGGGTTTTTTTGCATGACAATTTGTTACTAGTTACTAGTTACATGTATTTTAACGTGTATTGTAAGCAATATACAAATGATACACTCGTTTATGCACACATGCTAATGAGAAAGACAACTTTCACTGTACTCTGACATGGATTGTATGTTAAGAGAAAATGAAGGAATGCATTCAATGAGATGATTTCTTCAGATGTTCATATGCTGTTTAAGAAATTTTTAATATATTAACTGAGTATGATTCAGGCACTGTGCCCCACAGCTTCCAACAGGGATTATACACCAAAACATTATGGATATGGGTTGTCACAGTTTAAATCACCAGGAACAGCAGTAGGCTTTAGTCCTGAAGTGGCTTGTGGTATGTCATAGGTTTCTTTATGATCTGGATCTCTTGCTAGTGTTACCTGTAGCATATATTGAATCATCACACAACTTTAAAATAATGTCTGAATACAGAAAAGAAAGCGACCAGAAATCATAATATTCCCAAACTAAGTTTGAATCGGTAATCTGAACAATCATATATTTACAATACACTGAAGTTCATCCTATAGTTCTGACAACCTTCAGTCCACTCTGTACATCCCTGCACCTGTAAAGTCTCTACTTTAGAACCTGAGAAAAAGCTTCCTCTTTCCCTACAGATTATTTCACACAAAACATGTTCTTGGTCAAATGAGAAAACACCCGTAAGTGAGATAATGACGAAAAAGATACTGTGCATCTAACAGAAGCCTTGCTGAGGACAGAGTGGGTTTCCATCAGGACATTAGAGCTTTCTTTGAAACCATGTAAGATGCAATGTTAAGAGAGGATGCAATATATTTATATTAATATTTTATATTAATATTTATTTATATGATTTATATTAATATATAGATAATGTCACTATAAAAGCTGCACTTAGAGTAAAAGGAGCTGAGTAACAAAGTGAAATTATGTATGTTTAAGAGAATGAGATCAGTATTTTCATAAAACATAGTAAAACACCCTCAATTCTGTAGTTACTCATCATCAGTCATAACAGCTCAAATAAATTACTCTCATAAAGCAACTTGCTATTCTCTCTGCCTTTGCATCAAGGTAACTCTGACTCAATGTCAAGGAGAATCAGCCTCAAAATGTTTTCAGGTTGATGACTAAGAACAGAGGGGGATTTCCCTATGCATTGCTATTTCTAAACAAAGATCTATTCACTTGTTTAATATTATTTGCATTTGCACCTGATCCTTGGATCAGAGGCAATGCCAACAATATAGCTATGAGAGCCTGCAAGTGAGAAATCCATTTACCAGATCACTTTCTTTCTTAGCTTAGAGAGTCCTCCACAAATAAAATAATGAGAAGTGTGTTGATCCAAAAGAACTAGCTTGGATAGAGGCCTCTTGGCCTGGGTGTTTTCAGGAGGAGAAGATTTCTGACTCTTTCTGACTCCTACTTGTCCTGCCCCAAGGGTGAAAGATAGTGCCAGGGAGTTACAGCAACAAACCTCCAGGTCCCTGTCAGGCTCCAACCATCCCAATGAGTTATTCTCCCCTTAGGACTCAAGAGACATAAGCGAGATTGAAAAGCACTGCTCCATCTGCAGATGACCCAACCCATAACTGCTACAAACAGACAGAGGAGTATCCTTTGCCAAAGCCAGTGCTGGAAACTGTGGGAGGCAATGTGTTGAGGCCATGGAGTGGGTGGCTGGGAAGGCTTCCCTGCCCTGTCGCTGCAACACTTGCACAGCTGTGACTGATCACAACCTGCTTTCTCTCTGGTGCTGAGGCTCCTGGAGCACTCCCAGCCATTTGCGTTGCCCACTTGCTGGCAAGCTGCAGGACATGGTGGTGCATCAACTGCAGCTGGAGCATCGTGGAGGTTCACCAGCAAGCCTGGCAAAACGTTGGTTTGAGTTAGGCTGCTCCTTCACACATATGTAGGTGCTTGAATAAGTAACTCATGTGGGCCTGTAGCACAGGCACAGCAGTGGAAGGGGCTGGACTCCCAGTGATGACTTGCAGCAGACCTAGTTGACCAGGGCTGCCACACACCCTCATGTTTCACTTTGGTAGTGCAGGAGACTGACAGAGCATGTGGAACTGCTCTGCAAGGCCCTGGGAAGGCAAGTTGGGTAGACCTCTGCTGTCGCTGGTCTTGACTGCTGCTTGGTGGGAGCAGAGCAGAAAGGCCAGCTTTCACTTCTGAAACACTCAGCTGAATGGGCATCTGCTCATCAGGACACAAGCTTAGCTGCCGGCCCAGGCAATTCAAACAGATATAAAGAAGGAAGGAAATACTCTCTCAGCTTTTCTCATTGCAGTGGAGTGAGCAGGTGCAACCACTGAATTGCATTCATGGGAACATATAGTTGGGTCCAAGAGGAAGAACATCTTTCCCATCCTCATGGGAAATGCACTGGCTCCTGCTGTCATCTGTTCTGTGCGTAGGTACTGATTTATCCATTGGCAGGTATCTTGGGGCATGTTGTACCACACAATGTTCTGATGGCAACAACGCCTTTTCTAAAAGTAGTTTTTATTTCACATTTTTCATTTTCTTTACTCTTTATAAAGTATTCATATAACAACACACTTCTGAAGACAAAAACTATGTTCATTTGAAGTTAACCCTTTACTTGACCAGATGTTGACCATGCACAGGTCATACATGGTGGCAGCAAGGTCAGGCTTGCATATTTGGGAAGTAAAGGCAACATCAAACTGAATAGTCACAAGGGCAAATTAGATCTCTCTGCGTAGACTTACACAGATGCACACATATGCATGGAAGAGAGCCTACCACTGATCTCAGGTAGGATATGTGTCCCTGTTGTCATTCAGCCTCAGTGAGAGCGAGATTTTTTTCAGTTCTGAGAATTCTTACACTCTCCCAAGATCTCTTCAAAAGAATAGGAAGAAGTAGCACATATAGCAACTGCAGGAAAATCTGAGTAAAACTATCTGTAACCACTTAAGATTCAAATACACCAGAAGTTCCTCAGTCATCTGATACTAATTTCTGAAGAATTCAGATAGGACTTGTGCATTGCTATATGCCAGAAACTATAAATACAATGCTTTCTCTTATCAATCTTTTCTCTTGCTTTAGGCAGCTTGATAGCATTAGCTCAATATATGCACTATTCCTTCTTACTTCCCCTAATACACTGTAAGGAACCTGCAGGACTTTTCTGATTCAAAGCTGGAGGTGAAACTGCTGTATTAGAAGGTCATGATGAACAGAAACTAGAAGCCAGGCCACACAAGCTTTCCAGGAAGAAATCATAGAAAAAGGCAGACAGGAGAGAAAACTTAGGGATAAATTGGCAACATCACCAGGAAGCAAGGTTTGCGTGCTAGCCTTTTTGTTTACATGCTTATTCCTGCAGTGGATGTAGATCTCCACTGATGTGCTCCTGGGGAGAGAGCAACTGGGAATCTCAGTTCACACTGCCAGGACTATTTGAAGACTAGAATTTCAGATAATGTAGCAAGGAAAGAGCACCTAGAGTTGTAAACTTAATCAAAACAGTCTGGTGGGCTGAATAGGTGACTGTCAGAGCTGAAGTCTTTAGAAAGAGCATTGTGAGCTGCTTCAATGCACTGCAGTTTTAAATTTAAAACTAAAACCTAGAAATGCATTGATTTATTAAATTTCATATGTATAAGGAACAGGTATTTAAACATTTCTCTTCCTACGAGACTTGAACCAACAGAGCTTCCCTTAAGACTACACAGGGATGGTTAACTCTTATGTTAGGTGTCACAAGGATCAATTGGGTGCTCCTACACAGAGGACAGATCAACCAGTAAACCACACATAGTAAAGGAGCTGATCAGACTCTTTTGCCTTAAGAAATGGCACGGTCCTTAAGATATATGGCTAATACAGAATTATTTTTCAGTCATATCAACGACAACAACAAAAACCCACCAAAAACCAACCCTGAGATATTTTGATTTTGGGAAGATATTTTTTCATCCCTATACCAAGGAGAGAATTTCAGCTAAAAAATATACAGAGTTCCAGTTTTGCTGAATGCTGAATGACTTGGATATTTTTCATGGCAGGTATATTAAACAGAAATTACCAAGTTTTCTTCTTCTTAGATAGAACTTGCAAAATTCAGCATAAACAACTGGCTGTCTTATCCATTAATTAGATGGATAAATTAAGATATAGTGAAGCATTTTATTATGAAATCATAAAAAATTTGTAAGAAAATAATTGTAGATATAGGAAGCTATAGCTGTGGTATCCTTGGGCTACAACAGATTTCGAGGGTTCATTTGTTGAACCAAAATGAAGTATTCCACCCAGAAAAAAACATTAAAATAAATTCATGTTCATAGCTTTGACTGTTTTATTTAGTTTCCTTTCAGGTTACTTAACCCTTCTGAAAACTCTTAAAGTTTAGGTAATTTTTCAGATAGAAATATTTTCAAAGCAAAATATTACATATGATCTTTTGATAATACTGAAGCAAAACATTGTGTTTTCACCTGCAGGAAACACTGGCATCTGACAGAAATTGTTTTGATATTTCTAAATGTGCCCTAAAACTATTATGAAAAGTGACTCAAACTCAGATATAGCCCCTGTGGCCCTGAACCTCCTTCTCTAAGGAATTCTGGTTTTCAGCACAAATAGTAAATTACATTTTTATTCATTACTTCATTCCCTCTGGCATATATAAGACTCATAAACTAAAGAAAAACTCCACAACTACTGTCACAAAGATTTCAGCACTCTTTCAGTAGCTGTTGTAGCCAAAGGAATACCTAGCAGGAGAATCTAGTTCAAAAGACTTCCAGTCCAAAATCTATAGATTAGAGAATTTTTAATCCATTTCAATTAAACATTTAGGTCAAGATTTACTAAAGTCACTAATCTGATTCCTTTTTGAAACATATCTCTCTGTCATTTATATTTTAAGGCCACTGGCACTGTCTAGATTTTAGAGTAGTTGGGAACACCTCAGTGCTACTCTTTCTTTGATGTGTCTTGACTCCTAATTTACTGTGGCACTGTAAATTCTCAGTCAATTCCTTTCTTGTTTATTTACATAGAGGCAAAACTTAAGAGCTAACCTTTTGTTTCCATTCCATTTGACATTTCTTTGTCATAAAACACCCCCTCCAAAATCGTATTTGCCACAGCTAGTGTGATTCAGAAATTATGTGATCTGGAAAAGTCAGATTAAGAAATCCAGATATATTCACTCTGCTGGGTCATAGAATTGGTTCATAGAACTATAACTGAAACCCAGAAATGTTTAGGTCACCACAATGCAGGAAAGCACATGAACTGAGTGGCAAGAAGAACTATGAACTCCTGAATATTTCACAAGAAGTCCAACGTGGTAGCAAGCATCTCTGTTCCTGTCTATTTTGCATGGCCATCTGGTGTTCTGTAATGGTTTTAATGAAAGCACTTACACATGGTTCTTAAAACAATCCATGTGTCTACTGGGGTGAATTAAAAGATGTAAAAGCAGGTAACATGCCAAAGAATATAATAGTCTCAATATAAGTCTGACTCTGTCAACCAGCAACAGGTTCCAGCTGGGGCAACTTCATGGAACGAAGTTGTGGCTTAATACTGAGTATATGCTTCTGAAGTCCCAAATCAGGTGAAGGAGAAATTAAAACTCAAGATCTTGACCAGATGTGCAAGACACAGCCAAGAGCACAGAAAGCACGCTCCCACAGCAACCTCACTATCAATGTGGAAAGTTCCGATAGGAGCTGACATCAGTTTCGGATGGCTAATACAGGGGATATAGTACATAATCACTGATAACCCTTGAGCAGGGCTGATCCTTTGAACTGCCTTTTCCCTCTCTGCTCTTGCTGGCCACAATTTGAATTAGCTCATGTTCTATTTTAGACAACCAGGGAGAGAGGCACAGCAACTCAGCTCTGAACTTCACAGCTGAGGAAGGACTAAATTTCTAAAAGTGTTCCAGTACATTAATGGTGAGGGTTGCATAGTCCACAGAAACCCAGCTGTACTCCTGCTTCTAATATGTTTTCAATCTCTTCCCACTAAGTTAGATAAACAGATGTGAATAAATTCAATCTACAGATCAATGGTTACTGAACAAGGGCCCACAATGAGTATGTATCACATAGCAGCGTTAGTATCTGTTGTCAGGAAAGAAGGTTAAAGATAGACATTCCTCATGACAGATCATCTCTAGTCCAAGTGACCAATTCCCTCTGAGTCAAAACTTCTAGGTACACACTGACATGTACATTCTCTAAGTCTGTTCCATAGGTAAACCCTGGAATTATCCTAGTTTCCAGAGTCTCTAGCTCCCTACAAAGACGAGGTCAATCCTACACATCATAAGAACTTACCATAATCATGAAGTGCAACAAATGAATATGAGATGTGCCCTAGGTAGCACAGCACCTGTTTGGATTGGTTGATTTGTTTGTTTGGGGGAAAAAGACTTCATTTTAATTTTGTTTGCTTAGAGTATTTAATCACAGAAAATTCCTGCTCTGTCAGTAGAGCTTGCAGGTGTTAGCACAACAGAAATCATAATATTCTCCAAATCAGGATTAATTCATAGATTTACCAGAGACTCTCCTGCAATGATTTTCCCTTGAAGGTTGATTGAGATGACAGAACTCTTGGAAGTGATAACTCCTATCTTTCCATTACAGCCTTGTTGGCCTGATAAAGTCTATAAAACTGCAACTATTAAATCTCTGGTCCCTGAATTCCCCCTGAGAATTTTTCTTTGAGATCATCTGAAAGAGATAAAGAGATAAAGAGACATGTGAAGAGCATGTGATGGAACTGTTCCAGCATTGATACTGATAACATTACTTGGCATTACATTTATGGTAATATCAATTAAACAAGTTTTATTAATATTTGCTGTCGTTCTTTGAAGCTGCCTTACAAAACAATCTATAACAGCAGATTTCACTTTTCACTTCAGAAATACATTCAAGACTTTCCACACTCTCATGCTCTGTTCAGCACAGTAGGAGAGCAAACACTTAGAGGGAGGGTTATTGCACAAATCAGGTGAGTAGCAATGGAGATAAATGTATGTTTGCTTTCACAGGAAAGACTGTCTTCTGTAGACTCTTTAAGATAGCCTCATAAACACTTCAGGGAGTCTAATGCGTATTTTTGACCAGTGGCTAGGCCTTACAAATCCACATCAGATAGTTACAGGATCAGTGTTCCAAATGTTTGTAACTAAGTTGTGCACTGGCAAAGTTCAAGAGCCACTGCTGATTTTTCTCTTTCCTTTTACATGTCTTTAGAAAATGTGCTAAACAATCTCATGTTATCTGTATCCTTTTACGTGTTTCTCTGCCTGAAACTTCAGGACTAGCACCCTTGCAATACTATTCTTGGAATAAAATGCCTTCCTTTCTGCTGCTATAATCAAACTCAGGTAGCAAAGAGCTTCTACTTCTCCTCCTGTTCCCTTTACCTTTTTTCAGACATCCCAATTTCCCTTCTCCTAAGCTTGATAAAGAATTACTTTGATCCAGAGGGGCTATATAAGGCATGACACACTATCAGGCTAGAACAACAGAGATAACTGAGAACCTGTCACAAGTTGGCCTTACTGGGTACTGATATGACTAATGATTACATTAATCTTGGCAACAGAAAAATAATACAACACAAAGTATTTGACATCTCTGTTGTTCCCATAACAGTACTGTGAGCACCTCAGAATTTTTGGCCCACTGCAATGCTGACATCCTCATCTAATATGAAACACTGAGATGTGGAGGAGATGAATGACTTTGCCAGGAGATGTCAAAAATTCTGGAGTAGTGTAGGGATCTCAGAAGAGAGCAGGGATTGCAGCCCAGCTTAGCTGACTATGGAGAAATGAAAATTAGTCAAAGACTGTAGATTCCAGCTTTGTTGGCTTATTCACTCTCTTTTGCTTACCCCAAAAGCTCACACTATCCTGGTATATTTCAGGTGTAAGTACTCCAAGCTTTTAGCTCTCTGTCTCTGAGAGTGCTTGATAACAGAAATTTAATCTCATCTGAAATATTTTTTACATGCTACTTTTCAGGTATGGCTGTAATTTATCATGTGATTTCTATTCATGATGCATGGTATGTGCAGCAAGCACCAAGATTAGTTATACTCCTGAACATTCTAGCTTCACCTGGAATCAGCCTTTCTGAGCTCATCTTAATTGCGTCCTCGTGACTGCATTAACTTCAAAGAGCACTTTGAAGACCACACAGCTCTTACTGCAAACAAGCCAGCAGGACAAATATACCCCCTACTAATAATGTCATAGAGGCTAGACCACACAGAATATTCCTGCAGGGCCCTTTGGGTTTAAAATGTAGGGGGTCTGAACTACCTGCTGCTTGGACCGATTCACAGCAGCTCCAAGAATGCCCTATGCAAGGCATGTGGTGAGTTCCATGCCCATATGGATGGGTGTAGAGCTGTAGATCTTCTCTGTTGATCAGATAGCCATGTTAATTTTGCCCCAGCTTGTAGCATGCCTTCCTCAAAGCTAAACATAGCAGAGAGAAAGTTCACACCTGACTACCTCACAGGTTGCCAGCGAAGGCAGCCTCTTGTGAGGCTCGGGTCCTAGGTGCTGCTGCATAGTTCAGCTCTAGTCATTCCTCATGGCAAGAAACTTCATCACCCCTTGGATGACTTGAATAGGACACACAAACCCTCATGACGTTTATATCTAGAAGGCTGAAGATGCTCACAAGTGAGAAAGGAAGGGAAAATATCTGGTTTAAAAGCTCTAGTGTTGTCAAGTCACCAAGTAGTGTAGTGGAGTCAAGATCTAGGGAGTTTTGAACAGCTGAACTACGGAGCTTCACCTAACAAAAACTTATAGACTCATGGCAAAAAAAAAATGATAGAAATGGAGAGCATCCAAATTATTGCACATCATCCTTTGTAGGTTCTCCCTCTGGACCGCCAGTTCAGCAAACACAACTTGCTGCTGCAGCAGAAGGTCCAGGTTTTGTGCTTGAAGGCAGCAGACTGTGAAGCAATACAGAGTTCAGGCTAAATAAATGAATAAGGCAATTCATCATTCTTCCCTTTAGAAATTGTCAACAGGTGACTTGCAGTTGTCTTCAAATGAGTAGTCACTAACTACGTTTGTGCAATTGGTAATAGCTAAAAGTAGTTATTGTCTGAAAGTTCACCACAGCCACTATGTCTGGACTGTGGTTGCTGAAATTCATCCTTAGAGCTGGGATGGTTAGTTTTGGCCAGACACACAAGCTATAGATACATTTTTTTTCAATACATTCTGAATTTTTGGCACAGGAGCTTATGGTTTGAGCTAATCTTCATTTCCTCATTGCCCTGGTTTCAAACAAAACTTTTCCTTGTTTGAAACTGGAATTTTATCCAGGGTGAAAGGAGGCAGTTGAGAAGGGAAAGAGAGAGGGTTAACATGTTTTGGAGGAAATATTGGAAGCATGAGACAACTCTGCTGGTGAGGTCAGGAAGAAGTGCTGCTGGCTTCAGCTCAGGAATCAGGGGTACACCCTCAGCACAAAGATGCTTTGCAGAAAATGCAGTTCTGGATCAGCAATATGTTTTGTTCCCCTGCATCTCTCATGTCATAATACAATCTTTTCTTGCCACATTCTTATCTCCCCTTCATTTTCCCCAGAGCACAAAAGATACCTTTTTTTTTTTCTTTGTCCTAATTTGGCATACACTTGTTTTAAAAAACACTGGAATTTTGTGATGTTGGAATTCTCTCTTTCCCAATCATTTCCAAAGCTGTCTAGGATTTTGTGTAGTTCTTGAATGAATCACAAAGGTTATTTTACCTGCTCACTTTCTGGTAAGGAAACCAAAATAAAACACAACTATTGCTAAAGCAAATTTCTCCAAAAGTGTTCTAAGTCATGATATTTATGAAAAATGTTCACATACACACTCAGCTCTGGATTTGAGCCAGCTATCCTCAGAAAGACATAGGGTCATACTCAATTGATTCCTGCTACAACGAGCAAGTTTCTGCTTTCTAAGATGGCAGTGCACTGAAAATAGAAAGAAACCTGAATATTCTGTGGTGCACAAGCTGCAGTTTGCTTTTGAGTCCTTTGACCCTGGGTTTTCTCCTTTGTACAGAAGCCAAACAGGGCACAGCATGAACAAGATTCCTGCCAAGACGCTCACTTGTCTCTGGCCTCTTTCTGACAAACCTCACAGACAAAATGCCACATTTCCCTTCTAATGACTATCACATCAGTTCCAAGTCTAAACAGCCTCTACTAACTTACCTCTCCCTGCTCACTGCTCATCTAAAATGCAATAATGAATACAGCAGGGTGAAAGTAGAGTTAACACAATTCCTAGACAGGAAATCAGAAAAATCCAAGGTGCCAGGTGAAAGATCTAAAATAAGGTAAAACCAAAACAATACTAAGAAAACATCCAAGAGTATACCTGATGACAACAACCTTTTCACTTTCCCAGAGCTTTTCTAGAAATTTAGGAATGTTTCTGCACCTGAAGAGGCCTCCTCTGCAACCTTCAGCTTTGCACAGCTCTTATATAGTACCTTAGTCTCTAACTTCTGTTCTATAACAAATTTAAAGGGGACCAAGCACTGACTTTCCTCATTGCTGCTGGTGCTGCCACTGGCCAGACTGGAGCCTTTGGTCAACCAAGTCTGGGGTCAAACTGCTGAAACTCCAGGCTTTCTTTGAGCTCTAGCCCTACCTGTTGGCTTTCCCTGGCTACCTTCTTTATTTCCCAATAGGAGTTTAACGTCTTTATGCTAACCAGAGAAAAAGAATAAAATCCCTTTTCTATTTGGATCCACAGTGTCCTGAGAAGTGGACAGCTCATGTGCACATGCCCAAGTGGCCACTGCTCTAGTGAGTGACTTTGTTTACTTTTCCAGGTTGCTCCTCTCTGAAGGCAATACATATGAATAGCTGTGTCGGTGTGAGCTGAAATTCCTCCCCCCCCCCCCAACAATAACCAGGCTAGCTCAGTCTGGAAGCAAATGAAAAGCTGTATTTACAAGCAGAGTCTAAAATCTACAATGAAATGCAATGAATATGTACAAATATACAAAATTCACGACATTCACAAATATATACAATCAACAGAAAAAAAGCACAACCGATCTCCCTTTGCTTCCCCCCAAGGGGACCCTCCCAAAGGGGCCTCCCTCTCCCAGGAGCTTCCCCCCCAGACCCCCCTGGACAGAGAAGCAGAGTTAGTTAAGCAGAAAGTTGTTAACTTAGCTGCCAAGGTCAGTACGTGTTATCTTCAGCCAGAAGAGAAGAAGAAACAGCAGCCAGACAGCCCAGCAACTGCCCCCACTGCCGAACGCAGAATGTGCCGAGTGCCTACTTTGTTTTGGGTAATAGTTCTTAAACATTTCTATCTATCCAATGGAAGTGTTTAGAACAATCGTTATTTTGCTTTCTTACACCCAATAGTGACTTATTTACATTCTTTCACTTTCTCTGTACTGAACTTTGCAAGGAAAAATTAAAAAGACAGTTTCAAACCATCACAATAGCTGTTGAAGGAGATGGTATGAATCTGCTTAACAACACAAGTGACAGGCAACTAGAGACTACAACAAAGCAAACCTGTCTAGATCTAGTGTACGTGAAGAAGTACTTCTTTACTCAGGAACTGCATATTTTGTTTCCTACAGTATCAGTTATCCTTGTAAAAATACACTGCTTACAATATCACCTGTATCTACACGTGTCCTCTGTTTAAGATACCATTCTGCTGCTTGCCAAGAGGCCTTTTCACAATGTTGTTGAAGTACAGATGGGCAGGGATGAAGAGCAAAATGGTCTTTGAAAGAGGCGTAAGTAGGAAACTTCAGTGTGGAAATCAAATATGGATGCTTTTGTTTTATCTTATTTTTTAAACAGATCGTTCTGTAATCCTCCTGCCAGAGGACACTCAAAGAGGATATTGGGTCATGTGCACTTCCAAAGTCACAGCATGGAGCAAATATGACCAAATTCTCCATGGCTATCTTAGCCTAAGAGTCGCAAACCATCTCTAGAAGACAGCCTTGTGCACAGCTGTGCTATACAAATAGAGGACTTAATTAGACATGTTGGTCCAGGCAGAATTGAAGGGTTCTGATCCAGCTAGTCTCACTAGTGCAAGTTTCTATGTTATAAACCAGGACCAAAATGGGAGAGGAAAAAAGCAGATCTTGGATCCGTACCACCAAAGAGAGAAAGAAGTTTACCCTGTGAGTCACAAGTCACAAACCAAAGGGTATATTAATCTTTGCCCTGACACATTTCTTCCATCCATCAGATTTAGCATTGTGCTAGTATAACTGTGAGGATACATCATGTCATTCATGACACATGATGATTCCCAGATGTTCAGAAAGCTGTGCTACCCAGTGGAACAAATGGGTGTTTACAGTAAAATAAGTACCAAATTTAGCAAAATTAAAAATGAAGTTACAAGTTAATTAGTGCAAGAGGGCCTAAACCCTATGATATATAGGAGCTCATACTTCTTCTGTACAACCAGAAGTACAAATTGAGAAAAGAGCATAGCAATTGAACAGTAAAAAGTAATAATAATAATAAAAAATTATTTTATTTTAAATCCACCCAGAAAGTCACCCTGAGAAAAGCCAGAATAAATAATACCACTGCCGAGCGCTGATGTAGCTCTTCTGGTGAAGTTCCTGGTAACGAATAAAAGGAGCTCTGAGTCAGGTGCTCATAAATACAGTCACATGAAACACCTACCAAATCCATGAGAAAGCTGAGAGAGAGAATAGGATCTAAATATACTTTAGAATCTGTGAACCTCTCTACTGACTATAAGAGCTCCTGATTCAGTCAAGAACATCAAGTCTCTTTGAAGATTAATCACTCAGCGGCATACTGAGGAGCTCTATGAGCAACTGGAGAAGGTGGCGACCTACCTGAGGCTGCAGAAGACTGTATGACCTTGGGCCTTTCTGACTTTTACAAACTGAGGCAAAACACAGTCTCCCACTAGGCTGTCTGGTGATGATGTTTCAGAGATGTTCATATCAGTGTTGCACTAGGCAAGGAAAAGTAAGGGCTGTTTGCACTGGAAAGACCCAGTCCATGCTAACATAAAGAGTGGAGAATAGTGAACTCTAAAACCAGATACTACTAAACCCCAGTGAGATCAAAAGTAACTCCCTATTAAAGGCTGTCCTCCTAAAAAGTTTAATGCTCCTAAAAACCATTACAGCTCTTTAGATCTTCTACTTAAACATCCTTACTCTCTCAGACATTTAAGTCAGTACTGAATGGAGCCATGCAAATAATAACCCAATCCTCCCACTCTCTTGCACTTCATGTCAAAACCAGGAGACATGAGCAGCCTATGGAGCAGACCAGCAGTGGCAATCCTGATGACTCAGAAGGGCTTACTGGATCCAGAGTTTCCACAATGACAAAAGGCCAGGTGGCAGCACTGGCTCTAGATACTTTCATTATTCTGTGCTAGAGCAGCAAATTTGTTTTCCATAAAGCACGACAGACAACTTTTAATCCATCTTGAAGTGCTGAAAACAACCTGCAAAAAACAGGTGGCAGTCTCCTTTCATGTCAGCCAAAAAAAGAGACAAGAATAGACTTGAATTGCCGTTGAAAATATGGTAAAATAATCCTGTTCCATCTGCAAAAGCAAACATGGACCATAAATGAATTAACAGGTCTCCACTACCAGATGCTGCGAGCTAGACATTGCTGCTCATTAATTAATATTAGCATGACAGAAGTGATTGCTTGTATCTCTTGCACACATTAATCAAAGCCAAAAGCTGAGTGTGCATCTTGTGTATCACTCACAAATCCTGCTGGCATGCTGCCCATTCCCTCCTCAACATTTACAGCAGCATTCCCTTGCTGAAGTTTGTCCTTGTTGTGAGCACACTATAGCAAAGGGCTTTCCTTTCCTGTGATCTCAGCATTCCCCACCCAGCCCTGTGGACTGTAGTATTGAAAGCATGGTACAAGTCTCCTCCTCTTTGAAGTTGGCCACAAATGATGAATTCAAGATGCAAAACCCCAAGTAATTTACAGAAAGGGTTTTTACAAAGGAAAGGATGTCCCTCCAGAAAGATTAGACCTGAAGGCCATAATTAATATGTCTCTGCTGCTGTTAGGATAGAGTAGCACTGCGCCTACGCTGACATTCAGCTAGACAGAGTGATCCCCAAGGATGGATCCTCAGCACCATCTACTTAACCCAGACTTCAGCCTATTGCTCAAGAGGTTTACTGCTGTGGCTAGAATGCTAAAAATACCCCTCGTAGCCAGGCACTGAAGCATAGACTTCCTCTCAATCCAAACCAGTTTAATCAAGTCAGAATGTGACCTGCCCCATCCAGAAGGAAGAGAGGATAGTTTCTGTTTAAACAAGAAAAGAAAACTATAAGCCAAATTCTTGTTTCATTTATGGTAATGTAAATCTAGAATAACTGCATAAATATAACTAGAGTTAAAGCTTTTATAAACAGGTATAAATCAGATCAGAATCAGCTTAAACACATGCAGCTTTGTAAGGCTCTTTGGCACTGGTGAGGTGTTCTGTCAGCCTGAATCCAGCCTTTCCATGGCCTGTTATTTATGTAACTGTTCACAAGACTGAGGAGTCACCCAAGTGGACATGTCTGACCTGCATTTGCACAACACTTAGTAGATGCATAAGCAGAAGGGCTGGAAAAAGTTTGAGAGTGCACATAAAGCATCAAATAGAACTGATCAAATAAAAATTAAGATATCTCCCCCAGGAAATGATGATTTTCATTTTAAATTGAGATTAAACATCCAGAGGTTTTTCCCCCCACCGATTCAAAAGTTCAGAACATTTTTTTCAGATTGAAATGTTAAAACATTTTGACCAAAAATAAACATTTTGATGTTTCCAAGTCAGAATGTATACATGTGGTTTGTCAACAAAATTAGGTTAGAAATGGCAGAGGAAGAGGTTTTCATGTGAGGTTTATCCTGTACTTCCTGTTTTTTGAAGAAATAACACAACCATGTCCAGGTCAAAAAATTTAAAAGATATTCAAAAACACTAACAATTAATTGCCCACTCTCCCTTAATCTCAGATCAGTTCTGATCTCCATTTGGATCATCCCTCTTGATTTTATTCAAGCTAATTCATCTACTTTTCTAGCTGCGCAGGCAGATAGGCTGATGACTTTAATGCACTATCCAGAATTAGAAGTGTAGGAAAGCACAGAAGTACTGTTAGTACCTTTGAATAAGTCTTCTTGGGCAGAAGTCTTATTTGGCACATTTATATGTTGCACCTTTTAATGGTGAACAATGGATCCCATTTCAGATTTCTTTTCTGTATTTTGCCCAGTTGGACAGAGCTGAGAGATTTGAATATCAAACATGCTTAGAGTTGTATGAATTCCTTCCAGCTATTACTCTTCTGGTATGTAAAAAAACTCAGCACTCATATAGCACCTGAATGACAATCCTGAAAATAATAGTTTACTCTTTTCAGGGGCTTAACTTTTTCTCAAGACGCAGTGGAATCACAAACGACTGAGGTGTAGCACTTATTCAATTTGATCAAGTCATCTCTCTTAAAACACAGATTCCTTGCTAGAGTAATAATGTCATTGATACGATACTAACTTGATGTTGCACTAGCATCATTGCTTTCAGATAATGTTTAAGAAATATAAATTGTTGGACAAAACCAAAATGAAAGATAAATTATTTTAGAGGATAAGATACTATATCTCATATCTTTGAAGCTTTTGGTACAGAAATAGCTCTGGGAAGTGGAAATGAAAGCAACAGGTTAATATAATTCATACACCCTTTAATTTGGTTCAGTGAATCCAAAAGAATCTAACTCAAAGAGGCTAGCAGTTCAGGAAGTATACAAGTTGAATATATAATTGAAATGTCTTCCAGTGAAGCAGTGGATTGCACTAATCTAAACAGTCTCTGAATTTCAACTTGTTTATACTTGCTTATGTTTGCTCTGTGTTTGGCCCTTGGAAAGGTACCTACTACATAGTGGTTTATATTCTTGGGAAAACGAGGAACAAGTTCTGCTAGAATTGTGAGAGGCATAGCTGCAGGTCACTAACAGTATTAAGCATCTGAGTGGAATAGCCTAACAGATTCTGAGAAAATGAGCAAGCTCTGCTGCGGAAACATATATGTTGCCTTTAAATTGTTGCAAGGAATGCTAATCTAGACCATCCAGAAAAGCTAAAGTTTAGTCATCCTCAGGGAACATCAGCGTTATTTACTAGGAAGTAGCAGACACTGAGCAGGACTAAACCTCCTCTTCAAGAGCTTGGGATGTGTTGATGAATGGGACTGTTGATGTATCTCCTGCAGCATCATGCACTCCAGGGACAGGAATATGACAGAGATCTGGACTGTTATTAAATTATCCTACTACATGACACCTACATGTCAGCAGACTGTTTTCCCCATAGCTCCTCCTCACATCATCTACCTATTGGTGAGAAAGGAAAAGGTAGAATACAGAAAGATCATCCTGGAGCTGGATCATAGAAACATTTTTTTGTTTCAGTTGTTCGGACTCCAGGATAAACTTGCAGTAACAGCCAGGGTCTTGAATCTAAAAACTGTATCACTGTAATCTTTCTTAGCTCATTCTACCATCTCATATCCGCATCCTAGTTGGAAGTGCCCTGACTTAGTTTTCCCACAGATAGGAGAAATACAGTTTTATGTCCCATAAAGCTAGGAACCTTTCACTAAGCAGATGGACAGCCAACTTCCTGGTCTCTTAGGTAAGCAACATAGGAAATTATACTGTAATTCAGAGAAGTTTGAAATAAAATGTCTTTTGGCAATGCTCAAACTTGGGCTAATATCCTAGCAGTTATTTTTGTCAACTTAGGAACACTATCTGTGGCCAATTAATGGAAAAAAGATGAGACTCAGTTAATTGCTCTGGGATTTTCTTTTTGAATGTTCAGGCTAGATTGAGGGAAAGACCTTGCTCTAGCCTCATAAAGCTACCGCCTGTTCTTTCCAGTCGTCGTTACAGCAGATCTGGCCGCACTGCTATTGTTAAAGGTCAGTCAATGTTTCCACTATAAACCTTCTTTATTGTGGATTTCACATAAGTGTGTGATTTTAACTTACTCTGGACTGAAACTTCACCTGGAAATGGATGCATTTTGTTCTGTTCTTGAAATCTGTGTGCTCAACTTATTATTAATCTTCAAAAGTGGTGATCTTTAACCTACATTCTTTTAAAAAAGATTTGAAGGGTAGATGATCTCGTGTAGACCATCTGGCTCCTTCCAAATACCAGCCAGTGGTTCCCTGATTTAGTCCCAAAGCAATATTGGCAGCTCAGTGTATGTTATCTGAGAAACAATGGTTATCAAGTCTTCTTATTCAGTAGTGGGTGGGTCACTTCTGAAAAATGAAAAACTAAAGGGAAAATATTATTACTCAGAATAGTGTCAGTTTCAAAACTAAACTCTGTATTTCAAACTGGGCAGTGCTCAGAACCAGTGGATTAGACACAGTGCAATCCTCATGGCAGATTATTAAAATTATTTTTGCCATTAGGCAGGAAACAAAAAAGCACTGGAATCAAAATCTTGCACTCTCCAATCTTCTCTAGAAATAAAGTACTCCACAGGATATCTCTAGGGCAGCTGAATGCCCTTTTAAAATGAATAATCACCAAGGAATTATTTGTAAAGTCCCCTCATTGTACACCCACACATATCATCTTTCTCAGGGAAGCAACAGCTTCTCGCTGCCTTTCTTTTGCCTCCCTCTGTTGGGAAGAGGCCACCTCCACAGGTAGGAAACGCCAAGTGCAATCTGGTCTCCATAATAGCTCCAACAGGTTGGTGGCTGCTCTGCCATAGCTGATGCAGACAGAACAGACACAGCTCTCCCACCCTTCCCGGAACTGAAGCTGGCCTCTCATTCTCCCTTTCCCCTCATGGGATGAAGAGTCAGGGGACCTTTTCCTCCCTCTAGAAACAGCATCAATCAAAGACAAGGAGAGTAACCAGGAAATATAGGTTTGATGTCACATGTTTTTATTCTCAGAGAATTATTTGGTGGACATGAACTAATCTGTGAGGTATCCCTCTGAACAAAGCAAAAATAAAATTCTTTTTGATGGTTATTTGCATTCTTTGCCCATCTCTGTTTTGAGCTTTAAGTCTCTGCACATGCACACACATACATTTGCTCATACACACACCTGCACACCTGGTACTCCACTAGGATTGACTTGGCACAACCCCAAGAACAGTGGATTTTGAAGCCAACACCCAATTCTCATGCAGAGGACAAACCCACACCTATGGCTATGCTTTCCAATGCACTAAACAAATGAGGCATCTGCAGAACTCAGTTGTATCAGAACAACTTAAGGTGTAAATTTAAGTTGTTACAACTATCTTGATGGAGATCTAATGAAAGTCTTACTGCATCAGTAAGATGCAGTAAGATGGGTTTTGGTTTGGAGAAGATTAAGGTAAAGCAAAAGTCTCTATGTGAATTTGAGATCCAGAATGGCCACACAGTGAGTTATGCCACAGTGACTGCACAGTTCACCAAGTCAGGTGAGAATTGCCTGTATATCTCCATAGCATTCAAAAGTAGTTTGCATCTTCACGCTCTTTTTCTCAGACCTAAGCATTGGGAACTTGATATTTCAAAACAAAGACAAACGAGCTGATGTGTCACAGGCTTACATGAGCAGGCACCAAAGATGAAGTTCATGGGATCCTAAACTTTAACATGTCATGCACACGCATGACCCCATTTTGCTCTAATTGAAGCTCTTCAGCCTTGCACTTACATTGGCTAGATGCAAGCCAGGTCTAATCTGGGAGCTGGCAAGTCACAACCATGCAGTGCTACACTTAAATTAAAATATCTTGTCTCTCAGCAGGGATTTTCTTGGACTGCAGGAAGCATTAACATGGCGATACCACATACAAATAAGATTGGAACAAGTCCAAATGCTGTGTTGAGCTTAATTCCATCTGCTAGTATGAATTCATATAGCCATGCCTTCCTATCATAATTAATTAGTATTTTACAGGTCTGACACCAGACATGAAGGTTCACTGGGCAGCATTGCAGTACAGCCAGCCATCATGAAATAACCTGGAGAGGATATAAATGCATATGAAGAAACAGGATCATCAGCAGGGCAGGTTTGTGTCTCCACTTTCATCACTGCTCTGCTGAAACAGTGGTGATGAGGCACCTCATGGAGTCTGGTAAGAATAAGTAAAGGAAATCACCCTGCAAGAGATTCACTAGAGAAAATCTCTCAACACAGCAACACTAAATGTGAAAAGGTATTGTCATGGAGAATGAGATCCTCAGGTTGTCACACTACACGATGCTGTCTATTCAGAAAGAAGGAAAAATCACATTTTTAGGCTTGTTAGTAAAGTGGACACAGATCAAAACAGAGGGACATCTCAATTTTAACTTTGATCTGCAACTATTTACCTTTAAGTGATGCTTGGCTTCCATTCCTTCAGAGTCCAGACATTCCATAGTTCCCACTTTGACTGACCCTCTTACTGTTTACCTCACTTGAAAAAGAATGACTCAGATGTCATTTTAAGGTGTGGGAGTATTTTATTCTTCACTTGTCAAGGGCTTCTCCAGCAGTATTCTTGCATCTCCACATTTACAGGAAAGAAAGCCCTCTGAGCCTATGTCATATATATGATGGGAAAACCTCCTAAAGCCTCCTAACAAAACGAGCCAACAAGATTATGCTATAAGTTTTATCTGTAGCTTAATTATATTGCACAACTTAAATGTATTACAGTCAGCTAGAGTAGAACAAAGGATGGTTGAACAAAAGAGAGGAACTTTTTGAGTCATATGACATGATTCTCTGCTGTTTCCAGCCCAAATTTTCAGTGCCATACCACCACAGAAACACAGAAGATGGAGATGGTCCATGTGATGTCAGCTAAGAGAGAACTACTGCCCCAACTGAGCAAAAGTCTTCCTGTCCAACTGCTGAGTGAATGATGCCACTTAGACTTTTGTTTTCCTACCCCTTTGCTAAGGGTCTGACACTGTTAATGCTCCACTTTTGCAGTAGATCTTTTCAAATTGCAATAGATTGTGCTTTTATTCATTCAAATTGCTTTTTTTTTTGTTGGTTTTTTTTTTTTTTTTTTTGGGGGGGGTGGGGAAAGGAGGTTCTTTGGGGTTTTGTTTGTTTGCTTTTCAGATGGAAACTATCTGGAAAGAAACTCTTCAGTAAAAAGAGAAACCAGCAACTTGTGGAATGATTGCTTGGGAAGAATAGACCCAGAGTGCACATGCTATTTATCCTGCACTACTCCACTTCTTTCCAAACGTGTTTTTGTATATCATGACAGGTTATCACTTCTCGCCTTTGGCTACAGATGGGTAGGACTGCAAACAATCAAATGCAAATCAAGAATACTCTGCAGCAGACACACTATTGTATTGTCATGGCATCACTCCTACTCACTGGCTTAGTCAAAGAACTCCCTTTGGTTTGGTTATTTGGATAGAGTAGCTGGGTGGAGACAGGGCATGTGGGTGGATGGCACTTTTCCAGCAGAGCAAACACTCTCCTCAGGGGACATCCCTTACAACAAGGAATTCCTCATGACATCATGGGCTGCTTGACGCTGGAGTGATGTGCTCAAGCTGGAATTGCATTTTATAACATAGCCAAAATAAGATGAGCAAATCCTACAAGAATAATCAAATTAGAGGTGTGGTTGTACTTAGATCAGAATTTTCCCTTTCTTTCTCAATAGTAAGATGTGTTTCACAAAGGTGGCTTCAAACCCCAGGAAAAGCCAGATGCACATATTGACTGTGATTAGCAGAGCTTTTGTTTTGTGGCTTCTGTGCACAAAATATCAAGTCAAAAAAGTTTTCCTTTTCAAGATGAATAAAAAGAAATCACTTTTACACAAACTCATAAAATAACATAATATGCTTTAAGAAAGGATCAAACAGTTTTAAAACTTGAAGTTAACTGTACTATAGATTCACATCTGTATTTGGTGTCTAGAAAAGGGCTGACATTTGCTTAGTGGGGAAAAAAAACAATGGTAAATCTGGGCTATATTAATTAAAGAACTGCTTGTCCTATCTAATTAATGAGAAACTCAAGAGACCTTTAATCAATTGTTTCCTCTTTGAAAATGTTCACACAACTTACAGATTGGGCTGGTATCATTATCAACAGAGGACATCTCATCATAACATAACACAGTCTATAGATGACTTGGTGGGCAGCACCACTGGGAGGAGATTTGTCTTTTTTCTCAGTTTTTGGTTAACCAAGTACTGTAATCCCTGATCAAGGCTATGAAACACTAGAGTAAAAGGGGACCAGGTTGCAGATATACTTTTTTAATTCTACCTCCTTGGCAGGGACTTTCACTCCAATTTTCTGGTTTACTTGGGGTAGGGCAACTGGCAAGGGTGATTCCTACTTACTTCAGTTGTTTCAGTTAAAAAAAACTGGGAAAGGACAGGAGAGTAGGGCTACACATGCTCTGGGCTTGAAAAAACATACTCTGGCATGGCATTATGAAAACAATGTGATGAGAACTGATGAGCTGAAATACACAGGACCTGATACTAAAAAAAACCCAACCATCTTGCTTCAAAAAAATTAAAGCTTTTTTCTTTTAGAAAGAATGCAATCAAGAAAGAACACACAGTTTCAATGAGATGTCATAACCGGGTGTTAGTGAAATGGAATTCCCATGTAAAACTGAGCTACTATTCCAAGCTATTCCAATATTCTACACTAATGATAGTTCTGCAGGAAGTTGTCCTGTAATTGAGAGAATTACGAAGTGTGTACTGTGACCACAGCTCTGTCGTCCATCTGCTCACAAGGAGTTTAGTGAGATGGAAGAAGAAAAGATTTGGCTAATGGTGAGATGCCCTTCTTCTACACTAACACATTGTAAACTCAAACACAAACTCACAGTAAGACAATTTATAATGATAGCAATATTACAACACACAATTATGTATATTACTCAGTGGCCCAAACCCACATTTGCAATGAATCAACAGTTCCTCAGACGATGGATTTCTGCTGCAGTTCTTGCCATAGTTCACACTCAGGATCTCTCTCTAAGGCATGAATGGGGAGGGTCTGAGCGCCACTGTCCTCCCATGTCCCAAGACACCATCCTCCCACATCCTGTGCTGTCTATCATACTTTTCCTTGACATCATGCTACACAAACACAGCCTCACAAACCCCAACTCACCTTTAACATTATTTAAAATGTTTTGTATTGAGGAGCATGGGTACGTTCCTATAAATACATACAAGAGCCTAGGGGGGCTCAGAGGAGATGTAGACCCCATGGTGTGCGGCAGGAACACAGCCAGCCTGCCTGAGAAGAAACTCGCCCTGAGCAATACTTATTCTTTGATTAGCTGCAAATAAAAGGGATATCTCCATATCTGAAGAGTACATATTTTGAGAGGTACACCCATTGCAAATGCTTTTCTGAGCGGCTCCCAGGTACACCTAGATTAGCAGTGATATTACAGAGAAGGGGAAAGCAAACTCTAGCGTGGGAGGGAGGTAACACCAGTACCTTCCCTCCTTAATCCCTGATATTTAAGAGATTGCTTTGAAACCCTCCAGCATGAACCTTTTGATTCATGCCAGCATATGTCCTTTATCGGGGTTATTCCTGTCAGTGTAAAGTGTGTCTCCAACAGGAGCTCAACAGCCAATGCAAGCAGCACAGGTGACTGGCAATTTGAAGCAATTCTTTCTCCTTCCAGTCCCATTTCTCACTCTAATTTAATCATCTCATTTCCATGCCATTTTTTTTAACCTGCTATATCGTGTTCTACTCTCCAAGGCACGCTACAGCTAAGACTCACCTACACACTGTGTCACTGGCATCTTAAATCACTATTCTGGCTCCAGGGTAGCTATAGGAGTATCGGCATGTACCAACTATCCCTCATTAAAATTCAACAGCACTGGAGCGAAGGAATTGTGCAACCCTATTGTTCCTGCTGTGTGGTTGCAGGCATTCATATAATCTTATTATGATTTTTGGGTGGTTCGTGCTTTGGGTGTTCAACACGGCCTTTTCATAGACTAGATACCCATTGTGTTAACTACCAAATAAATACAAAATAAAATTGCTGTACCTGCGTCAGGGATCTTACAGCCCTGTTCTCTATCTGCTGACATGCATCACCCTTCATGCTAAATGTCAGGGTCCTATGCTGTATATGCCAGTCAGTCCTCAAATTTCAGTAATCCAGAAAAGCACACTGGCAAATAAAAATAATTTGAAGGAAATACTGAAGCTTATTTTCCCATAACTAATTTTGCATTAAGGGACCCACCAGAAAGAAGTGAAGGCAAAACATTTCCCTGTTGGTTGTGAAATCATTCTCCAAAAGGACTGACATCAACAACATACGGATAACTCAACAGCTTTGAAACTTTGCATAATGCTTACAGAATTATACAGATGAGCAAGCCCTGGAAGATTACAAGGAAGTATGCCTGCTTGTGATTCCCAGAAAAACTCTTTCATGGCACAAATACAGTTGAGGGAGAGATAAAAGGAAAAGGAAGGGCTCAAAGGAATCCTGACCTGACAGGGAAAGAGATCCCTCTATACTAAGCTATTAAAGGTCTTTTCCAACCAAAACAATTCTACGATTCTAAGACACTGGCAACATCAGCATTAGCAACTAGCTAAGACATTAAAAATTTCATCAACTAAGAATATTAGGATTTAGATTCTCGGTATCACATTAGTCACCTTCCCCCTGCAGAAAAAGTGGCCATGGCATCCTCGAGGTTTCATAACAGACTGACTGACTTAATCCTTCTTCCAATTTTCCCTGATGAACTTTAAATGAAATGTGCATGCCTCAGCATTAGTTCGTCAAGATGTCCTGAGTTCTTTCCACTCTTCTTCTTATAATATACCTATATTATTTACATGTGCTTTTATTTACAAATAAAATATGTATTTAAATTTCTATTCATATTTTTATGAATATAATGTACATAAGGGTTTAACAGCACATATAGGAAAGAAGCCCAACAATCCCAAGCTATTTCTCAACAATACTTAATTCACCCCAGCCCTTGGCTTCTCTACAAGGATCTCCAACGGAGGCAACAGCTGAAGACAACTGCAGTTGTTTTCTTTGGCATATGAACATGAGGAATTCAGCAGACACCAATGCAAGAGGGATTCTGGACAGCAAGTTATACACCTGCCAGGAAAAGCCAGCAGTTTAAAGGGCTATCCCTGCCTTTTTTGCCCCCACACCCCTTTCACTTATAAAAGAAAAGCAGTCTATCAGAGCAGAGGAATATTTAAGTCAAGTAAGAGGCACTGTGCCTCAACAGGGTAATGGGTCATAGTAGAGAAACATCTAGCATGAGACTTTGGCCTTTCAGTAAAGAAATAAAGGGTAGCAGCAGCCATGAAGTTTCTCCTTTTTGTGGTTTAGTGCTGAAGAGTGTGATGTCAGGCAAATTAAAAATAAACTCTTTTTCTTTTCTTTTTTTTTTTTTTTTAAGTCAGAAGTTGGCAGGTACAGTTTAAATGAGGCTGTTGAAGTGGAAGTGAAATAGACAGTCTAAAAGGGGTGGCTGGCACAGATGACTTAAACAGAAAACCTTGTGTTTACTGGTCCAGGATCAAGCAAACCTTGTCGGCTTAAATGCTTTCCTATATACACTAACCTACTTCATTACACCAAGTCCTTAACCATAGTAAGTGAAACATTACCAATGGGAAATCCATAAAAGTTGGAACGCAGACTGGAATGTTTTGACTTTTTTTTTTTTTATTCCCCTCTCCCAGGAGTCAAAGAAAGAGTAAACAATATTTTACCTTTCCTCAGATTAATTATTTGTAAGCTTTTCCCCATCAGACTTTCCACTTGGTGCAGAAAAACATACCTGGTGCCCCTGCCTCAAATCTTTAAATTCCAGAGGAAATATCTTAGCAATTTTTGCCCGCCCCAAAGAATACAGTCCATAACCCAGTAAAGCCTTTATTAAGAATAATGAGCAAGGAAATGGCTAGAAATGTAGTTTCTGAAAATTTAACAGCAGGACAAACCAGGAAAATGTCTGGGGTTTGCATCTGTATTTTACAAACACCCACTTTCTAGTCAAATGTCTGCTTTCTCACCATATGAATTTTTGG
This sequence comes from Indicator indicator, assembly GCF_027791375.1. Taxonomy (NCBI): domain Eukaryota; kingdom Metazoa; phylum Chordata; class Aves; order Piciformes; family Indicatoridae; genus Indicator; species Indicator indicator. The sequence continues at coordinate 8,191,895 of NC_072018.1, read as the reverse complement.
CTTTACTTCATCACACTGATTAAAACCTTTTGGATTTCAGTGGCTGCCTTCAGGAAGCAAAATCTAGAGATTGTTTACAGATAGAGAAGTATGACAAGGATGCTCTAAGTCAGTACAGAAGCTCCAAATAAAATCACAATTGAAGGAAATGGCAACTTGTTCATTAGTTCTAGTGCTTTTAAAGTTTTTGAGGCTTTTCTACGTCATTTACACCCATACAAGTTACCACTGTTCAGACTGCACAGTGAAATTATTTCCCATGTTTTTCATATAAAGTATACATACAATCATTTGCTTAATGAAGTAATGAATTTGTATAAGGACTTCAGAATCTAAAGTTATGGCAGATAGGCAGTTTGAATGTGCTTAAAATTGTAAGGATTTCAGCACAGCTAAAAGCTATCAAAGATATTGTTTGTTTCAGAATGTTGAAAATTGGATACCATTTATCTTTTGTAATTTCTCAGTACAACTTTCTTGAATTAAAACATTTGAAAGTGTGTGCCTTTCCCCTGAAACATCCTGATTATTTATTATGATTTAAAAAAGAAAGTAATTTGAAAGATTTTTTCTTTTAAAATCCAATTATTGACAGTGATATTCTGCTGAAATATTTAAAGTTCATTAATTTTTTTTTTCCTAAGAAAAATGTGAATCATTTTCTTTCACATGCTATAAACCCTAGATCAGAGAAGTGTTGACAGTGGGAGTATAATCTAGCAAAGAGGACATGTAGAACTCATGATTGGAAGCTGAAGCTCATCTGGTTCAAGTAGGATATACTTTTTTATTTGTTTGGGGGGGTTGTTTTGTTTTGCTTTGTTTTGTTTTATACAAACAAGAGTAACTTCTCCTGGGTGTTGTAATTCTATCACCACTTGAAATCTGAAATCAAGATGGGATGCTGTTCTACAAGATGCGCTCATGGCTCTGTCACAGATTAATGTCATTGACAGTTCAATAATATGAAAGTAGCAAGGTCACATTCTCAGCTTCTTTTACACCATAGGTCAAAGTGGACAACTGTATCAGTCCTTGAGGAATTTTTATTTCACTTCTATCATCAACAACAATAATAATTAACATGTGCTTATATTCTTTGATTTAAGTCCTGTTTGCAAGCGGTGGAGAAGGACCCTAATATCATCAGAACAATGAGTTGTTTGAATCCTAATTCACATCACAAACAAGTTTTTAGGAATTCTCCTGGTTCTGATCCTTTACCTTAGTGCAAGCCAATCAGCATCAATAGAGCAGATAAAGAGTTTAGCTAAATGTCAGGGGTATACCACATATTTTACATACACCAAGGGAGGCATCTTTTTAAGCTACATCTCCCAGGTTATTCAGAAGCTTTTGGAAGAACAAAGATCATTCATCTGACATCTCACAAGAGTAGGGACATCAGAGACAGGCACAAAGGTGAAGCTTCCACAAGTGAAGTTTATAACAATATAGATCTCCATCTGGTTCTTTGCTGTGAACTAAAACACAGTATAAGGGGAACAAACAGTAACAAATTCTGATACTTAGAGAATACAAGTGTGTCAGGGCAGACCTGAAATTTGGCTTGCTAACCCTGATGGAAGACAAAGCTATAAACTTGTGCTGCACAAACCTAATTCTCAACAGTCTCCCAGTTGGATGAATCACCTTGACTGATATTAGCTTGAAAATAGCTTAGGTTTGCTTTAACACTGAAGGAGCTTGTTGTTCCATACTAGGATGCATAATGTGTTGGCTGTGATTTATTGCTATCCTCCTCTAGAGAGAAAGAAGAATTTTAAATAGTGGGCAGAGTACTGGGCTGATAGGTAGTGTATCTTGTACTTATACTGCTTTGTTTTCCCAACAATTTCATGGATCAGTCACAAGGTCCTACTGGGGCAGTGCTTTAGTCTGGCAACATATAAGTTAGAACATTGCCCACCTTTGCTGTCTAAGGCAGTATAAATAACTGAGATCATTCTAAAACTGCACACAAAATGATGCCTATCATCCACATTTCTTGAAAGCTGACTGAGGAGACAGTTGAGGGCTTTGCAAAATCATCTTCTCTCTCGTACCAACATTACTAGTATGGGTTAGAAGGCAAGAGTGTTCCCTGTGGATATCAAAGATGTGTCTTTGGATATCAATCCCTGTCTTGGATTTAAAGAAAATATTGAAACCTGGCTGAGTCGCTGCCCCATGAAATTTGTTGGCCACAAGAGCTGCTCTACTTAGCAGGAGATACACTGAGCCAACTGTGGGCACAGAAAAGTCTCCCCTGCTTTCATCTTCTGCCAGAAACAGGGATACATCATGATGACAGTCTGCCCCTGCAGGACAGGCTCACATAGCCAACCACCTGTCCTACATCTCCTCCAATACTATGTGCCACATGCTTGTGGTCTTTGAAGAAAGCAGCTCAGAAACTCTCTATGGCATTTTCTGAATAAATTTTTTCTGACCAAATCTCTCTCCTAAAGCAAAACATGATTCTTGATAAGATAAACTCTTTTGTGGCAAAATAACTTTCATCACAGAAAAAAAAAATTAAAAATCAGCACTTCATCTTTGTCACTTTGGGCTAGATTTTTTTGGAGGGGGATGGGGGGAGGAGTGGCAGCTTTAAAATTCAAGGTTTTTCAATTAAAAGTCTTCATTTTTTCTACTAAGAGCAACAAAATGTTAGACTGGGATTGCTAGAATCATATCTGAGATTTACAGTTCTTCTTTTCCCCAAGAGCAAAAATGTGGAAACAAATGTCATCCATGTCTGGAATTTTGGAAGCTTTGTTTCTTTTAAAGAGTTTCTGCTCTTTGAAAATGCACACAGGACCAGAACATAATAAATTGAGCATCAAGGCAAGGAGAGAGAAGAAGGGAGTAAAACAGCCAATAAGAGCTTTTAAACTCCTCCAGTTCTGGTTGTTGGGAACTGCAGCAGCCTAGGGCTTTTCAGAGCAAGTGCAAGTCTCCAAGATAGTTCCCACAGCTCTGCCCTATTTGTGTGTCCTCTGATCCCTGCCAGCTCTTGGCTTCCCTCCCCCAGCCAAGTGGCCAGATCTTCCCTGTTCATGTCCCTCCTTTAAGGAAAGCAGGGGTTGTTGTTTTTTGGGGTTTTTTTAAGTGAAACTCATCCTTTAAAAATCTAAAGGATCTAAAATCACATTAAAAACTGCTTGCATACATATACAGATGCTTTCTCACATACAAGCCCTGCAAACAGTGGAATTGCCCAGAGTTCTCCAATATTGCTTTTCTAACCATACCAGCCATGAGATTTCTCCAACATTCACAACAACTTTTGAACCTCTGAATCTCAGGACGACACTTGCAAAGTTCCAAGAAGGGTAAATCCTCTCGGCTCCAGAGAAACAACTATGGACTATACAGATATTTGGCAACACAGAAATTACTCTAATGGCCAGCTGCAGTTCTGAATCTGCCATCTGAGACAAGGATAAAGACCTGGGTGTTGTTTAGTCTGGAGGAGAGGAAACTGAAGAATGAACGTGACAAAGAGTCTTCTGACATGTAGGGACTTTTAGGAAGAGAGGAATGATTGTTCTTCATAGTCAGCAGGAGAGAAAAGAGGAGGAATCAGCATAAGCTCTAGCAAAGACAGCTTAGGTCAGATATTAGAAAAAACATTTTGGCTACAGTGGTGAAATACTGGAACAGGCAACCTAGGAGTGTGGAATCTCCTTCACTGAAATTATGCAGAGAAAGTTTAGATAAATACCACTTGTACGGGCAACCCAGAAACGTGGAATTTCCTTCACTGGAGTTTTAAGTTGTTAAGACAAACATCTGGTAGGCACAGCTTAGCCACACTTAATCCTGTTTCATCCAGCTCAGCAACCTCCAAGCTTCCTTCCAGCTCTCCATTTCTGTGCCTTTGTGATTTATAGGGCAGCAGTAAATATTCATATGATGGGTACACCCACACCTCACTGCATGAGGAACACACACTGTGAGGGAACCTGCAAGAGCTAAATGGATATGGCCATTAACAGAGCAAATGGAAAACAAAAACAAAGACTCACTTAAGATTTCATGTGTACAACAAATCATCAGCAGAAAGACAGGTATCATCTCCAGATTCACACAACTCACAGCCCAGTCATCCAGCCATTGGGTCATTTCCCATCAGCTGGCTGTGATAGACCATCCTTCACCAAAAGCTGCATCAGATCCCTGTTATCTTCTGCCTCTCATTTTCTCTTTGCTTAGCAAAAGGCAGAGTAGCTACTTGATGACTAGAGCGCAATCAGTTGCATCCTGCTCAGCAAGGCTGAAGTTGTATACTTAAATGTTAATATTTTTTCTATTACAGACCTCCCTGTGCTACCATAAAAAATACAGCCTCTAATCCCCTATTAACTGTATTTAGCAAACCTCAAGTGTTTCCTCCATTTGCAATCTGGCTGGGCTTCAGCCCTGAAGCAAATTTCAGGTGGCTGTGGTCTAAACATTAACTCTGGTCTGGAGCGATTTGAATTACAAACCAAACAGACTGTAAATGGAATCCTAAAGTGCAGTCAGAACTCAGTCTAGGAATCTGGCTTTGTTCTCCTGAGCCTGCAAACTTACTCTTACACTGCTCCTCAGGCAGTCAAAAACTGGGTCATTGCTCACAGAGAGGAAGTGCAGGTGTTACATTAAAGGACTGCAAAGGGAGCCATTTGGTACCAACAATACAGATTTATTACTCATAAATTTTAAAAATTTCCTTGTGCTTTGTGATTAAAAACACATCATACTTTGATTTCCTAACCACCTCCTGTGTTTTGCTTCCAAATTTTTGACAGACAGTTAATTATGAAGTTTTGAACTTATTTGCCAAAGTCTATTGGGTGTGCATTTTCTGTGTTGCAGCTAAGAAAAGTGTTCAACCACAACATATTCCTTTCCCAGCTAAGATGTGATGCATGCCTTAATTATTCATGTCTCTCAACACTATAGCAGCATCATCTGTTATGCAGGAGGCATCAGAGTGCTTCTATTCTCATAAAGATCAAGGACCAAATTTAAGCCTGTGTTAGTACTTCACTCACTCTAAAGACTTAGAGGAAATCTACAGAAGTGGAAAAGGTTCTGTGACCGTATCCACACCACTGGCAGTTTGTAGACTGTTTATAATAGGATGCAAGAGGTGATCAGCTAGATCTTGAAATAACTAGACCCAAGAAAAGCTTTGAACAACAAACTAGAGTTACAATTATAGGCAACAAATCAGCTATTGTGCTTTCTTTGCAAGAAGGAAGCTGCTTATGTGATAAAATACAGTTGGGCACATTAGATGATCAATCACTGAATGTCTAGGTCTCAGGAATGCATCATAATAATTATGATAGTTACTAGTTTTATATTGCAGGCTGAAATCAATGGGACTTTTCATGTACTGGAAATCAGGCATGTACTTCAATAGCTTCCTGAACCAGAGACTGATGTCAAAAAAGGATAAGCATGTGCTGATACAAACTGCTAAACAACATTCTCAACTACTGTCATGCACAGGGGTTAGCATGAATTTACTAGCAGGCCCAAGGCAGCTTTGAAGGATTTGTTCTATTATAGTTTTATGTTACACACTACTCATTCTGTCTTTTTATAGAACAGGAAATATTTTCTGCAGAAAATAGGGACGAATATAATGGTCCTCTTTGAAGGATCCTCCTCTCTTCCCATCTCAGCTCTAATATTATACCCATATGCTGGCTGCTTTTGGACAACCATTTGTTTTTTCAAAGGCATCCTACAGCATTTAAGTAACTCTGCATCTGAAAGCTGCTAACCTTGAGGGATTTTCCACAGCTGCACAAGGAATGACTTAGAGAGATTACTCCACAGATACTGCTTGTGGCCAAAGTCAACAGAAAGTAGTTTGATTTCTTTCAAGATACACATAGGTAAAATGAAGCCTGTGTTCTCAAGCAGTCCACACTGAAAGGACATCTCATAAATAAATAAATCCTATTTGAACTACTTTGTTCTATTAGCTTCCTCATACAGCACATGGGTAGTGACTCTTTTGCTCCTGTGGGCTTGGGACCAGAACTTTCATCCAAAGCTTTGCTCTTTTGTGTCTCCAAAACAATTACGCTTGTCTGCCGTGATAGATGAAGGCTTCTCCAAAATTGTTCTTTGTTAAATTTGACTAAAGAGAGTTTTTTTCCCTATTTGAGGTAAGACTTGTGTAAGCTATGCTTATTTGTGTTCCAAGCACACCTGTTACCATGCCATATGCGACTACAGCCAAGATGTGTGTATATAAGACAATCATTGCTATTTGCCACTTACTATTCACTGCTCCTTCTATATCAGATACTTAGATTTGGTGTTGCATGGATGGAAATACGCCCAGCTGGAGCACATGTCATACACTCAACCTTACACTTTCTATCTCAAAACACTATCCAAGAGTAGTTAGCCTCTGCGACATTTCAGAGTCAGCAAACTGCATCACAGGAGCTACTCTGCATCTTCAAGACTTGTCTGTGTATTCAAGCAGGCGAATGACAGGGTGGAGAAGCCTCCCTCCTCCCAGCTTAGCACACTTGGTGAGGTGCACACCTGTCACCTCTCCAGCCTGTCTTGGTGAAGATCTCACAGGGCATCACTCAGACTAAACCTAACTCCTCACAAAATCCATAGAAACATTCAAGGCAGTGAAGCCGAACACACCTGAACACCTTCACTGATAGCACAGACGAAATGGTCAATCCTGGTGGAAAGTCCACAGGTGGCTTCTCCTCCACTTGAGCAAACATTCTGCAACAGAGAAATTTTCTGTTTGGTTGATTTAGCTGCCTCTAGTAAGAACTGCCTAGAGGCTAGAGCCCAAAAAGAAGTGTTACATTTTCATATATGAAAGCAGAGAGGAAAAGGATGAGTATTCTATAACCTGGTTTCTGTACCTCGGTGGTGAAGGTTTGCTTAGGCAGCCAAGCTGAACTCAGCCTTGCACTCAGCCCTGTGCAGGGCAGCTGAGATTCAGGGTGCTTGGCCGAAACACCTGTTGTACCTCCCAGCAAGTGCTGAGCACACCACACCAATGTGCTATCACAAAGACCTTGGGCTACCTATGTCTTTGACCTCCTCTACGAGGCTGTAACTAGAGCCTTCCTGACCTGTGCTCTGTAAGCAAAAATTGTTTCAGAAGAAGAAAATACAATTCAAAGTGGTGCTGTCAGACACAGCAATCCATATTTTCACGTTTTAGTCCCAGGGAGAACAGCTCAGATGCAAATCTATGTTGTGAGTGAACAATAAACCATAGTGGGAAATGTGATTAATATCTATTTATGTCAATCACCCCTTTTCACCATCCTGCTCAGTGGCTCCTGTGGTTACTGGTACCAGCACATTCATCACTTCGATACCATATTCCACCAGCAAGGAGCCCTGAACACATTGAAAATACTGTGCATGCTGTCCAGTGTTTCTGTTTCAGGCTAGCTTTCCTGTTGTACAAGCAAAGAGTACAGTGATACTCAGAGGCAAAACACTGCTTTTTTCTCCCTCCCTGTGGTTTCTGTGTTGCAATTAATCTAATTTCTAGTGACCTGGCAAGAGAATGCTATCCATGTAATTTGGCAATGACATGTCAATGAGAAGCATTAGCTTCTACATGCCAAGAACTGGATTTTCTCAGCTTGGTTCCAGGTGCTAACAACAGGATGCAATGTGACCACCAACACCAAAGACTCAACAGGGATAAAGTGTATTTTTAAACTATGGAAATAACAAGTTAAAGTAAGGTTTTCATCCTAGAATATTCCAGTTGGTTTAGGTCTTGGCATCGCAGCTAATCTCTAGACCCATGCTGATTTTGTTATAATTCAAAATGTTTTATAATTATTTCATAACCCATTATCCAGGTCAATTATTTTTAGCTTTGCCCTGGATGTGAATGAGGACAGCTTTAAGTAAGAGGTCCCAGCTGCAACCAGAGACTTGGGGTACCAGGCACAGGATAAGATACAGCCTTTCCTCTGGCTCCAGGGAAGGGACTTGGGGAAATTTCATCTCTGTTGTCCCTGCTATGTTTCTAAACCATCATAAACTCACTAGAAAATGAAAAAAAAAATTCTTAACCTAGATTTTTAATGTAGTTAATCTTACTTGTTGAATTATGGTATAAATAATATTTGCTGAGAATGCATTCATTAAATGCCTAATTCTTAATTCCTGGGAGATGCACTTGAGATGTATTTTACATTCATGTCTGACCATAATAGACTCTAAAATGGATTTCTTTCTACAGCTGTGCAAAGCTTAGGGTTTTCAGGTCACAACAGACTGTACAAATGTTTCCCTCAGTTTCAGTTGAGAGTGCTATTGAATCCCCAAATTCTCTTCACATTTCAGATTCAAATAAAGACTGAAACAAATAAAAACCCTCCAATCACACATAAATAAAACTATGAAAGCCAAATTGTTCATAATTTACCTGCCTTGTACCATCAATAAAGGAAAGCTGCAGGATCATCAAAACATTTCTAGGAACTTTAACAAATCAGGCAACATATTGTTCAGCTTAATGTTCAAGATCAACACGAGTATTTGGGCAGGTTTTACATAGCTTGGGTTATCTATGGTAATTTTAATGGCATTCTTGTGTTATATTTTCATCAAACTTGAAGAGAACTCAGCTAGATCTGAAGTACTTTTAGTGAGATACAGAGTTTTAAAATAGCATAGCTTTATTTCATACTCAGTTAACAACAACCAAAAATCGTAACCATTATAACCACAGGTTACTGGCATTCAAAAAATTGTGATCATGGAAAACCCCCACATTTTTCCATATCTGTGATTTCCTAATATAAAAACACTGGCTCCACATACAGTGACTGTGAACCAGGAGAGATAACAAGACCCACTGGAGAAAAGTGAGAAAAGGGAAGGTGGGAGAACAGGCAAAGCAACTGCACTTTTCCTCCATACACACTTTTCCACACCCCAACCAGCCAAAACAGCTGACCTCAGGTGGGCCGTCAATTAATGGCGATGCCCTACAACATGCATGCTCTGCAAACTGGCCAAGTCCCCTCCAGAGCTACACTTCAGGTTGCCCCTTAATGGTTTTGTCTGCAGCTGAGATTTTGCCTGCTTCTGCAGTACAGACCCCATTGAAACTGGTGGAAAGACTGCTTTTGAAGTGCTTTGCAACAGCATGCAAAGCTCTGCAAAGATATGTATAGAAGCACTTCCAAAATGGGCACTAAGACTGGAAGAGCAGGGTACAGCTTCAGCCTCATTGCACACCAGGCTTTGAAAAGGGACCTACCAAGCTACAGAGCAGCCTTGATCATTGACTGAAAAAGCTGAAAATGAGACACAGGGAGAAAATTTGGTGTAGTAAAGGACAACACTTCAGCATGGCACACAGAGGTTGTATTGTTGCCTTGAAATACACCATTTCATCTTCATGACTTTCAACTGCCAGCTAGGGCTTTACTCTAAACCAGGTTGATTGGGCTGGGTACCAAAGATATGAACTGCTCATGAAAACTTCTTGCTGTTTAGGCTGAACTGCCTGTCAGCCTTTACATGCATTTCTATAGACTGCTGTCCATCCCCAGAGAGTCCTCCTGAGCACAAACAGCTGACACGTCTTACAAGTAAGGTCTTTGAAGTCTATGTACCCAAGCCTGATCCTTATTTTTTCACCTTCATTTTGAATGCAAGGGTATTTCCTGATCAACTCTTTTCTACAAGAGCTGTCCACAGCACATACTCTTTCCATAATGCTACAACCGGTTTGTTTAGGGCTGTTGCCTCTTGTTTTTAACCAGCATCACTGCAGCATGGATTCAACTCTTCACAAAGGGATCTCTGCTTACTTGCATCAAACAGCTATTTCTGCAAAAATACCTTCAGGACCCAAAAGGGTCTGTTGATATATTTCCTTTTTGTTAAAAAAAGAAAAAAGAAAGCAGGTATTTTGTTTTATTTTTAATGATAATTAGTTCTTTTCAGTTCTTCAATTAAAGACTATAAATTGTTTTAAAGATGTGAACTCAGCAGGTTCTACAGGTTGTTGCCATCTGGGCAAGAGATTTAGGGCTTGGTATATTTACCATTTATCAAAAATTAAAATCTACCTTGGCATTGTAGCCACCCTGCTGCAGACACAGAAAACGTGACCAGCATGGTGGGACGGGCATGTAGAAGAAAGCAGAACTTTGGATTTAAATGGTTTTGGCATAATTTTAAAGGTCTGAGAGAAATTTATAAAATTGGGTTGATAACCACATTAACGGTGTTGCTGAGTGAACTATTGACCGACTTAAGCCCTCTCCAACAAATTTTCAAGGGTAAGTTCAGCTCTGAAATACAATAGAACTTCAATAAATAAATTACTTGTATCAGAAATGGAGGAGGGAGCAAGGAAGCCATCATAGAATAGGTGCTGATATCTAAAAAAGATTAATTGCTACAAAAGATTACCAAATAGGAAAGGAATTTTTCATTCATCCAGAAGCCAGGCACACAAAACCTTGTAGAAAATGCACCATGATAAAAACAAACCAACCAACCAACCAACAAAAACCAAAAAAACCCTGAACAAAACAAACCAAGCCCACCCCACCAAACCCCAAAAAAACCCCACTACATTAAAAAATAAATTATTGTTAAATAATCACAATAATAACTGCAGTACAGGGACTCTTAAAACTTCTCAAGAAACCACTCTGCCATAAGTACCAAAAGGCTGATAAATAGATTGCATACACAGGCCAGGAAGAAGGCATTGTAATTAAACTACACCTATCCAAAAATCAGCATTCCTACCATCACTTGTTTTATAGTACATCTATTCTGGGAAACTTTAAGAACAATAAGACTTGTGCTCCAGAAAAAAAGAAAAACAAACCAACCAACCAAAAACCCCCAGAAATATTCTGGGAAACTCACAAGTATTTCCACATTGCACCCACAACAACACAAGCTGTTGATAGACCACTTGCCTTCAGAGCCAGCTGAGAATACTTGGTTAATGTTATTTTCTAGGGAATGAGAAGCAAAAGACCATCTCCCAATTAGAGTTATGGAATGAAGAGATAAAATGGCAGATCTGTAGATTCGTTAAGTATACAAAGGTATTTACATTTTGTGAAAAGGAGATCAGGCTTCTTCAAGGCTTTTCAGAAGTGTCTAGGTTTCTAAATCCGTCAGAACTGTATGAGAGCTCAGACTCTATATCACCTCTGAGCTGTGCATGGAGTCACATATGCTTTACAAAACCTCTGGCCTGGAGTGGTAGCCCTAATTCATTCTACAGGTCCAAGTGAGAACCAGGAATTAATTTAGCTCTTCCAAATAATACTTAAAATCAGTTTACACACTCCTATGACTATGCTCTCCCTCCTGCCCTGTCTTCAGCATGGAAACACTTCAAAGCTGTGGAGCTCTTTGCAGCTCCCTTCTGGAAACCCACACACGTGTGATGATTCTGGGTTCAACTCCAGCTCCATTCAGACCTCTCAGATAAAATTCGTAGTATCCTGCCTCATCCCACAGGAGCTTTGCCTTCACCTGTGCTTGTGCTGCTACCAAGATTTCACTGTTCCTGATTTACACATGCAAGGGTTATCTCTCCAGGAATTTCTTCTTTAAAAACCCAAAATACACAGTAGAACAGCCACAGCCACCAAAAACTTGGACATTATACAAGCCGCAGAGAGGGGTCTGGCACTAACAACCGGTGTTAACTGCAGGATTGCAGAGGGGCTACTTAACAGGAGCTACTTAGCCTGGCACTTCATGCACAGAGCTATTCCTGCCACAGACCCTGAAAAAAATGTATTTGCCAATTAAAATAATCCACGCAGGTCCATTACGACTGAGAAGAAAGGCAGGGTTAAGGAATCGAGCACCACATATCGTCCACAAAGAATCACATAACCAGAAGATATTCCTGATATCTGGGATACTCAGGGTGAAACTCTCATCCTATGGATTCAACACCAAAACGCCCATTGAGTTGCCAGGATTTCACTTTCAGATTCCACGAATATTCTTAGCCTCCTTTGGCTCAGGATGAAGGGTTGGGACAGCCAAGTGGGCAGCACAATCCGTTCCTGAACGAGAAGAATAGGCCAAATACAACAGTACTGCAAGCCCTGCAAGACTGGCTTACATCAGGCCTGGACTAAACCCAAGGCCTTGTCCTGTTCTGCAGTGTTGAGCAACAGCTGCCCTTGGATTTGTGATCCTCATTAACAGTGGTGCTGCTGCAAATTCGGAGCAGGAAACACAATCGTCCTAGATAGCATTTATTCCAGGGACACAGAGTTGCTGGGATGCCAGATCAAGAGGGCATTTTGGGCTTGGAAGACAAAAGAATTGATCAGAAAACCTTCACTAAAACAAAACCTTGATCAAGATACCGTTTTCCTATAAATGATTCTTAGGAGGTTTTCTTTAGGAGCTGTATTTCCTCTAGGGAATTGAAAATGCTGCCTCTGCTGTCATCATTCTCTGGTGGTCTACTTAATGAGGTGTTTTTGCATATGACATCCTAAAGTGTACTGTTCCCATGGTGCTGAACCGCTGTCTGGGTCATTGTTTCCCAGGATGCTGACTCACTTCCTCTGTCATTGTCATCCTGCATGCTATTGCACTGGCTCATGCAAATGCCATGATGTCTTACTTTAAGAGCAGCCTCTCACAGTACATCTGATATCCCTCAATATACCAAGCAACCATGAACATGCAACATAGTCCCCGTTTGTTTTATCATTCCAGTATAGAACAACGTTCTCCACACAAACACACATTGGGGGTGGTGGGTGGTGGTGGTGCAAATCACTTGAGAGAAATTTAATGTAATTCTGCCAATAGACTCTTCATTGGCAGTCAGAAACTCCCAGCCAGAATCTGCCCAGCTCTGCGTGCAACTGGCTCATACCAACCGAGGCTATGGAATTACTTCAAATGTTATGGCCATGGTCGGTCAGGATTAGACTCTGACTTGACCTCCTTAACTCAACTAGAAGTGAAGCAGAAGTGGTCCTTGTCATAGCACAGATGAAGTCTTAGCTAGATGCCATAAAACTGCATCAGAATGTTAAATACAGATAAAATTGCTGCAGATTTGGGGAAAGTGCCCAGCAAAGCCAGTATTTAAATTTTTGGATAGTATTTATTCTGCAGAGTAGTAGAAACAGAGGGCTCAGATATGAATAAGTAGGCATGTGTTAGTTGTGCATAAATAACAAGACTCCTGAAATAACTCTCACACATTAACAGAAAACTTCCTATGTGGTGTTATTTATCCTGCATCTTATAGGCAAAAGATGCTGAATTTTTTTTTTTTACTGCAAGATAAAAACAAACAAGATAAAAATACTAGACTCTGGGGGTTTTCTGCCTTTTCTTTAGGGATCAGCCAAGATTCTTTGTGTGTTGGAAAAAGGGATGCTAGCACTGACATGCATTACACTGATATTTTTCTGCAATACTTGGAATGTCAACAAGAAGGACAGTCTTGTCCGGTGTGACTATTCCCCAGCTAAGCAGCAGCATTGCTGTGCCAGACATGGACTCTACTTCCAGCTTCACTCCCATCCCAAGGCTCTGACTAATGCTCCTGCTCTCTATATGATCTATTTTGACTGCATGTTTGTAAAGCAGGTCTGGATGTCACTGAGGGTACTCTGTGGGATCCTCATTTTCAGACCAAACCTCTGACTCCTGATGGAAAATGAGTCATAACGCTCACAAATAACAAATATCAAAGTAAAACATTAGAAACATCCCAAATTCCCAAGTGTTTGCCAACACAATTCCAGCTTCAATTCTAAAATCCAGGAAAACAATATGAGTTCTTTCTCTGAAAGCAGCAACAAGGGTGGTGTAGTCAAGTTTGTATCCCAAAAAGAGCTCACAGAATTAAGTATCTTTCTAAAATAGTCTGATAATGCTAAGGAAGAAAACATAAGCAATTATTCACCAAAGACACCTTTGTAAAGCTCAGCCACACTTCCTTACTCAACATCTGCATTTCATACACTGACCACAACTCATCTTGTGCTGTTTCTCAGCCTGACCAAAGCCAAAGGTACAGGCAGAGTGAAATTAGCCATTGGTGTTGTGGCATCAGAACAACATGATATCATAGCCCAGCACAATCCAAATTCAGGCCATAGCTAGAGAAAGAGGGGAAAGGCCAGGAAACCATTTCTTTTCCCTAATAACCACCCTTAGCTGCAACACTTCCTATGACAAATAGTCAAGGAGATCCATTTCTGTCCTTTTGGACCTGTCACCTGCTCCATCTCAGCAGCACAACTTTGAGACTGGATTTAGCAGTCTTCGTCAACAAGCCACACCGCGAAGACCCATATCAAAGACCACCTGCCACGCTCCACAGAACCTTCCCAAAAGACATTCTGCCATTCTCAGGAAGTCTGATGAGCATTGGTATGAGCCGGAGGGCAAGCAGCAGGCTCTGTCTGGGAGCCTCCCAGCTAGCTTTGAGGTTTCACTGTGTTTCAGATAAGCATTCAGCCTCAATCAGGTGCTAATAATAATTAGAGTTGAAACTCCAAAACCTTTTGAGGTTCACCCATCTCTACACATAACCATATATAAACAGTGTGTAAAAACCTGTCAATGTTAGCAGCGAGCACACAGGACTTGACTTGCTGCTAGCACTGGTTAATACTTCCTTTCCTAGCCACTGAGGAAACCCATGGTGACTGATACTCAGGAAAACATCTTCTCTTTGGAGTAAGTGTGCTTCCATAATGTTGCTGTCCAGGTTCCAATCACACTCTTTTATTTTATCTTAACTAACAAAGCTATAATCTAAACATCAGCTCCCTGTACTTCCAAATGGAAGAGTACAGAAAGTCAATAGTTTAAACTGCTTTCCTGACTATGATAATTAACATGTGTTCTTATTGCCAAAGTTAGCAAAAAATCCCAGCGGGACTTCTAAAAATACGTTATGTTTCATTTTAAAATACGTTTGCTAAACACCTACCACTGTTTCTGCCAACTCATCTGTTATAAGGATAGTCCACACATGCCTTTCTGGTTACCCTAGGATAAAAACAAACAAACACCCCCCACTCCCCCCCCCAAAAAAAAAAACACAACCCACCGAAAACCCAACAAAACCCACTAAATACTTCTGAATCTGCGGGTGGTTCCTCACCAGTGAAGGACAGATGTCAGTGTTCAGAGGCATGGGAATAGTTGTCCTCTCACAAATGTGATGGGTTCTGTTTTTTCAGGCTCAGCTTTTGGGTCCAAGAGTTACCCAGGATTTCCCACCCTGAATTTTGATTCAAATTAAGTCCAGATGATACCACTCAAAGTCAACATTATCTGGAGAGATTTCAGTGGCTGGTAGAGCTTAAAAGATTTTGAGGTTAGGAAGGGTCAATCTGACATCACGCAAAACAGAGAAGTTCAACCCACCATTCTTGCATCAAACTCATGCCAGACAGCTGAGCCACAGAAGACCTTTAAAAATACAACCTATCTTGTTTTAAAGATCATCAGTGCAGCTGAAATAAATAGATGCAGATTAGAAGATTCAGTAAACTACGTCTGCACTGTCTCCACTATTCAGCCCTGTTGTGCTGATCAGGGTCAGTCCATCTCTTCTCACCTCCCTAAGCTTCAAATGCAGGTGAGGGAAGAAAAAAATATATGGGATAAAATGTTGAAGCTGTTTCTATTCTGCAAAGGTTGAAACCAGAAATAGGTGATAGAACAAGAAGAAGCAGCATCAAGTTGTGCCAGGGGAAGTTGAGGTTGGATATTAAAAATGCTGCCCAGGAAAGTGGTGGAGTCACCATACCTGGAGAGATTTAAAAGATGTGGAAATTTGGTGCTGAGGACGTTTCGTAGCGGTAAACTGGCAGTGCTGGGTTAACGGTTGGACCTGATAATCTTAAAGGTCTCTTCCAACGAAAACAATTCTGTGATTCCATGAACAAATCCCCGTTTCTGGAAGTTTGCATGTTTCCTTTTTATTTTCCTTTTTTCCCCCCCTTTTCCTCAGCTAAAGCAGATACTGTTCTTGTCCTTCCCTACTTTTTCAGCTCTATTCTTCAGGTATTTTTTCCTTCAACTGCTTCAGAAAGCTCTGGGACTTTTGAAAGTCTGAGAGTACTTACAACATTTCTTTTGTGTTTTGTACTTGCCTCTTTCATTTGTTTAAATCTTGGTAAATTTTGGAAAGCTACAGAATGATAAAAGAAAAATGGCTGGGATACCACCCTCCATATGGAAAAGGAAGTATTAGGATCACCTAGGCAGTCACGGTATTTTTGCAAAACCAAGATCCTGTTACTCAAAATAAGAAAATACATCAGCAAAAGGGAAATATGTAGGTTTGGTTTGGTTTGGCTTTTATTTTCCTTTGGTAAGCATCCTACCTAGTCTAAGCTGTTGCAAACTTTGGAATATTGTATTGCTTTACTCAGAGACGACTTCAGAAAATTCAGCAGAAGTCACAGAGGTGAGCAGGAAAACCTGCTACACTGCTCACTAGATGATGTGTTCCATTGGCCTAGATAAATAACAAAGTCTGATCCAGTTATTATAGGGATAGTTCTAGACAAGGTACCAGAAAACTCTGGTACACAGTGACCGACCCAACACATTCTCAGAAGCACTAGCTCTGTGCCTGGAGTGTGGGACCACATTTTCTGAGGTGAAAAGTCAGCTTCTGCAGTCTAAGCACTCAAACTCCACAGCTCAAATATGTGCTCACTACAAGCTCCAACAAAAGATTTTGAAAGACAAAGAGACTTCAGTGGGCTTTGAATTAGACTCATTTCAAATATCCACCTTCAAAATCTGCCCTGATGGGTCACATGCTACTGCTACTCTTTCAAAATGTCATTCTTCCCACTTATATGTGCTCCTATCTTCCATAAAATGTCTGCCTCAAACACTAATCTGCTTTGGTTGTAGCAAGTTCATGTTAAAAACTCTGCTGACTCTGGAGATTGTGGCTTCAAATCAGCCTGGTACTCAAACAGGTACTAAACTTTTAAGGCAAGGATCGTCTTTCTGGAATCATCCATTGAGTCAAATTATTTCTACAAAGAAATTGACACGCACTTTAAGACATCATCACCTGAGGGTGTACCTACAGGCACAGTTCCCTTCAGTTAGATTCATTTGGTTATAAATCGGGGGGGAATTAATGGCCAGGATCTTGTGCTCTAATTATTAGTAGCACTATTTCATTATCCAAAATGCTTTAATTTTATCATATTTTATATTCACAGAGAAACAGATCCCTCCAAATTCATCCAAATAATCAATTAAGATATTCCAGGGATTTTCTTCTGTCAGTACTCATGTGATTTTTAAACCAGTTTTGTTTCTTCAAACCGGAACTTGCCAAATGACTAACAGAAGACTATTTTCACACACAGCCCAGTAGAGTCACTCCAAATAGGCATCACCAAACTTGAGAAGACCTGCTCCTCCAGGGGATGGAAGAAGATGATGTTCAGCACAGCAAAGGTGAAAATACACCATCTAAGAACAAATGTATCAGACTAGATACACTGATGCTAACTCTGCTCATTGAGTATCTCACCCAGATGATGCAAAATAGGCTAAATTGTTGTATTTTAAGTGACTGTATTTTATAGGTATATACATTACTCTGTTGAACTTTTACAGCTAATAGTATCCATGTGGTCACACATACAGATAATATGTACGCATTTAACCCCCATAAAGCCCTCAGTCCTCTGCTATGGCAGTGCAGTAGCATTCCTGTTCTCTGTGCAGAGCTGTGTCAGAGAAGATGTGATGCTGGGCCAGGATGGAAACACCTCAACACATGGACAGGCTAAAAACTGTCCCCATCTTATGTCTTCATGACCCTCACAGGCACACACATGGCCTGGCCCAGGATTTGGGGGGGGGGGGGGGGGGGGGGAGGGGCAGGAAGGTGTAAGATTAAAAGGAGTGAAAATGCAGCACTGCACACCCTGGCTGAGATGGGGCTAATCTGACACAATTGTTCTTTGGGTCATATATATTGACTTCTGTTGGATGTGCCTACCATTTATTGAACTGTGGCTCATGAGGAACTCTTGGGATTTAATTGGACTCATTAAACTGAAGGAGACATTTGAGAGTAATGTAATTGATTCTGAAGGTATGACCATCCATGGTGTAAACAGTGGAAGCGGAAAGCAGGTCCCCTCGGACATGGCTCTGGGAACAGGCTGAGTCAGCAGTTCTCCAGTGCTACTAAAGACTTCCTCTACCTTCAGGCACTAATTTGTCTGAAAACTTTTGTGAGACTTTTCCTAAAGAGAACCAGAAAGCCTATGAAAATGTGCTTTACTGGTAACACTTTCCATCTGTTCTCTCTGAGGCAACAGGCAGTGAATGGTCTGTTTGGAAACACCTCGAACTAAAGTGCTTGGGCTGTGAGGGGGTTTTAACAGTGTAGCTATCAGTGACTTCACCAAGGTGGCAAATGCAAATCTCCTGCATCTCAGAAAATGTACTTTTCTTGCTCTTTATCCTACACTCAGCTGTCAGGGTTCCAAATGAAGATTTCCACAGAGGATGCCTACGCTGAATGCATGAGCGATGCTGTAGGTGCAACATCCCCACCTGCTGCTTGAAGAGGCATCACTGTACAGTGCTAGAGAGAACTGCTTTTGGTTGCTTTTGGTTGTTGGTCTTGCTGTTGCTTTGGGCTTTTTGGTTTGGTTTGTTTGTAGTCTTTTTGCACAGTGATATGTCTGCTTCTCCCCTCATATAAAGCACCCTCAGCACGGAAGAGCTCTCTTAAAATCAGCCAGATCATCATCTTAGTGGGTAAAAAAAGTCATCAGACTCCCAAATTAACTAAAAAAAACCAAAACAAAAACAAAACAAAAAAAAAAAACCACCACATTAGGGTTAAATTAACCTTTTTTTTTTTTTTTTAAAGAAAGTCTCTGCATTCTTTTTTTTTTTTTGAGATTTCCTTCCATTTCTATAGTTAGCCTGTTAGAGCTGAATAAATTTCTGTAAGTGTTGACATTTCACGTTTTTATGCTGGTAAAATCAAGTAATGTTTCAAAAATATTTTCCAGTAGAAAATAGCATAAGCACTGTGTAGCAATAACTGTCATCAAGTTGAGATGAGCCTTCACCAGAAGCAGGTAACTCAAGGAACAATAGAAGTATTCCTGTCATTTCTGTACTTAAGAAGCATTATTTTTGTTCTAATTTCTGTTTCATTTGCTAAATAACCTTACTTTCATTGCTTGTGGTGCTTTTTGCAGACTCTAAAAACATGTATTTGTTGTTGCAACTCTGTTACCTGTTTGCAGTCCCAGGTTATGACTGCTCCCTCCCTGGGTGCAAGATCAAGAGGATCACTAGTAGAAGTATTTCTCATCTTGTATGCACACAGGGACCAGCTGTTCCTGAGGCACGTCCACCGCAATCAACAGGCATGTCCTTCGTGATGAGTGGATGTACTTTCTGACTGAACCCTCAATAAATTCACATCATAGCTGTTGTAAGCTTGTTATTAAAGCTCTTGGAACCTATTTGCACCAAGTTTAAACACAATCTCTTCCAAGTGAAACAGCCAGCCAACAAAGTCAAAGCTACAGCACATCCTGCAGTAGCTGTACCTTAAACTAATGCCATTTATAGTGCCAAATTATGCTTGAAACGCAACAATCTCAGAGATGCATTCTTTTGCTATATAGTAATATTTTAGCTAGTTTTTACCAGCCAGAAATCATGGGAGGAACTAGCTCAAACCAAGCAAAGTTTTCACGAGGAGCCAGACCTCCACTGGTTATACAAAGTGAAAATATAGTTGCTGTGCTTCACAACGTTAATTCAGTTTGCTGTTCGATATAGACATAATTTTCTTATCTAGTGTGATAGACTGGCAAAGCATGAGGTGTTGGTTATTTTTGACATTTGTAGTTGAAACACTGAAGATATCTTTAACACAGCAAAGAACAACAAATCAGAAAGGAAAAGCAGGCTTTGGAAAAGAGAGTTTAAAAAAAGAAAGAAAGAAAGAAAAAAGACAGTTAAAGTTATCTGGGATAAGAGCCAAGATCAGTAAGAATTAAGATCACAAAATGATTGCCCAAAAGTGTTTTGAGTTTGAGTATTTTTGTCTGGATTTCTGAAATTAGTGGGGAAAGGAACAACAGACTGGATAGGACAATCTCCTACAGACTTCCAACAGCCAAGTGTGGATTCAAGTTGAGAGAAGTCCCCAAAAGTTTTGTCCCACATGTGTCACATAAGATCCAGAAGCCCCCTGACATTACGGAGAAAAATCTAAGGCTTTTAGTACAAACTATCACAAAATCAAAAATAATTCCAAGTACTGTCAAAGGAGAGTAAACAATGTCAAAGCTTGCTTAGGAGCAGCAAAAACACCAGGACATGTCAACCACCAAACATCCTACCTTCAGTTGGAGACAATTTCTGATGTTTCAAAGAGAAGGAAAAAAGGAAAAAAATAATCCACAAGTTTTCTGGACAAGCAGAAAATGAATCACAGCAAGAACAACAAACAGGAACCATGTTGTCTAAATGAAAGGAAAACAATTTCTCCCTGGTTCCTGTGAGTTATACTGGCAATCTTAGTACTAGATTAATAGAATTAAAAGTAATATAGGTGTATTCTACTCTCTGTGCATCTTCTGAAGTAGTGTCATGAGGTCTCACCCAGTGCTTGGGTAAAACCATTGCTGCTAGTGGTGAAGAATTGAGGGGGAAAGGTACACTCTGTCTTTTGAGATACTCAATGATAAGAGCAGATGTCAAATTTGTTTTGTAATATATTCAAAGATATCTTTATTAGCTCCCGTTATTCTTCTCTGTCTTCTCCAGCCACCAGGTGCAGCCCTACAAACAACTACTAGTACAGGCTGGAGCAAAGAACCAGGGAAAGTCAGGGATAATGTCCATCTGAGATTCACACCTGGACAGAAAAGAAATTACAGTGAGCACAGGTTCTAACTCATTGTGTGTCATGAATACCCTTGCAACGATCTTACTGGGCACCTTCTAAAGAGCACTTGCTTTGGGCATATTTATGGCACAAGAAAGGATCCTGGATGAAAATACTGCTACAAGATTTGCCTGCTTGAGGTCCTCCCTGAAGGCTTAGGAGTTTATTAGTTTTCTTGTTGATGATTCTCATCCCTAGAGCTGTCTGGTTGTTGTATGACACTTTTAACACATAGCAGTGTTCTGGTTACACAGTGAGATCCTGCTAGAAGACAGCCAGGTTTGTTCAAATCACAGTCACTTCTCTTATTTATACCTTCCAAAGCTGCTCCCTGAATCGATTTCAAGCCTTCTCTGTTTTTCCTCTTTCTTCTGTGCAGTCACCAGGCTGCTCTGAACTTCAGAATCAGACTGAGCATATCAAGTAATCCACAGATATGAAATGCAGTCCATTTTATCCCACTTCTCTCATCCCTTCACTTTTGCTTGAGTTTTTCCTGTATTCCCATTTCTCCTCCTACACCTTCCTTCTCCTCACATTTGTTTTTAGGCATATGAACGGGGAAGAAGAGATGGAAA
Organism: Indicator indicator; assembly: GCF_027791375.1. Taxonomy (NCBI): domain Eukaryota; kingdom Metazoa; phylum Chordata; class Aves; order Piciformes; family Indicatoridae; genus Indicator; species Indicator indicator. The sequence goes on along the minus strand of NC_072018.1, from coordinate 8,170,343 downwards.
AAGACAGGGGCAGGGACAACAAAGCTGAGCTCAGCCTTGGCAATCCACTGCCCTGCTAACTTGTTTCTTTTCCCTTCCTGCTGAGCTGGTGGTTTGGTCTCTGAAGGCTTCACTGTGCCATTGTCCCCCTGCCAATGCTCTTTCTCCACCAGACCAGTCCTCATTACTGAAGCCCAGCTGGGCCTCACTGACCTTGTAGCAGGTACCCTAGGGTTGGCAGCAGCTCCTTGTTAGACATCAGCCTCATTCAACCCACTGGAGGGTGAAGGCAGCAACTGAGGGCTGTCAAGTCCAGCACGTACAAGCTATTGAGGCAGCAAGGAAAAGGAAAATATGTAACAGAGGCGAGTGGCACCATTTCCCACATGTCCCACTCGTTATGCATGGTTTCCCCAAACATTAGGAAGTGACACAGAAAAGGAGTTGCAGGCAACTGCAGCCGATGATTCAGATTCAAAAGAGGAAGCTTGTACGGTCTCAAGGTAGTGAAGGAAACTAATCACACTGGTTCTGGAAAACAAATAAATGCCAAGCAGATGCTAAAAATTACTTGGCACGTTCAGCCACCTTGCAGATCATTTCCAGTGCAAGCTAGGCAAATACAAGATTTTTTTTCCTGTTTTACAGAGGTCTTGAAAAATTACCAAATACAAAGAAGGAAGGAATCGGCTGAAGCACCACTGAGTAAGCACATTAGACCTAGTGATCTTCCAAGGAAGGCAGATCCAGGCACGTCTCTGGGCACTATAACCAGTATACTCCCCAGCTTCAGGAGCAGCATCCACACATGCAGTGGCTGCAGAGGGAGGGGAGTAAGGAGCAGGTGGCTACCCTGGGTACAGCAAAACCCCTCACAGCAGGGAACCCCTGCGACCAAACCTGTCATTGAGTGATAATGCTTTAGTTAATAACACTCTGGTGGATCACAAGGAGGAGAGAAACAAAAATGGTGGGAAGCTCAAAGTTTATCAGCAGACCACCACTGTGAGAAGGTCTGAAGGGAGTTCCCGAGTTGAAACCAAATTTGAACAAAAATATGAGCCACGTTAATGATCATAGATCTGGAATACAAATCACAACAGGCTACTGCTGTTTATAACGTTGACCTTGCTTTCTTTTTCAAATCCACTGTGAAGGACAGACACACCACCTACTGCCACGTCCAGCAGACGAAGGACTGAAGCTATTTTTGGCATTCGTTATAGTCCAGGTGGCCCATCTGGCCTGATTCACTTGGCCAGTTTTCCTCTCCATCTGGGAATTTTGACCCTCCTGCTTTCCAACTAATTGTATCACATTATCTCCCTTTTGTTCCCCACTTCCCTCTCTGCAAAAGGTTGCAAAAATCTCATGCGCTGTGTTAGAAAGTCTCAATTAACCTCTAACCTTGCTTCAGTGCATGCGGCTTGGGTTACTTCTCACACCCAACCGTGGGCCCATTAACACGTTGTCGTAAAACAAAAACTGTTTTGACGGGCTGTAATTGCTGCTAAGTGATGCCCAACAAAGGCGCTCTTGTCCCGGGGCGGCCGGGGATCAGTCCCGCTCCCAGCCCTGCTCCGCCCTGAATGGGGCTCAGCCCCCTCCGAAGCTCTTCAAGCCCGAGCAAAGGAGCTCCGCGGCGCTATGAGCTGATGAAGAAGCCGCAAGACACCCCGCAAACCTGGCCGAGTCACCAACAGCTCCTGCAAGACCCACAGAAGCATTTCGGGCAGTGGGGTTAGCCCCCCTTCCTCCTCTCGCCGCAAATATAATTAGTTTATGTTAGCTGGAAAAGGTCGGAGGTGACGGAAGGGCAGGGCCCTTTTTGTTTTTAGGCAAGATAGTGGAATAATTACTTGACGCTCAGATCTGCAGGTGCTTTATGAAGCTCATTTGGTGCTGGCAGCCCGCAGTGAAAGCTGATTTCCCTGGAAAACGCCGGATTCCATGTGACAGGGTTTATTTGCTGTCTCAGGAGTGATTGTCCATTCATGCCATTCATCATTATGGTACCCGTTACAGTCAACACTTACTTCAGCCGCCAGCCCTTTTAATGCTTGGTCTCCTTCTCCCCAAAGGCCAGGTATCTGCTGCTGAGGCAGCACCCAGCCACTGCCTGCATCTCCAGAGAGGCCATGAGAATGCTATGAGCGTTTGTGACTCCCAGCTCTCCTCCTGTCCCACCCAGCATGCTGAAGAAGCCTTCACAGGCAGCAACAGAGCCATGCACAGAGCACTCCTAATGGATTGCACTAAGATACAATCCCTGGCCAACTCCACCACAAATCCAGTTAAAGGTTTCCTGGGTTAAGCAGATATTTCAGGCCCAGACCACCCCTCAAGTCAAACTGCAGTTGGGACAGTATCCATTTTTCCATGTGTGCTCACATGTCATGTCATCATGATAAAAGCCCCTATGCCAAGAGAAAGACACAGGGAGCATTTCAGAGCCTTCTGAAGGTTCAGGCTGAAGTGAGGATTTTGCTGGAAATTTACATCTCTTATTCCCATTCATATTCCAAAAAAGCCAGGAAGTCAGGAAGTACCTCCAGCAGATAGATCTGTCTGAAATGGTGCACTTCAGTTCTCCAAAACATAAATAGCCCTTAGTCCCTGCAGCCCCCAAGGGCTGGGGCAACGTCTTCTGAAAGCATATACCATAAGTGTACTGGAAGACCAGGACAGATGGAGTCACACAGTGAGGATCTTCCAGGATATCCTATGTTGTGTTTGCAGAGTGCATCCATAGCCCAGATACACCTGACAGATCCCAGAAAGTAGTGCTAGCATATCTCCTCACCACTCTTCTATTTCACGGCAGAGAATCATTGGTCCCTGCTTTGTTCTAAGAAGTTGTTTTCTGCTTGTTCTTAAGTATGTGCGGTTCTTAATCTGGAACCTTCCTGACAGACAGCTTGGCAGTGTACAGTTTTTAATGCCAGAAAGATCATCCTGCTAGTCAGTCTGACTCTTTTTGTATGCATGTCATCTCCAATTGTCCTACCTGCTAGCAGAACAGTACTTTCCTTCTTCCTTCTGCAGAAGCCTGTACACAGTAGAATATCCTCATTTCACATTTTCATAAAGTTCCAGAGCACAACCAGAAAACTTACTGCCACAGAGTTATCTTAGCCATTTGTGCAAGCCAGCAATGCTTGGTCATTGTTTGCAATAAAATAAAAGCCACCCCATCTTTTTTAATTTCAAATATCCACCCATTCCTTAAAGTTTTTAGTGGGCTGTTATCTTTATTTCTTACTGTAAATAAAAGCCAAACATCTTCAAACATTAGCATTTCAAAGCAGCCAGCACTTGGAAATGCACCAAAAAAGCTATTCCAGATACTCTGGAATAGCTGTTTTGGTTAATTTCCAGGCATAGACAAAGCTTAAGATTTAACCTCCTGATGCTGCCTGCAATGGGCTGCTGACCCCAAATCCCAGCAGTAACTTCACATTCCTGGAGGTACCATCTGGCCTTTAAGAAATCAAACTCTATCACAGCCAAGAATTACATCTCAGAGATTTCCACATCAGTATGTATTTCTATCCTACGGCACTCATTACTAGTGTATATCTTATTTGGCTATTTATCTTCTGATTGAGTAATGAAGGCTCTACAAACATTATCTAAGTCTGGATTAGTAATGCACAGATATTCCCTAACCAGTATAAACTGGCATTTCTCTACTGATATGCACAGAGCTACTTTAACTCATATCAGGTGAGGATCTAGCTTGCTTAGGAGTGTGTTAACAGAAGACAAAGCCCCAAGGTTTTATCTTCATTGATAAACATTGCATTACACAGTGCATGTAGGATATACCTTCCCTGAAATAGGATCTTGGTTATAGCTAGCACTAGCACAATACCTGGAAAAACTGGATGTTTTCCAGTAGGGGTGGTTACAAATTGACAAGAGCTGTCACTCAAGGCCTGAATTTAGGTGAGTTGTTATTGTCTAAATAACAAGTTCCCAGATCTATCAGGACAGTTAAAGAAGACAAAAATCAGGCCTCTGGATTGCTTCTGCAGTCAGAGAAGGAAACCTCTGAAGTGAGATATACAGAGATGAAAGATGGGCACCTCAGGGCAATCCAGAGCAAAGATAAACTAGTGCTGGCTAAAGACAGACCTGGGCATGAAAGTCAGAAAGCAGCATTTTTGTGCCTGTTTCAGAAAGCAAAGAGAAGTGCAAAATCCAAAATACAGGTATAAAAGACACTGAAGTGCCCACTAGGTGTGCAGCCCTAGACATGTCTGCTCTCTGAATTAGTGAAGTTTAGCACCTGAAGTCACACCTACCATCCTCACCTGGGTCTCACTTTGCAGTCATTACAGGGTGCTTTCCATCGGTATTTCACTTGTGAGCTTTAAGTCTGCCAGACAAATGGGTACAACCGCACTCATCCTCCTCCCATAGTTTAGGATTTCTATCTGTAACTCCAGGAGAAATAAGACTATAAATAGAACAGATTAGTTCTGATCCTGATGGATGACCCTGAGAAAACCCTTTTTCTTTCTGTTTCCACCTTTGTTTTATCATGCTTGCCTATCTTTAGGGTAGGACAGATCTGTCCAAATGCAGATGGTTGATGCTAACTAGAACTATATGAGAAACTGCAGAGTTACTCTCTCAGTACCACTATGACATCTGTTCTTTGACTAAAGCTAGAGAAATAACTTAAAGCATTCTCCATGAGAAGTACCATAGCAATTTAGCAATAAAATCACAAAGCAAACACAAAATAAGTTATTGGTAAGTTGCATTTGCTTTTCATGTTGAAAAGTTCTCCACAGAGACAGAAGATGCACAATTCTTTTCTGCAAGATACCTGTTACAGAGATTTCTGTGATTAGGCACTGCAATTTGTATAAACAATGAAGGAAAATGATGGATAAAACTAGTTTTTAATCTTTGTGGAAGATCAAGCTAATCTCTTCCCAGGGATGTGATGAGTAGAGACAGCACTACAACCAAGGAAGAAAGGTAAGAGGAGTATTTGACTGTCATATCCCAGCCTTTTGCCTGTATAGCTGCAGAATTTTCCTCTGCCACTTTCACCCATGATTCACCAATATATTTCACTGAACTGCTGAAGCAAAGCTATAATTAGGTTATTATCTTTAAGAAAGGAGTCTAATTGTAGGACAACAAATGCCAAGCACACAAAAGATTATTTGAGTCTCATGAAGAAATGATGATACCTTCCAACACATGCTCCTTTCCATGTGTGCAAGACTCAGATGCCAGTTTCAGATAAAACTGAATCACTGCCATCTAGTCAAAAAGACAACTGGAAGTAGATGATATCATGTGGTGAAAAGATAATGCATATTAACTACAAGAACAACATAATTTTCCTAGCATCAAGGAAAGAAAAAATCCATATAATTCAGCTGTACACAAGACTTCCAATCCAGTGGTAAAACGTATGGGAATCAAGAGGATATGGGAATCAAGAGCAGGGGTGGGAGGACAACTGCTGTACAAAGGATGCAGAGCATTTAAGAAAATTAATAGCTGTGGGAAGATGAAACAAAGATGACTGAACTGTCAGGCAAACAACTTTCGTTTCTCCCCCACAACCATCATTACTAGTTTTTTGATACAGATTCCCATTAAGCTGGCTCAAAACAAGTCAGAGAAGTGTACCTCTGGGTTGATCAAGACCTGTGCTGCTGGAGATAACATGAGCTCTTGCAAGAATGGCTCAGTCTCCAGAGCACAGCTCTTGGGGTTAACAGTTTGCCTTGCTTTATAGGATTGTGCTCAGACCAAGCAGCTTCCAGGACAATATTTCAGAGACATGCAGCTTGATTTAGTCTCCTAAATCCACAAAGTGATAGCCTTCAGCTCTATTACTTCAAAATTCAGTGAGAACTTCCAGGAACTCTGCCCTTAGGAAGATAGTAAATAGCATCACACAAGACTCACAAACCAAAACTGCTATATTAAACTGTTTGTCAGCTTTGCAACAACTGTGAGACAGGTCTACTGAAGCACCTTGTTTCAGGTGCTTGACTAGGAGAAGAGTGGGTGAGGAATTTTTATAGGTTTTTGTGGTGGTGGTTGTGAAGACTTTTTTTGTTGTTGTTGGTTGTTGTGGTTGGTTTGTTTGTTTTAATCCTGGATTGAACAATTTAGAGCAAAGTTTAAGGAAATTTCAACTCTCATAGCAGAAGACTCACCCATCCCACTTTCTAGTCTGTTCACACATTTGACTCGCTGGCCTCCTGCAGCAGTAAGATTGACAGAATAACTAATACACTGTGTGAAGTAGTACAGTAAAGCCTCGTTATATTCCCATAGCTAATCCGCACACCTCATAATTCACACACAGAAAGCACTGGTCTCTTCCCCCTTCTCTGCTCTAAGATTTAATAGATTGCTTTAAGGAGGTCTCACGTTACCAGGAGTTCAGGAGTATTACAAAACACACTCCTGGACATTTCTTCCTGTACATGAAGGATGAACAGAAATTATCACAAAGTCTACTGATACATCAATGGACCAGATGCAGAGCTTTACAATAATTTCTGTGGCTGTTAGTATGAATGATCAAAATGTGATTGTTCTATGTTGTGTTTCCTATTTCATCTAAAAAAATCTGACTAATAATATTATTGAAAGACACCAACTCACTGGGAAAGGAGGAAGTGACCTATTTCTAGTGTTTCCTCCAAAATTTGAAAGGGCTTAGGAAAATTCCTTTCAAACACTTTTTCACTGCAAAGTTAGCTCATGCTGTAACTTGAGTTACCACCTCACACAGAAGAAGAATTCTTAACTTAAATGGGTGGGTTTATTAGCTTACCTTGGCTGGCCCACAGACAAGACATTTGAGTAGTGACTAGATGAGTACTGCTAGTTCTCCAGTGTTTTCCCATAACTTCTGCTGGGCCGGAAGGACCACAAAGTTTTCCTGGATCCATTAAAACTCACCTTGTAGAGCAGCCCAGCCCAGCCAAGCTGTCTTAAAGAACTGGGAGCCTGTGAATTGACTCTTTCATCAGGATTTCCAGGAGAACCATTGTGTCACTTCCAGGCCCAAGAGAAGTTCAGCCTTTATCCTCACAGAAAATAAGTGGGTTACTCATCTACCCAAGTCAAACAAGCTCACATCCCTTTTCTCCTCATGGGGAGAAGTATGGAGAAGATCTTGCACAATCTCTTCCTTTTACTTAGTTTGTGTCCTCAGCACAGCTAACCCTGACAGAGCTACAGACTAGATCCAGAGTCTGCAGCAGTCATAGGGAAGGTTCTTCTGAAACCTAAAACTTGCTGGACCCTTTATGTTTTACCTGTCATTATAGATATAGATGCATGAGTTCCTAGTTTCTTTTTATTTCCTCAAGGTATCCAAGAAAATCAGAACCCACTTAGGTACAAGAGAAATCCTTCCTATTTCTGCCAAATCTCTTCTATTGCATTACCAGAGCCTGATGAAACGAAACTTCCCTGCTGTGTACAGCAATAACATCTGCTCTATTGGCTGCCCTCACTTAGTTCCACTAAACTTCAGCTTACAACTACTTGCTTAAAAAAACAAGCAAGCAAAACCTCCCAACTCCCACTTTAATAATTAAAATAAATACATTGAAATAAATTGTAAACACTTTTCTGTCATCACATTGGTGTTGTGCATTACAGGAGGACACATGCTAGGACTGAAATTTGGATTTGGGGCCAAATGCCTCAGCTTCTCAGTGGACTTAAACCAGTTAAAACTACTTCATTCTTAATTTCTTCTCTTTTTGTTGCTGACAGACATACTCAGATTCACCAGCAACATCACCGTGATGTGGTATACATAATCTCCCAACACATTAAGGGCCACTGCCACTGGCTCCAAAATAACGCTTTCTGTCAGCCACTCTTCAGCAGGAACGAGCGGGCATGTCCTCTGGGGCTCAACAGTTGTCAGTCTGATTTCCTTTTCTATGCTTATATATTATGGCCGTCATAAAAGCAATCTGGTCACTTAAATGAGTTGCGTTTCGGTCCATTGGATAACCTTTTAATGGAGTCACTCAGGTCAGGAAAAGAGATTGTTTCCCTCTAGAGTAGCTCTATTGTTTTGACCTTGGTAGATGAAGTAATTTATTTTAAAATGAAAGTTAAACAAATAAATGAAAGGCAATTCAAGACCCAAGAACTTGCTTTTGCTTGTTTGTTACTGAGTGTTGAAGGCTTTCATTTTCATGTGGGGAGAGGAAAAGGATGAATGAACGTTTTTTATGGAAATATGCTCTTTGTCAGAAAGCTTCATTACCTGACAGGATCACAGGATATTAGGGGTTGGAAGGGACCTCTGGAGATCTTCAAGTCTAACCCTTCTGCCAGAGCAGGACCATATAATCTAGTGCAGGTCACACAAGAATGCATCCAGATGGGTCTTGAAAGTCTGTGGAGAAGAAGACTCCACAACTTCTCTAGGGAGCCTCTTCCAGCGTTCTTTGACCCTTACAGTAAAGTTCTTCCTCATGTTGAGGTGGAACTTCCTTTGCTGTAGTTTACATCCATTGCCTCTTGTCCTACCACAGGGTGCAAGTGAGCAGAGGCGGTCCCTTACTTCTTGACACTCAACCCTTAGATATTTATATACATTTATTAGATCCCCTCTCAGTCTTCTCCTCTCCAGACCAAAAAGCCCTAGGTCTCTCAGCCTTTCTTCATAAGGCCTGTGCTTCAGTCCCTTAATCATCCTTGTAGCCCTCTGTTGGACTCTCTCAGGTAGATACCTGTTCCTCTTGAACTGGAGAGCCCAGAACTGGACACAATATTCCAGGTGAGGCCTCACTAGAGCACAGTAGAGGGGGAGGAGAACCTCCCTGAATCTGCTGGACACACTCTTCTTAATGTACTCCAGGATACCATTGGCCGCCTTGGCCACAAGTGCACGTTGCTGTCCCATGGATAACCTGTTGTCTACCAGGCGTCCCAGGTCCTTCTCCACTGGCTCTAGCTGATCTCCTCCCAACCTGTACTGGTGCAGTTTATTAATCCTTCCCTCTTAGCCTTGTTGAACCTTATTAGGTTCCTCTTTATCCAGCTCTCCAGTCTGTCCAGGTTGTCCTTAAAAGAAATGTAATCAAATTCTGGGGGAAAATTACAGACTATCTACATATGCAGCTCTTATCATCAAAATTCAGCATTTGTTCAGTGCATATTTTATCTAGAGTCAGGAGTCCTTGGCAAATGTGAGCTAAGGCAGCAGCATTGCAGCCTTGCCTTCTGTCTGTAGTGGCCTTGCTGCTTCATACTGAAATTTCTGCAAACCAGTCCAAAATGCTATTTCTGATGACCTACTGCATACAAGCTGCTCCAAAATTTGATTTCTTCCTTGAAGATTTTGACTCCTGTAAAAATCAAACATGGATTTTTCTATTAAAAAAATTAAATTATTTCTGGAGTTCATGTTTCCTTCCTATTAATTCCTGCTGCAAAGCAGAAGGGGCTTCTTGGCATTTACTACAACAGCAAAATAAGCCATCTCTCGTATTAATGGACACCTGCCTCGGAAGCTATCACAAGGATCGTCCTCTCCAGCCTATCTACTCACACTTTTTGGCTCAGACAATGAGTTTTGGCCTGACAGCATATGCTCATCCAAAGGTAACTTACACTGCTTTGCAGCCCTGCTCTGCATCTGGCCACCATGAAGAAGCAGCTGTAAGCCTCTGACATGTCTTCCTTTATTAAGCTTCTAAATTTGTCCTTGAGTAAATGTGAGTTTTTTAAAAGTAGTTTAACACAGTGGTTCAAAACCATTGGGACTGCGAGGGCAGAATTTTGAACTTTATGCTCCTATGAAATGTGTGGCCCTGACCTTGCCAAAATCTCTCTTTTATGTTTTTTTATGGTCACAGATTTAATAACGGGCTGCAAGAAAAGCTTGCCATTATCTTCTTTCCTCCTAGTTAACAAAACACTTATGTCTGCAGTGGATGCTGTAAGAATTGAATTAGTTATCTAGAATAATATGTCCACATTAGCAAATGGTGTCCTGCTAGCTTAATACAGAAATTAATTGTGAGATTCTTGTCAAATCCACATTGTTTCCCAGCGCAGTTGCAAGCCACTCAATTAGACACCTTTTGAGGCCTTTTGCTGGTCTAAATGTAGCTAATTGCTCCAGTTCTGGGTGGGGGTGATATATCTCCCAGATGTCTCGGACCTCTCTGCAGCTCTGCTCAGCTAATATCAATGCATACATCCAGCCGCCAGGATATTTTTGTGAACAGGATATTTTTACTCACACCTCCCTTTTATATGATTAATCCCAAACACGGAAGGTCTCCTGAATCATGCTTTTGACACAGCAACTCCTTTACGTCTGCTGGCTTCCCACACATGAGGGATTGGGCATGAATTCAGTCTCTTTGTCAGCACTCTCCAGGTGCAGCACTATTCACACTTGAGCTTGACAGCGTAACATAACAGTTTTTATTTGTCTGTCTCCTCTGTCAAGTATTCTTTTCTCTTCTGCTGCTTCCTCATTTGTCCATATATCAGTGGCAGGCCTGGCCAAATTGAAACTGAGTGAAGCACAAAGAAAGACTGTAGTTTCCACAGTGACAGTCCATGGGAAAATATGGCATGTTTTTGTTTTTTTTTTTATGAAGTCCTCAAAGGTCACTGGTAGCACTTGTAGCTGTGAGTCCCAGAGGAAATGACCACAGCACCTGGTCCACTGGTTACCAGGTTTTAAGGAGAAATCCTCAGAAGTTGTTGCTTAGAAGCCACAGGGGGAAGTGGGAATGAGGATTAAAAATTTAATAGCCTTAAAACTTCTTCTCCAGCCACCCTTGTGTATGAGTAGATTCAGGAGTACAGGAATGAGGAAAGAGAGGCAGCTTGGTAACTCAGTCCCCATGCTGCAGAATGCAACACTGTATGTGCATGCTTCCAGCCTTAGTAGGTGGCTGCATAGTAAAAGCTTTAACTATGTCTTGCACAGCACCTTTGGTTATATAAAACCTTAGAGCAGCTTCCTAAAAGAAAGCCGCACTCACCTGCCATTAATACAACCAGCCACCGGATGTCTTCATTGCTCCATGCCAATACCCAGGGAAAAGCTTTTCCACATGAGTGGAAAACAAGGTCTTTTAAGGACAGCAATCTATAAAATGACACCTGGAAGATAACCACTCAGCTCACTCGGACATCACATCTGTGCTTTAGCAGGAAGCAATGTGCAGTGTTTAGGACATTAATTTGAGGTTTTGTTCAAAACAGCACTGACTTTCCCTGGGACACCACTTATGAGACAGGTTTTCTGAGTTTCTCTATTGACGAACTGGAACACCGAATATCTCTCGCTTGTGCAAGTGTCAAAGAGAACCACAGGATGCTGAGACAGCATTTTGTAATGCTGAAGTCCCTACTCCACAAGTGCAGTAATTGCTGTTAAGCACTTTCCTTGTCTGTGTCCCCACTCCCCATGCACACAGTGCCACAACCACTACAAAGGAGCAGCACTGTCCACCGTTGAGAGCTGGTTCTCACCAGCCCTGCATATTTGCATCTAACTTCAGAAGAAATAAGAAAATAGAGCAAAATGCATTTGATTTGACTTTTATATATATATGTATATATATATATAGATGTATATATACACATGTATATATAAATACATACAAATATATATGTATACGTATATATGTATATATATGTGTGTGTGTGTATATATATATATATATGTATGTACATATACACACAGAGAGACATAACTGCTATAAGCAATAGTTGTAGCATGGTGGTAGGCAGAGACCAGACTGAGCTGAACAGCAGCACATGCAGAGCAGAAAGATAGCACCTACTATCTTCCTTCAGGTCCTGCAGTGGTTTTGTCAGTTGATTAATTTCTGCTGATTTCTTCTTTCTCTCCTAATTTGTGTGTGTACGTGTGCTTGTCGATCCTTTTTCTTGTTCCTCCTTCTTTGCAATCCTAGATCCTACTCTTCATATTGTCACCACTTCCCAGGAGTAGTGCTGGGCACAGAGCCCCTAAAAATTATATTATGACCCCTGTGTGAAACAAGAGAGAAAGCTATTCTCAGCTGGCTGCTCATCCCTATCAATGCCTGCCTCCATACAGTTTAAAGTTCTAGTCATTACTGCCAGGGCAGGGCTTGAGATGCTTCAGGACAGCAAACTGGAAGCAGCTACTGCAGATTGAGGTCCAGCATGTTCTGCTCCTCAGCTTTATGGTCTTCATTCCCATGACATGTGCTGCCAGCACTTTGAAATATCTTTTCCAGTCCTGTACCAGTCAGGAAAAAACTCAGGTAGGAAAGCGCAAGAGATGCAGCTCAAATACTAAAACTAAAGTCATATACGATTTCAATAAAATGCATTTTGCAGATCTCAGGAGGCCTTAGCACAGCAGTACAATGAGATTTATCTTTTTTATCAGAACTATTCACACGCTAACAACTGCATCCTTGTTTAAGTGCTTTCATATGGCTGGGTCTATGTCCAATATAGCAGCCATTCAAAGTTCTGCTGACTCAGAACTTTCCTGGTGATTCTGCCATCCCTTAGATCAACTCTGCCTTTGGCAGAGATGTAAAATCCTACAGTATTAAAAGCAACCTGTTTAAAGTTTTCTGCTCTTATTGACTTTTTTGGTATCTCAGTTCCATTCACTCAGAAACAATTACAACAGTGAAGTCCCCATTGCATTTCTAATCTTTCCCACATCATTGTGTGTAAGTTACCAGGATTGGGGGTTTTTAATGCAAGAAATTAATCCATCAACTTAAGACAGTTTTCTACAGGGCTAGTCTAATGCATTTTTGCCCTTTCAGTGAGGTGGTAAGTTTGTCAACAGCTAGCAGATGCACACTTAATTTCTAAAGTAGCTGATGTCCCAGAGGCAGCAGATGCAATTGTCAGAGCAATGTCTTCTGACAGGAAAACCAAGCACCTTCAAAAACTTTCTAACCCAGAAAGTAAGTGAAGTCTGGTATTTCCAGTGTCTGCTCAATGGTAACTTCCCGAGAAGCCAGCCTAACAGAATGGAATAAAGCTGGAAGTGGGGAGATTCAGGCTGGACATGAGGAAGAAGTTCTTCATCATGAGAGTGGTGAGACCCTGGAATGGGTTGTCCAGGGAGGTAGTTGAGGCCCCATCCCTGGAGGTGTTTAAGGCCAGGCTGGATGAGGCTGTGGCCAGCCTAATCTAGTGTGAGGTGTCCCTGCCCATGGCAGGGTGGTTGGAACTAGATGATCCTTGTGGTCCCCTCCAACCCTGACTGATTCTATGATTCTATTTTAAATCTGGAATAATATTTGTTAATAACAGAATTGTATTATTTAGGATATTATCGCTCCATTGTTATCAAAGAGCAAGTGAAAGTAACTTTGGCGTCATACTTCTTAACATGGACTGCAACTATTATTAGTGCATTTGATGTATTATTAGTGAATTTGGTGATAGAGTAGCTCAATTTTATTTGCTGGATGTTTTTCTGTATTTGTCCTGCATGATGATCATCATCCTATGCTTGCTTTCTATATCACACTATCAGGCTTTCAGGCATTTTCTCCTGGTCTCCATTTCAGATGGAATGTTTCAGGCACCTTAAGTGCACCAGAAAATTAAATAATAGTTGGGTCTTTTGTTTTGCTTTTAAAGAATAAAGCTAATGAAAACGGGTCAAGCTGAACCCTGTTTTCCCAAGCTTTATTTTTGAAATCTGTTAGCACCTTGTATCTCCATTCTTCTCTTAGCACTGCAGTATTTACAGGCATGTATTCACATGCCAATTACGCCAAACGGACCAACTCAGACATGAGACATAAATCCCAAATTTGAGTAAGCAGTCTTTTGGGAAATCTATTTGTAAGAACCCAACAAAACAAAACAACCACAAAAAAACCCCAACCAATACAAGCCACCACCACCCCTCAAAAAAACCCCAATAACCACAAACCCCAACCAACCCCAAAAACCAAAACATCACCCAGATCTGAAAATTCACATTTCTTTTTTGGCTTATTTCCAGGCTATGTCCTAAGCACCGAATAGGGATTAATGCAGAATACATACACAGAAGTTTATTATTCCACTGCTGCTCAGAGAATTCAATGCTAGGGAGAGCAATGCAACACATGTAAGGGGAAAATAGCCTCTTATAGCTAAGCTTTGCAATTTAGGATGAAAAGAGTTCTGCTATGCTGACAATTGTAATCCTTGTTACAACTAGCAGTGCTACAAATCCCTTCCCGACACCAGCACTGCAGCTCCACGTAAGTACACTGCTGTGTGATTCAATGTTTGCCTTCAGCTTGTCCGTAACCAGCAAACTGGTCAACACAACTGTGGAACTCAGCTGCATCTGGCTTAAACATACAACTACCTGTGGTACCGTGCACCCAAGAAGGTCTTGCCCTTCTGCTCCAGCTTCTGCATGGTCTCATACAAAGCACAGCTAATCCAGAAGCACTCACAATCTAAGTAGACAAGGTATAGCTGCTGTCTAGTGAATACCTGTGCAAAAGCGTTCCAGGATCCAAGCCCCCAAACCATTCCCTCCTCACATTGATATTAACCCTCTTGAGCATTCAGAACCCACGCAGGGGCTTTGTAGCTTTGGTTTATACCTGTATGTAGATATAAGACCCCCAGCAAAGACACTAACCTATATCTTCTTTCATCTCTCCATTTCTCCCTGGTATTTGATTTTCCATCCTAGAAGATTTATAATGAAAAGCTAGAAATCACAGCAACCCAAGATGAAAAAGTATTTCTGATGGCACAGAACCAGGCTAACACCTGAGTTATGCCACTAGAGAAAGACCAAACTGCACTGCCTTTGACCACCTCTCTTTAGGAATAGATGGAAGTTTGGAAACCAATGTCAAGGATATCCTGTTGGCACTTAGGCAATATAATGAGTTCCTGTTTCCACAGATGATCTGCATAAGGTCCAGGGTTTGCTTGGAGAAACCACCTGATGCCCTGAAGAGCCAGCTTATGGATAGATCTTTTCTAAGACCACAAATGTGGGGGAAACGGTTGTCTTGGGCAGCACAACCTTAGCAGCTATCTGAAGCCAGTTTGTACTGTGGTTTTGTAAGTCATCTCAGTACAAGATAATATTTATATACTATACTCAGATACTTATTTTCTACTATAACTGAGCCAACACAGAAAATTGATTTGCAGCTGAAATAATGTGTTTGTCTCAAACTTGTCCAGAGCATCTGCTGAGAGTTGAAACTCTGATTTTTTTACATTAAATAAAACAAAGCATGTCTTACCTCTGTATGGTTTGAAATGGCAGAAGCTGCAAAATAGCAAGTTAGAGAACTGCTACTCTAGCAGAAATCTCTAATGGTTCTTTCAGTCTGGATATGAGACAGAGCACAAATTGCTTGAGAATTTTGGCCCAAAGCATAAAGCAGGAAAGTGAGACTGCAAAAGTGAGAAAGTTGAAATAGGAGTCTGTAAATTCACTCCTCACAGTATAGAAAATCTGCATAACCAGAGAGTTTGGTGCAGCCTGTATTGCTTTTCAGCTGTAGGTCACTGGTTTGAAAGCACCATAAGTGGAAGAGACAGAGCCATTGTTACCTAGGAGATATCAACTGGCTGATGTAACGTGAGCTATCACTGACAGCCCAAAGCATAGCAGACAGGTAGAAACACTGCCAAAAGCTCAACCATTTACAGTAATTTCATATTTGCTGGGCACAACACTGGTCTGAGATTGGAATGCTTTTACCAAGTCAGGATGAAGGTGCACTGAGAAAGAGGCACATGGAAGAAGCTCAGTATTGCAGCCTGCTAAATCTGCAGCGTGAGCAAAAGAAGCTGTCTGCCTGGCACAGGCTCCACATGGCGATCCACATACAAAATCCCCATAAAAAACTTTGTTGCAGAAAGAAAAGGATCAAAATAATTAAATTTTCCATAGTTAAATTAATGAGACAAATAGCAGAACTGCAGTAAGAATTAGCATATAATTGATACTAACATGGTTATTAGTCAGCCTTATAGGATCTTTTCTTTATTCGTATTAACTGAGTTGGTGTTTCTTTTCCATTCTGTTGCAGTCCTTTTTTCTTTTATGAAATGTAATTACATTTCCACAAACGTCATGTCTAGAGAGGGAGCATGCCTGAAAGCTATTAGAATAACACTTGTCTTGCTGTGGTGCCAGATGCACTATGCATTGATTTTCTGAAGATCATGAGGTGTCTCATTTTGCCCAGTTCTCCCTGTCTCAATGTGGGTGCATGCGTAGACATCCCCGCTGACTGTTTACAATAGCATCAGGTCTTAAGATCAAGTTTAGTTCACTTTCACCACATGCAAGTCTTCTCATTATTAGGGATCACTAGAAAATAGTATTAAAAGAATGAGAGCTACTATTTCCAAAGCAAATTATTCAGACCTGCTGCAGTCATCTGAAAGACAAAGCTGCACAAATATTAGCATATGTAGTAAGAGTTCTCCCATTCCTGTGGAACAAATCTGGAATTTTGCCGTGCCTTTTTCATTAGGATGTTTTTGTGATCTTCTACCACCTGCCACGTTAGTAAGCTACCAGAAATAAAAGACTAACTCATCTTAGGGTAAACTTTGTTATTCTTTATTAATGTTCTATAAATCAGTCTTGTTATAAATCAAAGAATGTTCATTAATCAATTCTCAAAAAATATTTTATTTGGCTAAGAGTGTCAAATTGGGAAAGTAACAAAGGAAAAATTAAAACCATGTGCTAGAATTGGGTTCATGACTGCATGCTTACGTCAGCAAAGGCTCATAACTGTACAAACAATTACCATATATCATGTTAACTTTCATTAAATAAAACCATGTTGAAAACCAGTAGTACAGTCCTTATAAAACACACATGTTTTCTAATATATTTGTGCAGGCAGACCAGCATTTTGCACTCAGTTAACGGCAAACTTTGTTGCACATGCGTAAATGCAGGCAGAATTTTTCACACTTGCTTTCCATACATAGATACATTGGAAAATATTGTTTGAAACCCCCATCTCTAGGAGTTTGCTCTGTATACAGAGCAATGTTATTTTCTTTTTACAGCAAGCTATCTTGCTGAGTGACAAAAGCATGGGACTGATGATAAGTGATATGCAGACTTCAGTCCTTTGTCTGTTACCATCTAGTTATTTAATCTTCGATAAGACTTTTGGAACAAATTATTTAAACCTGGCTGAGACCAGATCAGAACTTAGTGTGAACTGATGAATTGATTAATTACAAATATAATCCCTTGACTACATACTACCTGAAATCAGCTGGGTTTCCTTGACATAAAGTTAGGAAACACTGTCTATATTTAGGAGAATTGGTAATAAAAAGCTGTGCCAAGAACACAACAGAAATAAATCCTCCCAGAGAAAGAACAAGCTAAACCAGAAAAATAACTTATCAGTTCCCTGTGCAAAACAACTCTGCAGTGAAAGAGTGATATAATCTGTACTGTTGTCTGTGCATGGTCTTTTAGAGTGTTAAAAAAGTTGTTTAAAATATAGAAAGTTATTAAAAAAAAAAATTTACCACATGCAAAATTCTAAACCAGATCTGATTCAGGAGCTGGGGCAACAGAATAACATAGTCACTTCCTTAGATGACAACAAGCCACATGAACCAGAGAAGCTTCAAATTCCAGCCTGGGCCTATTTGTAGAACAAAGTGATATTTATATTACAGCAGTTCTTAGAGTGATAGTACACTCCTCCCAAATTAGGCATCATAACCTCCCAGGATCCCTTTCAATCCAATGCATTCTGTGATTCCGTGAGTGATCTACAAGCAATTAACAATTAAAGCACACAGAACAGGAAGAAGTAGCTATACCATACTCATTTTGCTATCTAGGCACAAAGACCAACATATTTGTTCCTCCTTTTGTGCACGCTTAAGTCAGTGCAAATATACACCAAGAAAGAAGGTACTTACATGTGACTAAACAAAAAAATTAAAAATTTTAAAATTCATTGGAATTTAGGTAAGAAAGCCCAACCAAGTGATCTACCTGTGGATCTTTTACATGAGAGCAAGCTGGGGTGATGTCACTGGCCACTGAGGTGCACGCAGCCTGACCACAGAGCAGTACAAGTCTTTGCACTGTTCCTCTTGCTGAATATATTCTGGTCAGAACTCTCATCCCTTTATAATATTTTCTAATCACAGTAAGTTGAAAAATTCTTCTTTGGCTATTAGGGCTAGAGAACACAAAAACAACACCCCAGCCCCCAAAATGTTCAGAAGGCAACAAAAGGAGCAAACCTCCCCAAATTATTACTTCTAGAGCATCTTCACATTTCATTGGCCAACCTCTCAGGGCTCCCTGATCCGTTGCACCAAAAGCCTAAGGCTGACTGCGGAACACAGGAAAAACTGCTGCCAAAGCATAAGGCAGACACCCGTGTATTGCCTGTGCATGTGCACTGGCCTGGGTTTGCAAATCTCATATTTAAGTTCCTATGCACTAATAATTATCAAATGGTGGTTGTTCATTTTGCAAAGAAAAGCCTGTCCTATAGAACTAAAAGTTTAATTTTAAATGAACATTATCTACAAACTCTAAAATTATGCATTTACCAAGGCTTTTATATGAATTTAAGGGTGTAGGAAAAAATAAAGAGAAAAGAGGATAATTTAAGCCCTGTCATTGATGGAGAGTCATCTCTGAACTTTAGCACCTGATGCTGATGGCTCAGTTTTGGCCTGTTGTGTTGGCAGAATCTAAAAATATTCTACCAGGATTATAACCAGAGATAAGCACCAACAGTGTCTATAGAACAAACTCTGATTCGCTGCACAAATTACAGGTTGTGCAAAACCCTCTTATGATCTGTAGGACAACCCATTCAGTGTTGGTGCAGGATTGAAAGGCCCTGACACGCAGTGAAAACAAACGCCTGCCTTCTTACAGGCCTGGTACACATGGCACCCATTTGCTGATGAGTTGCATTGATTCTGTGAAGTGTCCCATGAAATATGCCTTCAAAGCAGAAAAAAAAACCACCCTGAAAGAGGACAACCACTGTGAAAGCTACAGAACCTTCTTTGTGTCTTTGCTCTTCTCTTCAAACTGAGGTCTTAACCATGAATGCACACACAGCCAGATGGAGGGAAGCCGTGGGTACTCACTAGGTCTTATGGTCACTTCCCTCGTTCACCTGGCTCCAGAGCCAAATCCACCCCTTTAAATCACTTGGAAATCTACCACACACCAGGCAGACTATTATGGCAGCAAGACACTGCGTTAGCACAGCTACAGGTGATCAGTACAGATCTCTGTCACAGGGGGTAAGAGGAAAGGTATTTTCTGAAAGTTTCAAGATAAAAGAAGAAGCTGGTTCAAAAATCATGAAGTTTTATTTGGATTTCCCTCTCTGCCATTTTTATTTTTTTTCTACGAAGTTTGAGCTTTCTAGCTGTCTCTGTGTGTCCCTCCCACAGAGCTACTATATGTGCAATTTTCTTCATGCAGTTAATTCTGTGCCTAGAGATGCTGAACTACTTTTCCCCATCCTCATGGAAAGTTAGAGGAAGTTATGTTTTCCTTGAACATAGTAATTGCCATTTTTCTCCTGGTCACAAAGCTCATTTGGGAAAGTTTTACCTAGATGATTTTGTTTGCCCAAACTGAGAAGGAAGAAAACATAAGTGAGGGCAAGGAGGAAGGTCTTTCTACATTTGTGTTTTAGAATAAATGGCTGGATTTTCTGAGAATGTTGAGATAAGAAGTGTGGTAAAGCCCACAAATTGCACTGAATAATCGAGTTAAAAACAGGGCATTTGAGCTGACTTAAGTGAGAGCACTTTTGTGCTGGTTCCTGGATGGTGTCTGATGCAGAATTTCATTGATGTCATATTTAATCTTATGACCCTTCCTGAAAGCAGCCTGATCCATAAGCTGAGCCTCCTGTTCTAAAAAAAAAAAAAAAAATTAAAAAAAAAAAAATCAAATTTCACAACGTGCTTTCAATCCAGGAGTGCGAAGTCCAAGTAAGCTCCACTACTGCAAACAGTAATGATCTTACAGACTTCAATGAGAGCAAAACCAGCCCCTTTGGTGCTGTGTAGATATGTATATGAAATAAAGGAAGAAAAAGCTGAGTCCAGACCACTTAACCAAAAGACCTAACTAAATCCAAAAAGACCCAATCTAAATCCAACTTTTACTAAAGAGAAATATACACCAAGGGCAAAAAAAGAGGAGGTTTGTTTCTGAAAGTGCAAAGTCATTTACAGGTTGGGCATGTTTCACCATAAACCAGGGCTGCTGCAGGTTTGCAAAATACAGAGGCAGTTTTCATCTGTTGTTTTATACCTGTAGGGAACCTGTCCCAGTGGCTAATGGTGTTCCCAGATATCAGTCTTGTGTTCAAGATTTACCCCTGTTCACAGATTAACTAGATTTATGGCTAACAGAAAATTCCATTAGTAGGGTTTATTAATGTTTTTCTCTCATGGCTTCTAAAAGTTCCTGCCTGTGTTGCACCACAGCTAATGAATGTGCTTTGGGAAGGAGACACTG
This sequence comes from Indicator indicator, assembly GCF_027791375.1. Lineage (NCBI taxonomy): Eukaryota > Metazoa > Chordata > Aves > Piciformes > Indicatoridae > Indicator > Indicator indicator. The sequence goes on along the minus strand of NC_072018.1, from coordinate 8,149,825 downwards.
CAGATATGGTCAGGACATAATGAGTCAAAAGAGGTAAAAGAGAGGTGGTAGCTAGGAGAGAAGAAGGGGAACTCAAGCAGCTCGGAATGTGAGCAAAAGACTCATTGAACCCAGCAGGCTTTCAACAAAAGCCTACTTTGTGCAAAGATTAGGCACATATCTTTGCACACTACTAAAAGCGGAAGAACTTTTCTTTCTTCTTCATGCTGAGAGGGTGAGAGGATACAGAAAACAAAACAGAACACAACACCAGAATAGGGGCAAGCAAACATATACAGAAGAGCCCTTGAAATGTGTTTGAGGGATGGAGTCATGATAGGAAGAAAAGTGCCACAGTCTTGACAGAAGATAAAGAAATAGCCGGGCATCTTGGCTGGACTGGCTCAGCAATGAGGATTCAGCAACCAGAGACAACCATTAGAAGTGAGGAAAAGATGTATCCTTTGGTAGCTAAGCCCCCTTTGCTGGAGCCATCCTCCAGCAGCCCTGCTGGTGGATACAGAGCTGGCCCAAACAATGCTCTCTAAGCCTCTCTGACCACTGAGTGCTGTGCAGTGCTGGAAGCATAGAACTGAGCTTACTCTCATTATATCCCAGTTCCCCAAGGGGAAAAGAGACAGACTGGCCCCTCTTAAGCTGTTTATCAGTAAATATAATCAAATTTATCAGTAATTTATCAGCAAACATAATGAAATAACTTTCTGTTGCTAAGCCTTCCTAGGTACGTCTGCTCCTCAAGGGGAAAAATGCAGCTGGAAAGAAACTTTAATTAAGGCTTAAAAGCATGGCAGCCTAGGAGTGCTCAGGAAACATTCCTTTCCTTGCCTCCAGCAAACACTTTCATATGAACAGTCAGTGTCAGCATTTTATGTTTTAACAAACAAAGTTAACGTTAACAACAAAAAATTTAAACTGCACTTAATTTTAAATGGAAAACATGGCCACAGACTATATGATAAAGGGAAAGGTCCACCCTATAAAAAGACTTCTTAGTTCAGGCAAAAAAAGTCCTCAGAAATGAATTGCATTGCATTTGACCTGCTCCACCATGCGGGCTGCTAAATCTTGCCCATTCCATTTCCACCTGCACATGGACTTTGCTTCCTCTTTCACATTCACCCCTCAGATGTGGAAATAATAAAGTAGAAATGAGACACCGCAACTGTTTTCTAAACCATACCAGCTTCTTCTGAATTTATTGTCAAGATCTATATTTTGGCAGGGATAACAAGAAAGGTCAAACTGGAACACAGCTGCAGGTGTGCAGCTACAATCCACACCACTGCTTTGTGTGGTGATGAATGAAAACATGTCTTTTTTTAAACTCTAACAATCCAGAGTCTCTTTTATCTCTCCTTGAGGGATGCTGGCAGGGAGCTGCTCAGCTGCTGATCTATCAGATACATTTGGTCTTGCTGACTACTGGGCTGGGAAGCTTTATGTTGCAGCTGATCTCTACATCTGGTCTTTTCTCCTTTAGTTTTCATGCAACTTTGCATATAGTGTTGGAAAAGTAAAGAACAACAAACTAATCTGAAATCAAAGCGAAGTCAGCAAGGAGACTAGAATGAAGTTTTGATATTTTCACTATTACACGGATACAGAGAAGCTCTTTATGGGAGGAAATGCTCAGCAATAAAAAGAGCCCAAATGCTGTGAGGTATGCAGAAATACTGACACTTTCACTATAAAAAGACATTGACTTAGGACTTAATTTTTTATTAATTTTTTAAATCATGCATTCAAGCTGATGTCTCACTTAAGCCTTACAGGAACTGAGCTGAAGTGAGGAAATTTCTTGTTTGTCATCTGGGGTAGAAGGACCTGAAACACAGCAAGGACAGGGAAAAATTACCAACATTGCTGGGGGACAGCAGAGATCTAAGCAAACCTGGTCTTGTTCGCTTCATTTTGTAACCTCAGAAATATGTATTTCCTTTCCACTGTTGTCTCTCAATGCAACCACTATGTTTTTGGGTCCTTGAAATAACTTCACTCCCAACAGTTTCCACTGAGACACCAAACAAGTGACTGTATCACAGAATTCAGCTTCTGGGCTCACCTAATTGACTGACAGTTGTGACAACACCATGTTGTTGTCTTTGGCCACTGAAGTAGTTTGGTCCAGTACCTTAAGAAGCATCTCATAACTAACCAGTCTGGCAGCTGAACATCTTTTGATGACAAGGGTATCCAAATCTCTTCACAAATCTTATCCAATACCATGACTTCAGGCTCTACATATGGAAAATTTAGCCCTTAAATCACAAACACATTCTGGAAATATTGCAAACAAGCATTTTTAGAAAAGCCAACCTGTAAACATATATAGGCCAGTGAATTCAGCAGAACTACAAGCAGCACTATCCAAAAACACCTACTAAATATATCAGTGCAGATTGGACTGTACTGTGCCTTTGCTAGAAGTCCTACAAAAATGGTAATTTTGTAAGTATTAGAAATATGTTTTTAATTACTTCTAGGTTCCAGTACTCATCACTATGCCTTAAGCACAGATGTTGTCTCTTAGTTATTTAAAAAGCAAACCCCTTGTTTCTAAAGCATTAATGTCCCCAGAAGCTGACACACCTTTTTTTTTGGCTGGTGAACTAAGGCACAGACTTGTGATTTGTCTGAGGCCATATAAAAACATATTAATAATAAAAATTTAAGTTATGGCCAACATCTGGTGTAGATTATTTATAAACAAGTTGGCTTTCTAAAAAAAAAAAATAAAAATTAAGTTTGTTTACAAAGTTGCTGCTATTGTTTCCACTATTTTATTAAGAGCACATGGAGTTGTGCTTCCAAACAGCAGCATTAAAAATAGTCTGGGATTCACAATGGATGAAATTCAAGCTTTGGTTTTGATAAGCATTCAGATGTTAGGATTAGCCAAATGTCTTTTGTCAGCCAAGAATTTATAGTAAGACATTTATTATGGAAAGCTGGAGTATGAGATACCTGAACAGAAGACATAGGTTTCCAGACAAACCCATGTATCAGGTAAAGATGGCATGGGCTAACAAGGCTCAACATTCAGGATGTTTTGCAGAGGTCATATGAAATCATCAGCTACATGCACTGGAGTTAGAATAGAGCAAACATCTAGATTAACACAGAGGGAGATGGATGGTTTCCCTCGGGAAGTTGTCCATTCTAAGGTACTGCAGTTGCCATAGACTTCTGCCAGGCCTTGGGCAGCTTTTGTCCACTGTGCCTGTAAGATCTGACTTCTGCACAGTTATCACAGATAGAGAGTAATGACTCTACACCGAGTAAACTCCTGGCTTGCTGAAATTAGTGTCAGCACTGCTGACTGCATCACATCCACTGCAACAGCCACCCATTTGGACACCAAGAGTTCTGTACACTTGTACGAAACAGCACGTTACTGATACCTTGCCACCAAAAGGCAGGAAGAAGGATGAGAAACATTGAAGTAGTCTGATCTGAAGTATCCAAAGAAGGTCAGCTGTGCTTTTTTACAGGCTAGTTGTAAATCAGTTTGCCTGACTGAAGATTTACCTCCAGTAAATGCCACCTTCTGATGATGGCTGGAACAATTTTTTTTCTAAAAGCTTCCATGGGTTGAATGAGAATACCCTTGAACTAGCAAAAATGGAGCGTTCTAAATTAAAACATAACTGTGAGCCTAAATAAGGAGATGTGGTTAGTGTCTGACTGCCCATCCCCATGTCACTGGCTCTGAGCTTGTAGGATATTAAAGAGATCAGCATTTCTTTCCTCTTGCACCCAGGAGTGTGGCAGTCATCATAGACAGGTTCTGAAGAACAGCTGCTAGGTTTTCCCAACAGCAGTAGAAGCCATACACCTCACCCACTGTGCTGGAATACATATAAGGCAGATGAGGATGTCAGATAAGGATTTCTCTTTTATACCTGCACTAAACTGCCCCTGTGAAATAGCCTAGTTTGTGGATATGTCAGGAGGAGCTGAAAAATCAGTAGCCTATCAAGGAGCGATTTCTGAGATGTCTGGCTCTTTATTTCACTTCCATTCATCACAGAGGTGAATACACCCAAAAAACCCCAACAGCTTAGAATGTTCACTGCTTACACTTGGGTTAAGTTGCATACTGTCATCTCAAGACACTGGGCAAGTTATGGAAGGAATGAAAGGAACATATTCAGTATTTAGGAATTAAGCAAAAATTGTAATTTAAGGAAAGAGAGCAAATAAAAAAAGAACAGAGCTCTAGTCACACAAAAACTGACAAAAATCAGGATTCTACAGAAAGGTGATCGTAACTGGAAAAGTCTTTTGATCACAAGTGGGTGGCCTTCACACAATTACACCAACTGAACACTTGCATTTTGATTTTCCATTTGATTTTTAAGCAGATAGCAAATATTGACTTAGAAGGTAGATCACTTAACCCAAAGCTTGCTGTGAATGATTTCTGGAGGAGACTCTACCTACCTGTTGGTACATCTGTAAAAAAATGTGCATTTACCTTGGAACCAAAACTCTCTGGTCATAGGCATTGGTAATAAGATGTGCTGAAACAACTTGCTGTCTTTTTAGGACTCTAGATAACATTTAATTCTGCCAGGCTTCCACAGAGTTGGAAATGGTTGGACCTGTTTCTGTCACAGCCAGGAAAGATTACTGCAATTCTTTCTCCTGAATCTGATTATTTTTACAGAAACTTCAATTCACTCAAAATAAGGTTAAAAATTGCACTGAATTGCATATCTGGCACTTTAAAGAACAAGGCAGACACCTATGACAAACTCAAAATATTAATCACAGACTTCTTCCAGATGCTGTTCTGAAATGTCTTAACAGGTAAAGAAACTCTCATAATCACCATCCTTCATTACTCTGTGCTCTCAGACAAATTTAGGAGACAAGTCTAACAACAATACCCAAGTTAAAAATCACTGAGGTTCTTTCTATCTGGCACAGTATCTTTTTGTGATTTTTCTCTATCTGATGCCCTTTTCTCCTCCATCATCACCATCCGCATCATGACAAATCTTTCTGCTTCCATCTATTGCCCAAGTTTCTCATCTGCTGTCAATCCTACTTTATCTGACTATGGCAAAATCCATACCAGTTTGTGTGTGATCAAACTGGTGTAAGCTAGCATTGCTCAGAGAAGTCAGTGAGTGATTACACCTGTTAAATCTGAAACCACCGTATACAGAGGGGCTTGCAGGCAAAAGGGGGCCAGGCCTCAAGTTTCAAGTTTTAGAAAGTGCTAACTTTTCAAAAATTAGTGTAACTTAATTCCTCCCTCAAAATGATCTGTGATCTCAGAAACAGATAAATATGTTCAATGCACTGAGGACAAGGACAAATGATTTTTTCTTCACCTGCCCTTATGCCCCACCACAAAGGTACAGATATCCCCATTGTTCTCAAGGCCTGCAGTAGGAAATCAAAGAAAAGGGGAAGTTAAAGCTCTGTTTATGAGGAGTTTAAATTTGTTATAAAAGTTGGGTTTGTCCACCTGGCATCACTTAAGCAAACAGGTGAATATCCTTCATGGAAAAATAATGGGCTCGAGTCTCCACTCAGCTGTAATGGACTTACACAGTTATAACTCTGAACAGGCCTGTGGAATGTTTATGCCCTACAAATAAACAGAAGTAGTTTTTCTTTCAGCAAAATACAATCTGCTTCACCTTAATGATAGACATTTCCACTACTGAAAGAGATCTCAGTCCTACTTGGCTAACCCTAGTATTAGTCAACAATGACTTTTAGAGTATTCAGCCAATCTTCTGGGAGAAATAATACTATATATGTGCTTTGTCAAGGCAAAAAAACATAAGCAAAAATATCAGGCCAGCTGACATAAATTAGCATGGTTCCAGTGACATCAGTTGCATAAACTACAAGACTTGCAACAGAAAAAAAAAAAGCAAACTGTAGTACTAGTTATAGGAGACTATACTTACATTTCAATTAGCACATTACCCTAGATCATTGGTAACAATAGTGGGGATGCTTTCAGTTTATTCTATATCTTTGTTTTAAGAGCATATAAATTCCTGTGGCTGTCCATGGGTAATTTGAAAAATAACAACCCCACATAACATGCATGCAAGAAAAAAAAATCCATTCATAAAATTAACAGGCTCTAATTCAGATTTTTGTTATCACAACAGGGCTCTGAAGTGATGAAGGGAAGTCCAGCTTTTGATAGATTTCCTAAAGATTACAACAGACAGTGCTGGAGAAGTCTTAGACAAATCTTTGCCCAACTGCTGCAAATACCTATTCCCAAATGCCTGGTTTTGCAAAGATGAAAGGACCATTCTGTTCTCACGTCCCCAAAAGGTGTCTATGGGCAAGACCTTCGGCTACTGTCACCCAGAAGAAACTGAATGAATTCATGCAAGCTGATAATCTTCTTCAAAAGATTTGTCATCGTTTTCCTGTTTGTTTTACCTCTTTTACTTTGCCCATGTCTGAGCCAGAATTTGCACCTTCTTTCATTAGTGAGCCTCCTGGTAACATCATGCTGATGGACTGACAGGAATTTCATAACTTTTGCACAAACACTGGTAACATCATCCTCTCCACAGAGGTGAAACTCCAGTGAGAGAAGGACAGCAAGAGCCCCAGAATTTGACTCAGTCCCAAAACAAGTCATGGCTGGTTGGTTCTTACCCTTGTTAGCACTACACCTGCCCAGACATGACCCATCTACCACAGACGTGAACTAGTTAAGCTAAAAGAAAACATGACCTTGATTCTGATCAAATCAATTGTAAATGAAATATTAATGTTTTATGATGAGGAGTTTTCCTTCCAATCACGTAGGAGACAAGAATTGAATGTGTGGCCACTAAACCCTGAGGCCATCTAGCAAAGACGTGATGCTGAAAGCTAGGACAGCGAAATGTAAATTTGTGCAAAACCGTGAGGTGGGTACTGGCTTCTTTCCATGCACAGAAAAGGAGCTGATGACACAGTGGGCTGTCCAGAGTCACAGAAAACACAGAGCATTGCAATATCTATAAAAAGACCTGAATTGGTTTAAGGAAAACCAATACTCTCTACCTTCAGAACCAATCTTTGTTGCCTAAGAGAGTTACTGTTGGAGAAGCTATGACAGAAAAGCCAATTTTACCAAATCTATCACATTTCCACCCAAAGGAATCTCTAGTCAAAGTAACTTTCTAGTGAGAGGAGGGGGTTTGTTTGTTATGGTTTAAAACCTTTCTGCTCTGTATTGGGAGAAATCCACAGCAATTTCAAGCATGGGTAGAAAAGGAAGAGCTTTCCCTCCCCACTCTAACCCATTCACCTGCATGTTTCTGAAGGAGAGAGAAACCAAGCACAAATGAATGCAGAAGGCTTGTGTTAACAGAGTTTGTTCCTGAACTTGCTGCTCAGCTTGGAGGAGTGAATCTTAGAGGTCATAATCTGGCATCAGGAGGCAACAATATGAAATAAATTTGGTTCATCTTCAAAAGTGTTCACCTGAGATAGTTAATACTGGTCTAGGGACTTATTTCATATGACTGCCATTGACCTTAAAGAGTACAGCATAGCTTTGAAAACAGGCAAACAACATCTTTTAATGTCCTTCCATTGCAGGAACACTCATTTGGGGTGATTGCAGGACCATACTCAACCAAGATGAAATGAAATTTTCACATTGACAGAATTTTGGCAGACATAAGGATAAAGCTTTTGGGGGTAAAATCCCACCTGGACAAATGGATTTCTCTGTACTGCAGAGATCTGCTGATCTTAACCAGCTGATGGGTCCAGTCCTTTCTGATTCAAACTATCATTATAACTCAGCCCAGTTGGTTCATGCCCTGGCTTGCTCTGACACCCCATAAACCCAAGTGTTTCTAAGGAGCAATACACAATGACCCTACCAGGTTGTCTACTGTCTTTAATTACCCTGTGCTAGTGTGCAGCTGTTCATCATCAAAAAAAATAAAGACATCAGCCCTACTAACAGTAACCTGGAAATCTAAAAGGAATTTTTTCTCTCTACTTTGCATATTTAAATGCTGATTTTCTTATCTCACAACCAGCACTAATTATAAAATTATTCACCTCTCTCTGAACTCCTGTCATAATCTGGTTCCTTTACTTGCTGACATGCAAAGGCATGAGGACTACTCAGTTTAAGAGATGGAATATTCAGCATAAGAAACATTATTGCTAGGATACACTGTCCAACACTGTTATCCACAATTTCTCATCAGCTGAAAAACAATACTGAATTCAGAAAATTGCTCAGTTTGTGTTCCAGTTAAACAGCTCAATGACTACATTTATTTGCAACTCTGTATCTAGCTCACCATAAACAAGACTGAAGGAGTTAACTGATGCTATTCTGTCAATAGAAAACCTTGCACATAAATACTTTTGTCTCTTTAAAACCACATACAACAGCATCAGTAATCTTCTTCCAGCATGTGACAGAGAAACCCCTACTTTCTATGTACACACAAAGATGTCAAAAAGCAAACACTGTAGTACAACAAATTTGGCAGAAGAACCTCTTAACTGGAAGATGGATCAGCCAGCAGAGAGCATGTGCCTCTTGGAGAAGACTCAGGACTGCACGAGAGCTATCACAGCTGCCAGCAACAGACATTTGTTTTCTTTTGGGGAAGCAAGGAAAACAAAACAGCCTTTCTAGTGCACAATTCTGACAAATTTTGCTGCAGTTCACGGAATCATTTCCTGATAGTTTCTGTGAGCTGAGGATCAATTCTTGTGTTTGGCAACTGAAACAATGCTTGTGAGCTGGATGTAGGAGTAGCTGGAAATAAATCCTGTAACTGAGAATCAAGGTCCTCTGCTAGTATGGAGAATGCCATCAGAAATGTGCAGAAAGAGACACAAAGGTTTACATTATTTCTCATTATTAATAGTAATATTTTAATAATGTGCTTGAGTATATAAAAAAAAAATACATATAGCTGTCTTGAGCTTGCTCACCTAAAATACAGATTACAGTTAAAGAGACAAACAGACAAATCCAAGCAGCTAAATCATTAGCAAATGCAAGTTGCTATGGTGCTTGTGCAGTGGAAGTGCTACTCAAGAAGCTTGAGTTTGGTACCTGATGGCCCAGAAGGTCCGAAGATAAGGGGAACTAGTTGCAGGGTTATGTCTTCCCATAATCTCCAACACACATAAGTGCAAAATTGCAACAGCTAAGGATGACACACAGCTCAAACAGAGTTTTGCCTGGGATGAGGAAATAACTCTGTGTCAGACACCAGAGACTGTTCTAGGGCTTTGCCAGGGTTACTGATTTGTGTGGAAAGTAGCCGAATGTAGCTCTGATGAAGAGCACTCTACAAGCCAAAAGTTCTGCCTATACAATTCACTTACGTGGATTATCTCCTTTGTATTTAAATAATGCAGTACAACCTTTCATACCAGTTCAGTTCTATTTTCATATGGTACCTCAAAATCCTGGATATTTTTCTGCATTTCACCAAAGTAAAAAAAACAAACAAACAAACAAACAAAAACAACAAAAAACCCCACACCAAATGAAAATAACACAAAAAAAAAAACCCTCAAGCATAAATCTTAGCATTTCTCTGCCCATAGTGGAGGTGAGGAACATGGAGGGGGGGGGGAAATAAATCAGCCTACCCCTGCTGTATTTGCACAGATAGAGACACACCTTGTTGCTCTTTTGCAGCATAACAGAGGCAGGAAAAAAAAAATCAAAACTCAGCATTTGAGAGTTACTGTACACATTGTAATTAAGGACATCTAAGGTTCAAGATAGAAGTAAAACAGATATAGACCACAGATAGAATAGTAAACATTCTTCCCACTGTAACACACAATTAGGCAGAGGATAAGAATCTGCAGAACACAGACACCAGTACTTGGCCACAGGGACATGTAATTAAATGAATCAGTTGCAGGCACATGAATGCAACAGACAGGGCAATAACTGGATCCTGACTAATTCATCCTGCTTTCCTGGTCCTACATCATTAGCCTACTACAGTTACTCACATTCTTTTCCCACACACAGTAAAATAGACGTTTTCTAAATGTTTAAAGAAACTGTAAAAAATGAAATGCAACTTGCTGGAAGAAGTACGTTGTTGCATTAGAGAAACAGCAGGCAGCTACTGTGCATTACAGGCAAAAGTACTAGCTGACATCACTGACAGCCAGCCTGAGGGCTTTGCTAATGCCCCAAATTCCTAAGCTATTTCATAATCAGACAGAGTACAGACAGCTACACCTCTGCTCCTTCTCTCTCCCAGGCCTTCTCTGGAAAGCCCCTGAAAGTCACCAAAGTCTGAAGAACAGTCCATGGACTACAAGGCATCAGGATGACTGCCCACCTGGATATAAACCCAGGATTTAAGTCATCTATATTGTTTCAGAAAAGTCTGGCTAAAACATGGCAATAGCCACAATGACCCCACTTCAGGTTCAGACATTCATGTCAGCTGTTCTAGTACTGCATGCACCTATTTTGTCGCATGGTGGGAGGAAACCATTGTAAAGTAATAAAGCTCTGTGGAGAGATCTTGCTGACTGGAATCGAAATGCAGAATTTCCTGGTTTTTGTAAATGAATGAACAAAAGAAGTTACACCAGGTAACCTGACACACACTGAAGAGAACACTGACAATTTGTATTTCAGCCTTTGGGGGAGGCAGGTGAAAAAAAGGGCAGAGTTAATGATTTCTCCAAATATTTTGCAAAATGGTTTCTTTGTGGTTTCGGTGTTTTGTAGTTCTAAAGTGTTTCTTTTCGATCTTCCTCTTCTGCTTAAGCAGTGTTCCAGATTTTTTTTTTTTTTAACCTGATTTATCAGGAGCTGCTGCAGATTAGTAAGGCGATTCACCAGCTAATTTAGGTCTTTGTCCAGTATGTTAGCATTTGCCTGCATGTAAAGTTTTTGTATAAGTACAGTAGCTCATAAGTTCTTATTACCTATTATATGCAACTTTTAAGTTCATAGTCTTATCCTGATGATGCAGCCCCTGTTCCTGTAAAACACTAGAAGACATATGCAGAGGACTGCAGAAATCAGAAGACCTATGCAACTCCCACTGCCACTGAATTATAAATCTAAAATCTTCCATGGTCAGGATAGAGATCCATATGAATTGATAGGAAACAGGATGTACTATCCAGGACATCTTATTCCTCAATGCCAGCCTCTCTGCCAACAGAGCCAAAATACAGAATGCAGCATTTCTTCAACAGCAGTTATAACTCAGGCTGTGGAAACAGTGAACTCTTCTATTGGGTGACCAGAGGAAAATAAAACAGTCCAGCTTGGTTGTGTCAGCTGCAAACTTTGGTATTTACAAAGAAAGAATAATTCCTGAGCAACCTAAAATACTAGATTCCAAAGTACTTTTGCTTTAAACTATAAATCTTAAATTTTGCATTTGACAACAGCAAGTTTTCCAAAGGAATTACACTACACACTGCTATTGGCCAATATTGTTTACCAGTTTGTCCAAACCTTACAGAGAATGTGTCTGTTTCAGCAAATATGCTATTAGTTGAAGTAACTGTTTTGTTCAACAAGTGGCCCAACCCATGTACTGAAAAACGCATTAAGACTTGAACATAGGAGAGAAAAATATCCTTAATTTCCCTGAAATGAGAAACAGAGATTTGTAAAGAGGACCATTACTGCTTGCCTCTGACACATGCCATTTTCTTTTTGAGACAGTCAGGTAGAGCACTGCCCTGGGCTGAAAGACCAGGCTAAATTATCACAGCACTGGAAAGATGGAAGAAAATGACTGGAAGATGCCCCAGCTGAGCTCTGACAGAGGCCAGCACATCTCAGCCAGGGATCCTACCTGCAAAGCACAACCACGGTGTTTGTCTGTGCTCCCCCTGGTAGCTATTTGCATCACAAGAAGACTGGGTACTCAGTTTACCAAGGGGCTCCAGTGCCTTCCTGATCAGCAAAGAGAACCCAGAGGTACATGCAACAGAAGGTAAAGAGTAAGAAGAAATGGTATAGTTTCTTCCCATTCATTAATTTTATGCCAAAGCAGAGTGGAAGAACTCCAAAAAGAGAAGTAGCAACACTGAAGCCTTTGCACCTTGTTTTAAGAGGAACTCTGTGGATGCACTTCCCTCATTCACCTACTGACACAAAACTACATTACTCATCACACAAATGGCTGGCTATGCTGATCCCAGGCATTGTACTGGGAAAATGCATGCTTGCTCTTTGGGGATTTGTTTGTCTATTGTTGTTTGGTGTTGGGTTTTTTTTCCTGTTTTTCTTTTTCTCAAGAGTCTTGCTCACATAGCAGGGATGAATGGGGAGATCAATTCTACAGATGTGGAGGCAGAGCAGTTCCTCTGAAGCCAACGCTGACAGTACACATCATACCTCCTGCTGCAGAGAAATTATATAGTATGTCCTAACACACTGGTCCCTGCTCTCCTGGACTAAAGCTGCCATGAAGCCAGGATATTTAACCAACAGAAAAATGCCATGGAAGATTTGAAAGAAGTGCATTTTGGAATCAAATTCATGCTAGACAAGCAAAGACTTCAAATGGCATGAAAGAATCAGGAAGTGATGGCAGTGTTGAGCACAGCTCAGTTCAGCTTTTATTTTGTTTTAACTAGGACTTTCGGGGGTTTGCACCAGTTTTATGGACAAAAGTAACTAGCCATACAGTGGAGGACTGACTAATAGAATACATCTTCAGCCTAAATGTAGGCACCTACAAGCCAATTATCTCAGCTGCACCTAAAATCACAGCAGAGAACAATATACTTCAAAGTCACATTTCACTTGCAAGACAGGATTATTAACAAGTCAGATGGACTGTGCCTAAGTATTGCCTATAGCTCCTATAGGTGATGAAGGGGGCAGAGAGAACTGGGATCAACCACCATTTTTCTTCTCTTCCATGAAAATGACCCTATAATTCAAGACAGCTTTCCAGGTGTACCAAACATTCACAGCTCCCCTTCCCACTGCTTCATACACAGTTCCCTGACACCGCAATTTGGATGAGGGTGAGAATCTGACCCTCAAAGCAGTAATGTGACAATAGCAAAGGAAGCTAAAAATGCCATTGGACACAGTGAGAATAGATTTATTTTTCTCCACTTAGCTGTAAATAACAAAGAGTGCACAACTTAAACAGTGCCTTCTCGTTCTTAAAGGGTTTAGGCTGAGAATTTGCCTTGCCCATGGAAACGCCAAGAAAAATGATCTCAAGCGGGATTTCCACTTTCTGCACTTGCTTTATTGAGTATTTTTGCAATACATGGGTTGCCGTTGAGTTTGCCTGAGAACAAGGACCTGGGCCTAATCCCACCTGTCAGCCATGGGCTGCAAACAGCCTCTCTTCATTATTGTGTTCTAATTCTACTTTGGAGTCTCACATGGAGGCAATAAATCCCTGCATTAAGATTCAAGAGAGAGGTGGGTTGAATAGAAGTATGAACACCTTACCCCAAGAATAGGCTGACATAATCCATGCCTGGGATGGCTTTGTTATAGCAGTCAGCAGGGCAGTGGGAAGACAAATAATTGAAGAAACAGCTTCTTTAATATAGTCCATGGGCAGCATGTGGTGCAACTTTCCCTCCGTTTCCTCCTCCCCAAGAAGAATTCTTCATATCAAGCTGTTTTGGTGTTAAGTGCACATATCTAGGAGGCATTTCTCTCTGAAATTTGGATCCAAACACACATCAAATATAACAGTTCATCCGTCACAGTTGGGAAGCATGTATGACAAGAAAATATTTGCTTTGCACTGGCTTTGTGTTTGGTTTGCTGACCGCTTATATCAAAAAGCTAGAACAGCTTTTTCATCTTGGTGTAGTTTAGAAACATTTATAGGACAGATGGTCTAAATTTGTGGGTTTTATAAACTTAATGAGAATGTTAAAAAAAAAAAAGCGCATATGGGTGCAATATTTTCTGGGGTTTCTCTAAGCTACCCAAAAAGTAGCCCCTGCAGAGGGGAGTAACAATTCACACTGGGAACTCCTTCAGAGGTTTACAAATGACTGAGAGGTAAGGTATGCCACAGGCTTTCTTCACCTCAGTGGCAGCTTCACTTGCACTGAGTGGTATAGGGAAAGCACACATTTATCCTTCCCAGCAAACAACTGTTTCTTAAATTTTGCCTTTACATAATTATTAAAAGAGCTCAATAGCAGTAAGTCAACAAAAAGCATAAGTAATGCTCCATCCTGTCCTAAAGACTTGCTCTTGGGGCTTCTGCTGGGCCCAATAAAGAGGTTTAGCCATCAGTTCCTCTAAGACAATTGTTATTTCAGTCCTACACACAATTTTCTCTTTCTGCAGACACCACCATTTAAACAGAAGAATGACATTGCAATCTGGTCTTGGGATTGTCCTAGTCTTGTTTGAAGCAGACAGGAAAAAAAAAGCATTTTACCCCTCCCCAAAAGGAATAAAATAAAAACACTCCACACAGAACTGGAAACTGAAATGGATAAAATATTTACAATTATTTACACTATGTACATATATGCAAAAACACCTGGGTTCACATTTCAGCCTATGACCTGTTCAGCAAGCCATAAGCCCCCCAACAACCCAGGCTTCCATGCCCTCCCAGGCCTCCCACTCTTTGTCCCTACTCTCCCAAGCTCAGCTGAACGGCTGCGCTACCCAAGCTAATTTTGTCACAACTGGACCAGGAAGCAGGCCTCCCCCGCACCAAGAGGGGAGAGAGGAAGGCAGAAAGAAGGCCAGTAAAAAAGGGCTGAATAATCTCTTCACTCCGCTTATATAGCCGATACAGGGCTTATGGGATAAAATAACAGAGCTTACGATTTCTGGTGTCTATCTAGTTCCTTGGAGGACTGTCATCTCTCTGGTTCTTAAAAGCATTTAGCCTTAACCCACAACAAGGTCAAGCCACAGCACAGAGATTTGAAAGGTCTGTATGGCTTTTGTCCCGAAGTGATCCTCCAAACAGAGCCACCATGAGCATAGTAGGAAAGGAGGAGAGTCCTCTCCTCAGGGAAGCACCACGTAACCCAGAACCATCTTTTTCTCCAGGTACTTCCTCCAAGAGCTGGTGTATGAAAGTCTATCTCAAAGCAAATACATCAACTTACAAGGTCAATCAAGAGTCCTATTTCCTCACTACAAAACAATGAGCAACAAGCAGCCGTTTCTCAGGGTCTTTACACCAGTCAGTGTCTCCATCTAAAAAGTTAATTGTGGGTGAAACACAGGTTGAAATAAAGTGAATTGAAGATGTTCTAATGAAACAGCATTCTTAGTGGAACACAGACATTAATAACCTCCTGTTTGGCAAAAATCCTCCTCTGTCCAGTTTCCCAGCCTATAAAAAAATTTAAGTTAACCAGCCTCCAGCACTCCCTTATGTAAGCTATTAAAATATTAATGAAGAAATCATAATTCATTAATATAGACTCTCTTGAGCTCTAAATTTTCACTCTGGACAGTCCCCTTCCAATGGAACACACTAGAAAGTATGAATGTCAAATTATTGCTGGCAAAATATTTCAGAGTATTAACATGTAAGCTGTCAATAAACATAGCATTAAGAAAAAATAGGCAGCAATTTGCTCAAAATTGTTAAGCCCATTTAAAGTGATAGGTGTGAACCATATCATTTCACACCAAGCTGCTGCTTTCAATATTTTCTTCAGGATTCTCAGACTACAGCCATGTGGAGAGTTCCTCTGCAATATTTTGATTATGAAGAAAACTTGAACAAATCCTTTCGCCCATTAATTCCATCAGCAAACTAAACAAGCAAGGTATGTAGACTATTCGGGTCTTGCTTTATCTTAGCAAGATTTTAGGCTGTCTTTTTGCCAAGCAGAAGAGCTGTAACATGCTAAAATCTTACTTATTAACAAGCAATAGCAGCACAGGGCAATATTATGGCCTGGTTTGACCCAGAAACACAACACACACACATACACACACACGCCCCAAGGATTCCTTTGCATGTTATCAGTTAGAGACAAAATTGCTACATATGGAAAGGTGTTTAGTCCTGATGACGTCATCTCTACACACGATCCAACCAAAGCTCTGCTGGGAGTGGAAAGGAAGGCAGTGTAAAAGACAAATCAGCTTTTCATGCAAGTCAGAAGCAAGCCTGCCCCCCAGCTCCCTACTCACCCCCACTCTCCAGCAACTAAAGCACTCCACAAATGTTCAGCAAATATTTGGACAAACAACCAAGGACTTCTCAGAACATCAAATGATTATTAAATCTTAAACTGTACTTTCCAAAAATAATTTGCTGCTGCTGTTGTTTGTTTGAAAGGAGAATAGTAAAATCCACAGATGTGTACAGTCATAAACCTTTAGATGAGACTCAATTTCCTTGATGTCCAACGATAAAATCCACTAATAAATGTGTACAGATGCAAGGGCCTATTTGTTGTCCTGTCAAGTCAGGCCATGTGGAACAAAAAACCTAAAAGCAACCAGGAGAGGAACTAATGATGTAGGCTTGCCTCTGCCAAGATGCACTTACTGCAGTTCCTGTGACATTTAAGGAACATAATGATGGGACATTCCTTTTTAACTTTATTGTTTTGTCAAAAGCGAATTTTTGCAGCTGAAGATCACGTTCCCAAGATAGTCAATTAGGATATGCAGATTCACACACATGCTGAGATCTCTTTTGTGCAGCATGACTGGTTCCTTCGCTAACGATCACTCACAAAGATGGGGCTGGTGTCAATATCTCCCCTATAGAGAAGGATTTTTTTTTTTAATTTTAAATGCTTTCCATGAAAAGCTCTTTAGATCTCAGTGCATCAGACAGCATTTTTTTTTAAATCTCCAGATAATTATTTCTGAATGTGCAAATATAGTTTTCAAGAGGGAAAAAAAAGCCACTCTGGAGTAACCAAACACCAGATTTCCGCAGTATGAAAGCCATTTTAAGGCACTGTGGTGTGCTTCATGGTTAGCCCTGCTTCTACTTAATTAGGGACCTAAGTTATAAGTCCACAGCTGCAGGAGAGCAGTAAATAGCTATTGCTGACTTCCTTATTGCCAATATGTACATCATGATTGTAGGGTGAAGAGCAGGAATCTTTTCATAAACACTGCCTTGTGCAGCAACTGTACTTTGATGTCATAAAAATGCTGTTACATATTTTAAAGTCTTAATTGTGGTCTACTGTGGTGCTGTCAGCTTCCTGATGAAACACTAACCCTTTCTATGATTTCTTGGGTGTACTGAGTACTTCTTTTATTTGTAGGTTTCATAATCAAGTCTACCTGTGCCATATCATCAGCTCTCATAATGCAGCCTATCTTCACTGATTTTTAACCACATTTTAAATCCTGATTTGTCTTCCACTGATTTTAAATCATACAGCACATGATGCACATGCTGGGGCTGGAGAAGAAAGGGGGAAAAGAAAGGAATAAAAAAACCCTCACAGTACGAAGGGTATTTGCGTCCTCCATACTGTTTTGATTAACAGCATCTGCTTGCTTACTGTTATGAACACTGCTTCACTAAACACCCTGGCCAAAACCCCCTTAATTCCATGCCTCTGAGACAGAGTCCCCACACCAATGTTCCTAGATAATCCTCAGTCTTTGACTGATCCTTGCTTTACTCTCCAGATAAACCCACCCACCCCAGCATGCTTTGATTTTGTGCATGAATTGCGCAGCCTTTCTATTCCAACTACATTCTCATGATTTCAGGTCACCCAAAATTCAATACCTTCAAATTTCTTGTGTAGTTTTCAAAATACTGATATTGCTTCTATGTCTGCTGTTGCCATTTCAAAAACACTTTTTCCAACCAGTTCTTGGGTTTTACGATCTTCCCCATGACAGATAACATCTCATTGTTAGCCCACAAATGGTGGAAAAGTGGCTGAAAAAGCCTGAAATCAAACCAAACAAAGCTCACAAAGACTTGCCCTATGTCACCAAAACCACTTCTGTACACAGCCCAGTGCCAAGCCCTGCCCTTGTTTGAAGGGTGAACTTCTCAAGGGACTGGCATTGTAATACCCACCAGATCTTCTGAGCTTGTAGGGCTCTTGGCATCAGTTACTGAGTCTAGTGTCAGTCACCTGAGCTTGAGTGCTGCTCTTGTCTGCAGGATCCTATCCTATGCTCTGTGCTTTGTAAGTTGTCTACATAGCCACAGGAGTTCCTCACAGTCTTCAAAGCATGCTTGCTTCTGGATATAACAATATATCTACAGACAAGAATTCAATCTCAGAAGAAATCGTTAATGAGAGGAAAAGACACTGAGAAGAACAACTTAGGTCTTGTCCCAGTTCTGCTGCTATCCTGATAAACATAAAGACATCTTTTCTCACTTTTCTACAAACATTTCTGCAAATGTGTTGAGCTGAAGATGAATTCCTTTCAGTATGAGGTATTTGGCGGGTGTGATGGGTGACATGTAGAGGATGGCAAGGTAAGATCAATTTCTACTTCGTATTAGTAAATAAAAGACACTTATTCTCACCTCAGACTGTCAGGAAAGGTTTCAGATTCTGCCTCTGTTGCCAGAAATCCACTCAGGGATCAAAGTTACATATCACCTGCAAAAAGGCTGCTGAGCTCAGGTTGTCTTTCTAGAGATCCTTGTAACAGAAATAAAGAGCAATGCTAGAAATCCCTAAAGGAGGATTTGCATTTTAAAAAGATGGGGTTTGTGCAGTATCCCTGGTAAACACCAGCACTTTGGAACTTGCCTTGATGAATGGGTTTGTCTGAAGTGGACACAATGGGGATCAATGATGAAACAGTGACAAATGGATTTTCTCCCTGATTGGGGACAACTATTGTTTGCCATCTGCACAGTATGTCTCACAGAGGCATATTTTGCAACATGAATACTGTGTTCATGAAATAAATGCCATGTCTGACAAACACAGCTCCCAGAGCAAGAAGCAACTGAAGGTAAAGAAGAGGACAACAGCTGTCTCCAAGAGAGCCACAGATCCCAAAGTATGTCTCAAAGAAGGAAAAGATGGCTTCTAGTTTACACAGCTGCATTTACCAAGTAAGCAGAGCATCTGAAGTCAGCCTCAATACCTCAGTCTCTGGATAAGATGGTAGATAGACCACCGATACACAAGGAGTACAGGATAAAAGCTGGCCAGGATAAAGGAGAAAAGACAAAGTTTAATTAACTCAGCAGTGGGAAGAACAAGGAGAAAGATATTTGTGACCTTTATAAATTTGCAAGAGGGGTTGGGGAAATAGTCAAATTAGGCAAAGGAGAAGAAAATGACTTGCCACAGCTGAAATGCCAGGTCATTTCACAGTGACATCCTAACCCACTTGGTTATGTTTCAATTTAGAATGAGGAAGTCAAGATGGGTATTGTTGAGTGTCTGAGCCTGGAAGCAGCTCTTTTGAAAAGCTGCAAACATTGCCGTTAGAGCTCCCTCTGGGTAGGAAGCTCCCATCTGGAGTAGCTCAAGATCCCTACAGGAACACATGCTTCTCCCAGTCCAAATACAAAGGCAGAGTTTGAACTTCTGTTCTCAAAGAGCACACCAAGAACGACCGAAGAAAACAGAGCAACCATATATATACATCATATATTTTTTTTTCCTCTTCACTCTCCTAAAAGGACAAGAACAAGAGCACACTGGGGTAAAATAAGACATTAGAGACAATTTTTAAAAACCTGCTTAGTTACTTGGCATGTAGAGCAGAAAATAAAGCCATGTTCCATAGGATATCATTGATAATATAGAGGTGCTCAAATGCAACACCAGTAAGGACAGCGTCATGCAACAAAACACTAAATGAAAAAAATCAACCTGAAGGGTTAGGATCAGGTATATTGTGGGCTGCTTTGGAATTAAATAAAAACCAAAACAATCCACATAACATAATGACAACAAAAAACCATAATCACCACCAAACCAAGGTGGGTGAAGGCGTGGGAGGGGAAAAGGGGGAGGGGGGAGAAAGGGAGAAAAGGATGGGGGAGATTTCTGCTTTGTGCACTGGGTTTTATATTTACAAATCCAGCAGGACTTATTTGCATATCCAACAGGATATATTTGCCCCAAGGCTCTTGCTGTCATCCTATTTCTTGTTGGCCTATTAGAAGCTCACTAGAGAAACTATATTTTAATCAATACATACCAAAATATTGATTCAGAACATAAATTGTCACAAGTTTCATGCTTTAATAAAAGGCAAAATTTCCTCTCATCTATAAAATCAGATTCTTTCTGCTTCTGCCATAACTTCTCTGTCACCTACTGGTCAGTTGCTTCATCTTGTAAAACTTCTGCATATTTATAAAACAAGGCTAATGGTATTTTCCAGTGTATTGTCTGTCTCGTCTACTGAGTTTATAAAGCTCTGGAGTCCAGGAACCATTCTCAGTTTTATAAATAGAGCATCAAGCATAGATGCCACCTTATCAGCTGGAGACTGCAATAACAAAAAACCTTTAAAAGACAAAGCAATCAAGTCTTCCTTAGCAATGGGATAGATTTTTAAAGCATGCATCAACCAAATTGATTTAGCAGCAGCAGCAGGAGTGGTGTACCTTCATTCACAAAGCTGCACCAAAAGACATGTCCCTTTCACTTTCAATTCTTCTGGGAAAAAACCTTCATAAAATCTTTTATGGGAAAGAGAACCAAACCAAAAGATACAAAATCCAGGAACACAATGTGGGGCTATGCTGCATGTTGTTTTGATGAATCATGTCAGCGATGGAACTTGAAACAATTGTAAAACCATTACCACGATTCAGACTTTAATAGTAAAGGCTGTCTGCATCCACAGAGTAGAATAACTGGGGGGACAGTTCTGAACATAACCAAAGGCCCATTGAGGCAGCATTAACTCTTGAGCTCCTAAAGGATCACCCCAAAAGTTATTCTGTCAGTGGAATTTACACTAGATGTGAGTGGGTACTTACACATCCACCTATAGGCATGGACTTGTGGATACCCCCAAATTACTGACTGATTCAGGAGGTTATATTTCTGGAAATAATGATTCAGTGCCACAGAGTGACAGGATGAATCTGTTCCCTCCCACTAAACCCAACAGAGACACTCGTAACCTCAGGTCTGTGGTATTTCTCTCTTTAGAACCATTGAAAAATGTTGGGAGTGTTCAAATATCTTTAAACTGTGCAGCAGATCTTATCTGCTATGCTGCATGCAACACCCAGTGTTGGCAGGCTATCTGGAAATACCATTCTCTTGGATTTAACTTCCAGTATCTAAAGAAACGTTTGCTTGGTTCCATTCACCCCCATTAAGGAAAGGGGGAAAAAAAAGGTTCTTCATTAGCTTAAGTTTTAAAACAATGCAGTAGCTTGGGTGCTTCTTAAAACAGGCCGTGTCAATTTAATCTCACAAGGGACACTGATCACTTAATTCTAAACCACATTTACAATCCAAATGAATGCCTCCAAGTCCTTGCAATAAGTTTTCTTTTACCTTACACAGTTCAGGAGTATTTGCAGGCTGAAATCCCATTTGTGACCTAGATTCCTGGCATGCCCACTCCGCAATGCCTCTTGCCTCTTTTTCAAAGAATGTGAAGTTCTGATATATGGTTTTATGTGCTTACCATGCCATTTATTCCTGAGCAAATGCAATGAGAAGGCACAAGAAGGACTGGAGTGGAAGAAAGTAAAAATAAAAGATAAATGAAGCTCAGGTCCTTGAAGAAATCAGAGCTCAAAATATGTTATTTTAGGAAGAACACAGTAACATCTCTGTAGTTCCAGTAAGGAAATGTAGGCAAGAATCTGTAGTTTAAGAACCAAAAAAAAAAAAAATCATTGCAGGTACACTTAGGATCAATTTGGGTTAGCAGCCCACTTATCTGTATGTATAGGTTAAATAATTCCCTTTAAACAGCAAGTTAGGGAGCAGAAATCAGCAACACCTGTTCTATTTGTAAAATAACAATAAGCTGAGATTCCATTCTTTAACATTAAGAATGACAACTTTGCCAAGATTTGTTCTGGCCCACTGATAAATCTCTGCCTAATAGGCAAGTGATGCATTGTGTGGAAAATAAGCTGCACCTGGATTTGAGTCATACCTTGTCCCCTTGAAAACCTGTCATATCCTCCTACTTAAACGTCTCTGATACAATAAACACATGAGCATAAACAAGGCCCTGACTCTTTTGCCCTGTCTCTCTTTTCGTCCCAGACAGGAAACATAAAACAGCTAACAGCCCAAGATGCATGAAACCATTTCTAAAGCTACTTTGGCCCATTTGTTTAATGTCATCCAGGATCTCTTTTGTGCACAGGACAATTTTCCTACCATGTGTTCACTTATTGTGTTACCTGCTGGTGTCTTTGCACACAGAAATAGCCACAGAATAGAAACTGTAGCCAGTGTACTACAGAGGATGTCAATCCTGCACCACCAAGGTAAATAGGAGCTTTTGAAAGGACAGATGCTGCAGGTAGACTCATGAAGTATAGGTACATTAATGTTGTTGCAGCAAGAACTATAAAAAATTTATATGGACTAGACTATGTACACATGGGAGATGCTACACTTGTACTACTAGCCACAACTTGCAAAGGTATGAACTAAATTCTTTAATGCTGAGCATGGTATTACGTCTTTAAAAAATTTAGGGAAAGCAGTGATAGAAGCACACGTAAAGTGTATACGCCCAAATTTCTTATATTTTCTCCTCAGCAGCACCTAAAGGCCCTATCATGAACGAAACACACATGGGTGACATTTACATCTTTAGAGAGACTGTTGAATTAAGCAGCAGAAAGACAACTATGAGTGTTCCACAAGACTGAAGCAAGCCAGACCCATCAGCATTCTGGTCACAGAAGGAACAGAAGGGTGGGGATTGGGCAAGGCAGTGCATGAGCTGACAGGAGAAGCTCCCAACATCTACAGACTCCTGCATACCAGATCTCAGACAAGTCACTTCACTTCTCCCCATCTCACATTGCAAAGGAGAAAGTAAGACAGTGGCACTCCCATACAAAGATGCCTTCAGAGGAATGTGAGCAACGCTATCATGGCTTTTTCTAGAAGAGTAACAGAGACATGCACCTATTAGACACATGGAAACCCCTTGGTTTCAAAAGGCCCCATTCCCCTAGCAGTTTGCAAACTCCTACAGTAAAACGATTATTGATGCGTAAGAATTCTCACTACTATTTTAGGCATCTAGTGTTTTATGGCTTAATTCAGCCAATTTTCCCCTCTTTGCCTGTCATATGTCACACTTCAAGACAGGTGCAAGGCTTGCAAAATTTCAAACTTTCACATTTAACATATTTTTCCCTTCCTTTACACACTGACTTTTCCATTTAGGATCTATGCATGTCGACACACCTGAAAATGGGTAACTGGATCCTTATTCCACATTTAATGAATGCTTCCCTCATTATTCTCCTTCCTGTAGGGCCACACAGGTAGACATAAAAGGGAAAACTAAAATGACTCAGTCACTTTAGCAATCCCCAGACCACCCATGTTATTAGCACTACTCCTATAGCAAATGCCCTGTTTGAAGGGGTTCGAAGTCACTTGCAATAATTTTGGTGCAAGACAGACTATAAAACCTCCTAGACCTACCAGCAGACATACTCTGCAGAGGTAATGGTAGACTGCAACACTCCAATAACTCAGGTTAAACACAGCAGCTCGCCTGACAAATCACAAAGACTAGTTAACACTGAATGATAGTTTCCCACCCATGTCAATGATTGTTCTGCAGCTTGCTGGCTCTCTTCTCAATTTTCTGTTTTATTTCTCAGACTCTTCAGTCTCTTCCAAAGCATATGAGTGGAAAGAACCATCAGAAAAAAATGTTACTAAGCAGTTGAGAGAAGAGATTGCCTGGACTAGGGCTGTGCATGTATGACTGACTGCTGAAGTAATGTGGGGGCAATGAAGGAGAACATGATGACCTGGAAAAAAGCCTAACCCTTAGAAAGGGAATGTGGGTAGTGATAACAGGGTTATACAAGGGACAGAAAGGGAAACAGAAAGTCAATTTGCTGATGTCTGCTTCTTTAGGCAAGTGTTATGGGAAATGAGAAGGAGCTGAAAGCATCAGTATATAATCAAAATTATAGGTTAGTTGGCATAACAGATATAATGGAATAACTCATATGACTGGAAAATTGCCATTGAACATACAGGCTGTTCAGGAACAGTGAGCAGTGGAAAAGAAAGTCTGTTCAGAAACACGGACTAAATTGCTGAAAGACTGGATAAAACAGCAAGAAAAAAAAAGGTAAGAACTATAGATGATTTTAAATACTAAAATTTGAAAGTGATATTGAAGATGCTTTTTGTATAAAATTGCCCAAATATGGATTTAATACATCCCAATATCTTTAGCAACATTTGTTTTACTACTAGCTTTCCAAGCGTATAGCGTCCAGGGAAGGTAACAAAGGCAAGTGCAAGGAGTCTCATCTTGGTCAGTAAGGCAGAAGCAAATAAGACTAAAAGCAAAAGGCAGTTTTAGAAAGATTAGGTAGAAACAAGGCAATCAGAGTAGGAAGAAAGATCACAGACTACTGAAATTACCAAAATTTGCACAGGCTGCCATGATTCATACCAGTACTGTTGTATATCTACATGCAAATAGGAATACAGCAATGCTTCTAATGGTTTTAGAAGCACAGAGCAGTATCCCAGAAGAGCTAGGATCTGGGTAAAACTGTGGTATCCAGCTATTGCCTACTCTGTTTTCCTCATGTCCTAATGAGAAAAGATCAAAAAGTTACAAATGCATCACTACAATGAAACTTTCATCCACAAATTAATTCCAAGAGATGAATGATGATTTCTGTCTAAATGTCTCACAGGCATCTGGAGCAGTGCCTGAACTTAGTAACAGAGCTTTTTCAATAAAAAGTTGTACTTAGTATCATGTGGTCACTTGTAGCAGAAGTTCACTTGCAATATCACATATCAGCACTGGTGATTATTCATATGCTCCATGCTCCAAAAACACAGCACTGATATAAGGAAGCTGCTTTTGAAATCGTGCTTGGTGGCTGGTGTTGCAAACACTCACAGGTTCAATGCCATTTCTAAATGATGTAAAGATAAGTCTGATGCAGTTACTCAAATTATTGCCAGGTTCTTTCTTTTTTTGCAAGAATCCTACTACCAGCTGCAATTATTTGTTCCTAGTAAGTCACTTTTCCATTAAAAAAAAAAAGCGCACAAAACAATCAAAAAACCCGGTGTCCCTCTGCAGATCACACTTGAAGCAAACCGAAGGCAAGAGGCCATACAATTTAGTCTTTCTCATGGGGAGATGCAATGCAGCATCACTGCACGGGAACAACATGAAACGCACCAGACAATCTTTGTGCCTTTGCACTGTTACAAGGATATCTTGATAGTTACCATTTCATTTTCTTCTGCAGCAGTTCACTCAGGGTGAGCTGGCTGTTGCTATGTTAGGTAAAAAACTGTAATAACAACTGACCATCTTCAGAGGAGACTACCATTGTTACAGGCTTTGTTGGTCAAAGCGCCTTAAGGACAGCTTTGACCTTGTCTCAGGATTTGTACAGACCACAATTATCAACAGTATGGCCACAATATATTATTAAAGTTTTGAAAAAATAGTGGTTTTCCTCGTATGCTGGTGATATGCCTTAAGCAGAAAAACACTACTTTTTTTTTGAGTGAAGCTGTCCACAACACAAGGACTTGCATCTGTACAAGTTAGACGACTATAGCTCCACTGCAACATCCCACAAAGATGAACTGTTTATAAAGCTCTTCCCTCAAAGAAACCTCTCCTCAGTCATCTTTCCCTTATCTTCTACTCTTGACCCAGTAAAACCTTTAAGTCTAGAGAGTGGAAGCTGCTTGTGAAGTATCAAATTGCACGCCAGAGCAGCACACACACACAGTTGCTGCCACTTTGGCTCATGCCTGAGCATAGAGCAGTGAGAATCGCTAGGCAACTCAAAATGTATTTAAGGGATGTTGTACAATTGTAAGCCTGAATTAGGGCCTGGATGGATCACTCATTCTTAACATTGCTAAGAATCCTTCTGTTAGTAATGAACTTACTCATGTAAAGCAGGGAGAGATGTCAATACTTTAGGCTTTATGCCATTTATTTCTTCTAACATATATTCAACTTGTACACAGAGAAAAACAACAGCTGTGTTGATCTGTTGGTATTGTGGGCAGTTGGGTATGTTTTCATGATGATGTAAAAAAAATTACAAGTTTTGCAGGCTGAGGATTTAAGCCTCTAACATCCTCTTTTCCCTTAGCTGGCAATGCTAAAAGGAAGAAGGATCTGGGAAGCACTCTAGAAGAAATAGCTTATGTTTCCATAAGCACTTCGAAAGAACAAGTTATACTGAGTTATTGTATATGTCTTGACACAAAGAACTTACAAAAAGTAGTATATGTAAACCAGAAAAATCAGACAACACATCA
The DNA here is from genome assembly GCF_027791375.1 of Indicator indicator. Taxonomy (NCBI): domain Eukaryota; kingdom Metazoa; phylum Chordata; class Aves; order Piciformes; family Indicatoridae; genus Indicator; species Indicator indicator. The sequence continues at coordinate 8,123,425 of NC_072018.1, read as the reverse complement.
TTAACTTTCATTGCACAATTTCACACTTTGGAGGCACCTACACAGTTTAATACAACTGAAGCATTGTTCTAAAAAAAAAAAAAATTGACTCTCATTGTTTTTTGATGTACTGCCTATAGTTTTTTTTTGTTCTTCTCTGTAGCATCCATCTTAATCCTCTAACAGCTGCTTACATGTGGTTTGTTTGTTAGGGTTTTTTTTTTGGTTGGTTGTTTTGTTTTGTTTTTTTTTTAGTGGTTTTTGACATCTTCAGTAGAGCTGGTTGTAAAGCACTTTAGTTTTCCTAGGCAAAACTGCCACAGAAATACAAAATAATTTTCATTATGATTTTTCAAAGGAAAAATGTCAATGTTTTGGCTGATATTCAAAGATCAAAATATTTCAACCAAATCCCAAAATATTTCCATTTGGAAGTGCTGCTGCATGGTGCCCTAAAAGGTGGAGTTCCAGGTCTCAGACTCTCATTTTCCTTTTTGCCCCATGATACAGCTGATTTCCCTTTTTTTCTGCCAAGAGCTGCTGCATCAACGAAGTTTTATTTCCTAATTCCTAGTGGGACACTTACACTTGAAAAATAAGTGGGGATCTGAGGCTGTGGAATACAAAAGAAGTTCCCACACCACCCCTCCATCTTATCCAGATGGAAACATTTTGGATTTCAAGAAACAGTTTAAGGGAAACGTTTCCCTGGAAGGCAAGCCTTTTGTAAAGGTAAGCTTAATTGAAACTCTGCGATTTCTGTCAATAGGCAGTTTTAAGACAGTTATTTTGTTTCAGTTGAAAAAAATCCTGCCTTGGAGCATTATTCCAGATTCCCATACAGCCTAAGTACAGTTAGCTATAAGCAGCAAGACTTCCAAAGGTTTCTAGAAGATATGAGCACACAATTTCTGTAAGTTTTGAACCGAGCATCCCAGCCCTGCAGGTGGCACCATCTCAGTCTATGCATTTTTCCAGAACAGGTTTGGACAAGGTGGTGTGAAACAACCTATTCTCGTAACAGGCATCTTACAGGGCACTGAGGTCAATGTCTTTAACTGTTAGTGACTAAGATGCTTTTCAATGTCAGCTAACACCACCCTTCCTTTTACCGTGTGACACACAAAATTGCTAGCAGAATTCTAGAGCATTCCCTGCTTGCTGAGGAAGCCTGTGGATGTATAAGATGAACTTCTTCACACCTTTGATGGGACTCTTGCCACCTCTTGCCACTGCATAGCAAGCTAAAAAAGGCTCATTCTCCAGAGGAGAAAGGGAAACAAAGCATTTATGGAGCATCAGGGAAAAAAAAGACTGTATAACCCCGGGGCACTCAAGAACCCTAGGGCTATTGGGGGAAGAACAACAACTCTGAGTCATTCATTTTAGTGCTAGAAACTTTGCTTAGGACTCTAAGTGAAGCCCAGCCTAGATCCCTTCTCAGGGACAACGAAGTGAGAGGGCTGGGAAACACTACTGAACTTATGGTTGGGTTGAATTTGAGCACCTCCCTTTGAAGTTCTGCCTATAACTGAGATCTTCTGTCAGTGAGCTCAGCTACTTCCTTTAAGTTGACACACTATAGCGCTCTCACTGCTTTGCCCTTCCAACCAAAATGCATTATTATGGTTCTAGGCCTTATCAAGTGATGCAGAAGAAAACTTCCCAAATCTGGTAATCAAATCAGTTTGACCAGCCAGCCATCTGCAAAAAGAGGATTTTGTGTACCACGTCTAAGCACTGGCCTATCTCCAGTGTCATGTCTCCAGCTGGGAAAAAAATCTGGTGCCTCAGAGGAAAGCAAACAATAAATCCTTCAAGTCCTGCAGGCTGAAGCCCTGAAACATGAGATTTGGTTACAGCTTTCCATTTCAAAAGAATTAGGAACACACTGAAACCAGTATAGATATTTCTGTTCTCCCCAAGAAGGGAATGAACTACCACATACCAAACAGAATTTCTCTCTGTTGTTGGAATAAAGCACTGGTATCCTTCAGACAGACATGTAAGGTTTGTTTACATTGCATGGAGACATTTAGGGCTATTTTGGATACTGGGGGTGGATTTTAATCTGCCTGCTTTGCTCAGAAGGGGGCAAGTACCAGCAGTCCTATTTCAGATCAGCCTCAGCCAGATCTCTCAGACACCTTTGGTTTTAAGTGCCTGGGAGCTGTTCTATCTGTAAGAAACTGAATCAAGTCCCTGCTCTTACTTCAAGAACCTTAAGCGCTGATAAAAATGAAAAATAGTTTTTTTCCCTTTCTTAATTTGTTCCAAGACTTAGTTACATTGCTGTTATGAAATTTCACCTGCACTCTAGGCTGAAGCAGTCTGTCTTTGACCAGCCATTGCACCTTGTTTTGCATGCCAGAAAACTGGAACCATCACAGCATCTTTTCACATGTAGACATCTACATGATGCTAAAGACACCTCAGTTTCAGCTGTGACAGCTAAATAAATTGGGATCTAAAAGCCTTCTTCTTAGCCTTAGACTTCTTTTATGAGGCTCTCTTTGAAAATTATTACACTAAATCCTTCCTTATGAAGGAACTGCGCTCTCCTGCAAGTTTCAGTGCTGCATAGAAGGGCAAAAGCCCTGTTGGTACACAAAAGTACACTCAAAGATCAGACTTATCACAGATCTGAACTGAGACTGGAAGTCACAGCTTCACGAATTTCACACATTCACTACAGTGGAAACTAATTAACTGACATAGATGATACTTTAAATTAGAGAAAGTAAAGAAATATTTAGAAATATTTTTGCAGATTACACTATTCACACCTCCAACTGGTGCTTTCTACCAGCCTTAAACTATTTATTGAAAACTCCATTATTCCTTTTCAGTCAGACTGATTTAGGATTGACCAGGGCTGGCACAAAGTGGGTAAGGACAAGGAAATGAACCAAGCTGGGAAAACACTGCAACACTTCACACAGTCCGGAATTATGCAATAGCCACATACCTTTCAGTTGTCATGTAGCTTTGAATGGCTACTCTGTTACTGCTTGCTGTCCTTGTTTACTCAGTCTACTTCCGAATTTCTTCTTCTACAGAGTAAAAACCTTTTTTTAATTCACTGTCAGATTCACTGTCAGAGTAGCTTCTTTATGCACCTCTTTTGGATACTGTGACAAACACTCAGGAGGACCATGCATGTATCCAAACAAATTTAACTTCTCAATTGCTTATTAATATCATGTGCTAATATAATTTGTGATACGATTCTGCTTTAGCCTCAGATATCTCACAAATCTGCAGTTTATCACGCACCAGGGACTGCCTTGCCTGACTGTACTCCCCTGACCACCTCTCCCACAGGACCAAGTATAACCAAGTCCAGTATGCCATTAAAATCAGGATAACACTGTATTACCTACTCCAGGTATGCTTCTGGAGAGCTAGTCAGGATAAGCCTTTGGCCAGGAATGCAAGCTTTCTGCATGGATTTCCCTTACATAGAGCAGGTTTGTAAAGCTCTGTAGAGCTTGGGACTAAGTCTACCCATTCCATACCAGGGGAAAAAAAATAAAATCCTCACCCAACTTGAACAGGGTGAAGGTTCTTGAGGATTCCTGTTCACAAAGCAATGCAATCCTTTGCATAACAATAAACATGTGTATACCAAGGGGACTATACACATGTTGAAACACTATGTGCATACTGAAATACCTTGCTGAATCAGGGCCACAGTAAATGAATTCTTTTCATAGAAACACTTTTCCGTGGACCTGATCCAAAGCCCACTGAGGTCAGCAAGAGTCTTTCACTTCAATAGGATTTGGATAAGATTCCAAGAGTATTTCCAACTAAAACCAGCACAGGAATTTGTACATGCCCATGCATTGAAACAATTTCAGTCTAGTTCACTGTAAACCCTAAACTCAAATACTCCTAAGCTCTCGGAAAACTGGGAATAAAAGCTGGATCTTTATTTTGCCAGGCCATTCTTTTCAAAGGCCAATTCAAAAAATGTTTAGGCTCAAGCAAGCATAAGTTCTCAGAACATTTAGACCTGGATCTTTTCAGAACGTTTAGACCCGGATCAGGGTCTAAATTTAAAAACAACTAAAATGTCTCTGAGGAAGACAATGTCATCAGATCTTACACATAGTACTTCAAGGTAAGTGTAAAATAGTCATTAAAGAACAGCTGAACAGACATCTGCTGAGGTACACATTTTAGGGAATCCCTACAAAGGTAAGCATACCTATAAAGACTTATCTATGATTTCACTAATAGATCATCACTTGTTTAAAAAAAAAAAAAAAGAGAGAGGGAAGAGAAAAATCATAAAAGCATTCCACCTGTATTGCTGGCAGATGGCTTATAAATGTCACACAGACTTAGACCTACTACTGGCTCATACAAGAGGTATTAAATAAACTGCTGAACATCTGGTGGTAAATACACAGCAAACAAGAATGCAACTTAGAGCCAAACATCTGGCAAGTGTGGACCACATCTCTGCTCATAAACTAAGCAATGTTTTCTGCTAATCATTAACAGAGTTATTGATTTTAGAAGTGTATCACACAGCTATAATTTTGTCAGAGAGTAGACCACATAAGTTGTTCTTTTTCTGGTTGTTTCATTTTGTCTTATTCCAAAAGTCCGTAAATTGACGAGTGGGACAAAAATTATAATTGACATCATCTGTGGGAAATATTTCATAAAACAACAGGCCCAGATGTAGGATTAAAGCCATGTGGTAGTAAAATACCACACTGAAAAAAGTCCAGGTTCCGTGATTTCGTATGAAAACAGATGTGCTATTACTCCACTCTACTTGTTTTTCGATGTTTTTTACTCCAAATAATTCTTTTTTCCTTCTTCCCTCCCCCCCGCAATTGCACTAGGGAGAGATCATAAATGGATTGCAGATGGCAACTTGTACTTCAAAATCCTAACTGTCACAATCCTTGAAATAAAAATAAATGAAACATTTTGTGAAATTATATTGAGCTGTGTTAAAAGTAATGAAGATTATACAAACATATGTCTGTTTGTCATTTATACAGCACCTTCAGGCATGACAACCACATTTTAGACAATACATCCCTCCCTGGCAGCAGTTGTTCTCCAAGTCCAGGATGTACCAAAATACGAAAGGTAACCTAGTCTGAGTATGCCTTTATCCAAACCTCAAGACATTCTGAACCTCCTGCTTGCAGAGAGCCAGGCATGCATCTACCCAATTCTGTCACATACAGAGGTAACACAGAAACGTAATAGAACAGTTCTGTGCATCCTGCTTTGCACATTGTTTCATATTAGTACATTCCTGACAAACATATTGTAGGAGAGATCCATGGAATACAGAGGCTTGTATGGTTTGAATCCTAATTTGTCAGTGTTGTGCAGAATGGCAAACAACTGCATTTCTTCCTAAATGACTTGCTAACATACGGAGTCCATTATGATGCCACTAATTACAATTCATTAAGTTCTGAATTTATGCAGTTTCACAACAGACTCAGAGATTTTCCATTTCCAGTTATCAGAGGTTTTGTAAGACTTAATAAAATAAAGGACTAAAAGGGCTCTCATCCTGTCACTGTCCCGCCATATCCAACGGAGCTGATAGTATTAGATGCTGGTTAAAAAAGGTTTGACCTAGGTGCCTGTTATAGGGATTTGCAAAGACAGAAAGAGGCAGGAAAGACACAGATGTTCATCCCAGTGTACTTCCTCTGAAGCTGTGAAGGAAATGGGAATACGGCTCAAAGTGTACCCCTCTTACATCTCACATAAAGGAATAATAAACAAACAGTGGTAGGCGATGGGAATAATGGAGAACTTTGGGTGACAATGGAAATCTTTAAAAAAACTAGAGCAGGAGCAGAGTCAATGCCTACAATAATATGTTGGAGCAGACTGAGAAGTAGCACCATTTCTTTTATTAGATCTTTGTATCCAAGAGAGTTAACAGGAATCCCTTCATGATTCCTTCTCCCAGGCACATTCTGCAGACATTAGCAATCTTTGCCATTTGACTCTGAAAACTCCCCAAATCCTTGCTATGAAATCTTTGCTTAGGATGAGGCTCTCAGAGCATCCTTTCTTCAGTAGCAGCAAAATTTGGTCAACAAGCGGCAAAAACTGGGCACATATCAAGACAGAAATGCCAAGAGTAGTGAGACTCAGTTCAAGGTATCCAGGGTAGACTGTATCTAATATGATACACAAGAGCGTTTCCAGAGACTGAAGGGGTGTCTGAGGAAGAAAGGGTGGGACTGAACTGTTGCTCAGCTGGCTGGAATAAAGGCTTTCGAGCAACAAGGGGAAGTTCAAGTCAGGGTCATTTGCGTTTTGGAACAGACAAGTCTGAAATCCCATAAAGACTGGTACTCTGGAGCATAGAAATTCACAGCTCCAGTAAAGGCACTGCAGAAGGGCAGCAGTTAAATACAATCTTCTTCCATAAAGAGACATGGTTCAAATCCTTATTCAGGAAACTCCATTCTTTACACAGTAGATCAGACTGTGAAACCAGTCAGAATTCAGGAGGTATGGACAAGAGTAGACAGAAAATTATTCATATGAACAAATATCAAAGCAGAGGAAAGACCTAAAATAAGATACTGGTCAGCTGACTCCTGGCACAATTTTCTACGGGATAATTCCAAGAACTGTCTCATGTTTTCCCATAATGGCTTGGGAGCTGAAAATGTTGCCCAGAGGAAGGACTTGCAGTACTGCATACTGAGCCAGACCCAGCACAGAGGCATGTCACATTTACTGATTTAGTTGGAGTATTCTGTGACTTACAGGCTATATTGGCCTTCTTTTAAGAACTTGATGTCGTTCCTGAAAGGGTCAGCAACTTTCTCCATCTTCCAGTCTTATTTTCACACAATGGAAAACAAGAGGGTGTGTTTTATATATATTGAGTAGGTCAGAGAAACAGAAGATTAGTAAAAAAAGAATGGAAATGGAAAAGTTTGTACCTAAATCAACATGTGACCTTCACTTGAACGAGGCTACATTTGAAAGTTTCCATTCATTTTCAAGACTTTCCCTGTAGCACATAAAAACCCTAGAAATACTTTTATTTTTCAAACAAAGCTTTCCGAGTTCCACAGCAGTTGGGCCAACATGGTCAGTGGGCTACATAGTTTAAGACTTTCCTTTATAACTGCTATATCATCCACAGCTAGCAGTGAGAAGAGAGGAGGAATGGGGAATCCATGGGGTATTGCAACTGATTTTGATTCATTATCAGTATGCCTGCTGGTATTCCTTACACAAGCCAAAACCATCCCATGGAGCTGCCTGAAAAGGGGGTGCTCAGTGCAAGAAGAGGATTTAAAACATTTGAGATGGATGAAAGGAAGCCTATGGCCAACAGCACTGCTGGAGATACAATTGTTATTATTAACACCATCTGCAACATGGACATTTCAGTCTTTGATGAAGGAGGTATGGAGCTGGAGACCACCAGCAGCAGCCTGAAGTAGATGGAGCAGGGAGGAAACATACCACAGTAGCAGCAGCCACAGGATTTTTGATCAATAGTAAAGAGGATGGATCCAAACAGGATGTTGTTTGGTTAACAGCCATATGTGTTCTTGGACATTTGAAGCTCTACAAACTTTACTAGGAACAGCTCAGGGGAAACAACAATTATATGAGATCTATCTCTGCTCTGAATTAAGTCCAGCCATTGTAACAAATCATGCAGAGATTTGTGTCTATCAACAGCAACCAGAAAGAGAAAGTGATATTAGCAAAATCTGAAGCAAGACAAGTTTCCAGTACTGAAAAAGGCAGTAACATTTGATTCTGTTTAAGCATCCTGAATATCCTGGTACCAGTCAAAGGAAGAAAAACAAACCAAGATATAACAATGCATGTGCAATTCACACAAAGTTTACACCACACATCAAACACCAAACAAATACTGTGGGTCCTGTCTCAAGCCTTGAGAGCTCTCTTCCAACACAGAAAGCAGTCACCCCAACTACATGGAGCTAACATTGGCAGAACAGGCAGCACAATCAGCAGTAACAGCAGTGCTGCCAAACGCTCCCATCTTCTCCTCCTTCCAATGTTAGCATTAAAACTTTACCTCCTAAAAAGGACTAATTATGGTTGACCTCACCTTTTCTGTGCTGGTGTTTGCCTTAGCAACATCCACAAGACAACAGTAGAGATACCAACCACAACTTACTAAAAGCTGCATCTCAAGCTACAGCAAATAAGCTGTATAGCTTATGGGAAGATATATGACCTGGCTGACAGGGCAGCTGATAACACTTTTCTTCTGCATGCCAGTGTATGTTTTGTTGCCGGCTTCTCACATTTCACCAAAAGAGTAGGATCTTGGGAATTTTGCTGCAGGAGCAAAGGGCATTAGGTGCAAGAGATGATAAAATCATATTACCATCTTTCTTCAGGACTGAGTCCTTAGGGAAGGAAAAAAGCCCCCAAACCTGTTTGGAATAAGCTGAAGGATAGCAGTCAATAGCAGAGGACCTATTATTTTATTTTACTTTACTTACAGTCATTGTCCCGAGATCTTTTTGCAACTTTTTTTTCTGCTGCCAGCTTTATCTTTGACTCTGCATAACTTGGTATCAGACATGATTTGTCTCACCTTGTTACTTATTGCTTTCAGATTGCGGGTGATAGGTTGAACTGCACAAGACTTGGCACAAAACCTTCATTGGACCATCATGATCTTTCAAAAAGAGGAAAAAAAAAAATCAACAAGAGTCCTATATAAATATGGTCTTCTTTTAGCTGCCCATTCCTACATGGCTTTCCATGTCAAAGCCTAGAAATGACTGCGTAGCAAAGAAAAATCAGGACTTAATCTTTAACATATGAGGAAAAAAAAATGCATAAACATCTCAGTTTTGACATTGAACAAACCTTTTGTCTTTGGCAGAAGATCCATGTCATTTGCCAAAGAAGCAGTTTTTCTTCTTGTGTAACAACAGATGCTAATGGGAGGCACTCTCATTGCTCCATCACTGCTGGCCACCAGAAATGGATTTGCATATAACCACCAGCATCTCCAACTGAACTAGTCATCCTTCCTTACATGTGAACCCAGGATCAACACTTACAACTTCATTCTCTGGCAAATTAAATCCAGTAAGTGACATGGTCCTTGGGGCTGTTGCTAGGATCATTTCTTTCATTAGCTTTCAAAAATACAAAAGCCCATGAAGACATGTACTGGATGTCCTGCCAAGAGCCCCCTGGTTTTGAAGCCCTTGGGCCTCTATCAGAGGAAAACTCCCACCAGTCTCATTGCCCAAGTTGCCCGCTGAATCTAACAAGACACTTTATAATTTAGATACCATCAGCAAAGTTTAATCAAAGCATTAATGTTAATTAAATTGAACTTATGTCTCCTGACACAGAAAGAAGCCCGAAGCCATGCAAAGTGTGCACTTTCTTGGAAATAACTTGGCAAAATAATTTTTCACCCACTTGGATCTGATGCACAGTCAGCCTCTAGCAAGGGTCCACTAACTCAGCTGTCTAAATGCTTAGGAAAGAAGCCAGAGGTTTTCTGAAGTTCACTTTTCCCCATCGTCTACTGCCACACTGAATCTATCTGCAGTAGCTACATGTGATCTGCTGACCTACTGTAAATTCCTTTTTAAGCAGCAGCTTATATTTCACCACTAATAGGATATAAGGCAATAGGAAGTGCTCAGTTGTTGTTAGTATGCTATATCCTTTCCAAATTTTATCAATTCCATTAGTGCTCATTCTCTAGCAGAGAGTGGTACAATTTAACATTTCACATGGTCAAAGTTAGTCAGCCTACCTCCATCTCAAGAACGTTTTAAGAGGGCTTTAGTCAGTTGCTCAGAATTACATATTCTTCTTCACAGAGATTGAAGCCTTTAACACCACTGTGCTCAGGGCTGACCAAACACAATAGGCCAGTATTCAAAGGCAAAGTAAAGAGCATAAAGAAGTTTAATAATGCTTTTTCAGAGATTATCCTTATATATAAGGAGATTGTAAACAGTAGAGTAGTGACTCCAGTCACGGCAAAGTCTTGGAGATACAGCAAAGGAAGGGAATTATTATATGAACAAACATCAACAATGAGACTTTGTGATGCTGATCAAGGTAAGTTCTTGTCTCATGTTTCTTTTTTCCTCTGTCATCTGTGCCACTAAAGTGTGGCTTTTGCCATGTGCACAGTTGTATGTCATTTGAAGTCAGAGTCTGGTAGAGTACAACAAATCACAGAATTATTATCTAGAAAGAACAGACAGTTTCTTTCTCCTTCCAGGCCCTAAAAGCTGCAGTTATTCACTTCATTCTGCACACAAATAAACAAAAACATCTAAAAAGTATATTTCTGGTTAACCAGCTGAGAATATTCCTGAACAGATCTTTGATTAGCATTTTACACTGCTATTTCTTTAGCACGTCTGTTTTCAAAGAATAAGTTCCATAAGCATCTCTAGTTTGCTGGCAAGCATGTGAAGTCCTTTTCTTTCAGTCTTCTCACTTATGTCAAGATCTACAACACAAAATATCATAACAGCTACCATTATGCTACACTAACTTTAGATCTAGACCACCTATAAAGCCAAAAAAAGAGCACAAACTGATAAAGACTTATCCAGCACTCACCCACTGCAATTCTATATCTGTATTAGAATTCTATTAGTGCAATATTTCTCCTCTCTGGTAAGCAACTCATGGAATGCCTTCAGCATCTGTGAAAAGCATCAGTCTTAAATATTATTATTCTATGCAGCATTGAAAATTTGAACAGGCAGCTGGACAAGACTGGAGAGGTTTCCCCTTTAGAGTTATGCATTTTTCTGAAATGGTGGTCAACCTGATTTATTAACCATCTGATAACTCATTTTAAACAATGCTAGATAATTTCAAAATCAGAAGGAATAACAGTACACTTGCATAATACCATACACAAACTCACATTTCCAAATCCGTGTATAATTTTGGATCAAAGTACTAAAAAACCTGGAGCATACAAACCAGCATAATACACAAAGTTCAGCAGGACACTCATTGAGTAATCAATCATAATAGCAATTAATCAATCAATCAATACTCAATTCAAGCAAGCCTTGGTCTTCCATAACTTGCCAACTTAAATTATTTGTTATACAGTCTGTCTCAATTTGGCCTGTAAAAAGCAGCATATCCAGAAGTATTTCGCATACATTCAGCAGAGCACTTAAGACCCTGGCAGCCCTGGGAATGCTATGTCTAGGTATTCAGGTGGAGACTCAGTCAAATCAGCTGCTATGCTGGCTCCAGGACTCTGTGTGCCTTGAGGTAGATCGCATCTGCTAATGTGATGAGACTGCGGACAAACTACACACTCAGTCAAAACCTCCCAGTGCTGCTATAACACAGAACTCAGGCATTTGTTGTGTAACGTAGATCACATGAAAACTGAGATCTCCTTAATCCTCCTCACCATGACAGATACCCTGGGGTGGACTCACTTCTTTCCTAGGTTGTCTTTGCACATTATAAGCAGCAGAACTCTACTATGGAAACTAACAGAGGCACCTTCAGTTTTTCCCCTGACAGACACTCTCTCAACTCTGCCAAAGGAGAGAAGAGACCCCCAGAGTAACATGGGGAAGTTTATACACATTACATTCCTCAGCAGTATCATTTGGAGGCAGTCCTTTAATGTCTTAAGAGCTGCTTCCCCCAAACTATAAAGCTACAAGGCCTGTTCACCCTCCAGTCATGAAGCAATGCTTTGCAAAGACAGCATCACCCTCTGCAGAATGAAAGATGGCACTCATGGGAAAGGAAGATTCCTTAATGGATGCACTCAGAAGACCATGCTTCCAAAACGTGGAGCTCCTTCCCTCCTCTTAGCTATCTAGAGCCCTTCATAAGCACTGCATTTTTATTATTGATTGTTCTGCAAAGATCCTTATTTCACTTGGAGCAGTAAGGTTTTGTGGTTTTCCTTTTCTGTTTAAAAGCAGAAATCACTGTTGATTACTTTTTTTTTTTTAATCTTCTTGTCAGGGTCTCCTTTAGCTGAGTTAATTCCCCAGAGTTTTATAATCTGTTCCGTCACTGTGTCTCGAGTTATACAACTCTACAAACACTTTAGTAATGAGCAGTATGTCAAAGACATTACAACTAATTTTTAACTATCAGTTTCTACTTTGGATTTCTTTTAGCCAGTTGAAAATCATTCGAAGGACAGCAACACTGAAGCGCAGATGGCAGCATTAAAAGTAAGTATTGGCCAGGGTACAGCACAAACACCATTCTGTGGCATCCGTTCTAAATACGGGACATACCGCAGTCAAGTCAATAGCATGGTATGATATTGGTTTACCTTTTAATGAGACACACAAAATTAGGAAAAAGAAAAAGTGGTAGAACATGTGATACTCAGTTCATAAGAGTAAAGCATTACTTTTTGAATGATAATTATCTGGCACAGGCCCAAAAGGGATTTTTAGGCATGATTTGGATGAATGGTTCTCCAGACCACAGCCCTCTCAAGTGAAAAAGGAGATAGCATTAGTTGCTCTATTAAGCTGGCACCAGCTTCTCTGCACACCAATCTGCACTAGCGGTGGCTCTGTGTGACCCATAGCTCTTCCCAAGAGGAACACCAAGCTAGCGTTTAATGGCTAATTCCTCCTATATCCCAACATTTGGTAACTGCAACAGCAGAGTAGGGCACAGCCATATTTTAACGACACATATAGGCCAATGATGAGAATTTTCAGCACATAAGTGTCTTCGGAATGCTAATGCTGGGAAAGTGAAGGGAAATAAATCACTAGATCTTGTTTCCACTACATTCCTGAAATGCAACCCATCCTAAAGTTCTCTCTCTTAATACCTTATGGTACATTGTAGATCTCATGAGGTTTTGAAAGAAGGTGTCTTTTCTGGTTAAGGTTCAATTTTCAGAGCTGTATAGAGAACCAGATATATATGCCAGTCCCCAGGGTGATCCTAGCAGGAGTCACCTACCCCTTTACCTTATGAAGATCTGAAAAGCCTTCCCCAAGTGTAACATCTCTATACTGTATGGGCCAATGATACTTCTAAGTTCCTTGCTAGTGAATCCAAAATAAAAATGGATGAGGTGTTCATGATCACTATAATGATCATGCCTTTTACCCTTCCAATAGGATGGCCACAAAAAATACAAGCTCATTTCCATACAATACGTTTGATCTTCTCAGTGTTAACATATAATTTTCAAGTGCAGAGCTAGAAAGCAAACCATTTCTATTTGTGCATATAAACTAACCATCGGTTTGACTTCTGGCTGTGCATGAAATTTTGCCGCTTTACTGTCCTACCTGAATGCAAAATAAAAAGACTACACAGAAATAGCTATTCATGGTGAAACAGGAGTTGCCACCTAAGACTTTCTGTTGGTCTGAACAGCCAGTCCATTATTTTCTTCTTCATAGCTATTCCTTGCGCATTTCAACTGCTCCGCTAGATGACTCTTCAGGGATTAAGGAGTAATGTTTCCTTTTTCACTGATCCTTAACAAAATACAGCAAAAGTTTCTACAATATAACAGAAGGGGTGCTGTCATTGTTCCAAGCATATTATACTTTAGACTAGCTGAATAACCTTTGGGGAGCCAGAATGCTGAATCACACATAAAACATTACCTTTCCTTATCCATTAAGCCACATTTATGCAGAAATACGGTCCCTGTTTTGGACTGGAGTTTGCTCATCTGTAAAGAAAGGGACTTTATTCTCAACTGGGGGATAAGATCAGCTAAGAATCTCATAATATTTTTCTTCCCATTACATTTGGCCAGGCCACTGAGTACCTAGAGCTGTGGGTCATGCAACTGAGGTAAAGCTACACTGAGTATCACCTTCTCCCTCCCATTTTGTGGCACTAATATCATGCAAGAATTCAAAATGGAATTATTCTCCTTCTTCCCCTCTCTTGTGGGTGGGTTAGCCTTATCTGGTTGCAGCAGCAAGGTTTGTTAATGAAATGCTACTGCAATAGAAGAGAGAAGGGGGAAAGGGAAGATGAAAATTAGCCAGAAGTTCAGACCTCTCCTTGATCTAGTTGAGCCAGGATCATCTTGATTTTCCACCTGCTCACAGCCAGGTTGCTGTCCCAGCTTTTGTTGTTCACCTAGCAGAGCACTGCTGCAAGTGTGCAAAGATGGTTATCACATCAGCTGTATTTCATGTACATGGTCCTCTTAAACCAACTCCCAATATCTATTAAAAAAAAAAAAAAATCAGGTGCTTTCTCATAGTCTCTTGTTAACTAGTACATTTTTGCACATGATTTAAATAGAAACACCCATTCAATCATTAGGCTTCTGGTCTCTTGAAGATCTGCTCTGAACCCCAGCAAGTCACTTAGATTCTAATTATCGGTGGCATTTAAATCATCATCCTTAAGGTAATCAAAGACTTTTCCTGTAAAGATTCAAGTTCCATCTCCAGATTTGTTTCATCAAGCAAGCAGAGGATGTCAAGATCTTCACAAAAGCATGGAATTAAAAAAAAAAAAAAAGGCAAAAGTCACACACTGAGCTGCAGAACATTAGAAAACACTTAAAGATGTCAAGGCTCAAATAATTATCTAGCAAAAACTTTTACATCATTTGTGTCATCATACTTAAACAAATTTAAGAAAAACTTCAAGTATTTAAGATGCCTTTAAAGGAGTGTTGGAACCCTGAAAAAATTCAGAATTCACAGGGAAGAGAAGAATAAGTAAGCCCAGTCAGCAAACCAAAGCAAACTCCACCAGGGAAAAAAGTTGGGAGTCATGTATTGAGGTTATACAGCATGCTAAAATTGAACAGAGAAGTATAAACACACTCGCCTGTGATGCTAGTGATCTTCCTGTTCATTACAAAACTAATGTGAAGGCCTGGTCAGAACAATAAGTGGGAAACTTCAGCATCAACCTCACACCATGGTAATGATACTTATATTTCACCAGTACAGGAGCAATTCCCACAAATGCATTCTTCATCACATTTCATATCCCAGGAGTCTTCTGCAGATGTTGATCCTGTTATAATGAAAGCCAAGATGGGAGCTCTGCCATTGGTTTCAGCAGCGCAGAATCAAGTCAATTGAACTACTGCAGGGTTTGAAGCTGTACATGTCCCTTAGCTGCTTCGGTAGATGAAAGCCAACTGGAACCAGCACTGCCACCTCTAATTATCCTGAGTACTACCATTCAATAGGAATCATCCACCCTTAAGCAGCAGAGCCTATGGATCAGTTCCATTTCAGTGCAGCCCTTTTAAGTGGCAAACAGGCTAAGTACTCACCCCATCTCAGGGGAGGATTTCATCCTTTCATTTGGGTTAGGGCATCTGGTAGCAAGACCTCCATTCTCTCAGAGACCTTTATGTGGGAGAGGGAACCACTAAATTTCCCTTGTCTGTGGCAGGCTTGGCATTTCACCATCAAATCTCCATGCTGCAATCTTTTCCACCCATTCAATTTTAGCACAAGGAGTAAAAGAAAGAAACTAGCACATGTGTATGAATGGATCCTAAAATCATGGGTATGTGGGAGAAACTACTCTGAAAGTCCATGGTTATTGTGTAAATATTAAGCATCATCTCAAAAATACTCTTAAGTCAATGAAAAACAAACAGATAAGAGCCCATCAATTTGACCCCAGATGTGGTTACAGAGGCACATTTTACTCCAAGATTCAGATTCAGCACTGATATAAGCTGGAACAATTGCCTCTAGCTACTGCAGTTATTTAAGATGTGGGACAGATGCCCATCTTCCTTTTGTAAGAATAGTTGTTCATGTTTGCTTTCCAGAACTATAGTTGATATGCTCAAAATGGAATTCTTCATTCTCTCTCCAGACTGCTAAAGCCGAAATCATTAGGGACATAGCTCTTTAGGGAACATGGGATAGTTTGGTAAAAGAGTCATTCTGCTGCAAAAGATGGAGTTGAAGCTGGTCC
This sequence comes from Indicator indicator, assembly GCF_027791375.1. Lineage (NCBI taxonomy): Eukaryota > Metazoa > Chordata > Aves > Piciformes > Indicatoridae > Indicator > Indicator indicator. The sequence continues at coordinate 8,107,504 of NC_072018.1, read as the reverse complement.
CTGAATACAGGCAATTGAACAGCACTCAGCTGCACTTTTCCTGCAGTAATACCAGAGTTCTTACCCAAAGGCAAAAGTGTCTTGCTTTATACAGTTCTAATCAGCTGGAATGTGATTGGTTTGCTTCCCAGTGTAAAATGTCTCTCCCTACATCTGTTTCTTCCTCTTGCCCACAGCAAGAGAGAGAAAAAAGGAGTAATATTAAATAAAACAAACCCAAAGCTGTGCAACTGCTGTTTTAGCCCCATTGGAGAAGCTTTTGTCTAGTTTTACAGGGTCTAACATGTGTTCGATCAAGTTCAATTTCTTCAGAGATCTAGATGGAAAACAATCAGGTGTTATCAACAGTATCACTGGAGCAACATCAAAGCCTTGCCTTAGTGCATGAGTCTTGATGCTCCACAGCTGCTGCATACAGAGTCCAAAGAAAAACTCCAGGATCTGACAGAAGTTGCAAGGCACCTTGTAAAGATGGAGAAAATTGGTCAAGCAGGTGCCTAGCATGGAACATTTCTAGAAACTCCTGCCTCAGCATGTAAAAACAGAAAACAAGAAGGATGCATTCTGTAACAACTACCTTTTAAACCCAAAGTAGCCACAAACAAGTATTTTGGAGATGCCTGCTCCACAGCTGTTCACTAGGAACCATTACAGACAGACCCTGGTACTAACCACTGCCGGACACAGGATTATGCCCACAGCTGTATTTGTTTTAGAAGAAACAGGGACCTGCTGTAATGACTCAGAAGAAACTTGTACATATTGTAACCACTTATGAACTAGGACTTCGTGCAGAGGTCATGTGCTCTGCTAATTAGATACAGCCACAATTAATATGCCCCTGGCAGTTGTCAAGTTACAAGAGTTTGTTTGACAGTAGGGTTCTCCTGTTCATGCTCCCTCCCCTGAATACTCCATGTAGCCTCAACAACTCATGTCAAAATTTTACCTTGAGATAGAGGCAAATAGGCAGGAAGAGCAAGGCATTAGACAGCCTTAAAACCACACAGCAGCAGTCATGCCAACTTGCTGGCCAGATTCAAAAAGGCATGCAGCTTTTACTTCACATGCCTCTTCTTGGGCAATGGAGAAGGTTAAATGCAATTTGACACTCTGCCAATAGCGCAGCACACCCATGCTTAAGTATAGAGGGAGTCTTTAACCCATGCAAAAGGCCCATTTGCTGATAGCATATCCTTGGAGCTAAGCAACACTTCTTACTCTCTGCCATGTGTCTCCCATCTGAGCAGCTTAGGCTACACAGCAGATATAATCTCTTCCAGCTGGGACATTTCCTGTTTCCCAACAAGCTGCATTAACCCTTTCTTTCTTCTGTTCAGAGGCACTTAGAGCATAGATACTTCTCTCAAGCACCACAGCACATTCCACAAACATCATTACCTCTCATTCCTACCATTTTGAACACTCCAACACTACACAGGACTTGTGCAGCACAAGTTCAACCCTAGCACTTTATACGGTTTTCGGCAACACAGAGATGCCCAATCCACAACTAAGATAACTAGAGAAGGATCTTTCCTGTAAATCACTATTAGACATTTCTTCCTAGAGATCACCTTGTTCTGGATCTATAGCCAAGTAGGTTAAACCAGGTGATATTCTCTGAATTAGATGTCACTTTTTCCTCAAGAATGAATCCCTGAGAACAGAACTAGCCTAGTTGGAAGAGATATTCTTAATCAGAAATGCTATCCTTCACTGACATTTGCTTTACCTTCCTAGGGCCCAGTAATTCAGCAACGTTTTCAAGACAGGCCACCAGTGAAGCAGGCATAGATGTCCTGGGATAACTTGGCAAAAAAAAAAAAAAAAAAAAAAAAAAAAAAAAAAAAAAAAGCATAATCATCCCTCTACTCCCATTACAGCAAGACAGCTGAGATTGCTATGGAGCTCATCTAGCCAAATCTCATAGTGAACTCATAGGACAGATATCCAAACGGAGTAGTGCATCACCTTTCCCAAAGTCAATATATCTTATGAGCCCATCTGGCTTCAGGACTAATACTAACAAGCTGTACCACACACTCTGACCTCCTTATGACCACTAACTCCTTCCTATCCTCACTCTCCACTCTTCCCAACATGTAAGTGCCAGATTTTCCCCAAGCTGACAGGATATACAGAAGTGGTAATCAAATCCAGCTGAGGTGCCTCCCACTTCCTGAAGTCTGCCTTGGCTACACTGGTATTTGTCACAGGGTTTATATACATACCAATGCAGCACAAACCTCATGACACACACCAACACCTCCAGCAGCTCAGCAGCCATGCTGACTGTCTGAGAGCCTACAGAGTACCACATTTTAAAATAAACATAAGTTTGCTTACACTGTATCTTGATCTTTCACCAATGGCTTGGTCTCTACCCAGGAGGCAGGCGGAAAGACTCAGCTGGGGAGAAAGATGGGCTTGTGGTTAAGGCATTGGTCTGGGAGTTGACACAGCTGGGACCTTGCTTCCCTGCCATCTTACTCCATGATCTTGAACAAGTTGCTAATTCCTCTGGCCTCTGGTTTTCTCATCTTCAAAATGGGATGCAAATCTTTTAGTACACCTTTCCTGTAGGGACTGGCCAGGAATTTAAGTCAGAAAAGGAACTTCTAAATTTAATTTCAACCACAACTCCTAATATTTAAACTGGCATTGACTAGGGCAGATTCTCTGGTCTATACAATGTAACTTAAATGGATGTTTTAGCAGCTAGAGGGGAATCTCCCTTGGAACACAGGACTTGAATACCAAATTACATTAATAAAGTATGTGGTAAAAACAATGTCAGAGGAAATTCAATACTCTAAGTGGGAATACGAGCTTATGGCTAGAAGTGAGGACCATGCAGAACTGCTGGCTATGTTAAGGGAACCAGACTTCTGAATAAATAAAGCTGCAACCATCATCTTGGAACATGTAGCCAGGGATAAAAATTGTGAGGCATATGAAGTGCCCACTTCATTCAGCTTTCACAAGACCTCAGCTGAATAATTGTGACCTGATTTGGACTATTTAGAGAAATTTCAGAGAAGAATCATGAGAACAGTCTGAAGTTCAGAAATCATGAGCTGCCAAAAAGACTGAGAAACTGGGGTTGCTTAAAGAGAAGAGAAATGAGCTGCTGAAAAAAAAAAAGGAAAGAATTAATACATGGTGGTCAGAAAAAATAGGAATATGATTAAGTTACACATATTCAAGGAAAATATTGGAAGTAAAAGAATGATGAAGCACAGGAATGTTTTGCTTGGACAGAACATCCACCATTAGAATTAAGGACAGGTTAAAAGAAAATCTGTAAGGAGCAATGCTTGATTTGATCCTGCTCACTGTCAGAAGATGCCCTGGAAGAACTGCACTCCTCACAGCTGTATTTTTTATTATTCTTTTGTGTAGAGATTGGTTACCTACAGAGTCCACATCATGAAAATATTCATATGGTGAGCACACCTGAAACTTCTTAGGGTTTGGGGTTTCCTTCGGTGTGATTCCAGTCCTTCAGTGTGCAGGAAGAGTTTCTACAGAATGGTCCAGGCCAGAAGGGACCTCCAAAGGTCATCCAGTACAACCTCCCCACAGTCAGCAGGGATACCCTCCACTAGATCAGGTTGCCTTACGTTGAATATCTCCAGGGAAGGAGCCTCAACCACCTCCCTGGGCAACCTGGTGTTCCACCACCCGCATAGTAAAGAACTTCCTGATATCCAATCTAAATCTGCCCTTCTCTAGTTTGAGGCCATTGTCCCTTGTCCTGTCACTGCAGGCCTTTGTAAACAGTCTTTCTCCATACTTCCCATAGGCCCCCTTCAGGTGCTGGAAGGGTACTATTAGGTCTCTCCAAAGACTCCTCTTATCCAGGCTGAGCAATCCCAGCTCCCTCAGCCTGTCCTCATAGCAGCAGTGCTCCAACCCCCTGATAATTTTCATGGCCCTCCTCCAGACCCCCTCCATCAGGTCCATGTCCTTCCTATATTTAGAGCTCCAGACCTGCACACAGTACTCCAGGTGAGGTCTCACCAGAGCAAAGTGGCAGAATCACCTCTCTGGATCTGCTGTCAACACTTCTTTTGATGCAGCCCAGGACGTGATTGGCCTTCTGGGCTGCAAGCACACACTGCCTGCTCATGTCCAGCTTCTCATCTGTCAGCACCCCAAAAATCTTTCTCCACAGGGCTGCTTTCTACGACCTCCTCCTCCAGTCTGTATTGATAGTAAGGATTGTCCCCAACAAGCACGTTCAAGATAGGTGTTTTATTGTTACACTTTCAGCCAGCTATATCAAAATGTTTAAGAAAACTGTTTACTTTTTCAAGCACTCTGTGTAAGCATGAGGCAGAGGTAACTTAAGATGATTTGAGATATGCACAGGTGCACCCACCACCTTTTTTTTTATTATTATATTAAATCTTTAGCTTTAGTGATTTGGTAAATGAACACTGTCAAAATGATTTGAGTTTGTTTCAGAACTGGCTGATGAATCCAGAATAAAAGACACTGGTTAGCAATTTTGTAACATTTTTAACAGAAAACCTTCAGGAATATCTAAATCCTGTAATACAGAAGTTGAATATTTTCTTGATGCTGTCATTAGTGCATGACTCCAACTCAAAAAAAAACCCCAATAGATTCCAACTATTTAGATTTTAGATTAAAAGTGCCAAGTGTTTACTTTGAAAGAGTTTGAAATTTTTTACAAAGGTAGCCGCTTAACTGATTGTACAAAAACACTTGCTAAATTTTAATACCTAACAAGTCATCTAGGTGTTAATTTTGAAAGATAAGTACATAAATAACCATAGCACAGTTGCTAAATGACAATTAATGGAGAGATGCTTTTAGCCAAGGAGGGTATTTTTAAGAATCAAGCCCAACAACTGCTCACATTCACCAAGAGACCAAATATGGAGAAATGTCGTTGTGCATTGTCAAACTGCAAATAGCACGTTGTGGAATAAAACTTTTCAAGGTAGGTATGTTATGAAGGCAAGTAAGAGACAGTCACCTCTGCAAATACTTAATGCAGGTATATTTATGAACAAATAAGTCACTGATGTCACGTCCCTGTGCCTGTTAACACAACTGCAGACGGTCCTTCTACAGGGTAGAATTGCTGGGGTGCAAATCTGGATATTGCTCATATGGGACTCATATTGGCTCCCCAGTTCAAGAGAGACAGAGAACTGCTGGAGAGAGTCCAACAGAGCCACGAGGATGATTAGGGGACTTGAGCATCTCCCCTATGAAGAGAGGCTGAGATCCCTGGGGCTATTTAGTCTGGAGAAGACTGAGGGGTGATCTCATAAATGTGATAAATATCTGAGGAGTGGGTGTCAAGTAGAGGGGGCCAGATTCTTTTTGGTACTTCACAGTGATAAGACAAGGAACGATGGGTTCAAACTTGAACATAGAAGATTTCACCTCAACATGAGGAGAAACTTCTTTACAGTGAGGGTGACAGAGCACTGGAACAGGCTGCTCAGGGGGGTTGTGGAGTCTCCTTCTCTGGAGACTTTCAAAACCCACCCGGATGCGTTCCTGTGCAGACTACCCTAAGTGATCCTGCTCTGACAGGGGGGTTTACCTGATGATCTCTTGAGGTCCCTTCCAACCTCTGATATACTGTGATACTGATGATTTGGTTACTACCATGCCTCTTACTGTCTTCAGACATGCTTCACATTTTAGGAACCTATTGGAGAAATTGCTAGATCATGCTGGAAGAACAAGTAATCTTTGAGCAAGTCTGGAAAGACAACAGTCTGCATGAGGTACTTTGAGCAACAGCATAAACCCCATGAGGAACAAGCATGAAATAAAGAATGTGTGTGGAACATTTTCCCCACAGCCAAGAATGCTGCACACATACTGAGAAGTGAACTGCTCTGTCAGTGCTGGCATGCATGTTCTCATTGACAAGTACAATCACTGTTCTTTCATCATAACAGTCACAGCTTTCTTTTCTCTTAGACACTTGTCCGTATTTTTCAGATTCCCCAAACAGGAGCAGAAGAAGCCATCCTTTCACAGCCCTGCAAGACCTATCAGCAGTGGTGGAAGCATGGTGGTGTTGCTGTTGAGCCCACACTGCAGCAGACTCACCTTATTGCATAAGCTCTACATCAGTACATCAACAATCAGCAGAGAGACAAATCACTTCCAGCTTGACTCGCACCCAGTTTTCATACCAGTTCAAACAACTCTGGGAAAGCACTGTGTTTTTACTGAAACAGTAGAACCAAGAAGGCATTTTGATTACAGTATTTATGACTGTGAAGAAGTCACAAGGAATTGAGAACAAAATTGAAGCACAGATGAAGTTATAGCTAAATATCAATGCATCTACACAACTGCTGCTACATCAAGCAAGATCAGACATATTTGTAGGATACTAGCAAGATGATTTCTAGATGTAGAAAAAAAAGGGATAATATAGATATCTAGAAAGCAAGCAGAAAACCTGGAATACATAGAAAGAACCATGATCCCTAGAGTAAATTAAGGAATAAAGAGTGACTACTCCATTCTCAGGGTCTGTCTGCCCTGCTGCTTTCCTTCCCCATGAAAATGCTGTTTTGAAGTAGTACTGTGCAAACCAACCTTAGAATTAGAGCTGGGCTGGGGGTACAGAGGCTTGGATCAGGATTCTTTCTCTCAGTATCAAAGTTTAGACAAGTTTGAATATTTGGAGATCATAATTTTTCTTTTTTTTTTTTCCCCCTCATTGTGCTTATCAGAAATTCCCTGGAAGGTGAAGAGCATGGCAGCTGTTTCTGGTTCTATTTTAAAAAATTGTATGATTTAATTCTCAGAAAAACAGGACAACTTTCTGGAAACACCAGTGCGGGGTTATGTCTGCTCAGCTGTAGCTTAAAATGCCTCTAGCCATTTATATGGGTTATACACAAATATTGACTGGGTTTTCAATCAAAAACAAATATTTACTATTCCAATTCGAGCAGTGCTTAGCAAACAGGCTAGTCTGCAAATACAGAGCATCTCCTAAGGAAATACATACTCATCCACCAAAGGTAATGAATGCAAAAGAAAACCCAGTTTTTCCTCCATTAGAAAGACATTTCTTTCAGCTTTCCTAGACTTTTGCCAATTACATAAAAATAAAGTCATCACAGTCCATTTCCTGACCTGCTATAGGTTGTTGATATCTTGTGATCCTTTCCTGAGATAGCCAGTGTGGCTTCAAGCCTGTATTTGCTCTTGCACCTCACCACTCCAAAAGATTAATCTTTCATCTATAAAATACAGCGAGCCTTGCTGCCACAGAAGGTTATTTTCTTGGTTTTTATGCCCAAGGACAAAATAGGATACCTAAAAGCAGCTGGACTCTGAAAACATACTGAGAAAGATCACCACCAGAAGTGCCACGGTCATCAGTTTACATTATGGATGGAAACAGCTTCATTCAAGTGCATTTTGACTAAGTTACACATTTAGACAGCACAACCCGTGTTGCAAGATGGCAAAAAGTCTCAGTTTTTAATCTTGTCTTCTTAGAATCCTTGTTTTCCCTTCACCTTTTCAAGAGAAAATGATGGTCAAATCTAAGGCTTTCTCTTTTACTAGCCTAGGAAAGAATGATATCATATCCTTCCATGGAGGATTTTCCATTCAGGACACTAATTAGAATTGTATTTACATGACACCTAACAGAAGTGACCCTAGACCATGATACAGGCAGTTCTGCAATATATTTATAAACCGATGAAGCTGTACTTTAGGGAGCAGTTTACTATAAAAGTATCCCACACCAACTCCCAGCACTTTTTTGAGGACCTCTACCAACCACAAATAATAATTAAAAAAAAACCTATTTTATACAGGAAGACACAATACTGGAAAAACAGAATTTGAGATCCAATGATTTAATTGTGAATCTGGGCAAGACTCTGTGGAGAAGCACTTTACAAAGCAGAAATACAAGATTTTCCTCTGCAGAGGAAAAACCCACAACCTGTTTTGCCAATACAAGATTCAAATTTTGTCCAGTCTTCAACAAGTAAAAACAGTTTAAGCTCCTTACTTACATATTAGTCCTGAGTATCTGTTTAGACTAAATAGCCTCCATCCTCCTTCAGATAGAAGAGGATTTTCAGATGAGCTGTCATTAATAATATGCTATGAATTAGAGCACATATTAATATGCTTTCCCAAGTTATTGCAGAAAAGAGCACCTTTAACATATATATAATAAGGGATCATTGTTGTAATTTTATTTCCATTCCTGAATGTCAACCAACTTAAACAGAATAAGATCCGTTTAGTGTATGCTGAAAATACTGCATGTCATAAACAGATGGAAAGTTTTGCTTACCCACTCTGTTCTCTATGACCGAAGGTGGAGAGCACACAGCAGAAACTTTCAAGACAGTATATTAGAGAGGAAAAACCCACACATACTAATAACCCACACTCTCCAAAATTTCACTCAAAATAAGCAAGTGCTGTGAACCTTAACTGACTGCGGCAGCTTTGGAAAGCTGGACAAAGTACTACAAGAGTCAGACTGAACTAACAAAGTTAAGCAGATATTTTTGTTCTAGCTAATATTTCAATACAGAGGGTAAATGTAAGAGCTCCTCCATTTATAACATCTAACAATAAGTTTTATTTATAGACAACTAAACTATTGATTTCTACTCTGGAATATTTCATAACAGTGTCTTTAAACATTCAATAAATAACAAGAATGTTTACTTTAAAAATTATCATCTCTGTTTAAGTAATGGTGCACAAACAGGAAGGTTATAAAGAATTAGCTGCATCTTCACAATCACACAATAGATGAAAAAGTAAATAGAGATTGTTCAGTAACTTCAGTTACATTGTCAGGTGGCTCCCTGATCATCTTAGTCCTTATATTTTGGGGTGCAATTAAATTCTCATGCTTTGAGGAGCATAAGAGGACTTTGAAGTCCTTTAGAAGAGTGACCTGGGTGCCTCGAATGTGTCCTAGACAACCCTTAATTAAGGCATGTATCAGGCTAACCAATACATTTTGCAGTTAGCACACCCACAACAAGTTACCATCACAAATAATAGAATTCTGCATCAGAGATTTGAGGTTAGACAACCACAGATTTCTTCCTTCCTTCATCTCACAATAGAAATCTAAAGAAACCTAAAAATACAGAAGGGGAGAGAGCTGCTTGCTTTGAATCATTTGTTACCATAAACCTGGTGACTTGGATTCCAGTTTGAGACAAGTGTGTCATGAGACCTGTTCAAAAAATGTCTGTTTCAAATAGACACAGTGTCACACCCATCTGGTTGGTCCTCTGGTTTTGTCTTCATTTTGGGTTTGGTTTGGCTCTCTTGTAGCTTGCTGTTTCACTTTTTTAAAAAAAGCTGCCAGATGTGAACAGTGGGTGTGTCTTGTTGACATTTTGTGGTCCACATAATATGGCCATTTTGCTGATTGTCAGGACAATATGATTAAGACCTTAAAATCCAGGGAGATTTTAGCCAGAAACATACGTTGAACAGCAGCAGTGTTTATTGAATAGCAGCAATTAAGCCTAATTTCAACAGTCAAGTATGACCACCTCCACCACTTTTCATCAATGCAACATCCCTTAATCCCCAGCTGTATCATTTATCTGGGTCCTCCTTTACCAACCATTATTAGGCGCAGCTCCAGCTATTACTTTACAGAGAAATAACAAAAGCCATAATGAGTTAAATCAAGGGTTCTTCTAGTCCATTACCCTTTTTCCAACCATGTCCAGGAAATAGCTGTTTAGGAACAGAAACAAAGCAAGTGACTTATACATCTTGTGGTATAGTCTCCCAGCAATCAGCAGTTTAAGGAAATATTTCCTTATTTCCAGAAGTAAACTGTTCCCACAAGATTATGTACATCCAAGGCTTGATGTTCCCTGCTAGCCAACTGGCAGAGGTTGTGTCTTCAATCTGTCATCCTTCGAACACTTCCAAATAGACTAAATTTTCTGCCGACAAAAGTCGATTGCATTTCCCCAGCTTGAAAGTACTTTGGACTCCTATTTTAAAATGAAAGAATCCTAAAGCACAACTCTCGTGTACACAGAGGATCTTTTAAATCATAGCAACACTAAGGGAAAGATTGGAAGCAATCACAAATCTTATTTGGATGCCATTGAGGAATTTTAGCCCAAGTTAGAAAAGGCTCCATTATGAATTTAAAAGCTAATAGATAAAAGTCCCCGAACTTTAATATCCTTTTAAGCACTGCACATTGGACACAGTACTAAGAAAACCAAGTGTCAGATGCGAATATACAAAAGAAATTAACTGTCACAACCAGCCACCCACATAGCTAAAGTGATTTACAGCAGCCATGAATTCAGCCAAGCACTGATATGAAAAGTAGCACACACAGCAAGGCGATATTGCATGGTATAATATTTATCAGTATTTTCAAGGATTACTTCATTGGAAATTACTTCAGAAATTTATCAGAAAATCCCTGCCAGAATAGTGTAGTCTATATAACACACTACATGGAGAGATAGGTGCCAAGGTATTGGGCACTCTTATTAAAATCATGGAATAATTTAAGTAGGAAAGGACCTCTGAAAGTCAGACTCTAAACTCCAGTTTTGAGCAGGTTTAATAAGACAAAGTTTCTCAGGGATATGTCTCATTGGATCTTTAACATTTTCAAGGACAGAAATACCACAGAATTTAAGTCACAAAGCTAGAAAAATTATTCCATTTAAGTTGCAAGCGTCAAATAACATTATTCCTCCATAACTACATGAATGTTCCACTCACTAGTCTGCGCCATCTCTGTTTCTTACTGCTGTTCTGCTGAGATTCTGAAAAAATATTTGATGAAGAAATTATTTGTGAAGACCTTCCTCAGCATCTGGAGCTGATGCAAAGGTGGAAAAGGACACATTTCTACCACATGATTCATCACTTGAGCCAAAACACTGGTTAGAAAAACCATAAAATGAATATATATCACACTTTTGGACATTTAGTTGCACAAGATAATTACTAACACTCCTTAGACTGCTCCTCATCACTCCCCATTAGTTGGGAGGGAAAATTAAATACCAGTAACCAACATCAATTTTGCAGGATAAAGAGAAAAAAAATCCTATAGCTTTAAAATACCTCATCTGATTTCTTCAAACTCCTACCCTTCATCCTTATAATCATAGGAAGGAAATTTATAAAGAAACACCCTAAAATTAATTGAACAGCATATTACAAAGTTGCAATAAAAATCCTCAGCTCAGTATGCAGAAGTTGCAATTGAAATCCTCCTCAGAAATGCAGAGAAGCATGCTGTATGCCTCCTCAGGTACAGAGGCAGGGAAGGTCAGCAAGTTCATCAGTACTATAACCACTACCATCACTAGTTTGAGTGCTCAAATGATCACAGAAAAGTGACTCTTCAAGGCAAATCACATACACCAAATTGATGCAAACAAAACACGTGTTGGCCCATCATGGCCTGGATGTACAACTGTCTTGGGCAAGGAAGAGCTCCCTCACATCAGTACAGGTGGTGTTTCCCAAGGGTTTTCTAGCAAAACCCCAAGCACCAGCACCCTTACCACTTCCCCATAACTCAGCACAGACACAAGCAGTTGGAAAGGTGCACGAGACTTTCCTGTGGAGTTCCAACCCACTGGCAATCACTTTGCACACAATGATGACAAGCCATGGTTAATGCTCCAGTTGTTAAGTATATTTTAGCTAGTCTTGATAACAAAAGAAAAATGAAATTTTACATCATGCAGCAAAGGATTTCAAGACTTTCCTTCCAGGGAATAGCAACAGCATGTATCAGCATCTGTCTTAATTCTTCAAACTGCAAAGGAGATGAAGGTCAGATATTAGCCACCTGCAATCTCATCTGGACCAATAAATGTCTGCAGATTATGGTGAACCTGCTTAAAAGTCATGTCCAAGTGATGTCACCCCTTCCATGAACTTGCAGTATCCCAGGATTTACACATCCTTCTACTTAAATCAAAGCATCACTGCTTGTTCTGATAAAAGCTTTAACTTCACAGACTTTACTCTAAAAACATACCATCAGTTTAACAAAAGGCTCAAATATCAGCCTGCATCACACAGCCCTGTTGGGGTTTCTTCCTTCCTCATCTGCAGAGAATGCACACTGGTGAACTACAGGGGAACACACAGCTGTGAAAAGCAAGTTGGCATGATCACCACAGCTCTGCAGGAGGTTGGAGCATACCTTCTTGTGTGCACACACATAGAATAAGGCCATCTAGTGCCTATAATCTCTGATAAGGCTATTAGAGACTGCGATCCCAAATAAACCTCTGAAAGACATTTGCACTTTAAGACCCCACACTCACCCCCTAGAACATGCTTACTATTTGAAGCATCTACTAATGGTGTATCATTTCCACAAGCTGCAGACTTCATCTGTCAGCCACTTGTAGACAGGTAACAGCAAATGAGTTAATCAAGTCACCAGAATTTCAAATGAGGATTGCCTTGAGGAAAAAGCAACCTTGGATTACCCAGCCCAACTCAGAAGCCCAACTTACTCTCTGCTGCTGCCTTTCAGCTGCCCCAGGCAATGTAATAAGCTTGTCCAGGCTTCATTAGTCTGCCACCAGAGATTCACTGTAGGACCAGGATTTCAACCATATTGCCAAGTCTTTCATTCTTAAGTCCTTGCTCTCAGCAGTGCCCTCAGTAGTCTCTCCTCCAAAGCAAAAAAAAGTTCTGAGATCCCAGGAAACCTCAGTGCTTCCCCATGCTTTCTTCTTCCTCAGGAGGGACCCTCATAAGAACAGTATTCATCTAGGCAGTATTCTTCATTTTCACATCATCATCCTATAAAAAGTGCTCTGCCTCAAGCTTGGAACTTACACAGCTCCCTCTTACAGAGTAGTATAGCCCTAGTCCAGCCTTTCCTCTGTTTATAACTCTCCATAAAAGCAACATGAACATACTTTCCCTCAAAGTCTACCTCCTTCCTTGCTAAATAGTCTAGGGCAGGTGTAGCCAATTGAGCAGGACTGGCCACAGCTTTAAAGGTACAAACACACAACCTATCTGTGACCACATGGTATTTACTTTCAGATTTCACTAACACAGCTGCAATAAGGAGAAGAAAAACAATATAATTTAAGAAAAAAAAAAAAGCTTTTTTGGGCACCCTTTAGGCACCCTTCTGATTCACAAGAATCAAAGCTATTTTTAGGATGCTCTTTATTTGAAATTAAAGGAGTTTCTTATTTAACAGTGGCAAAGATTTAAGAACAAACGTGATGAACAGTTCAGGAAAAATTAGGGATGAATGAATGTTTCCAGTAACATGGGACTGGCCTAAAGCAGCCTATTTTAGCACCTAATTAAACTACTATCTTCCTCTCCTTTCAGTGTGACTTGTTCATATTGCATACACAGACAAGATGGAGAAATAATGCATTTTCTATTCATCGCATCAAAGGGCTCAGTAGGTTGCATCAGAGGTGGCTGATCTGTGTGCCATAGGCCTGGGCTGCCAGTGCAGCTCACTCAGCCTGCTTCTCTTCTGTAGTGCTACATCCTGAGGGACCCCAAGATGTTGACAATAAGGAATTCTTCAAGCTATTTTGCTTCTTCCAGGGATGTTAAGTTGCATCCCACTGTATGCAGATGAAACCTGCCAAGCCATAGGCACAAGCATATGTTTGGGTCCACGATCAAAGTTGTACCTGACGACAAGATGCTCTGCTTAACACCCTCATTCAGATTACACAAATGAGGAATATAACTACACTATGGAAAGAAGGGTTTGTCACTCACAGGGCCTTTGCACAGTCTAGAGGAGTGGCAAGATCATGACAGGCTGCTCTAAAGTCTATTCCTAGTCAGATAATGTCAAGAAGTCAGATGTAGTTAGTCTCCAAGCCTGCACTTCCTATCCTGCTTGACAGCAACAGCTCTACCAGTAAAGAGACAATTTGCAACAGAAAAACAGAACAGTAATGTACATTTAATTATGACATATAAAACCAAGTCTAAGTGGAGCTGATGGAAGTCTTTTCATTGTCTTCACTTGGCAATGTATCAGGCTCATCCTTAGAAGAGTTTCTTGGTTTGCCTTCAAGACCCTTTATGAGCTTTACTAGTATTAGAAGCATATGTTAGGAAATCTGTGACAATATCTTTACCCTAACATCACCAATTCATGCTGCCACTAAAGAAATGGAGAACGATGAAGGGTTACAGAAGAAATTAAACTTCCTTTACCTTAAGTAACATAGATCTTCTCTACAGCCTTCTGCCCTCTTTCTGCATGAGAACAGTCTTTCTCCTATTCAGTGTGCTGTTTTTCCCCAAGCAGTAGCTCAAACTAGCTGATTAGTGACTAAAGTGGGACAACAACAGTGATTATCTGTGTGTCTTTTGAAACCTAGCTTTTTCTGGGGTCATAGCAACACAAACACTACCTGTGAATACCATCTTCCCAGTCCCAAGAACAGAAAACATTCAAGGTTTGTCTGTCATCCTGGAAACTTAGTTCCATCTGGAAGATCCTATTTTCATATTTGAGAAAATATGGAATGAGGGAGGACAGCAAATGTAAGTTCAAAAAAAAAATTTTTTTTTAATTCTTTCTTTCAGACTAGGAATCATTTTCATTTCCACTCTTTTTTGTCCCTTCCACCACCATATGCTAGACTATTTTCCCTCTCCTTGAACTTTTTGTTTGACCTCCTGGTGAAAGTCAGGAACATCCTCCAACTAATTGTGAGCACCTGCATGTCTGCAGGTGTGAGGGGAAACACCTAATACAATGGGTCAAGGAACTCCAAGCTGATTTACAATGTTAAGACCTGTTATGTCCTGAAGCAGCCTACATTCATTCTTAATGCAGTGTTGGAGGGACATGTCAGCAATGTTGCTCACAGTAGTAAAAGTACTTATAGCTGCTTCATTTTTGAGAAAGTAAGAAAACTGTAGTTTTAGAACTGTGTGCTTTGTGTTTTCAGCAAACTTTGTTCTATTTTTTGAAAATTTTCACTTTTCTACTTTGTTTTAGACCAAGGTAAGCATAGACATTGTGAGTACACGGAGACATTGTGCTGCCTTCAGCAGTACTGACCATGCACATGGTATGCTACCTATAGTACATTTTCAGTGCTTTTTCTGTTTAATTTTTAAACTGGTCTCATATGAGACTCTCTCTATCCAGACATCTCATTAAAGCTGAGAGATTTATAATTCCCAGCTTACAGTTTCTGGACTGTGGGTGGCCTTGGCCTTGCACAACTTGTAAACTTTTGCATGCCACCATTTTCCAATTGTGAAGTAGGAAGAAGGCTCCTCCTTACCTCCCATACACAGTCTTGCTGCTCAGAATAAAGCATTAATATTTCAGAGAGGATCTGCCTGTTACGACATGCCCCTCCACTGGTTGTAACAATGGAACCCTGACCACAGCTGGGGCCTTCTAATAAAAATAAATTAGTGCTGCTGTCATAAAACAAAACAAAAAAAAAGAACCCAACAACACAACAAACACTAATAGCTCCAGGAGAATTCT
The DNA here is from genome assembly GCF_027791375.1 of Indicator indicator. Classification (NCBI taxonomy): domain Eukaryota; kingdom Metazoa; phylum Chordata; class Aves; order Piciformes; family Indicatoridae; genus Indicator; species Indicator indicator. The sequence continues at coordinate 8,091,969 of NC_072018.1, read as the reverse complement.
GTCAACACAGATGATGAGCAGGGCTGTCATAGTATTTTATTTGCTAGGTTTCTAGAACTTTGCTTTTGACCTTTTACCTTCTAGAAACAGCCATGTTACAGAAACCTCCCTGAAGAACAGTCTCTGTCTCTCCATGCAAACAGCTGAGAAGTCTCTGGAGAACTGCTAGTGAGATATATGCACCGTCTGTCAGTGGAAAAGGAGTCAATTCAAACCCATGATTCAAACAAATGTATTTTAAGAGCTTTTAATATTTATATTGGCTTTGTGTCGACAATGCTATTTTGAGAATGGTCTGCCTAAGGCATTTTTCTCATTTCTAAACTAAAAAGTACTTTAATGGAGCCATGAATGCAGTGGTTTCGCTCCTGCCTTGGGCTCCTTGCCAAGCTTCCACCTGCCTGTTTAATGGCAGAGCTTTTCAAGTGCTCTGCATGGACTGATATCTGGACTTCAAAAAACTTTGCAGGGATGATGCACTGCACGGTATTGTGCGCTGCACCCACCTTTTGTCCTGAGGCTGAGAACAGAGCTAGGCAGAGGAAGGAATGAGTAAGGAAAAGCAATATTTAGATAGTAAACTTTCCAAGCATTCAGGAGAGAATGGCTTGCAGATGTATATATGTTTAAATTACATTTACACTCCCATTGTTTCCTTTAACTTGGTGCTCCTCTTACTCTAGGCTTCTTCTGATGACAAAAATATACAGCCGAGAGCTGTGATCTTCTTGATGAGAAATAACACCCTTCTCTTCCTTCTCAGATGTGCTGAATACTAAAAAAAATATGGTATTTTTGAATTGTGTTTAGTGGAGAGAGCTCTCTTAGACACATGAGCTTAGTCTCTTGGTTCTTTTTCAGACAGAATAGCAAAAAGCTTCACAAATTCAATATAGGGTTTCAGAGCAGAGCTGGGACAACATTTTTATATTAACCACTCCAAGGCTCCAATTAGAAGAAGAAGAAGGAAGGCAGGCTCAGGATGATGTAATATTCAGGTCCATTTTCCCCTTGGCAAAGGCTTCTGAATATAAATAACTTCTGAACCAAACCTTCACATATTCTTTTATTCTTTTGTGAGTCCAACAGGCTTCTACAGTCTCTCCGTGCTCAGTAATCTTGGGATACTTTGTCAATTCACAGATGTACCTGCATCTACTCAGGTATGTATATATCTCTGAACATAATATCCTCTTAAACCAGCCTCATTAAGCTGCAGTCTTTGTACCTCAGCAGTGAATATGAGTGGAAAAGGCTCAGCGGTTTGGCATACACTTGTGGTCTTTGAGAATATAAACTGTAAGTATGATCCTCACTTCATGCAAATGATTCTCTCACTAGAAAAATCATTGAAAACATGTCAATTTATAGCAAGAGATCATTTTCCTTAGACTGTACCTTCTTAAAACCTAATCCTATTAAACAGATTTTTCACACCTAATGCACTAAGCTAAGCAATAAAATATAGAATCTTATACTTCATCTAGTCAGCAGACAAAATAAAAGCAATGAAACTTCCTCCTGAGTTGTTGACTGTTCTGGTTTGAATACTTCTGTGGATACTGGAGACATTACAGTGAATATGTGTCACATCATCTTGACTGTGGGCCAAACACCAGGAATTAGCAATAAAGGTAGCAATAGCTCACTACCAAAAGCTAATGCCAGAGCTGGTTTCTTCCACATGTGCAGCAGGAGGTAAGGGGAAACACACACCAGACACTTTCAGTTTCCTGTGTATTACTGCTTTCATTCCACACAAGTAACTCGTATGTGAGTGGTGACAATTAGCACAAATAGAAAGGAACAGTTGAGCAAAGGGCATTGGGAAATAACAAAGCTACCTCTCCTATAAATAATTAGGATATCAAACAGCCACTTACAATTCACCACTCATCCAAATCAAAGACTACAGACACTTTTGCAGCTTTTTCAACACACCTGCCATTTGTGACATCTCCACAGAAAAATTCTATTTAATCTACCCAAAGGCCTCTTCCCAGATGGCAAGGATCCTTTGGCATCCCACTCTGCAACTCTCTATTTTCAGTTTTCTGTCTTGGAAATTGGTTTTGTGGTTCAACCACACATATTTTCTAACTTCCTATGATTGACATATGATCTGAGCTTGGCTAGAGCAAAGGGACATGCTGCATGACACATCATCAAGAAAACCTGCCCAGTAAAGAAGTTTGTGTAGACTTGGTTTGACTGGTAAAAAAGGAACATTTGACATGCAGAGAAAAAACCCTATGAGATTAACATGAAAGGAGGAAGAGAAATCAGATGTCTACTGTGATGGGACCAGTCCTGCACATGGTGTCATTTGTAGCTGTTTGGGACTTTGCCGAGCTGACAATCTGCACACCAACTCCAACTGAAAGAGCTTGTCACTCCAAGGGTGCCTTTGGCACATCCCCTCCCATCGAGCATGACAAGTTGCAGCACACAGTCCTGCTCAGGCTCTAGCTTATGAGCATGAAATAGACTGAGGTATCTCACTCTACGGTGACACATGGGATTTCTTTATTCTGAAAGGGAGAAAAAGGGAACGCTGACATTTCTAACTCAGCTCCTAACACAGTCTGCATCTCTTGGTGCTATGTTCAAATAATAGTACATTTATGTCATAGAAATTCAGAAGAATTCATTAAGCTACACATTGGCACAAGTACAGTTATGTATGCATATCACAAGCAACCAAGATGGGACCATGACCTGTAAAGCCTTTTCTTTCACAGCTGACCAACCTGATTTGGCTTTTTATTGCACTCATTAAAAATCAGCATCACACCACACAGACCTGACCCATGCAATGTCTGTGAATGAAGAACTGTGCCCTCTGAACCCAGCAGACTTAACTAGGACTTTTCAGGATTGCCTTTATTTTACAGTCTTGCCCAGATACCTTTGTGTATGCATTTGCAAAAGAGCAAGTACAGCAAATACCGTCAGAGAATGCAATAACCCGCTACACTTGGATTAATTTTACAAATATCAAAATGTCCTTTTTCACCAAAGCCTTCCTCCTTTCTTTTTTAAATTTTTATTTATTTGGGGTTTTTTTAATTAACTAAATTGTCATTCACTACAGGACTGAATGGAAATGATCAGACTGCAGTCACTAGAAAGAATTCTGTACATATTGGGTTGGATTCTACTGGAGTAGCTTGAAGCAAATGTTTATATATACTTCCACTGAGTATATTTTCTTAGGGTGAATGAAAATAATCACTTCTTGGAGCAGGAGATGAAGAGAACCAGCCTTCCACAGAAACCATAACTGAGAAGAATTTGATAACAGTGCAGAGTAAGGAGTACTATGGTATTTAATTTTCACTAAAGACTTATCTTCAAAAATTGCTTGCACCTTACATACTTAAGACTTCTTATCCACTGGTTGTCTTCAACTGAGCATTTTGAAATGCTGATTTCAACAGAAGTATTTTGAAATCAGCATATTGAGAAAACAAGTTAGAGCTATTTTAGGCAGAAATCAAAGCAATATCATCTCTAGTACCTGAAGACATAATGTAACAGCCAGTTATTTCTCTCTCCTTCTTCAAGCATACATCAAATTAGCAGTATCACCCAATCACATTTCAAAGCTCCTTAACAACTTTCAAAATAGGCTCAATACTGAGCCAAGACTGAAAATTTACTAGATAAAGGAAGCTCAAGAGAAGAAAGCATATTATCTTCAGTACCAATAATTTCATCATCTCCATACAGAAAACAGGTATCAAGTGTTGAGTAATGAGGAGTAAAAAGTATGCTCTGTAAAGTATGGCTTGAAAAAGTGTAGAGGTTTTAATATTCTTTCTTAAACCTTACAAATGTTTATACTATTCACTTTTAGGCACATTACAGCATCCTTTCTCAGTTCTTAACATCAATCTACCCCTGACACAAATAACCCAGAAAGGAAATTAGTCAATCCCTTGACCAGAGCTTGCTGTCTTCCTCAGATGGAGAATTTCTACCACTTTGTGATTTCTCACTGTGAGGAAGCCTAAGACAGTGCCCTACTTTGGCATATCAGAAGAAAGACACATTAGCAGTTGGGGTTATTTGGATTGGTCAAAGACCAGTGCTGGCAGCTGAATGGAAGAAACTTCCAGACTGCAGCAAAGATCTGAGAAATGAGAAAATGTAATTGAAATCAGTTTAACTAAATACGTTTTATTTTACCTAAGACTGTAGAACACCTGGCACAAATGCGTCACTTTCTGTCCTCTCTGCAATAACTCTGAATCCTTCTCTTACAGATTCTCTTCAGAAAGGAAATGTAAAAGACCTATATGTTCAGTGACTCCCAAACTTTGCTTTTTCATTTGGTTGTTACTGAGGGCATACGTAATGCCCAGAGAAATGCCAATATCCACCACAGTGAATAAATTAATCTTTTCTATGGATGAAAATGAGTAGTTCTTCGGTGTCTCACAATATCTGCATTCCTAAAGCCTCCTTTTTTTGCCAGACTTCACTCTTAAAACAGTGCAGTATCAGAGGAGACCCTGCAGTGTAGTGCAAATACCATCCAGATCCTTGGGGAGTGAATAGAACAGGAGAGACTTGGAACTGTGGGTGCCATGGGACATGACCACAAAACAGATCCAGAGATTTATTCCTGTTTTAACTAAATCTCATTTTCTCATGGGGAAATATTTGATCTGAATTGTCTTTTCTGACCTCATTTATTGTCCCAGTACAAAGCTACAGAAGGAACTGCATTCATTTGGTTTAATACACAAGAAGCAAAAGTCAAAGTGCTATCAGTCTAGTTTCATTCCACGTGTTTAAGAAAACATTTTGTATTGTCAAAAAGAGAAGAAAGCCTTGATTTGTGTAGAGCTCGTGATACTAAAATGGCATACTAATAATACTTTTGTCTGGAGATAAGATCAAAGGTGGAAAAGACTGATATGAGAAGGTACATCAACCAAATCAAGACCATGACTTGAAAAGCAAACTTAACAGCCCTGAAACTACCACAGGTCTCCATGACTCATTTGAAGTGAAGTGTGTACAAGGACAAACTGGTTTTGACTAAACTGTTTCACTCTGCCAAATTATGTCTCATAAAAACTCTGAGCTATTCAACCCACAAAAAAACCTTCCATTATATTGTCTTTTTATTCAGATTTGGAACTGAAGCAAACATCAACTTGTCGGGATTTCTTCAAGATGGAAATTCTGAGGGAAGCTGCTCAGCTCTTTCTGTCAGCTGTCATGAAAGATAAATGTTTTGAGCAGAAGTATGCCAGGGCTTCCTCCATGCATAAGAAACATGAAAACAATCATGGGTGCCCTGGTTGCTCTCTGCTTGAGGGTTGTCCTACCAGACACCATCACAAAGCACCTATATAACTTCTGCTGGACAGCTCCAGATGGCAAACAAGAAGAAAGGCAAAGGTGGTATTGGTGGTATGCTCACTGCATATCCACATACAGCCTTCTCTCAGAGAAAGCCACTTCCACTATTGCTAACTATGACAACACTGAAGAAATTCCTCTGTTTCTATAAGATCCCCAAAAGGATGTTCAGCTTCCATAGTGTTAGGCTGAATTCTGACGACAGGCTTTTAAAAGTCCAAATACCTCCTACACATGCAGATCACAGATTTTGTAATATTTTCATTTATTTTAGAGTAAGCAATACGCTTTTTCAGTTATTTACTAGCAGTTACTGACTCAGTGAACAAGAATTATTCACAAACAGAATCTATACACATCAAACTGTATTTGTCAAGGCCACCTCCATCCACCGCACTTTGTGCATGACCTATACACTACCAGGTTTGCAGAAGCCTGCAACTGGAAACAAAGCAGCAAAAGGATACCAAAATCATTGGAACTTTTGGCATGGTTCAGCCCCAGAAACCATAACGCTTGAATTCACCTTCTCCAGTGTATTAACCTGTCACTTGATCAGTATCAGATCCTCCAGAGGAAGCTTGAGAAGAGGACAATTTCAGTTTATATAAGGCTTAGGGAAAAAGGTCTAGGAAAACACAGGCGTGGCCAAACCTAGATATTCAGCTTGCCTAATATATCCTCCAACGTCAGCAAGCTGACTACCTTCTTTTCCTCATTCTGGGCCTTGCTTAGACCTTTCTCCCCTCTTCTAAATGATTCTTCTTTCTCTAAGGTTGCTTTTCAGTTATGGAGCTGGCAATGACACTTATTTAACAGCACCCTACACACATGAAAAAAAAGTCTCATCTCATTTGAACAGTTCACTTGTCTCTTTATGTTCTCCTTCAAGGTACCTCGAGCAGGACCTTACTAGCACATTTCTCAGTGATGTCTCAAGTTGAAGCTGAGGTTGTACTTGCAAAACAAGATGTAAGTATGGAAGGAGCAAAGCATGGGATCACTCTAATATTCTGTATAACATATATTCAGGATAACACAACTATTCTGCTTAATGCCTCCCCACTATGTTTATACCCCAGACATCTCTCTCAAAGGGCAGGGCCTCATCACAGCTGCTGGCTTTTTCCTCATGTCAAGAGTCCTTCTTTTGGCAGTCTTCTGGAAGATCAGCTTTGCTTTGTATCTGATTTGGACATTTGCAAAATAATATCATCTCTTCTTGGCATCTATTCCTGAAGTGCAAAGACTCTGCTGTTTCTATGTGATTAACTAGAAATCCTGCTATCAGCCTGGATATTGTGATCATCACTAATCACATCACATGAATCTAGGCCATTGCAGCATCCAGCCTAGAAACTGAGTTGCTATTAGTGACTGACCCAACTTCAGAAATAACTTTTGGTCTCTGGTATAAGTCCCAGGACTATTTTTCAAAGGATTATTTCCTTTACACACCCATCTGCATGCTGAGAAACTAACTTTTCTTCCTATCAAAACCAAGGCTGGGCTCATAGCCTTCCAAATAAATAGTTTCCAGGCTCCCATTAATCATTTATTTTTCATCTTGGCTATAAAGATTATCCCTCCCTGGTAATTTGAATCTGGATGACATGGAAATTTTGAATAGATTTAGTTTCATTTTTGCTCAGCAAGTGTTCTGCCCATGGCTGGTAAGAAGATGAGTGAATTTTTCCAAACTAAAAGTTGTTACATACTCTTTTACTTACTTCAAGTGTGTGCATATGCTGATCTGATTAAAATCAGCCACTTTCCCAGGCAGAAAGCTACTGAGTGTTTATCTTTCAATCACAGATGTCCAGTACACTGTGGCAGGACAATCTGCTACCATAACAAGTGACACTGATGACATTTCACTATTTTTTCTAGATCTTCATGTTGAGGTGACCTAAATAGCTCCAAGCCAAAGATTTCACATGAAAAATGCAGGATATACTTCACATAACCCTGTGAAAACATGACCCCATCCTAGCGAAGAATGATATCCCATGTTTCACAAGATGCCTCAGCCTTACCAAGTTTTGCCAGCCTTGTAGCAGATGCTGCCAGAGAAATTTGGCATGTCTTTTCTTTTCAAGGAAGCTTTTACCATTCAGCATTTCAAGAGTTTATTTTCTCTCTTACCTGTCATACGTACCTGTCATACAGCTGATGGCATCAAGACTAGCATCCCATGTTCTGTGTCTATGGACCCTCTTGAGTAAGACAGAAGTTCAGCTCTACATCTAGGAAGGTCTAGGGCTGGTGAGTGCTGTTTTGATTTCTGATGTTTTAATATGTAGCCTGTCATTTCTCATGTAGACTGTTGAGGGGTAGAGAGAGGCAGGGACATGGGGTTGTAGGGTGTATTTTTTTCCCAGCTGAAACAGATATTTTCTCTCTCTCTCTCTGGGAATTGCCTCATTCAGCTTTAGCCAGTATCTGGATGCCTATCCAGAAGAAATCACTAGAAAGGTTTATACAACTACCCCTACCCTACAGGCAATGCAACACTTGGCAGATTAAATCCTTGATTAGGACAGAGAGCCACTATGGCGCTTAAACTGTTCAAATAGTTTTTTACACATTTCCTGTTTCCTTTCTCCCAAGCTGACATGAGGGCTCTATTAAGGCTGAAGCTCTGGAGGAAACATGTGACATTATCCTATACAAGAAATACACTCACAGTTCTATCATATTTCGAGGCTTTATTATACTCAGTTCCTATGATACCAGCTTCCCTTCCTATCAAGGAGCACAGGAAACAAAAGTGATTTGGTGGAACACTAATTCCTTTGCTTTCTCTCTTCGCAGCTCCTTCTCTAATACTGATACATTTCCACCATTACTTCTCCCAGCCACTTCTCAGTATACGTTATCCTGTGTTAAGCAGTTACACATTTATTATGAATCTCTAGAAAATGTTTACAATTCCTGCAACAACTTATTAAAATCGTATAAGCATCTGTGAGTGATTGTAATGTCCTTTGGTCCCATCTTTTGTCATTCCTGAAACATATTAATGTACTGATACTAGGACTTACCAGTACAGTACATGCTTTATGAGCAGATCATGGTACTTGCTAGACATGCCTTGCTATGGCTTTGTATTTCCCATAAGATGCAGTTTTCCAGTTTAATTATGAACACTATGAATCTATTTCTTTCTGAGAAGGTAAGCAATCAGTCCTTCTTATCAGGTACTTCACATCACTACTAATATTACTCTAATCTTTTGTCTTGAAGCGACAAAGCCTCAAATATGCCCTGAACCAGACAATGAAGCAAGAGCCAGGAGGTCTGGTTTTTCAGGAGACTGCCCACATTGCCCAGGCTTGTCTGAACATACCCTGGGGTCCAAATGGGCTAGGTGTGTGTACCTTTGGCCATGTTTACAGAAAACTGATTCTATAGGTTAAAGTTTCAGGTTTCTCTCTCTTAACTTTTGTGGTCACTGGCCATCATTGTCTTGGAAAATCTATAAATACTAGCCCAAAGAGTTAAGTTCTTTGCCTTGCCTTGTCCAAGATCTGGGAGAGAACCGTAAGCCTTATCCTGCAAGCCCTAAAAGCCAAGCCTTGCTTGCCTTGCAATTTGGAATCCATGCTGTGCCTCAGTTTTCCCAGAAAGATACAAGTTCCCTTTACAGTAACACATTGAAACAGACAGACATGTCTTGCCAGGCTGAAGGACAAACCCTGGAGAAGCCAAGACCCTGGCAGATTTGTCTTGTTGGAAGAAGCAACAAGAACCGCTGCAAAGATTGCAGCTGAAGAACCTCTCCATAACAGGTAAAGCTACAAAGCTGAGGAGTCCCGCAAGCCTTGGTAGCAACCACTTTTCTACAAAGCTTTCAGCTACAAAGCCCTCAGAGATAAGCTTTCCCCATGCCTGTGCTACAGCAATAAGCTGCAAAAGCCAACAGAAAGTGAAACTGTACTCTTTCAGCTTTCACGTGTTTAATGTGATTTTGGTTTTGTTTAAATCCCCACACATGCCACATGGCACCATAATCTGTGGATTATAAATGTAGCAACTGAATATACTGGATTAAAGAGCAATTTGCAGTAAGTAACCTAGTAAATAGGAGTTTTATAAGCATCTGTGAAAAGGTCTGTTGCCCTAGAGAATTCTAGAGCCCCCCACCTTGTGGGCAAAGCCAGCATGTTGCCAGTTTTTTTTTTTCCCTTACAGTTTAAATTACTGTTTGCTGTTTCTGGGGTTTTTTTGCTAATGTTGTTTAAATTGTTACATGTTCCTGCTGGTGAGATATCTGTTCCACAACCAAATATTTTGAACCAGCAAATAGGTTTTATTAATATTTTCCATGTTTTTTTAATTAAGTTATTAATACCTTTTATTAATCATTCTGCCTACTAAATATTAATAACCATAATCATAACATCTTTACACTTGCAAACATGATTTACATTTGCAAACATGATTCTAATACCTGAGAGTTTGTCTGACTGGTCTCATTCAGAGGCTACAGTTAACTAAACTCTTTGCAATTAGTACCTGCAATCCCATACTGCCTAGCAGACTTGACTTCACTCTCAAGTAGAAGTGTGAGTTTTCTCCACCAGGAAAAATTCCTCACACTTTGGGCCAAATCCACTTCCCTTTGTGCCAGCAATTGTCTCTGAATTCTTACAATATTAACACCACAAACTAAACTATCCCTCTAAGACATTTCTGAAAGAAAAACATTCAGCTTATCTTTTTAGCTCTACCACACTCATAGAGGCACATTCTGTTTGCAATAGAATCATAGGATCACAGAATTGTTTAGATTGGAAAAGACCTCTAAGATCATCAAGTCCAACCATCAATCTAACACCACCATGTACATGTCATGAAGTGCCTTGTTTGCATGTTTTTTGAACACTTCCAGAGACAGTGACTCCACACCACCTCCTTGGGCAGCCAATTCCAATGCCTGACCAAATGGATGCCAATAGATAACCTCTCTATACCAATAAGTAAAACCAGATCCTGATGGACTGCTTCCTCATAGCTTTCCCATTCCTAGACCCAGTTCTGGGCTGTATCTGCTCCTTGCTAGTCCCTTTTCCCTGCTTCACTCCATCAAGTGGGAGACTGGCAGGAGGGGCAGCTGATCAGGTGGCCACAAGGCTACTGCTGCCATTAGTACAGAAGGTGCAAGCCTGTCAGGCCCCATAGAGGCTGACACAACCAGGGGCAATGACAGTGCCTGAAAATGAAAAGTCCAAAGTTTCCTGTAACTTTTCTTGAGGTGATTCAGATGCTGCCAAGCTATTGTGTAGCTCCCCAGGAGCCAGTTATCATCTCAACATGATGCTTCAGTGCTAAATTCCCACCCTATGCCAGGACTGCATGAGCAGACTGTTCCACAAGCACAAGCTCTGTAACTCACATCCTGCTATGATATTTCAGCTTCAGCCATAGTCAGAGGTCACAAGCCATTGTATACAACCACCTTCCCTAGGGACCTCTTTCCTAGAATCATTGCCAAAGCATCTCTTCAGTTAGGTCACATCAGTTCAGTATGGCCTGTCTGAACAGGAGGGCACAATTTCACATGGACTAGAGAAAAGATGAAGAGATGTTTAGGGAGTAGATCTGCTTGTGACCATTTGGCATGGTGCCAAGCTCCAGTGTCATATCACAGCTATGTGGTCAGAGCTATGTAGACAGTCTGGCCAGTTCATCAGAGAGTATTTGGCTACTGTCACTGTTTGGAATGAGAAAACAAATATATGCCTGGTAGCCACCATCTTTAAAAGGTTCACTAATCCAGTTGTTAATACTTGTGCTAGGATGCTGGCAGCACTGCCACGAGTTACACCAGGGCTACTGCTTGCTGAATCACTTGCAAATGTTGCTGTTCATGTTGCTTCTCATTCTGACAAACCAGCTGTTGCTATCGGGCAGACATTTAGTGCTGGTCTGTCAGTTGTATGATTGCATGGATATTACATATTGGCCTGAACCATGCTGACTTCCAATCACAAAGCAGTTCAAAAGCCAACGTTTGTGAGACATTTTATCACTAAAACTCTGCTGTTCACATTATCCAAATTAGTTGTAAAATGACTTCTCTCTCAGAGCACAGAGCTGGAGTACAAATCTGCTCAAAGCATCATCCAAGGCCTGTGAATTGCTGTCTGGCCTCTGAGCAACCTGGTCTCACTTTGAAGTGGATCCCACTTTGAAGATGACCTGCTTTAAGGAATTAAGACCAGATGACTCCCAGAAGCTAACCAGCAGTCAACATTATTCTGTGGTCTAGGCAAACAAAGGCTAAGTTGCAACTTCCAATTCTGTTTGTGCTTCCTAGCAAACACACCCATTCTAGAGTTATCAACAGTCCAAATAAAAACACCAGGTTGAAAAGATGATATCCTTCTAACCCTACGGGTCACAATGCAACTCCTACAGGATGCTTCCACCTCCATTTGGAAAAGGAGCTACAAGCCCTTCTGCCTGTGCTCCAAGAATTATGCCCAAGCAAAGAAACCCTCTCTCTAAGCAGTTATGCAGAACTGCTTTTCCTGTTGTCAGGACACAATAAAAACAGCATGAACCTACTGACATAACTTTTTATTCCTACTCCCTTTAGGCATTAGGGGAAAAAAATAATTTTTCCTCTTCTGCTTCAACCTTCCCATCTGTAAAGCAGGAATAATTATGCCAGCAAGATACAACTTTTTGCTTTCTATCAATACATAAGACTTTGAATTCTCCAGTTGCTGTTGACTAGATCTAAATAAACATGAAGGTTCTCCACAATTTTCATTCAAAAGTCTTCTGCAGAATAGATGATATTTCAATATCAACCTTTAAAATTTTTGTTTTAACAGGAATTTTAATTTCAAATAGTCATCTAGCTCTGGAAAACTTTTTTTTTTTTTCATTAAAATAATGCCAAACATGTAACTTGCTGATTTTCCTTGAATTTGGGTGTGAAAATCAGAAACTGACTGAAATGGAATTTTATCCCATCAATGTAGTCAAAAGTTATATTTAAAAGAGGCAGCAAATGGTTATAATAAGCTTGTTCTTATATCCTTGTTTGCTAGATGAAAAAAAAAAAATCTTGTGACAGGCCAAGGGGAAAGGCGCAAATAGAATGGGATATAAAAGTCCACTAATACATTAAAGATGTACCAGAGAATGTGATAGAACATATCTGTGGTCACTTGAAGATGCTTTGAGTGGGAATAATTTCCCTGAATTATTATGTGATAACATTCTTGATCACAGTACAAAAAGCTCAGAGTTAGGATCCAGAATTCTTCCAGCATAGGCAAAACATTTCCAGGCCTTTTAGCAGCTAGGTTTTCAAAGGAGCACAAGCAACCAGTTCAACTGGACAGGAGAACCAAGGCTAGAACCAGAAAAAGGATAAGGGCAATTAATTTGTGTTTGACCTAAATTTCAGGTACAAATTCATGCTCAAGTGACAGCTTATTCTGTAGGTTTATACCACTCTGTTATCAACTTCTCCATACGTCTAATTATTTGTTGCCAATTGTGAAACTCATGACAATGACTCACAAGACGTCTTGCTCACAACTGACATTAGGACACGTACTGAGATGTGTGATTTCTTCTTGAAACAAGTGATGCTCTAATAGCCGTACCTGAAACAGCAATATCAACGAAAGGGGTGCAGGTGGCAGAAGACTGGAAAGTCCAAAGTTATTCTCCTAATTTAGAAAAAGCTGAAGTCTGCTTCACTGAGACTATTTGTGAAATAATTTCCAGCATCATGCAGTAACTGGCTTAAAGTTTCTACAGTTTTCCTGTGTTGTGATTTCCCTTTCTTAGCATGAAGACTTCTTTTTATGTCAACAGATGTGCACAAAAAAATCTGGAAAAAAAGAAAACTTCAAGCTAGTTACTGGTTTGTAGGGAAAACTTACACTTTTGACTAGGCAAAACTGCTGACTCACAGCATCTGGCAATCAGATTCGTGTTAATCCACCCATTTCTGACCAACTTAAAAATTGCAGAGTTGGTATGATAGGCATTAGCAACAAAGCTCTGCATGCCAGGAACACTCAGGGAAGGATTCCTGCTCTACAGGAGCAGTTCTATCACCAATGAAAAGTCACAAAGTCAGATATTTCCTCTATTGATTTAGTGTGGCAGTCACATGGGGGAAATGTGACACAGGATCCTCTCTAAGAAATATCTACATCTCAACAAGAATAAGCAGCTGCTAGTTTGGCCTTTGGTCTCAATTTTATTGCCAAGTATATAAAAAGAAATGTTCCCATATTTTATTTCTTTTTTCCCACAGCTGCTGACTCAACTTCCTTCTACCACCACCCCTTTTTTCTCTAGGTATCCTATAAAGCTCTACACAGATAACAGCCTGATCTATAAAGTGATAGAATCACCCCCTGGTCACACAAGTATCTTAAGAGCAGGGCACCTAGCAGAATCAGTCCAGATTTAGTGCATTACACTTTCATAGGAAGAACTGAGGGTAAAGTAAGCAGTGCAAGACAACAGCTGCACTAATGAAATCTTTAGCTACATCAGATGTAGGCTATTAAATGTAAAGAAGCGACATGCTTGCATCTTTTTTGTTTTATTTTCTGTTATCTCTACCCTGCTTTTTATTGTTTAAATGAAATTTCTGATCATCAAGAGATTTTTGCGGTTTTCTAATTGCTGGAGCCCGTTCCTACCACCCTTGAGCTTCACTGCAGGCATCTGGCATGAGCAACAGAGCTCTGGAAGAAGTCTTCTGAGTTTAAGACCACCAAAGAGAAACCAGCTGTAAAAGACATACAACTACAGCTTGAGGAGAGTGCAAAGGAAGTATTATTAGTAGACATTTGTGAATTCTTTTTCTTTTGTTTGATTGTAAACCAATATCAAACCTAGTTAAATAATGAAGATTTAAAAGTTCAGCTTCAGTAAAACCAATTTTTCCTTAGTTCTTCTTAGGACCAACCAGAATATTGAGGAAAGAACAAATTATAAATGACTAGTACATTGTTTCAGTGTTCCTGCAGTTACCAAACACAATTCTCATTAACTCTTTGCAAAAATTGCACTAAGCCAAGCCTAAATTGCCAATAATGCCAAAGATGTGTGGGCTGCTTATCCAAGAGTCCTTGTAACGTTTGTCATATCCTTCACCCCCAAGGCCATAGCTTTACTGCTGAGTCTGTGGGACCTGAATGTGGTCTTCCTCTTGTCTCTGCAGCTCATCTGCATTGACACTAACTTGATTCAGAGCATGGACTGGACCATGGGACCTCTTTCAACAAAGCCTTTCACCACACACACTAATTCACACTTCTGTGGCATTCAACTGGTTTCTGAAGGGAATGAGGCTGATGTGAGTGTGTTATGTGTGGTGAGGTGTTCTCCCTGCCAATCTGGAACTTATGAACCCACTGGCAGATTTCGGTTGAACTAGACACAGAAGCACAGATAAGTTGCAAGAAATAGAGATAGGCTTCACTGGAGAGACTTCCTTGGTGACTACAGAGAAAGGCTTAGACTGAAGGTGGCAGGAAAAGTACGAGATTTACACAGTACCATTTCAATCTCAATACAGAAACAGTAACCATCCAGTAACAACACATTTCAAACACACAGCCTTGCCAGAAGAAAGTGCAAATCCAAATAAGATTGTTTAAAAATATTTATGAAGCATTTATAAGAGATGGTCAGAATACTTTTGACAGAGCCTTTCTTCATAAAAGAATACAGTCCTGTCAAAATGTTCCACTGAGAAAATGCGACACTAATGTTCTTAACACATAGGAGGGCACAAACAAACAAACAAACCCAAACAACAACAACAACAACCAAACAACAGAGAATTTGGTCAGAAACTTTAGTTTTTCAATTTGAAACAGAAGTTGTTGCTTCTTGTGAAATCATATGAAAGACCCACTGGTTCGGGTGGACTTGTCTTCATTCCAAGGCAGAATAAAGAGAAATTTCAGACACCTGGAAGTTGTCATAAGATGGAAACATCATTGCTGGGACAAATCAGAAATAATTCTTTAGATCACAGACACTACACTACCCCATAAGAAGGAATCCTGTGAAAGCAGACTACTTCCCAGCCAGCTTCAAAGAGCATTGGCCACTGGGAAAGCAATGCTTCACACCCAGTGGATTATGCTGGTCATGTAAGTATTCAGCCTCCTTACTGCAGCCTGCTTTATAGCCTGTTAGAGCTCACTTTGTATTGCACTAGTGCATCATTAAAGATTATTTAACTCCTTTGTTTTTTTTTACAGATTTCCCAACATCATCAGCAATGTATTCAAAATGCCCATGAAGTTTCTATTGAAATCATGACTTCAGAAGTAAATACAACAGATATTTTTGAAAAATCACAATTTACCAACTTCTTTCAAAACCTTTCATTTGAAGTGTTTTTTTTCCTAACAAAACATTCCTTTTTAGAAAAAAAAATTGCCTTTATAGAGGCTGCTCCAGTGTTCCACATGAATGCTAATGTAGAGTTATTGGTTAAACTACCATTTTCTCTATGATGCTTTAGTCTAGCAGCAGCTATTGGGCCCAGGAAGGGTTACAGGGGTGATTTTCAAGGGCCAATAATATGCAGTAAGTCTATACAATGGTTTTCATAGGCTGTTCTCACCCCTGGAAGCTTTCCTATATACTAAATGTAGCACTACAAACTCATCTCACATGAGAAATAGCATGATAAATTAGAGAGAAGAGGATCATGGATAAGTTATTCATCTACAGGAAACCTGAGAGATCCTTAGATTAAGAAAATAAAGTTCAACATCCTAAAAAAGGACAGTACTCTCAAATTGATTAAAAAAAAAAAAGTTGGTAGCAAATAGCACTCTTGTGGAATAACTCTGCCTAACTTCTGTGCAATTAAATACTATGCTGAAAAGCAAACTTCTGCCTTGCAAAAGACAGATAAATTCAGGCTATGCTTCAGCATCCACATTCCAGAGTCTTTGGCTTCTCCAGTGAGAATGCAAATGAGGAACAGAAACTGCAGAGGCAATTATAACAATAGATGTACTGATGGGTGATGACTGGCCATGAGGAAGCACACCGAGTCCTCCCCCTCTCTAAATACAGGGTTTTGGCCCAGTGGATGAACACAAGATCCTTCTGGGGCCTGGCTATGAATATGATCCAAATATTTTAAAGTACTTTTTCAAACAACATTTAAAAAACCTTCCATATTCAAAACTTCTACAGGACAGCAGTGGATCTCAGCTCCAGTTCGATAATCCTTAGTATTCTGGCTAGCAAATTTCTAAACCTGTACCAAAATGTAGTGTTCAGAAAGTATCAAGCATTTAAGTTTTATATGTTCTTACAGTTTACTTAAGATTAATATAAACATCACTTCTTAAAAGATCTACATATTTGGCTCTGCTAGTAAAGTGTATCCTCACTGTGCTCTTTTTTTATTGGGTAGCTATAAACTTATAGAGAGAGCAAAAGCCCATGACAACAATGGAGTTAGCATGGCCCAAGCCAAAGGAAATTCATATATGGGAAAAAAATGAGAAGTTGGCAAAAACAACATTAAAAAAAGAAAGTGTGTTGGATACACACAAAGAAAAGACGACTCTATGTGTGTGGTGTATATTTGTGCTGTCTCACATCTTTTCTGTGATATATATTTTTTACAAGGTTCTAAGCTTTTTTTTATGAGGTGCATAAAATACACAAGAGTAAAGTCTCCAGCAGTTAAAGGGCAGTAGTAGATGTCTCTGCTATGCATTTTCTTCTAATAGAATTCCCATTCACTTTCCTTGAGCAAATCAAAATGTTGTTGGAAAAAGTTCTTTAGAGACCAATGACCCAAATTACCTTTTCCCAAAGGAAAGAAAGAGACATTAAATGATTGGAAACCTGCCCCCAGACATGCATGCACAAAACACACTGTTGAGCAAACAAAGTGCACACAGTAGTCCCTGATGAAATCCTATGTGACTCTGGAATCTAGCTGAGAGACTTCAAAGGGCCTACAGCAGAAACATGCTCAAAATCCCACACTGCCTTGCACTCTTCCATACAAGTTTGCTCAGTCTATCTGGAGGTGCAACATTTTCCCTCAGCTGAATTCCGCCAACTGATTTTATGTCTTGCCAGCCATTTTAAAATCACATCTTCCTCCATTATCAGTGAGAGGTCTGGCTCTTGCCCAGTTCTCTTCTTTTACCATTTAGTATCTCTGAACTGAATCAACAATTACATTCTGTAGTCCAAATCCTCCTGTTTTGCTCTTCTGTTTTGCTCTTCTCTTCTCCCCTCATTTTGAGGGCAGCTTTTAGTTATGCACAGTCATTACATTCTTCTAAAGATGTGGTAAGTCCAACAGGCTTTGGTTACTTTGTGTAAGGCCTCGAAACCTGTCAGCAGTGAGGGAAAGATGCTGGCCTCCCATGTGTGGGAGAAATTACTAAAATTAAGCACATGACAAAAATTAGCAAAAGAAAAAATAAAAAGGAAGCTTTAACACATGGAAAGAATTTTGGTGGAACAAATAAGATTTGCTGGACCCTTCTCATACGATTCAACAATTCTGTTGTTACACTGCAAGCTGCAGTAATGTAAAACAGAACAAAGTTAGAGGGTGGGAGGTAAACTGAAAACAAACCAGTATGTTACCTTGTAATGCAGAAAAGGTGAGGGTTATGTGTTTATGGTGTATTAAAATGCATTATTCATTTGTCAAGATAAAATCCATTTTAAAACCCTTTCATTCATTTTGTTTTCTTACACTTACAGTATTAGCACAATTCTCTATTTTACAAAATAATCCAAGATTTACTGAGAAGAAAGGACTGCAGTCACTCTTTGTCGAATAATCCTCAGATTCACAGAGTCTGAGCAGCAGTTTATCTCTGAAAAATATCTATGCCAGGCTCAGAAATAAGTTGCTGTAAATTCTGCTTGCTCATGGTTATGAAGAAAGCATGTCATCATGTTTCCTGACATTAAGTTCTCAGCTATGAATGCAGCTTTTAATTTCATACAGCAGGGTTCATTAGCTTTTACCATTCATTTTCACTACATTTGTCCCACTTTTCAGTAAACATGTTTGTCATCTAAATGTTTCTCATCATTACATTAAGAATCCTTCATTATTTGTGGTTGTTGCTGAAAAGATTTGTCTCTGCCAGTCAAAGATGTTAAACTGCAATCCAATCTTTCACTTTAGAAGCAGAGATTTCTAGTTGTTTTAGATATAATGAATATTCAAAGAATCACTGGTGACTAAAGAAAAAGGCACTAATTACGCAGAGAAAGCTGGAGAAAGGTGGCCATTTTTCTTTTGTGGGAGTCTAAGAGCATTCCATTTCTAAAGGGTTAAAACACATAATTAGCCAACTTCAAGCAAAAGAGATCAGAAGCAAATAAAAAAAAAGAAAAAACAAAACAAAACGTTTTCTTGCAGTTTGTAGCATCTTCAGCACATAAGAATTCCTCATTCTCACTCTTCTTTGACTGTATGGGGTCCATGCTAAGAAGTTGTCCTGTTCTGCAGAACTAAAGTGGTGGTTTTGCTTCAGCAAGTGTTTGGTAAGGAAAGAGCAGAGCTGGGCACCACTGTTCTGGCTGGCATTTATGGAGCTCAATTTACACTTTAGCTTCATATACAATGAAGGTGAATGAAAAAAACAAAACCAGAGATTTTAACCTGAGATTTCTAACAACCACTGTGCACACCAGTAAACTGGAGAGATGTGTCTGAAGTAATGTTTTCTGCCTGAGGTTATGTACATAACGTACAGGTGCATTGTGGCTCCTCTATAGGACTAGAGGGTCAGACTGAAGCAACTTCTTGCTGTTACATATTTAGCTCATAGTACTCTGCAAAGACTCTCTAAGTGTTTTACCTTAGGTAGTCACAGGATAAGAATGGTGACCAAGACACAACAGAGACAGTATTTCTCATTCTTAGCATTTTGCAATGTAAAGTTCAGAATGAACTTCAGAATGGAACAGAAGCCCTTGCATCCATTCAGGACTTGAAGAACCTACAGAGGCCACTTAGAGCTGTTCTGACTCCTGCTGAAGCCTATGAAGAATCTTCCCTTGACCTTTTAAGAATCTGGATCAGCCCATAGGAAAGGATGCAGTGTAGAAAATATAATTTCTTGCTGCGATTGCACTTGGTTTGGCACAGATTAATTCCAGGCATGGTGGGTGAGAGTTGAAGCTTGAATTTCCACTGCACCCACACAAAATGAACAATAAGAAGTTTTCTCCTGTTCTCACTTCCCTTACTCAGCACCACTGCCACCTGTAAGAGGGTAAAACATGAACTCACACAGGCACAATTATATAAGCTGACATTCCAGTTAATAGACCCTTTGGAAATTCCCAAGCTATGAGCTGTCCTGCAACCTAAAAGCTTTGGTTTCCAGACACAAGCTAAATCACAGACCACCGCTCAGGGAGTCGTTGCAAACATTCCTTGTGTTATTGTTCCAAAATGAAGCTTATAATATTTTAATTCCACGACCACAAGAGCTTGTCTGTTGAAACATGTAAAGACTATCCACTGAGTTAGGAAAGCACTCCAGCTTAAACCCCACTTCTACTCATTGACAAGTTGGCAGTTTATCAGGAACTCTTGGAAAAGAGGTTCACTGTGGGACAACCACTGCCTTATCTACAGCAGCAATGATAAATATTCAGACAATGATAAAGACTCACAGCTAATACTATCTGCCCTTATCACAGGTGACACCAACAACAGTATATGCCCAGAAAGTGGGAGGCACAGGGTCTAGGTCTTCTACAGTCTCATATTTAAGCTTGTGTTCCCACTTTGCAGACAGGACTAACTCTCATCCTTTCTGTAGCCATGCCACTCTGTAACAAAGCATATCAAGCTTTCTGGGTCTTCAGGAAAGTGAGTAAAAGCATTGGTATGGCCTGGAGAGTGGGGCACACAGCCGTTATCTCTACTTTCTGAACAGTTTAACCTCATGTTAAAATTCAGGGAGTCACAAGTCTCCACACTCAGAATTTCATGGCCATTAACTTTGACAGGCAGATATGGTTTGATCACTTTACCGTTTTTTCCTGCATATCACCTCCTTAGAGAGCTTTATCTTCACTGCTAGAGAAGAACAGGCTCCAATTAGTTGTCACAGGGGAACAGTCTCTAGAGACAAGGGCTACTAGCAGAATATTACTTAACTTTTCAGCAAGTGCTCAAAACCTCCTTTCATTCTCTTATAACTCAGTGAACTCCTGGATTTCATTGCAGGCATTCTGCATTGGGTATCTTTCCTTAACATCTGCCTTCCTAAATTGTGATATCTGAGGAGCAAGGAAATGATGACAGTGAGCATGGTCACTTGAAATCTGAAGTCCTTGCATACATGGGTGAATCACCTATATATATTGTTGCATGATGATTACTTCTAGCTTGACCCAGGAAAATCCAGAACCTTGCAGAAGTAATGCCAGGTAAAAAGGGAAGGGCCAGAATGGAAGAAATTAATCCAATAACAATTATTTTGTCTGTTCTTTTCCACCAGAATGTCGACTAAAAATGTTTCACATTTAATTCGATGGCAGAGTGTAGATGTCTGCAAAAGTAAACATACCCAAATACTTCAGCCCACAAAGATTCCAGGAAAGCGAAAAGAGTTTGAGTCAGGACAACAAAATCTATTAACTTTCTGAAGTTTCAAGACATAGGGAGAATTCCAAATTTTGCTTGATCAGCTGAAATAATTTAGGAAATAAGTTTCTCCAACCTCAATGACAGAAATTTAGCAAAGAATTTCATGTCAACATTAAGTAAAGATCTAGCTGTATAATTGAAGACATTATGAATCCTCCTCTATGGCTTTCCTAGTAAGGTGATACAAGCCTTGGAGAACAAAGCATCTTTCAACTTTATAGAAATCTGGAGGCTAAAAGAATGCTAAAGATTTAAAGTAGATTCAGAAAAAAAGCAAGCTGAAACAGATGCTTTATTTAAGTTCATATTAAAGCTGCCTTTGTCACCTTCCCATTCATAGGGTAGGTCTTCCAGATCACCTTGCAAAGCTGAATTAATTTTTCCACAAGACAACAATTCCAATTTACACCTTACACATTTCAAATGATCAACTATTGAAGTGCACTTCAGAAATTTCTTATGGCATTTTGCCATGTCATGTTGTGATATTTGTGTCTACCTCGAGAATGCAATTTGACTTCTACTTGGAGGGGATGGACATGCTTGTTTCATCCTCTTAGCCAGAGAGATAGATGAACTCAGCATCAACTTAAGTGAAGGACTGAATAGCACAGTCCAACTGAAGCTACATAAAATGATATTTGTAACAATTTGTATGGGGCTGTGGGAAGACCCTTACAGAAGTAATGCTCCTATAAAAATACATCATAAGCTTAAGAAAGCAGATTTTAGCAAGTAACATCTTTCTTAAGGAAGTCTTTGCTCACTATGCACACAGTCTCTTTGGGATGGATGTGGCTGACCAGTACGCCCAGTCCAGTCCCTGATAATTGTCCCTGGTAGGAATCTGCAACTATTTAATTCCTCTTCTACAAAAATAACAAAAATGCTTTAGAGACTAGAATAATAAAACCATGTAGGTTTCTACTTAGAAAGAATGTTTCAGGGGATTCTTTGATATGCTTTGTTTATCGTTGCAAGCAATTGTAAACCACAGTCTTTTTTCTTTGTTGCTCTTACCCAAGTTGCACATCTGGCTGTCAGGGTCAGTGTCAGGCTGGTGGGGGACCTCTCCAGAGGTCTGTGGATGATAAATATGTGCATCCTGCAGTACAGTACACAGGTCTGGGATTTCTTTCTTTCACCTTTCAACCTTACACTGAAAGTCCATAAGTAAAGCACAGTGGCTCATTAACAACATCCAAGGTTTCCAACTAAGCACAAAGCTCCCTCGTACACACAAAACCTTCAGAAAAAAAAAAAAAAAAGAGCAAATAGCATGCCGGTTCGGTCTTTGTTAACCACGTTGACCTAAACCTTATTTGTTTGCCCATGTCCAATAAAAGAGCACATCTTAGTAGTCTCCTCACAGGTCCTGTGAAAATGTCTGATGCATGAAGACACTGGGGCTGTCTGAAGATTAGCAAGGCTATCATGCCTTATTTAACCATTTGCTGGTAAACATGAAGGTGACAGAAAGGGGAAAATACTACAAAGTGACCTGTTCCAAGGCATCAACATAGCACTTAGCGTCTCTGCCATACTGCCAGAAAGAAAATAGGGGAAAGTCAAAAGTTTGACTAAGCACATCAGAAGCTGTACTCTACTACACAAGGCTAAGTAAACCTCACTTCTGCAGCTATGTCACTAGGTAACCGGGCATCTCCTGCAATTACCTACTTATATCATGGCAATGCTTCTAGACCAAAAACTGGGACATTCTCAGTTGACTTTTATCTCTGTTTTCCTACTAGGGACATGTTCAGTGAGAAAAAACTGCCCTGTCTCCACTAGCTCAAAGTCCCTCACACAAGCATTGGTGTGTATCCACAGGAGGAGACTAATCCCCAGAAAACTAATTCTCAAAGGGGACAGCCTACAAAAAAAAAAAAACAGAGAGCTGAATCAGAGACATTAAGACCTATTTCTAGAAAAGTATTTATATCCTTGAATGCTAGATTGGTGTTATGAATTTATGAAAATTAATATGTAAATATGAATATTAATTAAAATGTTAATAACCTTTTATTAATATGAAAAATTGCCCAAAACTGTTAAATAGGTTCAATGTATGGTTGGAATATATATTTACAGTGGAAATGTACAGAATTTAGGCAAATATGACATTTTAACAATTTTAAGCAAACCAGGGGGAATAACAGGGAAAGAGAGAATTCCCCAGCACAAAATGGCATTCAACCACGGTGCAGGAGACTTGACAAGAACCATTAAGACAAGGAGGCAATGAACTAATTACTCACGGAGAGTTCTGCCCCAAGTAGCGGGGTGCTGCTGCTGTATTAGCCTTTGAGGCTTTCTGGGGCGCTCTCGTGCGCTAAGCACGGCTGGCTGCCAGCAGGAAAGCCACGTGGTCTCTTGGCTCCAGCAAGACGGTGGGTGATACGACACATTCAATGCGAAGGACTTCTTGCATCTTCCTGGGTAAACTGAGGCATGGCAAAAATTCTAGTTGCAAGGGGAAGCGAGGCTTGGATCCTAAGGCTCATGGCTTCTCTCCCAGGTTTTGGACCAGGCAGCTCAAGGCAAGGCAAATTAAAGCAAGGCAGGTCCAAGCAGGCAAGGCAAGGCGACTAGAAATCAGCCTGTATCTATCACTTGCCCAAGATTCAGTTGGGCCAATAGGACAACCAAAGCCAGCAAACAGTTACCCAATGAAAAGGGACTCTGCCAGGCTGTGCCCATAAAAGGCAGAAACATAGGCCTGGTCAGGGAAAAGCAGTGGCCAGTACATGTGTTCTT
Organism: Indicator indicator; assembly: GCF_027791375.1. Lineage (NCBI taxonomy): Eukaryota > Metazoa > Chordata > Aves > Piciformes > Indicatoridae > Indicator > Indicator indicator. The sequence goes on along the minus strand of NC_072018.1, from coordinate 8,068,163 downwards.
ACCCCAGAAGGAGGCTTGTTTACCCAGATGTGTTGGGGTCTGTTCTTTTGTCCCTTTTCCCACGTTACCCCAACTCCTGCAGGAGGGAGGGGATGAGGGGGACCACGTCTAGACACATCAGGACCTGTCTGGATTTTTGCTGGGCCCATTTGGCCCTACCACGACAGTTGGAAATCAAATCCGAGCCCCTAGCTAAGAAACTCAAAATCTTATGGAACTTGTGATGAAGCTTGTAAAACTGGCCATTATCTCTAACCTTCATATTGTTCAAAATTTCCGGGGCTCTCATGGTGCTCCATGAAGGCCAGTGTCCTACTGCCCACATCCATCTCTATGTACTCTGAGTACAGCATAACTCACGGAAATGCCTAACACTCTGAAAACAAAGATGCTAGGTTTTAGGGAGAACATTGTTGGTTTTGAAACCTGGACTATTATATCCATGTTTAATATGTGGATTTGGAAAATGGAACTAGACCAGTAATGTATTTTTAATGTTCTTCATTTAGTTTTACAATTCTCTGCAAACCATACAATTTGGTTGTTTTATTTTAATATAAAATTTGACCAGATGACAGTGAGCTGGAATACTTCATATCTGTACAAGTGAGCTGTAAATAGGTGTTATCTTTCATAAGAAGGTTCTTTAAGTGCTTGATACCTCAAGGCATTAACTTCTGTAAACATTTTTTACTCCTAAACTCTGAGCTTTATAAGTCAGAACAATTTTCTTACAGTAATTAGTAAAAGTCAATGTGAAATTACTTATTCTATGTTCAGAAATTAGAAAAAAAAATTACTGCATTGTGAAAAATCCAAATCATGTATCCTGAAGAAAAACTATGAAAATGACAGAGGACAATGCCAGCACCAATGTCAGGATGCACTCCCCTGTAGACATCCTTAATTCTGTCTCATCAAGAGCAAAGCTGAAAACAGTAATTGGAACCACCAGTCTTTGTAATGTTAATGCATAATTCAGTAGATCAGGCAGGATTCTGATTTTAGAAATTCTAAAATATTTGTGAAATAATGCCTGTGCAATTTGTCCCCAACATGCTGTCCTGATACCAAGGCACTTCAAGAGATTAGGGCAAACAAGCTTTAGAGAAGTTGCTATACAAGGAGAAAGAATCCACCTACTGGTCCTGTATCTGAATCATTAGAGAGCACAGTCTCTCAAAACCAGTTGACTTTTACAAGTCTGCATAAAATAGTGTATTTATCTACCTCTGATAAGTGATACTTACTTATTGCTATGAATCATGTATTTCTGGACTCAGCTCCTAGTGGATTCCAGTTAAAAACCTCTCTAAATTAGGAAGACTGCAAAGAGTGCTTCTGTAGTCATGTAGAAAATTCAGACCTTAAGAGCCTTTGTCCTTACACCCTCCCTGAACTCAGTCTGGGTTTCAACAATATCTTGCTTAGGGCAAACAGCATTTCCTTTCTTATCACTTTCCTATCAATAGGAAACACTTCTTCCTTTCTCCTGTCCCTTGCAGTATCAGTGCTTCATTGCTTCATGGATCTTATCTTCAGCACTGACTGCCTATATGCAGACTTTAAAATGGAGAATTCCCAGTTCAGCTTCAAGTCCTGTTCCACAGTCCCACAAATTATAAATCAGTTTCCTTCCAGGCTGTTTCTTGGAGTCAGCTGACTTATTCCTTCTGAAATAAAATCCAGGTGCAACTCTAGCTATACTTCATGAATATTATGAAGAAACATAGTGAATGAGACTGAACCATCTTTGTCTCCATCTTCCCTACACAAGGCTCTATTTATCCAGTGAGACTTCTATCCTTGGACAGCACTGCATGAATCTGGACTTGTGATAATTTCACAGTTTAACAACCTCATTCTGGAAGGCTGCAGCACAGTTCCCACATCCAATATTTAAGACATTTTGAGCTATATAAATACCCACAAGTAATTGGAACGTCTTGGACCATGGAGAGAGACAGTGAATCTCAAGACCGAGTGCAGTGTGATGTGAACGCAGCATGTCAGCTCGACATGCAATTAGCCCAGAGCAATGCACGTACAAAACATCTTACATTCAGCTTGGACCTCAGGGGGTCATGGTCTTGGATATATTTATATAGATATAAAGATATCATACAAATGCAACACATTGCATTTATCACATAAACCAAGGTCAGGGTCCACTATCCACTCACTAAGGACCACAGAGGTCTAAACTTAAACCTACACCTCATTATCAAGAGCTGGAAGATCAGAAATTACACTGCCTTTCAATTGGCACGCACTGCCAGAAGAAGGTCATTTTTTCAGTGGAAATAGAACAAGTTCCTGAACAACACAGTAAGTGATTCACCCCCACAAAAAAGCACAGCATTCCACATGTTGGTGACTTTGTCACCACCAGTTTGGCTGTTCTTCTAACACCAAGAAACTACGGGAAATATAAAACAAGTGCAAGGTCGGTGCACTTTTTTCATGCATCCGTATGGAGAGACAGTTTCTTGAGAAAAGTGTTAACTTAAAAACAGATGATACTTTCTGGCCCAAAGTTACTGCTTAGTTTTTACCACTGCTCTTCAGAAGTCTGACAGTTTACATCAGATATAAATTACTTTTATATGCAAAATACATGGGGAATTAATCACAGCCAGATAAATAGAACTTTAGTTGTGAAAGCAAAATGCAATAGGGAAAGGGTTTTCCATAGTCCCATTGCCCAGTTCCCTCAAAATATTGAGTACTTTCTCTTCCTTTTTGTTTCAGAAACTGGATAACACTTTATGCCCTCAAAAAAAATCAAATTTACTTCATGAAAGATGAAAAGATAATAGAGCTTTTCTTTTTCAGTTTCAATTATTTGACCACAAAAAAGCAGAACTTTTTTCTACCAAATGACAGCTTCACTGGAAGAGTTCTAGATTGGCAAGCCTTTCCCTTTCTCTCCACCCCTCTGAGATACAAGTTGACATGAAATTACTTCCACTTATGCTAATAGCACTGTAAAAGAAATATTTTTTTTTTAATTTACTGATGCCACAGGTCTCCAAACAGGACAGAGTGCTATTAGAAATTTTGATATAGACCTTCCATCTAGGAGTTCTACCTTCTTTCTCACTGATATTGAAAAGATTATTTTAAAAGTCTAATACCAAAGGTATTACAAGTATTCCTATCATTTTTTTTCAGAATGAGCACTCACAAATATAAAAGATCGGAGAGGGATACAGCTCCTTAAGCTGTTTTTACGTTATAATAATTGGAATTTGCAGATGCAAAAAAAAAAAAAAAAAAAAAAAAAGCTTTTTAAAAGATAAAACAATGTATAGTCAGAGTTAGGATTTGTACTTTCATAGGAAGTTGCAAAATATGACAGTGTTACAAGATACTACATTTTGTACCTGGGATTTTTACCATGTGTGAAATTCAAGGAATAGAATCACATAGCAGTAGCAATAGGTAATTTATCAGTTCAAGATGAGCATATGAAAGCATTTGGTAAAGCATCTTCATTTGATACTATTTAAGTGCAATGTGTGACTTGCAATATCCTCTTGGTTCTCTTGGCTCTGTAACCATCTGTCTAAAAACAGATCTGTTGCTGCTGAGGAGGAAATGCTGAGCAGAAATCAATTATTCCATTCTGTTACTGAAGTCTGGAGACAGCATTAATCCTAATTAAGACTACTTATGCAGGTATTACACTGCTTTGCAAAAAACAGCATGAGATGAAGAAAGGGAAATTAAGTGAGGGCCAAATAAATAACATTTCATGAAACACTGGAAATTTTAATTTTCTCTACAAGATCATAGCTACTCCAGCAAAATTTTAGCTAAGAGAACAGCTGTGCTAAGTAAATCTTGCAAATTAGAAGGGAGCCTCCTTAACTCCATCAGTTCTTTCAAAACTCTTTTTGCCTTTCAGTTTTTCATTACCGCCATAAGATGATGCTTTTGTAATGGAAGGAGGAAAGAAAATGCCAGAAAAAGTGTAACACAGACATTGTCAAGACTAACAAACTTCAGTGAATCCTAAAGCTTTTTCTAATCCAATTCCAGATTCTAAATAGTCAAGGCTCTGCAAATTTTATAGGCTATCTGCAAGCCTTAAACAATTTATGTTCTCAAAATTACATCAGAAAATAAAAAATTGTGTAACATGTATGCTTAGCAAAACTTCTCTTCTTATACCAAATTATATCAGCAAAGCCAATATATAATAAAGGCAGGTATCTTCTCTCACTTCCTAATATGTGAAATCCTTCCATCATTAAAAGTGCCTAAATGCATCATTCTAGAATGTTCTCTCTTCTGCCTCTTTCTATTCACCTTTCAGTCTCAGCAGAGGAGCTGTAAATATAGTCAGTTCTGGATACAGTAAGATAAGTAAGTGACCTGAACCTTTATCCAAACTGCAAGACAAAATGCTTGTGGATAAACAAAGTTTAAGGGTTTTTTTTTGTTTGGTTTTGTTTGTTTGCTTGTTTGTTGCCACAGGGGTTTTTGTTTGTTTGGGTTTTGGGTTTGGGTTTTTTCCCCAGGTTTTGGCTTACATTCGAAGCAAAAGTGACAATTCTGCTGAGGGAAGTCAATTCTTATAGAACTTCCTCTGGGATTTTGTACAGGTGTGTGTTTCAGATCCTCTGGATATCCCATGCACTCAAGTGTTTGTATAACAGGGCAAGCTAAACAGGACACTGTTTCTGTTGCACTCTGAAGTAACCCCAGAGGATGAAAAAATTCCAGTTGTAAAACAAACACAAAATCTGTGTGCACTACTGCACACAATACATGCCTGTACTCAAAATTCTCAAATTCCACAACAGAGCAGTACTGGTAGTAAATCATGTGTTAAACTCAACAGTCAGAATGCAGATTACGTGTTTGTTTTCCAGGCATGTCCTGCACTTCCCTAACAACTATTCTGCTTTGATGACTCCTTTTTGCATTAATATTGGTTAAAGGAATTCAGGTTGATAAGTCCAAGGAAGCCCAGCTAAATTAAGCAAGCTGATATTTATTGGCATAAGGGTGCCACCTATTGTCATGACCATTAATGAGAGAAAATTTTCAGTAGAATTTTTTGGAAAAAAAAAACTCTGATCATTCCCACTTTAGATCACCAACACTTCAGATGATTCAGCTTTGGCAAGATTGTCTTTCTGCATGACATACACAGTCTGTACACATACATATTGCTTCTTCCATATGTCTTAATGCTGTAGAACACAGTGATTAATATAGTAATTCCCATACATAATGTTTAACTCTGTAGGGAAGCTAAAAATTGTATAAATGAGTGTAATTTTATGTAAGGAACTGAAAGCTCCATTTTCAAGGACACTCACCTTTATGCAATAGTATTCAATAACAGGTAAAAAAATGTTCAGGAGTCAGACTGCCCAGCTGCTGCTGAGATGAAAACAAAACTATCTATTTCCAGGCCAGTGGTAAACACCACAAGGTATTTGCTTAGACAGACAGGGAATTCTACAAAACCTTTACTTCAGAACACTTCACCTCTATAGTATGCCTGGCTACTTCAATCCTACCACCCAAAACCCCACACATTCTTTCAAAAAAATTAAATATTCCTGGTGTGACAGCTTATAATGAGAAAAAACACTGAGGGCAGAAAAAAATGCAAAATCTAGCCAGTGGCACTTGCTAAGAGCTCCGTATTTATTTAGCATTCCCTTTGTTGGCAGATATATGCATATTATTTTCAGGTAGTGGCAATATACGTTTTACTTTATCAGTTCTGACACTTCTTTCTTTTTCCTCTTTTCCCCACTTTAAATTTCATTTTCCATTTTGAGTCAGCAGGGCAAAAAGCAAACCAAGAACAAAGACACGGACTCTGACTCTCACACATTTCCATTCCTTGAACATGCAGTTGTATATGCTTGGGTTTCCCCTTGCGCTTAAAGTTACTTTCTTGGCAAAGGCAAGCTTAGAGCTGGCTAGTGGAAAAACTCTCCTTTACTCTATTTTGCCCACCTACCTGCCTTCAAAAGCCAAAAAATCACAATCTGATTTACAAAAGGACCACTGAATGGCTCCAAGTTGCCTGCCTTCTCCATTTATTTCACTTTATATACTCTGTTGAGTCTAAGGATGCAGATCAATTCCCTTCCTTGTCTAGTCTTCCTGCTCTGCTGACACAGCAATGTAATTGACACTGTCCATTGTCCACACCAAAATGAATATGAAATGACACCAGAAAGATGCCTCTATCCAACATTTCTAACTAGAGAGGGGAGAAGAATGGTCTTACTGTTGCCCTAACTCCTGGCTGAAAATATGACCACAATGTGTCTCAAAATATGACCACAATTTGTCTATTATAAATATAACTGGAACTTAAAGCCACCTGTCCAAAGACCTTTTACAACTAAACAACTAGAAATACAGATGTAAAAACAATCAATGAAACTACATGATATGTAAGTATGTAAAGGCCATAACAAAAAAATGAGCTATCCATTGTCACCCTTTCATTTCTGTAGGCAGTAGTTGTATTCTGTGCTCTTTCCATGTTTGTATTCAGAAGTCTGCCACAGGAGAAGGATTGCTCAAGTCTACTTTTGTTGGACGTACACCATGTTCTGGAAGCACATGGGTTACATGTCATATATCTCTTCATAGCAAGACCAAGGGAGCACTGGTGGGAAAGAAGCCAAAAGATGTCCCAGTATGGTTCACCATGGGGCAGAATAAACATACCCACAGGGACACCTGACACTGGCTGATTCTGCTGAGGACAGAGAACATGTGTACTGTCATAAAATTGTTCATTCTCACAGAGTAGGTTTTTCCTTCAGAGACTGGAAGTAAGTTCTAGGAGAAAGGCACAGAGGAAGACCTACTTGACAGCACCAGTCCTAATTTTAGTAAAGTGTTGGTCCTATTCATTGGATACCCTCCAATGCTATTGAAGACAGTAACAAACCTTTTGACATGCTCAGGTTTTCACTTGGGTTCTAAAATCAAGTAACATCAAATTAAAACATCCACACAGGGTCTGATTTCTGCTAAATGTCAGTCATAAAATGGATCAAATTGGAGGTAGAGGAACAGTACTTGGTAAAATCCCCTGTGTCTCTCTTTAGGTATACTACAGCCTTGCAAGACATTATAAATTTTCTTCACTTAAACAGTGAATAATCTGGTTACCAGTAATGCAAAGCAAGAAATGCAAATACTTCCTCAGCCAAAGGCAGACTAATACTACGCTGGCAAACCTGTGCTCCCCACCTTAGTTTGGGAATGGTTAAAACAGTATAAAAGTGTAACACCAGTGGATAAAGCCTGTAGCATGCTGTACAGCCAAGTAATATTTTGATTCATGTGGGGAAACATTCTTCTGTGTTGCAGAGACAAAACCTCAGCTTTAAAGCCCCATGGGAGAGCTGATCTGGAAAGGCTGTATAATTCTGTCTTAGTTGCCTCATGGAGCTGGAGTACAAACAGGTGATGCATTGTGTATTCTGGACTTCTCTTTGGAAAACTGGGCTCTAAACCACAAACATTTGTACACAGTCCCACCCTCTCACCAGGGCCATCATCTGTTTTAACAAAAAAAAAAAAAAACACACCACGAAATTCAGTGTGACAAGAGGATTGCCACACTCATTATTTTTGCTACTTATTCTGGCACTGGGTGTTTTTTTCTTAAAAAAAAAAAACAAAAAACAAAACAACAACAACAAAAATCAAGCTCCAGCTCCTGGAATCTAGAGAATGTCAGTGTTCCTTTTCTTTTTGCCTTTAGTCCACAGAATTAGAGAGAAAAACTTGGAAACACAAACCCCAAGTTATTTTGGCTTTAAGATATTTTATTTTATAATTGTCTTTACTTTTGAAGTCTAAGTCATAGTATTGCAAGGATCTGCTTGTGATTTAACAACCACTAGAAATAAGACTATAGATCCTACTCCCTGCATATTCTATAGGTTACATTGAAATCACTAGAATTATAAAATCCGTATATTATTATGCAATATTTATTTCTGCCTGGAAAGAGCTTCAATTTTTTTACCTGTGAAACTTTTTTTTTTTTAATGGATATAATGAGAAAAATAATTATTTTTAAAGACAGACATAATTCTACTGCAGAATTCCCTGCTCGCTAGGCTACTTTATAAACTTAGACCTGCCAATTAAACTGTCTTAGTTATACACAGTTGCACAAGCACTGTGAATGTAATTCAAGTTAAAGAAGCACACTCTGCTGATTGACGGCCAGCTGACAGTTTTCACCTAGTTTTGTTTTCTCATGAACGTCTGCCTTGTGTGAATTACAAGCCATACATTGTAAGAACATTTTTTTTTAAAGAAGATAAATTATCTCCAGATTTTTAACATCCCCTGTGGCTCAGCAAACAAAATGACTCTACGCTGGTAGTCTGGCATGCCCCTGGATTTTGCAGTTTGTATGAAGTCTGTTGCATTCTCCTCCAGAAAAGTACCAAATTAATGACCTTGCCTAGCCATTACTGCCAAGTAGTAGTTGGCAAGTGAGGACCACACTTCTGTGAGCAACACCTTTTACTGATGATCTTTCTACCCATAAACAGACATTTTTACATTAATGTAACTGACCAAACAAATCAGTATGGGAACAAGAATATCAGTTTGTATGTTTCACCATAGCTAACGCTAAATCTGCAGGTTCTCACATCATTCCCAAATCTTGTAAGCAAGCTGCTTTTAAAAACCAGTCTGCAAACCATTTCCCATTATGAGTTAATTTCCTGGTGTTGTAGTAAGACTATCTTTGAAACGAGACGAAGGTAGTCCCAGGCTGTATGCAAAGGCAACCTATGTGAGCCACCGCCTATACGAGCCAATCTACCCAAGCAGCATTTGCAGTGCAGATTATCAGCTTCACTTCAACTTTGCTGTGCAGTGCTCTGGTAGGAGTCAGGCTTGAGACAGCAGGAGCTGTAAGAGTCTCTCCAAGTTTTAGGGCATAGATAAAGCTTCATTGAGCAAACAGCTTCAAATGCTTTAAGATTTGCTTGTTCCATAAGTGTTCCTGCAGGATATTTCACTGGGCATTACTGACTTCTCCAACAGCTATGAGCATCAATACCTGTCTACAGCCCCTGGTTCTTTTCTAGGTGCAATTCACTTCTTCCAGGCTGGCTGGATTAAAAATCACCCTGTGTGTATGTCAAAGTACCGTTTTTCACCATCTCACACCAGCTATAATAAGCTCTGTAGCTTACTAAAAGTCTTGCTGTAATTGTGTTGGGGTTGGGGTTTTTTGTTGTTGTTGTTTGGTGTTTCTTGTTATTGTTTTTGTTTGGGGGTTTTGTTTGGGGTTTGTTTCTATAGATCTCCTGGCCTTTGAGAATGATGGTTATCTGAGCACTTTCTTTTCCATTTTTAAATCTCCACATTAAAATAAAAGCATATTCTTGAATTTATAGTGTATTTAGATAGGGAAAAAAATGTTAATTTAGATCTGAACTCTGCAACTGCTTCCATGTTTGCTTGTCTTTACTAGTGTACCATTCCCTGGAATGATGGATTCCAGCAAGCTGGTGTCAGCAGCAGCAAGCTGAAGCCTGCTTCCAACTGTTTGCAGGATGAGGGCTTTCTCCCCCGTGGAATGTAACATTGTAAAGGAGAACAGTTTTCAAATAAGGCATCTGCATTCTGACACTCACTGGAGACTCTTAAATGCCCCTTTTCTGTAACTAAAGGTCAAACTTAACCTCCAAATGTGGAATTTTTGACATCCAATTAAGTACCCCACATTAAAAACTGGGCCAGTGTTTAATTATACCTGGAGAATACATGAGTTCAGCTGAGACAATTCACACTCACCTCATGTGTTTCTCAGTGTTTTCAATGATAGAACTGAGTAAATATTCTCTTGCTCCACAGATGCTTTGGATCAAGGTTTAGCTTGTTACACATAAAAATTAAATCAGCTCATATTTCCTTGACTTCATTTTTCCAGCTTTGTCATTCTGTCTAGGAGCATACTGCACGGTCAAGCCAGGCATGGCTATGCATGCTAATAACCTTTGGAAAAATATGGATACTTCTGTGCAAAATCCTTCTTTCTTTTTTTTTTCCCAATAAATAGTCAAAGTGCACCTGATGAAAAATACTTGATCATTATGTTTTTCTCTTTTAAAAATTATTATTATTAAAGCCTATGGTTCCAAACCTCTAAGCGGAGGCACAACTGTAGTGCTTCTTTTCAAATCAGACAGCACAGTCTTCACAGGACATGGCTTCCACACAGTTGTTTAATGCTTGTAGGTCAATATAGAACCAAATCGGCTTCTACTGCATAATTGACGAACCACGTATCAGGCACGGGAAGGTTAACAATGGGCTTTCTTTCACCTAAGATCATCTGTTGAGTCTCTGAGCTCTCAGCCCCTTTTTATTTTCTCCTTCACAAATATCTGCTGTGAGTTCCCTCCAGGCACAACACACTAACTACATGCCTGAAAACAAATCAGACCCTGGAAAGCAGTGGGTGTCTGGTCACTCAGGAGCCAGGCTAGCTGTTCATCATGCTCCTCAATTTTAGTCTGCCAAAGTGGGTTTAGACCCACTGCTCCCAGTGTAAATTATTTGTGGATGAATGAATTAGGAAACATTTCCTCCAACATATTTTTGATTAATGGAGTCATGACACCAAAAGTCAATGCGTCACAAGCCTTGATACAATCCAGTAACCTACTCCAGTTGGTCAATTGTCTGCTTTTTAAGGTAAATATCTCTTTACAAAAACAAATGTTAAAAGTCTTTGTACAAAAATGTTTCCCAAAACACTAAGTAGCAGCCTTCCTTTTATTGTGTTACTTTTTATCTGGTATTAATGACTGCCTGTTTAAACAGAACAAACCTACTCGTAGGGGAAGATTTCTGGAGGGGACACCTACGAAAAGCAGAGAACACAAACACCGACAAGATCATGTCGGTGCTTGATACCAGCCAGGGAAATCACTTGATTATTTCACCCCTTCTGTCTTCTCCACATCTTTGCCAGTCACACACAAGGGAAATACCTGGACAACTCTCAGAGCTCTATCCAAAACTGCAATACCTTAGTACTGTGGGATATGCCTCAGATTAGATACACCAGCATTAAAGGGAAATAGGAAGCTGCTAATAGTATTTCAGTTAATACTCTTGTCCAGGTTTTGGGGGATACTGCTTCTACTATATCATGATAGTAACATCTTGTACTTCACTCTAATGAAGCTACAGCAAATTCCAGCAATGTAAGCACAGAGATTTCAGTTCTATCTCTGGCCACAAGACTCTGTACAGAGATATAAAACCATCTCTGCACATGCTGTTTCCATTAACAATGAATGGATAGCTGTAATCTGGAAGAGAAATAATCTGGTGAAGACTCCAATAGCAAGTTCTGCATACAACATGCATCCAGTCAACACTGAGTTATGCCTTGTGTTGCAAAGACTTAATGATTCTTAGTCCTTCAGGGTTGTTTGCTGATTGAGTGTTTAAACCAGTGAGTTTGATGTGCACCTTCTTGGAAGGAGACTCTGAGTAGTTCCATAAGCAGCACACACAGCTGTTTCCACCTGCTTTTACTAGCAGGTTGTTGCTGTTCTACCAGCTGTTGCTTTCAATGTTTTTAGTTTCAGATCCTTGTTGTGTTTGATGGTGCTGAGCTCCAGGTGTGATGACCATGCCATTTGATAGTCTCAAAGTGATGGAACTGCTTTCTCTATCTAGCCCAAATAGAGGCCATGGTTAGTTTTGCAGAAATGCAGAGTTCAGGTCCACAGTTTGATTAGTATAAGTAAAATAATCTTCCCTGTACTGCCTGTGAAAAATAGATCACTCTTGGGCCTCCTTTCTTGCTACTAATGTTTGTACTACCTGAGGAAGAGGCACCTGTTTCAGGTAAAACCATCAATTTCTTACACTCAGAAGCTCTTGAAGAACAACCTTTTGAGGATATCATCTTTTAGCAAGGACCTCCTCACATGCATAGCACAGATGTTAACATGTAGCAAAGCAACAACGGTAAAAAACCCAGGAGAAATAAAGCAAAAGCAGATACAATACTGCAAAACCAATCAAAATTAATAAACACTTGTGTTCAAAGATTTGCTGATAGCTCACAACACGCAGAACTCGAGACAGATTAACAGAAGCCAGGCTTTGTGCCTAAGCTTTTCCTTTACCTCAAGAGACAAACCCTGTCCTCCTTGATGATATCTCTGCTTAATCCACAATTGTCAATTGTTCTATGGTACATTTTTAACAAGGTCAACACAGTACAAAGGGCACAGATATGGGAGTTCTAACTTTAGGTCACAATGATTTCTGACAGGAAAATTACTTCAGCTTTGGAAATACAAATGCATCTTCAAAAGATGTAAGGGCCAGTTGCTGTTTCTGTATGTTTGTTTCTTTTCCTTATGTGACATTGAGAAATGTGATTCCTCCTGTAAAGGGAGGAAAATTCCAGTATCCATCATTTTGAAGGATTACAGTCAGTGCCATTAGCTTGTGACTGCAGCTCTATACTAAATTACATTTTGTCTTAGGGCACTCTGAAAGTGAAACTGAGCATAAGACTTGAAATTCAACTAGATTGGGAACAGAAAGCCTGGGAACCTTTCCCCTTTCTGTAAAGGTGCTGAAGCAATTTCACTTTGCAGCAGCAGCGTACAACATATTTCCATTGGCCTGGAACACAAAGCTCAGTTTGTTTGACGAGCTTAGAGAAATGGAATTGTTATGATTTACAAAGTTACATAAGAAGTTCTTTTTAGTTTGATGCTCAAAAGCCAGTTTTCACCTCCCTTATTTTTTCAAGTCTTCATATACTTATGAGCAAATTCATTTGCATAAAGGTCTGCTGGTTTTCTTCAGAATTAATCAGGTAGAACTGTCATATTTATTACTGCATGCATGCAGGGCCTAATACCTTTTTCCTTCTTTGACATTTTTCATAGAACTGGGATTAAGATCCTGACGTTTAATTTCTAACATAAATCACAGACAAGATTTTCAAAGGTGCATTGGCCTTTATGCTCCCACTAAAATCAGCACTTGAAAATTCAATCTTCCTTTTCTGTGATTACAAGCAAAATCACAAAAATGCAAGCTGATGCATTGTTACCTTCTCTAGTCTGTAGACAGTTTGAAAGAATATGTCTGAAGGAAGTGAACTACTGTCTCTCCACTAGTGGAGTAAATCTGAAACCAGATGATAGTCCATGTCAGCATTGTTAACTCTTCCAAAGCTAATGGTATCATCAGAAATGCTCAGCTGAACTTCTGCAATTGATCCAGGGTTTTTTTCCTCAGTGCCATAGAAAAACCTAAATCCTAATACATACCTGGTATCTTTCTGTATAACTCACTGGAAACAGTAGAGGAGCTCATGAAATTTATAGCACAAGGGAACTGAAATCAGACAAAAGGCAGCTAAGAGCAGCAGAGCTTTCCTACCAATCTCCAGAACACGTCCACAACAGCTTCTTCTGCTGTGGAAAGTCCTGCTTTCTCCCACCATGACCCAGCCTGACGCATGGGCCATGCAAAAAAGTCCTACAGCAGAAAGTATGCTTTAGAGACCACAAAAACATTATTTCCCTACCAATAGTAAACTCTCAAACCAGACAGGAAATAAAAATAACTGAAAGACATTTATTTGAAGCTCGTTCATTTTAAACCAAGTATGCAATTTATGGAAGTATAAGATACCACTGGGAAAGATGTCGAAGGTTGCAATAATGAATGCAAAACCGGTTGTGCTGGGAAGGTACCACTGCCACTAAGAACAGCAGACCTTATTAAGCAGCTGAGCAAGACCTCTTGACGCTCTTCCTCAAAAATTATGTAGCTGCTGCTTGGGCTATGTAAAGCCATGGCATTGTCCTCAGATTTACTCTCCCTCATACCTCAGAAGTTCACAGGCTATAAATACAATTACGTCAGTATAATTCTCTCTTCGTTTGGAAAGAAAATTTTGTATTGCCCAGATGACTCTTATGCCATTCTTGCTGCCTCTTACTCAGCTGACACAGTGCCACAATGGTAGCATTAGAAAAATTTCTGCTGTCATACTAAAAGTAATTTCACAACCCTAGTTTAGGCAGATTTACAAGCAGTTAACAGTTTGATCACTTCAGTGGATCACATATTTGGTAGGATTTTGGAAACATAATCTATTTGTTTTCATTTTATTTTTTCTCCTTTTTTCTTTTTTTTTCCCCTATCATTTACTCTTGCCAACAAATCTGCTGAAACATAAAGCAAACTTTTTTAATGTACTGTTATAGCTTCTTCAAACCATGGGCATCGAGTAAATATTTGCAGATATTCTGTGGTTTAATGAATTGGCTATGGTCTGCTCTAAGAGTGTGCATAACATCGGTCTATTTGCAGAAGAACATCACTAAGGAATGTCTCTATTCGTTTGTTTTCTTCTCTTTTGTGTATGCAATTTTTGCCATTAGTTGGAATACCAGATTAGAAGTGTTATATGAATACACTGGTTCTGGCAATGATGTTTGGAACTAACTCTTTAGATCCTGTCCATCATGTTTCTATGTTATTCATAAATATTATGGCCAACTTCAGTCAATATATGCCACTTGCAAATGAAATATATTTTTTCCAAATTGTTGAAAGTTGTTTTCTTTTGAAACTCATTTCAGAGTACTCAGAGAAATTTGGTCAACTTTTTGCTAATGTCATTTAATGGATGCCCAATGAAAACACGGCCATACATTTTCATATTTGGACCAGTACACCACTTCGTGTACATTGTTTACCTCTGCACTGAGTTTGTAAGGGAGGACAAGCAGGAGGAGTGGAAAGGCTGCCATAACAAAATTTAAAATAATAAAAAAGTCCTTTCGCAGTTTCCTTATTCCCTGAAAAATTAGTGCACTGCCTGGAAAATTAAAAGAAATCTGATCTGTAACTCCAGTGGAAACAACTTCTCATCTATTGTCCACATATGAGAAATGTTACTTTTCCTCTATCCACTCACGTTGCAAGTAGCAACCCAGCTGAGTGCTTTGCAGGGCCTGGAAGGCCACTAGAGACCAAACACAACCATCTACTCTGGCTTCCTGGATGACACACACCATGAAACTTCAATGCCTATAACTCCTGCTACAGCAACAAGAACAGTCATCAGAAAGACATCCATTCTTGATTTAAGGACTTCCAGTGATTGAGATCCACTCTGTTGCTGGATATTTTTTTCCAAACTTGTTAAATAACCTCATTGTTAAAAATTCAGCCTTGCTCCTACTTTAAACAGATCCTCCTTCTTCTATTTGTTGGCTCTTGTTACACCTTCATCAGCCAGAGCAGAGAAAACTCTAGCTACAATCTTCTGACCCTTAGAAAATTGTACACTGTAAACAAGGCTCTTCTCACTAACATGAAGAGCCTGAACTACTTTAGGCTTTTGATGCCAAGGAGTGTTATTTATTTACTGTACTTTATCTTGCCCTTTAAACAGCCAGTGTATGGAAACAGTCTCTGTACAAAGACTATGTCATGATTTACCACAAGCGTACCTCATATTTGGTTTAGTCTTTCCAGCAAAGGATGCCATCCAGAGGGACCTTGAAAGGCTGGAGAGGTGGGCCCATGACAACCTCATGACGTTTAACAAGACTAAATGCAGGGTCCTGCATCTGGGTCAGGGCAATCCCAAGCACTGATATAGGGTGGGCAGTGACTGGCTTGAGGGCAGCCCTGAAAAAAACGACTTGGAGGTGCCGGTGGATGAGAAGCTCAACATGAGTCATCAGTGTGCACTTGCAGTCCAGAAAGCCAATCACATCCTGGGCTGCATCAAGAGAAGCATGGCCAGTAGGTCGAGGGAGGTGATTCTCCTCCTCTACTCCACTCTGGTGAGACCCCACTTGGAGTACTGTATCCAGTTCTGGAGCCTCTATTACAAGATGGATATGGATGTGCTGCAATGTGTCTAGAGAAGGGCCACCAGGATGATCAGAGGGCTGGAGCACCTCTCCTATGAGGAGAGACTGAAAGAGTTGGGGCTATTCACCTGGAGAAGAGAAGGCTCTGCAGAGACCTTATTGTAGCCTTTCAGTATCTTAAGGGGGCCTATGAGAAAGCTGGGGAGGGACTTTTTTAGGGTGTCAGGTAGTGATAGGATTAGGGGGAACGGAACAAAAGTAGAAATTGGTAGATTCAGATTGGATGTTAGGAAGAAATTCTTCCCCATGAGGGTGGTGAGACACTGGAACAGGTTGCCCAGAGAGGTGGTGGAAGCCCCATCCCTGGAGGTTTTTAAGGCCAGGCTGGATGTGGCTCTGAGCAACCTGATCTAGTGTGAGGTGTCCCTGCCCATGGCAGCGAGGTTGGAACTAGATAATCCTTGAGGTCCCTTCCAACCCTAACAATTCCATGATTAATATTATTTTAAAAGTCAAGAGCCCTTCCATATACTTCACCTCCATCCATCATGCTTTCCAACATAACTGAAGCAGATGAAATACTGCTATTAACAGTTAACATGAAGGTCTCATTCATAGATATCAGAATGATATAAGACTTGCAAACATTTGATTCAATTTCAGAAGACATCACTCAGTGGAGGAATATCCACAGTCCCCCCAATACTCTGCATCACATCCTGTTTAGAAGTTAATTTTGTAAAAGTAAGAAGTGATTTTTCATTTTGCCAGCCTTTTGGAGAGTAAAATAAATTTCTTGGAAAAACTTCCACCTATTTTCTTCTGCTTGTGAGTAGCTTGAAATATTCTCAGATTTATTTGAAAGGACTTGTAAACATCTGCCATTTGCCTCCCAAAATAACTTACGAGAAGTTTGCTGCTAACATTTTGGTATTTAATTTAGAACACTGCATTTTGTACCTGGTTTACAACAATTAGTCATTGCTTTTTCTGTCCCATGACTGAATACTCTGCAAAGGCCAAATCAGGAACTTTACATATGAAAAAGACCTGGTCTTGTCAACATTACAGCATAAACATCACAGCAGAAGACATCAGACAGCAGGAGGCACATGTATTGGTGTGGGACAATAAGTTTAGGGTGAAAAGAGACAAGCAGTAGAGCTGCATGTGCAGCTGCTAAACAAATGAAATCCTGCTTCTTCCAACACCATCCTGGTTGCTGAATCAAATATTGTTAATTATACTGTAATTGCTCTTGCTGCTTCATGTACATTCAGGAAAAAAAGGATGCAAAGACATTGTGACCAGGCCTGAATGGAAACTCAGCCCTATAGCACCTGCTCAGGAGTAGAGAATGGGGTCAGGATGTGGACAGCCAGCTGGCACTTTTTGGAGCAGCATTTAGACTGATCTTAGACTTATTCAACAACACTATGCTAACTGGCACCTCTAGGGCCAAGGGAATAGAGCCATATATTATAGTCACTTGCTTCTCCATCCCAAGTATCCTTTAAGATAGCATCCTTTGTACATTCAGAGCTCTTTCTGGAACTCTCTTAAATAGTGCCTGAATACAGTTCAAATGCAGTCCCAATGCTGACATTTGTGTAAGCTTCTGTCCAGTATTTTCTCAGGCAAAACTCCATTGGCTTAGAGAGGGGTTTGCTTGAGCAAGAACATCAGGTTTAAACTTTAAATTAGACCATGACAATTAATCTTTCTTTTCTTTTTTTTTTTTACACATAACACAAAAAATTCAGAATTATTATTACAGAATGTTTGCTATCACTGATGCTCTCTTCTCCCAAAACCAAAAATTTTTCCAAGCCTTCTTCATCATCCCTTGAAGAACCTCTACAGAGTTTGAGAGCTATTAAATCAGCACCCTTCTGAGTGCCCATACTTGCATCAAATTCAGCAGCTCTATCAGAAGTCTCTGATTCCTATTTATGTAAATGCAGCCTAAACCAGCTATGCATACAAGTACTTCTGCAGTAGTGAGTGCTCAGCTCACATCCAGTCCTCTATCCATTAGTAAATGTTTTTTTCCCCTTTTGACCTTAAGACAAGCAAAGGAGGTGGTGTGGTTTGGAGTCCAGTGTAATTTATCTCCTCTGTAAATCTTGTGAACTGCTATCTAAACAACTGCTCTATAAAGCAAACCCTTTGACTGATCGGTCCCTTGTGTCACAGCACCAGGTCAGATAGGTATCTCTTCGCTTATTCCATGAATGTGAGAGGGAGGCCAGCATAAATTTCATGTCAAATCAATGTTTATTTAATTAGACTATTAACTACACGTGACAACAAAACCTGCCACTGAAAGGAGGAACGTGAGTTTATACTGTGGTGAAGACCAGATGAGTAACTGTAAGTTTATGAGCTACTCCATCATTTCATTCCATTCATTCATCCTTTCACACTTCTTTCTTTTTTATTTCTGACATTTAAGTCAGAACTCAACTTTCCAAAACAGCCTGAAGCACCCTCATCTCTTCAGTAGCTAGAGAAGAAATACTCAAGTACTACCACTTTATGCAGCTTAGCCCAGTGTTTGCCTGCAGAGTTGAACAAGAAGCACTTTACCCTATTTTTCAGACTTGCCTGCTGTTGAGGCCTGCACAAAATCTTGGCCCCATGGAAGACAAAAGTAAATTTACCACTAACTTCATGAGAACCAAGGTTTCCCTTCTCCTATGTCCTTAACTAATAAAGAAAGTCTAGAAAGGCAGCAGTTCTGAGTTGTTTGTTGGCTTTTTTCTTTCTAGAGACTGGTAAGACAGCATAACTGTTGTCACAGAAACATTAGAAGTTTTAATTTTGGAGCCCACTTTTTTTAGCAAAAACATTGCCAGGCAGACTGGAAGTGGTAGCCTAACAAGGAACAGTAAATCACAAATTTAAATGAACTCAGACAAGAACACTGTGTCTGGCTCTGTTTCCTTGAGATGCATGCTACATCACTCAGGAAAGAAAGCTGAACCTCTAGACTACGGGTTATCTAACTCCTCAAGTATTGCTGGTAAAATATCTAGTTCTGTTTTGCCTTTTAATGCTATTTCTTAATGTCTCTATCTTATTGTATCACATTTTGACAGCACCTGAGTGCTCTGATGCATAACATTTCCCAAAATTGAGCACATGGTGCCTGCAGAAGATAGGTTTCTATCTGTCTTGTCTTTGAGAAGTAAGAACTCTGCCTCAACATATTTTTTTCCCAAGTGCATGGATCTGTGATTTACAGATCAATCGATTTCATGGCTTTTTGCTGTTATTTACTATGAGGTAGCTTTGCTTTTGGTATAGTTGGAGAGTCTTGAGATAGAATGCTGTTAGGATGGCATTACTTTCACCAGTTTTTCAGAGGTAGATTCTGCAGTATTTCCCACTGACAGTCAGACACTCCACTCCCCCTGAAGGCCTTGCATGGTCAGATCCTTTTGGCAAATAACAGTTTATGTTTCAACTCTCTTTCCACAGTTCCACTGGAAAGCAGCTATAAGTGCCTTTATTAGCCTCAAAATGAGTCCTGTCAGTACACAACTTAAAGCAGAGATGACTGTTCCCTATTTTGATTAACATCCAATCTGCTAATGAATAGACCACCTCTGTACACACTGCACTGTGTAAGCATCCAGCACAGAGGAGCTTTAGATACAATTTCCTCCAGTTACTTCTGTAGTGACATTACTAATATTTTTTAGATCTGATAAATTTAATCTGGTGATTAAATCTGATTTCCACCTCCTTCTGCATTACAACAGCTAGCTGACATGAAGAAAATAGATTTTAGTGCTAACAAGTGTTATGGTGAGGATAGGCTGACTGGACTGATGGAGTTACAGAAAACATGGAGTGCCTAAAATACTGCTAAACCAACATGCAGCCTGAAATTTTCTTCTGTACTCTTCTACTCTCCATTCCAGACTATGTTCATATCTATGCGTGCTGTCATGATGTCTTTTAATCTGTTACCAGTTCATTGTAAATTCTGATATCATTACAACAACAGACCTGAAACACACTAAGGCATACATCTTGACAGGACTGAAAGCTACAGAACAGGAAGTCTTTAAGATAAGTCCCTAGCTCAGAAAGTATAACACAGAGGCCCTAATAACCACTGAGCTGTAGAATTACCAGTTTTGCCAAAAGCAACAGATTTTGTTCTGATCTCAGAGCAACTGTTTCCACACAAATCACATGTGGAGACATTTTATAGGGGTTATGTTATCTATGCCTCTTCTGTTTTCTCCTTGCATAGATTCCTGTATTTTGACACTACTTCTCCTCCCATATAAATGGCCTTGTAAATTAAATTTATAGCTTCACAACTGGGGTCAGATCAGTACAGTTTGTTCTAATTTGGAATACAGGAATAGGAAGGAGTGTTCTTAATGGGTTTAGGACTGACATTTCTGCTTGGGAATGGAAACAGATTCCACCAATCTCTGGAACAACAAACTAGGAATTGGGAATCCCTTGTTTCATCTTGGCGGACTGAATGAAAAAATCATGAAGTCCTTCGTGGCTCCAAGTTCACCCATCAGGAATGAGGAAATCTGATCATTCCTGTCTACTTCAGAGGGAACCGATCTGCTTTAGGCACTGACATACTGACACAGAAATAACTATAAACACATAAATCTAGATCTTGGTGATAAATGGCAAAAGGTAAATCAACACACTGTTCAGGAGACCCAAACCCAACACTCCTATCATACTCTGAGCATGTTCATTCTTACCCACACAGTACTTATCAGATACATCTTTGGAGCTGGCAGGACCTGAGCTTTATTACCATATATATAGTGTGCTTTATCCATTTCCTACAGTGAACATGAGTGCTGCAGATACCTCAGTATTGTTCACCATCAGAATAGAAGAACAGTTCTAATAAAAGTTGATGGCAGCCTCTGCATACGTCATTCATCACTGGAAAGTTATAAAACATTCTAGTGTTTTATCAGACTTTATAGACACTATGCAGAGAGAAATTTTCAAACAGGAGTATGAGAAGTCAAAACCCACCAACAAATTTTGATGAAGAACAGAACTCAGCAGACAAAAGATCCACAGGCAGTTTTGTCACAGCTACTGACAAATCAGGTAACAGCTTCACAAAAACCTGAACATGTTTTTTGATCTGCATCTTTCCATCCACCCATTCCAATCACAAATTACTGCAGTATTTTGGCTGCATTTTCCTGCTAAAGGAGGCAAAGTTTAGTAAGCAGGACACACGAGTCAGCTCGCTTGGGCTTTACTCTTGGCTACGCCAGTGACCTGCTGTTTGACCTTTTCCATCTCCCTATGGAAACAAATAGCAGCTTTGTTTGTCCTTATTTCTGCTCTTACACTTTTCAAGTATAGCTGTTCCTACACATGCAAGGTGTAATGCCTAACAAATCCCCAGCTTCAGTAAGGGCCTCAGCATCCTCAAACACTAAGATGAACCATATAATTGTTCACTAAATGTCAGAGAATGCACTCTCAGAGAATCCAAATGGTTGGCAGACAAATCTGTACAGAAGTGTCATTCTTTCCATTTTAACTTCCTCTCTCTTGTTCAGCTTTGTATGTTAATCCAACAAATATTAATACAAAAAGTAAGAGTCGTTAATTGCTCATCTTTCAGGCCTAATACTGGTGCAGTCCTTACTTGGGTAGTCTACACACTTTCTAAATAGTTTTTTGCTTATCACCTATAAGGGGCAGGGCCAGAAGAGGAAAAAAGGTAAAAGAGAGCATCCCAGTACCTTAGAGCATTTTATGAATTATTCTCATACTTTCCTCTGCTAAGCTTCTTTGGATTTTCTTTTCAGTTCCTGGGAATTAAAAAAAAATAAAATATGGTCACTTAAAACCTGTCTAAACAGAATGGTCAACATAATACAGAAGTGACATCACATGACTTACTAAAAAATTAAGTTTCACTATGACCAAGTGGGTAGATGAGGGCAGAGCAGTGGATGTCATATATCTTGACTTCAGTAAAGCTTTTGTTATTGTCTCCCATAACATCCTCATAGAAAAGCTCAGGAGATGTGACATAGACAGCTGGTCTGTGAGGTGGATTGCAAACTGGCTCCACAACAGAGTTCAGAGGGTTGTCATCAGTGGCACAGAGTCAACCTGGAGGCCTGTGGCAAGTGGTGTCCCCCAGGGATCGGTACTGGGTCCAGTTTTGTTCAATATCTTTATCAACGACCTGGATGAGGAGATTGAGAGTACCCTCAGCAAGTTCACTGATGATACAAAACTGGGGGGGTTGGCTGACACCCTGTCAGGCTGTGCAGCCATCCAGCGTGACCTGGACAGGATGGAGAGCTGGGTGCAGGCAAACCTCATGAAGTTTAATAAGGACAAGTGCAAGGTCCTACATCTGGGGAGAAATAACAACAGGTTAGGGGCTGCCCTGCTGGAAAGCAGCTCCACAGAGAAAGACCTTGGAGTGCTGGTGGACAGCAAGTTCTGCATGGAACAACAATGTGCCCTTGTGGCCAAGAGAGCCAATGGGATCCTGGGATGGATCAAGAAAGCTGTGTCCAGCAGGGCAAGAGAAGTTCTACCTCTCTACTCTGCCCTGCTGAGACCACACCTGGAATACTGTGTCCAGTTTTGGGCTCCCCAGTTCAAGAGAGAGAACTGCTGGAGAGAATCCAACAGACAACCATGAGGATGATTAGGGGACTTGAGCATCTCCCCTATGAAGCGAGACTGAGGATTATTCAGTCTGAGAAGACTGAGAGGGGATCTGATCAAAGTCTATAAATATCTGAGGGGTGGGTGTCAAGTGGAGGGGGCCAGGCTCTTTTCAGTGGTTCACAGTGATAAGACAAGGAACAATGGGTTCATGCTAGAACATAGAAGATTTCACCTCAACATGAGGAGAAACTTCTTCACAGTGAGGGTGACAGAGCACTGGAACAGGCTGCCCAGGGGGGTTGTGGAGTCTCCTTCTCTGGAGACTTTCAAAACCCACCTGGATGCGTTCCTGTGCAGACTACCCTGAGTGATCCTGCTCTGACAGGGGGGTTGGACCTGATGATCTCTTGAGGCCCCTTCCAACCTCTGATGTACTGTGATACTGTGATAAACCTGTCCCTAGTACATATCCTGGAATACAAGAGGACTTCCAGACTCTGCACTGCAGGAAGGTGCTCATCGTGCACTCCAAACCAGGGTCAGTTTGGTGCATATTTGGAGGAAAAATGAAATCTTTGTTGCCATTATGATTTCATTTTTTTGTTAAATTTGATGGAAGTCTAGACATGTTGTGAACAACCAGGAGACAGTCAATAGACAGAACACAGGTAAAATAGTCAAAAAGCTTTCTGGTACGCATTGATTATCCATATCCTTCTAGAGTTTCATCACAGTCAGTATAAATAACGCATTTGTGCATTTTCATAGTTTTAAAATATAATTAAATAATACAGTCTATACTGTATCTGTACTGTATGTGACTATATATATAATCCTATTTATATTTGAAAACACTAAATAAAAATAACTAGTATATTTTTACAAACATACCATAAAAAGAAGCCCTTTCCTTGAATGTGTATCAATGATACAACTCAAATCTTAACCACAAAGTGCCAAACACTAGGATCTATTGAAAACCTTATCAGTCTTGAGTTGTTCTATAGTGCAGACTGCAGCACTAGCACCCTGGGCCTTAGACCCTGCTTTATAGTTCACTCTTAGAGAAAGCAGAAGGCTGAAGGCATCTGAAAACATACTGTTCCTCAGCAGTGAAGTCATTTCTTCTTTTCAATCAGCTAGTAGGTAAGTTTTATAATAGGAAAACTCAAGTTGAAATATTTGCACTGCCAAGGATTATGAATTCTTTGCTTTTACTTTGGAAACAAATGCACAGTAGAAACTGGAGTCACAGTGCACAGAAGACATAACAAAGGCTTTGTTTGCAAGGGGATGAAACCACTGCACTCTGGTCAGAAATGAGGTTGGCTGATGTGCTTTCCATAATAGTCAATTGAACAATCTCCGCACTCAATCCTGGCCAAATACTAATCTGCTGAATTTATTACAGTTTGGTTTTTAAATTAAAGTTACCATCTGTAACTCATGTGTGGTAAACAGCATAGAACTTGTGACAAGAGAAAAATAAAAGCACGTCATGAAAAGGTGGGCAACTTTCACTTAGTCTGAGGAGCCCTGAGAAATGTGACACTGCGTACTGAACATTTTTTTGCTGAGCAAAAAACTTAACAGTTTAATGAGGTCATTTGTTAAAAAACCCTCTGTTCACCTCAGTAATGGTCTGTGCAGCCAAGGTCTGGAAATGTCATTGATGAACCAAACTGATACTATCAACTGAACAAAGCCAAATTTCATAGGAAAAATTATATGGTAGCCAGAAATAATACTCATACTCACAGAAAGGAAAATCCCATCTTAGGTTTTGGGGATTTTTGTTTTAAGATTTCTGTGCTCATAATCATAAATATTCTCAGGACAACAAAAGGTAATCCAGCTGTGCAGCTACGTGGTCTGAGGTGCATGAAATCCCAGGCCCCTAAGCACGGAGTATTTGGACTTCTTCAGGCCCACAGTGTCACCCAGTATTCCTGGTTGATAAAGCTACTGGCGATGACTCTGTGGAATAATTCCTATTATTTCAAGCAAGGCTGATGGCTTAAACATTTTTCTCTTTCACTACAATTCTTCTATAAGTGCTCTCTTCAGAAACTCAGTCCTTGGAAAACACCAAGTCTATTCATCTCCAGTTGAATACACTGACAAGGTATTAATGCCAGTTGGTTACCCACTTCATGTTTTCAGTTTGGATTGTGGCAAATCATGTGTTTGACATGATTTCTGCACAGAAATGGAAATAGGTCTGGGTGTAGTGGAAACATGTCACACTGCACATGCACACATAGGTACAAATTACCTGCAAAATGATGCTGGGTCAAACTGGCCTAAAAGAAAATCTTTTGAGAGCAAGTCAGTTTCCAGCAATGCTTTTTTATTAACCATCTTTTGTCCAAGTATCTGCAAACTTTACAGGTTAGTATTTGAATTAATTTTCTAATGAGGGTATCATACAAACAGTAATCCTACCTTACTAACCCCAGGAGTCATGAGTCTTGGGAGGTACCCAGATAGGGTCTCCTGCCTCTCCCGTGGTATCACTGCTTCCAGCTTGTATTTCTTAGTTCAAATAGAAACAAATAGAGCAGAACCATAGATATGCTAGTGTTGTGCTAAAAGAATCCATGCATATAGTCCTTTGTGTGAAAATGAGAGACTAAGAACTGGTCATAACTGTACAGTCAAAGGAGGTGGGCACATTCAAATGATGACCCAGCCCATACACAGGATGGGATGGAATGGGATGGGATGGGGTGCCCATCTCTCTTTGCTCTTTAAGAGAAAACCTTAGACAAAAAAGGTTGATTTTTTTAGTTTTTTAGGGTTTTAGTGATGACTAGTGCTAAGTAAGAAAAATCTCATGTTTAAGGCTAACAAAGACTTCCTATTCTCATTTTGTGAATGAGAACAAATTAGGCTAACAAAATGATCAAACACTTACTCAATGTTACATAAAAGGTTAGGAGAAAAGCTAGAAGTTAAAATTCAGGTAGTTCAGCCCTTCCTTCCTCATGGTGAAGTGAACAGGAAAAAGGGTCTCACTGTTTTCCAATAAACAGCAGTGGAAATATATAACTGACTTACTTCACGATTTGTCCTTCCTGTGCATCCCCCCTGTGAAAAGAACATTGTGCCTGATATTTTCCTTCTTCCTGAACTAAGTGAAGGACAGAAACTTAGACAGCCACTTTTCCCGTTTCCTTGGCATTTATTCCTAGTCACTGTTTATGTTGTTAATTTCACTGTGGCCTGATTCTTCAGTTGAGTGCAAGACTTGCAACCAATTTGAATGAATTCAGTATAACGTCTTAGACATAACTGTTTCAACACAAAAAGATAACAGAAACCATGTGAGAGTTTTCAGGGGATGGTGGTGTTAATTTTTTTTCCCCCACGGCTATAAAGTCAACATAACTTTTCACACAAGATTTCTGTTTCATTGACTCCCACTTCAGAAATGAGAGATATAATAGATCTTTGTTCTTTGCAGATCTAGGGCTAATAGAAATAATTTTTTTAAATCACACTTCTTCTTTCTGTTTAGCTGAGCATAAGTAGTGCAGGAGTAGAAGAGTCTCACATTTGGGGCACTATCTGGAGACCACAAGCCATGCTATTTTTCATGGTGAGTTTACGACAAAATGGCACTTAAAACTGAGTATGTCGCATACAGAGTATCAGTAACACAGGAGCTCATGAAACTGAAATGATGTTGAAACCATCAATTGCTGATAACAAAAGTTAAGCAGGAAAGAATACATTTCTTATATTTTTCAAAAACCTACCTCATTGCTTAGGTGGGCCATCTAAAGACTTGTTAGAAGCAAGATCTGAATTTCTACTTCAGGAGGTCAATCCACAACATCACAGGATTCCTTTCTCACACCAAAGTACACCCAGATTGGGATTGCTGAGGTTTATGACAACAGCTGTGAATGCAACAGCAGACTGGGAGGAACCCTGGTGAAAAGAACATTGCACAGGCGTTAGAATCACTGCAAGCTACTACATTTGACATTCACACAGGCAGGAAAAGCCTGTGAGTTCAGCTCTGACTTCCCTGCGTGATAAACTGGCCTACAATGCCAAATCTAGTTTTGATTGTCCTTAAGGACTCAAAGGCACTTTAAAATAATTTAAATTTCTTTACTTTTGTGTTTGCCAGGTTAATTTTACATGTAAAATGTATTCAGATAAATATTTTCTTCAGGAACTTTAAGATATTTAAAACAACTAAAAAGACACATTGGTAGGGTTTCTGTGCATTACAGTTTAATTCTGTAATTTATAGAAATACAGTTCAGGATGATGAATAAGTTATTTGCTTAGTAGTTAGCAGTTACCTAATTAGTTAGTAGGTAGCTAATGAACTGAAATATGGAGTTCATGATTTTCTATCATAATTCAAATTCTAGCAAATTTGGATAGCTAAAAGTCCTAATATTTTGTTACCTCATTTCTTAAATATATACCAAGGATAACAGTACAGCAAAAAAAGTCAGGACAAGGAAAAACTTCATCAGATGTGTACCAGTGAGCATCAAATTTCCAAAGATTTAGAAGCAGATCTAAACCAAGGCTGAAGTTGTTTCTACCAGGACCTCATCATTGACCATATTTAAAATCTGAAACAATATCTTTGCCACCCAGTGCTTTTCCAGCAGGCAGCATGATCCTTCAAGTGCACATCATCATTTTCTGCTTTCTCAATTTCCAAGAGGTAGAGAAGTACGTGTAGGTTCCCAAAAAAGAACTATGGGGAGAAAATGCAGTTCAAGATCCATCTCAGCAGTGGGTCCTATCCTACACATTTTTGTCATTCTATTTCTGCTTTTGTTTGATCATGTATACAAACACAGTTCTCTTTCTCCTCTCCTAAAACTAAAAATTCTCCCATTGTCTACAACATAGTTTCTAACATGTCCCCTGCAGCTATCATTGCCAAGGAACTCTTTTCCCTAGGAGTCTCAGGGAATTCCAAATGCAAATCAGAGGAACTTTTTCACAGCCTCTGCCAATATTTCACATTATTTTGCATGAAGAATATGTGCCCTACTGCCTGTAATGGTCACTATTATCCACGAGTGTGCATTCACCTCAGAAAACACAACAATGAGCAGTTTGGGGAGGGGGAACAGAGCAGCTAAGCTGTTATTTGTATTTAGCTGCTAAAATACTATGTGGAGAAGAGAATTACAAAGAAGGACATTCGTGTTTTTAAGTTGACATTAACATAATGGAAATGGTGTGTAACTCCCATCTCTCCAGCCATAAATGGTCTGTCACAGACTTAGTCAGTATCCCAACGCCCTCTCACTCATCCTCCTTAAAAGTAAATGAGTCGTTAAGCATCTGACTGATTCTTCCAGAGGCAAGCCCAGCAGGGTCCTCCTTCCCTCTAACTTGTCATAGTCCAGAGTTTTGTGTTTTAGTAACTTGAAACGTCCTGTAAAATCTATCAGGATTAGTTTCCAGTATAGAAGCAGTTGTACTCAATCCAAGCTAATCAAATGTTCTTCACATACTAAGCCCCAGGGCTTAAATGAGCACAGCCAACATATTAGGCAAAAATGACCTTGCAGTGGCTACTATATCCTTCTTTTTGACTCCCTGTGACACAATTTTGTCTGAAACAAGCTAGAGAGTTAAAGCCATTGGGAAAAGGCCAAAAATAACATAGTGTGTCTCTGATGTCACCAGAATGTTATATCCTAAGACAAAGAAAGATGCTTTTAGATAGAACTGGACATTTTTTACATACTACTAAAATAAGCTTTTTAACAGAAAACGTTTTGTTTTCAAACTCTTATTTCAGTCTCTCCCAATGGAATTAGTCACCATATTAAAGGGCTTTAGGAGCTCATATTATAACCAAACACAAGTCTGAATTTATAAGTCATGTATGACCTGGCAGCCAAGAGGTTATGGTGAGTAAGAACGTAGACCACAGAAGACCAAAGAACAGGAAACTTTCAGTCTTATGTTGATGGAAGAGCTTTGGATAAGATGGATACAGTACTGAACAACTTATTTCAAAGCAAACAGCTCTCACAGAAGCTTCTGAACATTTTATAGAAGAAATGCTGAAGATGTATGATGTAAGAATTCAAAAGTGCACACTAAGCTGCAAAGTCTTGTTTTGAGTTATATACAGAAGGATCTGTGTCTACACAGCTATACAAAGTGCATCCCTCTTCTTCCATTCACAGGCTTCATTGACTGACTGACTTTCTTAATTTCAAAGCCTTGTATTTATTATTCCATGGAAGATGGTATAATGCTCAGCTCATCTATATGCCCAGATAATTTAATGGAATATCTGGAAGGCTCCAGATGTAAAAGACTTAAATAACTCAGTTCCTTTCTCTGTCAAAATTACTCTTTCTGTGCAGCCACAGAACTTGTTTGTTTTTTTTTCTCCAGTGACAATTCCAGTGACATACAGATTCCAATGATTAAAAAAATGGCAAAGCATTTCAGTAGAAATCAAATCAATCCAGTCCAACATTTCCCCAGTCTTAAGGAGGGGCCTTAAAACTGGAACATCACATGTAAGCATGAGCTTCTATCATGGACTGATGTCAAGGGGCAATACTGAAATGGCTTAGAAATGTATGTTTCCAAAGCCAGTTATGAGAATGCATGGGGCTGTGCTGCCTTAGCTTCAGTATTGTCTTGAATTTGCCTGAATAAGAGGTTGAATTCTACCCACTAAAATGTAATGTAACTTGTCAATGAAGAACTTTGAGAAAAAGGAGGTTAGGCTAAGAAGAGGAGATGATTTTCTTGAGTGAACCTAGGCTTCATTAAATTTCTGAAAATACAATGTAACATTAATAACAAACTTAAACTTTGACCAAGGTTAGCTTGAATTTCTATTGGAATAAAAACAAACAGATGTCTCTGGAGTAAAATGAACAAAATATACAATACTTTAAAATCAGACTAAAAGTTCATATCCCATTAGGGAAGCTGTACATGCAGTTCCCATTCATATTAAGCATTCATCTAAGAAAACATGTGTTTTCTTATCTACAAACAGCTACAGTTCAGCTGATGTCTGGCAACTTCATGTGCTTAAAGCCAAAATCTATCTAAAGGCAGCTGCTTGTGCTGCCTGATAAAGCTACCTTATGTTTAAAAGAATGTTAATTTCAATTAACATTGAGGGTGCTCAGGTTAAAGTATAAATAGTAAAAATAAGCACTGATAGAACTGAAAATATTCTTCTCAGGGAGGAGAACACTCACCACCCTATTTTGGGTAAACTTGTTCTGACTACTGGTAGCCTTTTACTGGTAAGGCTTCTCATGACAGTGATGAAAGGCTCCCAGGTCAAGTCCCTCTAAAAGGTAGAAATGAGATACCTGAATTCACAGAATCTAGCCTGATCAAAATCCAAATAAAGAAATACTTCAAGCACTTCCAGAAAATCCAGACTAACACTTATTAACAAATTTGGGGACCAAGGGAAAGTGGATAAGTCTTATAAAATGTCTTGACTGGAAGAATATTACTATTTACCTTTCACACTCATAACATAACTCAGCCAAAAAAGCCAAAACCACCAAATGGCCAGATTCTCTTCTGGTGCTAATCAGCATAGCTCAAACATATGCACTGACTGTATACTTTTTAAAATAACAACTCAGGTACAAGACATTTGAGATCTCATTCCTTACTCTAGGCAGTTATAAGCTCCATATTACCACATACTTTATTAAAAAAAAAAATCACAAGATTTTGGAACAAAGTTATTTTTCTGGTTGTAATGTTGTGGTTATACAACACAACATTTATTCCTAGATATCAGATGTTAAGAAATATCAGATCACATTAAGAAGCCATTAACTTTATTTTCTTTCCAGATCTTGGTCACCTGACCTGGGCCACAATTACTAAGGCTAATACCCTGTTCTATCATAAAGGTCAGTATTTGCTGATTCTACTGATTTTTGCCATACTCAGCCTACAAAACTTGTTTTCAAGATCTCTGAGAAAATACGTGGTTTGTTTGGAACATGTAGAAATAGCATACTTGGGTGTCATTTCTCTGAAGCTGATTTATAAACTAATTATTCTAAGTATTCTCAATTTGGTTTTCCTTAAAATCCTCCCTCATCAGAGCACAGTCATAGTGCAGCAGGCCTTGGGGTGAGAGTGACAGTGGGACCAACACCGTGGTGCAGCTGAGCTGCTGGGAGCAACTGTTAACTGTTTGGAGAAGGGTAAGTTTAGTACAGAGACGGAATGGAGGGCAGCCTGGAACAGGGATTGGTGTCAAGGGGAAATCATGCTGAGAGGAATTTTCTGAGCCCAGAAACTGTCTCTGGTTTTATTACTATTTATAATTCTAAATAAATGACAGTAATTTTTAAAACTTTCCTTTCTCAGCAAAATCCCAAGGTCATAGAAATAGCCAATGCCACAAATACAGATGAGGATATGAAAACCTGCAGCTGTACATGGTCTGTCAGATAGGGGTTCCCATTCCTTCTCCCTATTCTCCACCCGGTGCTCCTCACCCCTCCAGTGGATAGACTCACTGTGCATTGTAAGGTGAGCACTACCTCCACACTAAGATCATGCAGCACTGGAATATTTAAGAGCAAATTCAGGTTCACAACATGCCATGACAAGCACACTTGATGCTTCCCTGGGAGATCCTTTTGGGTTAATCCAGGCATTCATGTGACCTCTACACTCTCTCTTGTCATCAATATAACTGTGATTGCCATGAGGCCTTTTGTTGTCAGCAGGCACTGGGACTGGAGCCCAGTACAAATAACACAGCCTGAGTAACAGCCATGCCTGGAAGAGTACTTCAGCCATGACCCTAGCAGTGTCAGGGGGGAAAGGGAGTAGGCCAGGAGAAAAAGACACATCAGCTTCGAGTGGAAGAGCATAAGAAGACAGCCATGATTATGGCAGTCAGCCTTTTCTGATGGACTGTTGTCTTCTCTTCTTCTCACCTTCCAACCCGTTTCCTGCAGATCCCAATCTTTAAGATCTTCACCTTTTGTGATTTGTACTCCAACATTTCCCCAGCGAGACAGAGCAAGCTGAGAGCTTTTGCTGCCACATACTACTTTATAGTATGTTACTCTCACTATTGTCACATCCACTGGTGTTCACCTTCCTCTGCTGAAGGGAGATTCAGCTGTCACTAAAACTAGGTTCTGTAGGCTTTAAAGAGTTGTGTCTTTATCAGTACACAAACATGAAAAAATTCTACTGGAAATTGGGAAACTATTTAAATTTGAGTGAAAGGCACAAGCTACCTTCAAATCATTACCAGCAGAGCATGCAGAAGTTCATAATTTTGCTATGAATCTGTTTCAAAACCAACTGGTGCCTTGTTTACCCCAGGGCCTGGCAATCTCACATAGCTCAATACAATGTCTCACATTACAGGACTGATTATAGATAAAGGAAAATTTATTACTGAAAACAAGGTGTTTTGTTGCTCCTCCAGCACAATGCACAGCCCTGGAATGAAAATTACTTGTCTGAAAATAACTTAAGTTGGGCAGTTTACAATGAACACAGTCATATTCCAATCCCAGGATATTCTGCCTGCATCAGACTTACTGGAGTAGCTTCACTGTCACTAGGAAGCTCGTTCACAAACAGGTTTTTTCAGTGCACGAAACTGACAGGGATTTTTTCCACCTACTACCATCTGTAGGTCTATCAGAACAGTTCCCTCCAAATGGAGGCTTCACTTTCCATAGAAAAATGCAATGCTTAATCAAAAGAGCTAAAATCTACCCAGAGAAAAGATATTCATAATTCCAAAAAGACAGAAGTTCCCTAGAAAAAATAAAATGGTTCCAGCATCAACACCAGGTACAAGCTGCCTGAAATTGCAGGTCCACCCTTTCCCTCTGCAGTCATTCCCTGGGTGTCTCTGTAGCACTAACACCCAGCTGAGTCTCCAGCTAAGAAATCATAACATAACACCTACTGTGAGTAAGCATTTTCAATGAAAATTTTTCCACCATATTTGCTTCTTTGCACATGACTAATTGGGATATAACCCAAGCTATTTTTCTACTTTCTCTTTTTAAAATATAGCTGGTATGAATAGTCACATTTTGGAGGAAACACTACTCCAGGAAGTGCCCTTAATAGTAAAGGCCACATATGCTCCTTTCCTCCTGTCTGTCCTGGATATAACAGCTTACCAAGAAGTGCCACTGATTATTTACTGCTTGCAGAACAGAAGTATCATCCTAATTATGTTTAGCATTTCCTAATTTTGTGTTACCTTCTTTCAAGACCTGTTTTCCTGGTCTGCCTTTCAAACAAGCCCTTGCTTCCATGTGGATCATGACATAGGTTATCATGTCCCAGGAAAGTACGACCTTTTAAACCCCACCACCTGGGATGGCAAAACCCTCAAGATTAGCAATTTGCCAGTTCTCTTTCTTAAAAGCTAGTTACATGATACTTACCTGCAATGTTTCACTGATACTACTGCTTCTTATCTGATTGTCTGAAAGTAGGAAAAAACTATTCCATTAATTTTAAAGGTGTTTTTCAAGCTGCACAACTACTGTATTTTATTTCATTTATAGAACACAGGTATTTTAAGCCTGCTAAGGGTACCAGGTTTACTTTCGCTAATCAGCAAATATTTCTTTGGGGGCAGTTTCAGGAATTGAAGATATACAATTCCAAGAAAGAGCAAAACAATATTAGCCCGTGTATGAAGTTACTACAGAGCAATGCAAATGAGGCTGAGAGAGACTGAGGATCCACATTGTTTAATCACAGATAGGCACTTAATAGGGTTTTCAAAGATCTTTGTGGAGGTTAAGGACCTAACTCCCTTTGATAACTCAAACATTTAAGATATCTAAACTACCTCTGAAACACCAGTGAAGCTATGAAAACATTTCAGAGAGACATATGCCATTTCCACAGGAAGAAGAAACATGTACCTACTGTAATCTTGACAGGCACCTTATGCTGAAAGGGTGTACTGTGATCTCCCTAACAAGGCTAAGAACCTATGGAAGCTGTAACTGGAGATAAAGCAGGTGGCATTTACTGTAAAACCCTGCTGTAGAATTGGAGTTTATGATAATGACTGGGGTTTTTTTGCAAGGGGGTGGGGTTTGTTTGTTTGCTTGTTTTTTGTTACTATGGCTATAATAAAGCAGGTTTTAAATGTAAACTGAGCTAAGAAAAGTTTTCCAATTTGGAGTCAGTTCTATGTTATAAGTCAAGTTGTAGCCAAAGAGAAACAATGGAGTAGCTTTCTGTCTGTGGAAACATGAACAGCGCAGTGAGATATCTCTGTTATTTTTCTGCATCGGATGTGCTCACTTTAGAAGTATCATTCTCTACATTTTACGATTATAATTTTTAAGATTTTCCCCTATGTCCCTTTTAAGTAGAGTTTGGAAAAGAAACACCCTAAATTATGCCAACTGCAATAGGAATGCCACCTCAGCAGCCATCCAGCTACACTCGAGCCAGTTGGCAGACTGGCTAAATGCTAAATCACCTAAATGCTCTGTCTTCAAATATGGCAGTCTATCCAGGGAGCCTTTTGCTCACACCAGATAAAATTCTAGCCACAGAAAAGACCTGTTTGAGGCAGGGAAATAGAAATAATATGGGATTTCCAATTCCTTTTTTATACACTGAAAATATCCTTCAAAATAACAATCTTTAAGGAGGAAATAAAAAAAGAACAAAGCTGCTCTAAGATGTGATTCTTTTTGTTTGTTTTTGAGTTTGGGGTTTGTTTGTTTGTTTGTTTGGGTTTTGTTGGTGGTGGTTTGGTTTGGTTTAGCAGGACAATAGCCATGCACACTTTGGTGAAATGAGCCCTGGCAGGTTTCAGAGAGATTTGAAATGGTGGAACATACAGTTTTATTCTTGCATCTGCAAGGAGACCTCTGAGAACCGAAGAGACCTCTGTCCTTTGACTCTTTAACCGGTCTGAGCACTGGAGTACCAGGGGACTTGGAATGGTGGTATGACAAAGACCAGTCTTTTTTAACCCAGAGGCACAGTCTGGTGGTACAATTAAATTGAGTTCTCACTTCCCAAACACACAAAGCCCAGCCATGTCACAACTGAACAGAAAGAATAATATCTGTCCTTCCCTTATTCTTCTGTCAGGCACAACAGTTCCCAAATCAGAACAACTGGTTGCAAAGGCAGCATCAAATCCAATGAATTCAAGTTGAAACATGCAAGTGATGGGTAACTGCATAGATCATATTATTCACACACCTGCTCGGAGACAGGGTAAAACTCTGCTAACACACCACACTAAGATCTCAGCTTGGAGCCTTTTATGTAACTCTAGTGCTCACTGAATTGTGCTTCCATCTCAATGCAAGTAGCCCATTTCCCATCCTTATTTTGACATGATGGGACTCTGACATCATATGGAGTTTCTGACCTCTATTGCAATATGACACCCACAGAATTCATTTTTAAAGGATGCAAATTTTTCCAGTTGGAGTGATCCTGAGGCTAATTTCATAATTCGTTACTGAGAACAGAACACCTTCCTGTACCAATCCCAAAGTCTTCATAGTGACCTTTGTTTTTTTCATGGCAGCCAAGAAATAACCCATCCCTGTTACCACACAAGGGCACTTGTTCAGAGAAGGAAGTGTACCACCTACTGAGTCACCAGTTTAGCCACATCCTAAACACCTGGCTTTTCCCTTGCTGGGATTCCATTTAAGCATGAATCGACCCTGCGTGGAGCTGTAGAAAAATCCTATAATAAAACCTCAAACCACACAACACTTTCCTGGATAGAAGGTATATTGTGATCTCCTAAAGTTCACAGACCTTCAGAGGAAAAATAAATCCTTCATTCTTCATTAAAAAACATCCTCTAAAGCAGTGCAATGCAACAGGAGTCACCCGAATGTGCTACATCCTGTGACTGGCTCTGAAGTAAGCATGAAAACAGTCACAAAACATTTTGGGGTTAGGAAAAAGCACACTCTTTTTTTCTGAGACATCAGCTCATAGATGGGCTTGCTCACCTTTGGTGTGTCCTGACTCAGATCACAGTCCCTTTAACCCCACACCAAGGAGCTCAGCCTCTTGGCAGCTCTCCCATAGGCAGGATGATCAAGACAACTCCCATTGAAGACACTTTGTGCAAAGTTCTATCACAAGGCAGCACATGGTTTCCATGACAAAATGAATATTTATCTAAAGCTTCACTTCTTTCTGTATCTGCTACCTGAAGAAATGAAACATCTCTCTCTCAAGCTCAGAGACCAAAACCACAAATGAGTGGTTTGAAGGGAAGAGCCATGACAAGGAGGGACACTCCTGTAGATCACATCCTTTTTAAGTCTGAATTTCTTACCTCTTTTAAACTAAATTTTGCGACATGTAATTTTGAGAAACCTTCTTTGTTGCTGAAGTATTTGCAACAGTTATACTTCTTATATATAAAGCATCAGTAGCATCACTTCAGATTAATGCATCACACACAAGGAAGAGGAACAAAGCACATGCAGACAGTTCCAAAAGCAAGATGATCTCAGAACATACCACCAATAAAATTGTTAATAATGCTCCAGTAAGATGTCCCAGTACACAGTGGAAAAAGTGAAGCCACTCCTGAACAAGGAGATGGACTTGAGAGAATAACAACAGTAGTGCATTTTCTTTTCTCAATGCATATGCTTTTCCAATTGATAGCACTATACTTAAGCAGTTACAGGCTCCTGCCTCAGCACAACTAAAGCACTGCTTTTCTCAAGAAGTACCCAGCAAATAACAGCGGGCAACTGCTCTCCAGGAGAGCCATATTCTGAAATTTGAAAAGCCAATAAAACAAATTATTTGTCTTTTGTACAAAGCTCAGCTTCTCCAGACCTTTGCACATGAGGAGACCCTGCGAAAAAACTATCCTTTCACAGTCCAATTCAAAGCTCCTAAACTTCCTGGAAGAGTGACATGGACAAGCACATCAGAAGTGGACATCTTTTGCAGAAGGAACACCAGCACCCATTCCCACACTGAGATGAAATCCAAGTCTGCATTGTACAACAAATCCAGGAATGAGAGAGAGTGTGATGAGGAACAAAAGCAATTACTTCCCAGATTTTGCCCAAGCCACAGCAGGAGCCCCTCAGTAGGGCTGCAGGCCCTGAGACCAAGAGGCTGCTTCAGTGCTGCAGGGCAAGAAAGAACCACCACAGTTTTCTTGTATGAAATCCACCTTCTACCTGCTACATTAAAACATGAAGACTACAGTAGAAATCTCTAAATTTTATGCTTGTGATAGGAATAAGCCCATTAAACAGTTTCATTTTCTTTAAGTTAAGGACTAACTTCCAACTCCTACAGCTTTGGATGCATAGCCAGCACAACCTGGCTTCAGGTGAACTACTTCACACTTCAACCTGATGCTTCTCACACTGAATTCAAGTTGTGGGAAAGAAGGTATCCCATCGGTACTCTTGCTGAACACTTTGAGTCACATACTTTATTAGTTACAAGACACAGTAATTTTGTTTCCATCCCTTTTCCCTCATTGAGATGAATAATTCCTCTTACAGGGACAGGTTTTCCTGGATAGTTTTGGTTGGAACCAAATGGGTCACTGTTCAAACAGGCTCCCAAGATTCTCATCAAAAGAGCCCAGAAACCTCCACACATGCTCCTAACTCAAAATTATCAAATAATCCTGCAGAGAAAAAGAAAAGTTACATGTTGCTATTTACTTGTAAAGGGAATGCAGTCAGTCTTACTCCCAGGGGCTGTGATGCCAGTCTGCAGAGCATCAGTGTACCACCTTCTGGGTACAGCTGAGGGGCCAGAAATTCCCCTCACTAAAAATCGCTCTATCTCTGTTAAGGCCCCTCTAGTCCATACCAGGTCCCTCCTTCCCTGCTCATGCAGGAATCATCCTTCTTGTCCCTGTTGTTTGATTTATTTAATAAAAGAACCTGAGGGCCTTCTCATGTGCAGTCTCCACACTAAAATAACCTCCATGTTTTGGATTATAGCAATGAAAAGAGAAGGAGCAGCTGGGCTTTGCTTGTCCTCAGCTCACTCTGGTGCAGTTCGGTGCCAGAGGTATCAGGGAAGAGGCTCTGCACTCCAAGCCAGGGTGAGATTTGTTCAATTCACACAGAATGCCGCAAGCGGCCAAAAGCAGGACAGGACAGTACTCCTGGTAAATCCCTTGCCTTTCAAATAATTTTCCAACTCTACAGCTTGATGGTATAACAAAATGAGCTGTGCAGTATTGTTGTGTCCCTTCTCCAGCATATTACTTCCCATCCTTGCTGCTGCTGCCTGCCAGTCGGCAGCTCCTTGGCCCTTTCTCCTCACGGGCATGTCAGCCCACAGGGCACCAGCTGCTGGCTGGCAGGCAGGGGGAGACTCGCACAAATAAACAGCAAATGTTTTGAGATTTTTCCTTTTTCCATAGGTGGGAGAAAAATAATATATCACATTCATACCGGTCCTGGTTTACACTGTCAGGTGTTGGAGAGTCCACCTTGCACATAAGCACCTCTGTCCAAAATCCCCCAGTTCCTCTGCTGCCCTTTTTAGGGAGGGTTTCCCTCCCTGTTTTTACTGCATAGGCTGAAAGCAGGAGGCAGAGGCAGCAGCCCCCAATGACCTGAGGGAGGAAGTGCTAGAACACTCCAGAATGCACCAGAATATTTTCGGGCTCTGCACTGCACCGTCAGTAGGGCTGCAGTACTGGGCACAAATTCATTACTTTTTGGATGTTTTGAGGTGTTAAAAAAACTTTTGAGGAAAAATAGGCCTTTCCCTGCGCCCCAAGCACCTTCACTCCAAGCTATAGACAGAAACCTGGCACCAACAAAAGCGCTGGGGAGGGAGTGAGCTATGGCTGCCCTCTGTCCAGGCTGCGCGCCAAAACGAGACCTGTGCTACTGGGCAAAGCCCTCAACGGGACGAAAGCAGGGCTGGGTAAACCGTTGGGGATCAAAGCTGCCTTGCCGACCCCACACCCTCCCTGAGGAGAGGCATGCACCTTCCCCTCACTCAGCTGCCTTCAGAGCTCTCATGGCCGCCTTATCTTGCTGCTGTGAGGAAAGCTCTATCCCAAAGACCCCTCTGTATCAGAAACTGCTTGTTCTGAAGAAACGAAGAGTGGGACGTTCGTCCTCGGGGGCGGGAGACGGAGCTGCACCGTCTGCATTTGCAATTGCACGAGGCTGACGGGGTAAAGGAAGGGCGGGAAGCGGCTTGCCTCAGGGGTTTGGAGGGGGCAGAAGCAGCCCCTGGTACGTCTGTCCCAAGCGGGAAGCGGCTTGCCTCAGGGGCTGGGAGGTGGCGGGGTGAGGGGGTGTCAGAAGCAGCCCCTGGTACATCTGGCCAAAATTTTCCCCGCGCAGTGAAATGAATACTTGATGTATTGCAGCACCATCTGCTGGTTTCTGCAAATCGAACACAGGGGCATCTCCCGGCAAGGCGGGAAGGAGCAGAAGGGCTTTGGAGTGGCTTCGTGCGGTGCAGTGCTCCTGTGGTTACCCGCACACGGACATTTCCTGAAGGTTTTCCTCTTCGTAAAGGACTTAAGGTAACTCTAAATAAGCAGTCTAAGAAAAGCCACCTCCTTGAGGAACAATTGACAGACTAGGCCTGGGTTTAGGGATTTCACTGTATGATAGGCAAAAGCTAGACTTTCTCCTGTTTCGATAAAGCAGAAGCAAATTCTGCAGAGCCTTTGAGGAACGATTTTCTGAAGTGACAACTAAATTCTGGCCACTTCTATTTACCTAACTCAGGCTGCTTGCCTTTAAAGGTGCTTGTGTTTCGTGAAGTCCTGAGCTGCTGCTTTCTGACACTGTGGTCCTCTGAAGGGATTTCAGACTGGCCACCCGCAGCCAACCATCACTTCAGTAAGACCTACCTGACTTTCAGCAGTTACTTATTTCAGCCAGTTTCCTTCCTAGGCTTGGTTCAACCCAACAGTGAAGTCATGTTAGTGAACCTCACTGGAACTTGCTCTTTGCTGGTAATTTACAGCCTGGTGAAGGAAAAAGGAAGAGATGTGGGCTTTTTTTTTTTTCCCCCTCTCAATGAGTGATTTCAGATAACATAAATATTAAGAAATACCTTACTTTGAAATTATATAGAGGAAGGACACTCCTCTCACTTGCTTCCTTAAAATTCAAGAGCAATACTAGCTAAACCAGTAGGGATGGAGACTGCTGATACACACAGGAATTACTGGGAACTCTCTTGTGATAAACATCGTAACTTTCCTTTTAGCCAACCATTTATTGCCTGCAGCAGTTAAATGCAACACAGCATTTGTGCTGAGGGTTTGTATAAAGACAAAAGTGTAGATAGCTTTTAGTCTCTTCTATCTTTCTGCCCAAATCATTTAATTTACATTTCCTCTCATCTCTCTTTATCAATAGCTGTGCAGCAGCTTTCAGGACAGAGGCCCTGTTTCAAGTGCGTTTTTGGCACAGGAGATGAGCCTACAGACACCAATATAGCTGGACACAGTCAAGACCTACAGGTCTGTTCAATAATTAACCCTTTCAATATCTGCTATCTTAGCCCACCTTGCAGCAGCACCTCCTTGTTACCCATGCCATCCTGTAGCACTTCACATTCCTGTTTGCTTCTCTCTTCTCCTAACGATGAGACCATGTTTTTACTATTAGTGTCATCACAGCAATGACTGAACAAAAGAAAACTGGCTACCATTATCATGTGTTTGATTTGAAGAAAAAAGTTTCCATTTACAGGGCCTAGCAAATGTCTAACGTTCAAACAAAGTACGAGGTGCTAACGAATACTCTTGACAAACCTTGTTTTCCTGCACAGGGGCTCAGTGCATAATGACTTCATTCAGCAGCTACTGTTCAAGCATGGAAAGTGTTGGTAAAGAAATCCCACAGAGTTCAGACAACCATTTTCCTAACTTAAGCTTCCCCCTCCTCACGCCCCTCCTCTTTGCCTTTCGGGTCTCTGCCAGTCATAACATAAATATTCATCAGCTGATATTTGCAGTAGCTGTGAAGTTATGGATGAGGCCAAATGCCTTTCCCTCCTGCCCCATCTGCAAAATGGCAGCTTCTGGTCTTAGCTCATGGCCAAATGACACTTTCCGAAATCCCCAAAGTGCACTTGCAGGCTTTTCAAATTCAGTCAGGTTTTTAATGTGCAAAGCAGAAATGCTGTCTACCTAATATTTACCATGGGATTACTGGGGAAAAAAAAAAATAATTACTTGGTTAGCTTTAAACTTTGCGATGCCTTGACGTAATAGACAGAAGTGTTGGCAGCTCAAAATGTTGGTTGGTTGATTTCAGGGGACATGACTGCTGCAGGTTTCCTTTCTGAATCAAATACCAGACACTTGAACCATTTGTTGTGCAGAAAAGAGAAACAGCTTTTATTCTTAATGTTGGTTTCTTAACCACCTGGGTGCTGTCAGAAGGAGCCATATGCACACTCTTAATAAGACTTCTTTAAGCCTGTCTTAAACCCTGGATCCTGAAAAATGGAATCCCCACTGCCTGTCATACGTGCTTTCCCGTTGCAGATTAGCAAGGGGCTGCTGCTTTACAAATGTTCTACTCTCACAAAGCCTGGAATTATGCTCTCAAACCTACCATGGGACAGCAAGACATCTGACATAATCACACCAGCAAAGCCAAAAGCAGAGATCTCAGAGGGTCAGGATGACAGTGCAGTGTCTTAATAAATCTAATTCAACAATGTGCTGTTCCAGCCAAAAGAGCTGTCCTCAGACAGGCACCTTAAGCCAAAGCATCACTATATCTTAAAGTCTTAAGAAATCTTAAATGACCAGAGTGAGTGGGAAGTTCTGATCAAGAGGCTTAGCATCATTCAGTATGAGGGAATCTCTTTGTAGCTTGTGTTGAACAAATCAATCATGCAAACTATCCTGTCTTGTCTGATTCACATAGCTTCAGGCACAAATAATAAAACTCCCCAAAAAAGGGAAACCATCAAAAGCAAAGTTATAGTCTTAAGAAGTTTGAGAGATGTTGCAAACATCTAATTTGATTTTCACTATGAAAAATCCAGAACATTTTCCCCAACGAGTCTCCAATATTTTGTGGCCAGAATAGAGTATATCTCCTCAAAACCCATCTATTTTTCATTGAAGGACTACAAAGGACAATTTACCACATCCCTTGGGAACATTCCAACACTAAAAACCCTTTCTGCAAAAAAACCTGAACAGCCCACACTTTGTTTTTAATACCTTCTGCTTTTAGCCACTGTATCCTGCATGTCTTTGTTTTGAGATGAAAGAGCCTCAAAATCATCTTGCCAATACCTCCAAGTTACTTTCTCCACCTTCTTAATAATCAGCTGTGTACACTTCCTGGTATGTTTAAATGGCTGTAAAGGGTTTTGAGGTCCTGCATGGCTTCTATCTACAGGCAGAAAGCAGGTTACACCTCTGTGAAAAAAGACCCAAGTTCACCAGCAGGTTCAGTGATTATCTCAGACAGCTTTTAGCTAATGTGTCTCAAGAACAGTAAAATCAGCAAGCCCAGAGAGATGCACATTGGCTAGAGATTCACTGTTTAGAGCCACACAACTGTGGACGTCAATGATTTCTAAACAATCATGATCAGGGCAGGAAAAAATGGCAAGGTAGGTGGTGGAAGCCACCTTAGTGTGGCTTCTTAGCTTCCACATACAAGTAACCACGTTGTGCATGCATGCCTGGGATGTATTTACATACCTAAGATCAAAAGACAGACCCTTAGCCAGACACATTTGCAAAGTTTTGTTTTGCAGACCTAAATCACCCACTGGAATTGACTTTGGATCACTTGATTTGGAAGATTTTAATTCACAAAGCTAAAATAATGTATCAGGAACTGCTGCTTTTGACACTGAAATTACATACTGACTATTTTCTTGCAGCAAATTAGATGCAAAACTCCAATGTTCTTATTGGGTTGACTACCCCATTTTTATCAGCTGTTTACATACTATCATGCTGCTTAAAAGCATCTTGCTGGGGCATTGGAATTGTCTTTGCAGCAGCATAAGTGAACAGTGATTAATTGACACACTTCACTGAAAACACCGGAAAATGTCAGTCACTGCACTTTTCTAATGATCAAAAGCAGCAAAGTTTGGGATATTCCTTCCCAGGCTCCCGCATACTAATATATGTAGTAATATACATATTACTTTTCCTGTATTAATAACAAAAAAAGCTTTTGATAGAGGAAATAAAAATCCTTCAAGTTAAATTTATCCAGTGTATTAAAGGGAAGATTCAGTCAGAATGGAAACTTTCTCCATGTCTGCACTGCAGTAGCAGCTCCAGAGATCTGGCAGCAGCCCATGGTGTTGGCTTAGAGATGCTTTGCATTGCAGCCAACATCTTTGCTCATCGTATACTACTGAAGATTTCCAAACACATCAGTCATCAGTAAACAGCAACACAAATTAATAAATGAGCTGATGTACTCTACAGTTCCATGTTCTTTGAACGCAGTGTACATCCTCAATAACAACTGACAATACAACTCCCATCCATTGCAGAGCAATAATGGAAAAAGGATTGAGAATCAAAAGAAGTACTTCTTTATCTTTTTATCTTTATGGTAAAAGGGCCTTTCTATGATAGATCAAAAGTATGTTTTTATGCTCTCCAGGGGGGCACATACAGCCAAACCAAACACACTTGAAACTGATAAAAAGCAGAGCATGCAGACAGCTGAACTGCCTGGGCTTACTGTTCGTTAGCATGGCAGCAAATTATTTAGGTCACGTGTGGTTTCATAGTCTGTTATGAAGTAGTTGCACACCTGTCCCTAACTGCTTGCAAGTGATTATCCATAGACTAATATGAGAAGACACTGTTAATGATGTACCACAAGGCCTTCTGAGTTTCTGTGGCACCACTGAATAGCTGAAACTAGATCTACCAATGATGTCTTCTAGGCCTGCTGTACAACTGAGGCACATTCCAGGTAAAGCAAACAAAAAGCAAAGGCTGGGAGACTTAAGTCGGGTTAAGGTATGGTTTATGGAATGATAACATGAAGAGTGAAGTACAGAAGTCATAAGGTGCTTGTTTACTTGTACATTAAAGTGTGCATGTCATGCACCAGGGCTGTTCATTTTTCCATTCATATAAGATGGTCTGATACTCAGTATTAACTTTATAACAGGGCAACTTTGATTGGGAAATAGCAGCAGCATTAAGAAGGTAGCTGTCCAAGCCTTGCCAAACTAGGAGCACTCATCACAACCTTACTGTGAAACTCGCTGCTTTCCTACAGCTCGTCTCAAAATTCTTGACAAAAGTGACAATCACACACCTCTCATGACAGCAAATCCCACAGATTCAATATATGGACCTGATGGGATGCACACAAAACTTCAGTGAAACCAATGACAAATTTGGTATCTCTTAGGAGGGTAGTTAGAGATGAGCCTGTAGGTTCAGATTCCCAGCCGATACAGATCAGTACAACACCACAGATTGCAACAGAGCTGTGCTAGCCCATGATTTGGCCCTAAACATTTTGGAGAGATTGTATCAGTATGTAAACAGATGAAGTGGAAAGAATGTTGTGATGGTGGTGGGCTTCTTTATTTGCTCAGAGCAGTAGTTCTGTAACAGTAAGCCCTAACCTCCAACACTGGAGGCAAGAGCACTTCAAGGTCTTTGCTAGCCTCCTTTTAAACTTTTTTTAGCATGGCCATAGGTGGTGTGTCACCTGGGAACCAAGAACCGGGTTCCCCTCATTAAGGAGGCACTCAGTGCTCTGTATTGATGTAAAGTGCTGCTGAAGCACCATAGGCCACCTATAGCTTACACCAAAATCTCACTTTACAAAGGTTCCCTTGTCCCATGTGTCAAACCACTTCAATTAAAGTTCAACTTTAATCCGGGGTAGGAGGCTTTTGAAAAACAAAAGAGATCTCACCTTCTGGCCCTTCATCACACCCACAACTGCCCACACTGTTTCAGGTTCCAAAGGGCAAAGACTCTGCCCAGAGGTCTCAAGCATATCTCTTATTCCAGCTTCCCTACGAGACCAAAGCCAAGAACTTAGGAGCAAAGGCTGGTACAGACACAGCAGCAATATACAGGATGAGATGTAATGCCACAACAAAGCAGAGATGGATGCTGGCACCCTCAGAACTGCAGCCATGGATGA
The DNA here is from genome assembly GCF_027791375.1 of Indicator indicator. Classification (NCBI taxonomy): domain Eukaryota; kingdom Metazoa; phylum Chordata; class Aves; order Piciformes; family Indicatoridae; genus Indicator; species Indicator indicator. The sequence continues at coordinate 8,023,462 of NC_072018.1, read as the reverse complement.
GAAGCTGTGGAACAAACTCACCGGAAGGCAGTAAGGAAATGAGGTGGATTATTGCCAACTCTTATTCTTTATTTGCAGATATGTTCTGTCATTGTGGTTTCCTAAGATTATGACCAAGTTTTCTTTTCCTAATATGATCTCTCTGTTTGTAATTTTTTCAAAGAGCTTGCCAGTAGAGTTTCTTGGATGAAGAACACTACATTTTTCTGGGTTTATAGATAGAGATGCAAGCTTGTCAAAGGGAATTTTTATACATAATTCAATAATTTTCATGCTCTTAAATACCTGATGGGAAGGTGGCAGATATGTAAGTCTTGAGTAAGTGACAGCTTGCATTAAAGTCACAACAGAGACCTCACCTACACTCCTCAACACACTATGCTAACTTTTCTTTGCTAGAGCATGCATACAGACCCAGAGGAAAGCTTAGGTATGCAGGATGATCTTGCTGTTCAAATTCCTATCTCTGAACAGCATTCAGGTCTCTCTGATATGAAGACTGCTTATCTCACATCTATGCTAGATTTTTGGGTCTAGCAACAATATCTGCTGAACTCATTTGCTAGCTATACTACATAGAAATGTATACCATACATATCCTGAATTTGTGTAAGAGGTAAATTTATGCCACGTTGCCTTACTGTAGGGTTCTTATGCCTTCCTCTGAAGACTTCATGGCCATTCTTGAAAATTGGACAAATCTTATGTGAAATGAATGTCACTACGAGTACATGGTCTGCAAGATTTTTTTAATGACAGCTAAGTGTTTTAAATCCATTACTTTCAGTCTTCGTAACAGGAAAATCTAATTAACATGGTGTATAGAATTAAAGGGTCTAGTATACAGAGGGGGTTGGAGCAAAAAACAAGTAAAATCATGTTATGCTACTGAATTATAAACAACCACCAAGAAACAGGAGGTCCTCCATTTCCATACTGCAAAGCCACCACAATTAGATTTTGATTGGCAAACTGGCAGTCCCAGTTGTATAAGGAGCTCCACCTTAGCAAGGATAAACACACAGGTTAAAGTCTGTGCTGTGGCTCAGCTCTCCCTCTGCTCTGCTGTTCATCTGGGGACCTTCCTCACAGCTGTTGAGTATTAGTAATAAGTGATGCCTGTCCCAGAGTTATCTGCCTAAGGCAGAACAACATGATTTATAATTAAAGCAGTGGAATGGACATTTGAAGGACTTAACTGGGAAGATCAGTTTGTTTCTACCCCCATTTTATATAGAGAGAGTACTTCTTCCTGTGCCTGTTTACACTTCTGGCTTTGTTAGATAAAGACTACTACTTGCAGGAAAGCATCGTTGCAGTGCACAATGTCATCTTGACCTTGACTGGAACCTACAGCTGCTGTTGTCATAAAATAATAATATTAATCATTGTCAGTCTAGTTATATGAATGTCATCCTGGCTGAACAAAGCATTTCCATGTATATACCAAGCCTTCCATACCATAAAGGTGCAACTGGTGCAGTTGACTGTGCAGTATGGGGAGCTACGCAAGCACCATAGTAACAAAAAAGATGCATTGATGGTCCCAAGGCATTTTTATCAGCATGCTTCTGGATGTGATCCATCCCAAATGACGACTTAGGAGGTAGAAATCCCTAAGGGGAAATCAGATCTTTGAAGTTCAATTGGGAGAGTCTCTGGATACCCCTTAGAGAGCGCCAGGCCCTGAAGAAATGTGAGACTGGCCCTCAAGGGTGTTCCTATATTGGTGCATAACCAGCTTCAACTTCTTCCTCTGCAAAGAAAGAAGCTGAACTACAACACACAGGCATTTTGCATCTGGAGGACATGTTCTCAAAGCAGCAAAACATCTTTGTTATGAATGTAACATATGTGGTACTCTCCCTCTGTTTGGCAGGAGATAAGAAAAACAGAAGCAAGGCAAAAATGAAAACAAAATGGAGCATATAGGCATCATGAAACAATTACAGTGCTGTGACTCATTAGTATCTAAATCTGGGATTGCCAATCTTGTTTTAAAAACAGTTGTGTTCAACACAGTGACAGAATTTAAAAGCTGACATATCTTGCAGTATTGTGGGCCACAGTCACAGCTGGTGTAAATCAGTATAAACTAATGAAGTCAATGGAGCTTCTCTGATTTACACTAGCTGAGGTTATGGCTCAATAATGTTAGACTTGCTTTCTAGGAGTGTTCAAGGAAGCCAACTTCTGTGTGTCCTGTGATGAAGTGGTTATTTATAATGGCCTTCAGTGTGGTTTGGAGCCAAATTTCCACATCAAAAGTAGCTTTATAAGAGATATCCTTACAGTGAGGTTCAGTGCAAAATCATGACTTTAGAAGCCAGCTTTCCCCATGCTCTCAAGTATTTGATTTCAGCCTGAAAACCAGTTGAGAAGCCAAGAAAAGCAGAGCCATTCCTGCCTACTTCCCCAGATCTGCTTCATCTTTAAGTCGCCTGCATATCCAACAGGCCCCAACTTACATTGCCCATTTATCAAAGCAAGTTACTCTAAGTGTTTGTTTATTTATATTCAGAAATTCCCAGTAAGACAGACAAGTTTCATGCTTAATGTGAAAAAACGGGGATGAAGGAGGAGTTCTTACTAGTTCCAGAGCTATTTGTTTGACTTGGCCACGAATAAAAAAACACAATAATGTGTCCCAGAGTCACAGCAAGAGGTAGAGGTCACAAGAAAATAGATCATGTCTTTCACAGCTCTTCAGCTTCAGTGCACTGAATTATGACTCCTATTATTTACCTACTGGATTCTCCACCCTGTGCGCAGGCTCCAAGCATTCAAAAAGCAGCAGGTCCCTGCTTCAAAGAACAAACAGGCTAAAGTCTGTCCCACAGCTACACTTACCCCCTCCTCCACTTTTTATCTGAAAGGTCAGATGATCTCACAATGCTCATCTGACTTCTGACATCTTTGGCTCACCAGACTGACATGCCAGCAGTCTTGCACCTCTGTGGTACTAAGCTTCCAGGCTCTTATGGCAAATATGTTCCCAGTGCAGCCAAACCTGTCCTCTGGGCACAAACCACCCATGTGTTGTAGTTTAAGGTTGTCTTTCACAGAAGTTTTTTTTTTTTTTTTTTTACTTAGGAGGGCCTTACTCTCTGAATGTCCAGTCTGGATGTGCTCTATCAGATGTCCAGACAGTGTCACAGACTTTCACTGACCTTATCACTCTGAAACAGACTGTCTTCAGAATTTCTTGCTTGAAATGGGTCTCTCGAGTCCAGTTGGTGAGATCCCAAACCAGGGCTGAAGCCTCTCCAAATCTCCTGAGCAGTTTCAACACATCCTCTATAGAAGTGTAACACTCTTCCATATTCTTCTGTATTCTCTTCAGTGGATGGAATCCTCTGTGGGCTCACTGGAGCCAAGGAGACAACTTTATGGGTATGATTCCAAAAAGGGAACATTCTAAACTGACAGCATCAGATAAATCCACAGGTACGCTGAATATGGAGCATCAGTATGTAGAAGCCTGCCTCACATCTTAGCCTCATGGGAGGTACCACTTTCTCATAAGAAGCAGAGGATCCTCCTCCTCTTCCGTATTTCCAGGTTTTGCTTTTGGTCTCCTCTCTCCACAAAAGATCTGATAAATATTCTCTCATTAAGAGCTGCAATCTCCTTTTCCAGGGAATGTTTTTGAACTACTTCAGAGGTGGCTAGGGAACCCCATTCAGATACTGCTCAGTCACCAACCTTCCACTTGGGTTGTTTTTTTTCCTAAGCACACAGCACACCAGTTGAATGCTATCTTTCTGGGTACCTAAATACTGCTCACTGTTCCTCCCATATTTGTTTTGTTTGTTGTTGGTTTGTTTGGGATTTTGGGGGTTTTGGTTGGTTTTTTGGTGGTTGTTGGTTTGGGTTTGTTTGTTTGTTTTTTCTATTTAGACATTTTTCTTGGTGTCTCTGGCTTGATGTGGAGCCAAGGTAGAGTCAGAAAGTAATGACACAATTAAAACCATCAAGACACTATGTGTGTTATTTAATAAACAGATAGGCAGATACACTAAGCATCATAAATGCAAAATACATCTTCTGTTCCACTCTGCTTCTGTGCCTTAATCTGAGGACTATGCCAAATGGCTCCCAAGAGTTTGCTGGGTTCACTTGTTACATTAGAGGCAAATACTGTATTTTTCTAAATATCTCACAAAGATCTATGATCTTCTTCTGCTGTATTGCTTAGATTCTCCTCAGATACACCTTCACAAACTGCAAAAAGATCTACAACCACAACCTGTTATGTGTGCTATCTTCTCAGCTTCCCCAGGTGACACAACAGTGAGGTAGATGTTTTCCTTAGCCTGGGCATTGTTCAACCTTTAAAATATTAAAGAGTGCTCAGTCTTTCTGCTTTCTAAATAAAAATCAAAACCAAAGAGAGTTCTTGCCTTTTAAGAATAATTTCCAGAAGCAGTTATGTTTGTCTCAAAATCAAGGGAAATCCTCTTCAGTGTGGACTATTTTAAAAACAGAATTCTAGCAGGCTAATTAGTTTAATTTCTGTTAACATCTCCTCACAGCCTTTCAGGATTTGGTTCTAATTTTGTTTTATAATGCATGTCTGTTCTTATTAAGGTTGAACTGGAAGGCAATCAGACAGTTCTCAGATAACAAGTAGGAAAACACAACATAAACCCATTATCCAAGAAAACTAGAAATATTTAATTGCACACAAGTAACAGAACTGGTTTCCTCACCATCAGAACTTATCCTGGACCACATTGTTATAGAACTTTCCTTGAATCTGCTTGGGGCAAAGACAGGAAACTGCATTTTCTAAACTTTAGAAATAGATCTTAAGGATGTAAACATGAGATATTATGCCTCTGTCTTTTAAGTAACATTTATATTATCTAAAATAAACAGTCTTTCTGAAGTTAGTCTGTAATTGACATCTGACACAGTCCACATTGCAACAGATATGATAAGTGCAGTAAACAGCAGAAATTATGCTTCTCTGTGTTCTAAGAAACAGTCATATTTCCTTACATGGATAAACTTTATTTTGTTGCTACGCAACCCTCACATAACACACTAAATTGTTCAGTAAATAAAAGTACAGATTTTACAACTGAAGGGCAAGCATGTGGCTTTTGGGGGTTTTTCCCCATTTTGAGTTCCAGCCCCAGCTACAGTTCACATTGTAATATTCCATCATTTTATTGCAAAGCTGCCTCTAAAGCTCAGTAAGGGATATTTCAAACAAAGCAAAAAGGGAGAGTCTAACTGCGAGTCCTTCTGACACTGATGGGAAACAAATGGTGGAGCCAGTGATGTCAGTGACTGAACAATGAAATCAAGGCACTTTTTATTTTATTTTATTTTTCCTTAATCCTCCTTAAAAATGAACACCAAATTTCCACAACAAGGTTTTCAAAACCTCTCCCTGCTCCCAGTAACATTGCTATACCTGCAACAGAAGTGAGACAGATGAAGAACCACCCTTAGTTTTACTCAAGATGAGATCAGCAGTCTTAACTCCTCTGCCTGCTATTCAGAAAGTCACTTCACAGTAGGAAGCTATTCCTTTGTTCTTTACAGTCACAAAATTCCTCCTGAATTCAATTTGTATTTGGATTGTTCAGAGAACAGAGGAGCAGATCCTATATTGTCTCTTTATCATCATAAGCAGAGTGAACACTAAGATTTACCTGTCTGAAGGGTATTTGTGGAAAGTGAATAGAGCCACTAGAATCTTCCCAAGTCACCAGTTAACACCTCAGCCAAATTCCTCTTTTGCACATGGCTGCAAATCCTACAAACTGCTCTAGGTAGCATCATCCTTGAGTTGCCACTGTCCGCAAATGAAACCAAGTGAAAAAATGTGCAAGCTCCAGCAGGGTGCTGTCAGCACAGTGCAGCAGAGGCAACAGGGCTACAAAGATTTGCGTAGCCAAGGATCTGACCTGTACCTGATGCACTACAAAATGGTTACCTGATTGCTAAGGGAGTTGTGTCACTTCCCCAGTTTTGCTTTGCTGTTCATTTCTTTACAACTAAGAATCCTCTGAGCTTCAGGCTACAAGCCCACATGCTTATAAAGGAATAGCACAGTCACTAGAAAAATGACACTGTTCAAAAGAGAGCAAAATTTAATCGCTGTGACCACGATGTAGTTTCTCTAAACAGTGAGCAAGAACTATTTTTTAATTTTACATTTCTGCATTTTAGTTGCTGTTTGCCATCAAAAGAAAACTATAAACAGAAATTATTTGATAGCTGCTTGCTGTCAAAATATTTCTGTTTCTAGTTTCATTTTAACAATTACTTCCGGGCATGTTAGCTAATACTAGCATTTGTTGTGAAATACTTTGAAGTTTCTATGTTGTTCTTCTTTAAAGGCCCATTTCTAAATCACAGCTACCAACAGAGCCTAGAAGAATACAGAAAATACACCTGTAAAATTTGCTTCAAGTATTTTCTTCAGTGAGTGGTCTCCTACACCCCTTCTCAGTCAGGATTGCAGGATGAGGCCCAAAGGGTGAAGGCATTTGCTTTTTGTTTGGTATCACACTTTCTGTATGACAGACAACATGCAAGGCAATAGTCTTCAGATCTAAATCTTGGAAAGCAATGCTTGATCTCTTCGTATCAGTGTCCTGCCAATTTCTTCTACTTTCTTGCATCCTGGAGGAGAAGTTACATATCAGAAGGCGGCTTTGCTTTTCTATCACTGTTTTAGGTTTAGAGATGATTCCTCCAGAGTACCAGAGGGTACAAGGAGTTGAACAGTCCAGCCCAGTGGGTGGACACAGGAAATGATGTTATTCCATTCCCAGAATGCCTGCACCTCCCCTTTATAAGGGAAGGGGACAAGCTGCCCAGACCGCTTCCCCTCTCCCTGCTCCCTTCCGATGCAGGCTCCCTTATCTCTGGCAATCCGGGGGACTGGGGCCTTGAGCAGCCTTCAGCTGGCAAGCTGAATTTTAAGCTGCGTCCCATGGGTTTGGTACGGGAGGGTAGAGAGGCATTTGAGGCCTGGGGGTTTGGCCTGGTTTGGAGAAAGGTTGTGGATGAAGCTTTGGCCTAAGGAAGTTCTTGGAGAACCGTGGCTGAGATGAAATGTGGATTTTGTGTATTTTATATGCTTTTGTATTGTTGTATGTAGTTATGAATTCCATTTAAACCGCTAATTCTTTCCAATCTAGTGCGGAGCAGTTTTGCTTAACGTCTTTGAGAAGGGTTAATGAGTATCTGTCTCACTCCTTAAACCAAGACAATCCCACTCTAATTCTATCCCGTTAAAGTCTACATTCTGCAGGTGAAAGCCACCCCTTGGTGACCAAGGATTTACCAGTACTTTTCTACAGATTTATTGCTCTCCTTGCAAAGAATCTTTTTGCTTGCTTTCATTTAATCTCCTCAGTTCCCCATCTTTAAGACAGGGATAACAAGAAGTCCTTTTTTCATCTTTCCATAGCCTAACCTGTTTATATTGCAAACATTTCCATCTTCATTCTGTAAGTTACTACAGCCTATTGCCCAGGGCAAATGAAAACTATGAGGAAATGTGAAACAGAGGTGACTGTTAATGAGAGGAAACATTGATGTCTTACCTGTCAATGCCATTGCCAGTCGAAACTCTTCCTTCAGCATCTGGAGAACTTCTTTTGCTCCTTCTTCACCCTAGAAGGTTAGAGGACAATATGAACTGTTAGGTGTACATATAGCTCATGTATGTAAATACAGGCATGTATACATGTGCCAACAAAGTTTTGTGCACAACTCGCATACTTGTTATAGCAAATTTTAGATTAAATGGTCTGAATCCATACAGACACCATCACACACGTACCCCCATGTGCACACAGACATACATGCATATGCTAAACCCAAACAGCAAGTTAAGTATCTACCAACATAAATTTGAACTTTTTCTAACTTACTTGATAAGCCAAGCCCCAGATGAGAGGTCTTCCAATGAATACAGCTTTGGCACCAAGAGCTAGTGCTTTGAGAACGTCTGTGCCTTTTCTTACACCACCGTCTAGGAACACCTCCACCTTCCCCTCCACAGCCTCAACAATTTCAGGCAAGACATCAATCTAAAAAAGTAAAATAGGAATGCAACTTGTCCACTTGTGTAGCCCTATTTAAGTGAACTTTTATGTACAGGATCCAAGATTTAAAGAAGCTAAATGAGCAATTGCATGCCTAACTATGCACAAACACTACAGTTTTGTATTGAAAAACAGTAGTGACTTTAGCATGTCAGCAGAGATATACAAAGGTCAAATTTATTTAGAAAGTCACATAAATAGAGTAAGAATCAGCAGGGTCACACAAAATGTCCATCTGATCCCATGACATGTATCCAACATAAGTCAGTACCAAATGTTTCAGAAGAGTATAAGAAACAGCTCCCCAAACTTCCAATGTTCAGTAGTTTGGAGGTGATAATTGATGAGTCACAGTCACTTTTCAAAGGTTGGTGGGGAAGGACTTTTTACTGCTCCTAAGTTACAAGTAACCAACCAGGGAGCGAAGTAACACATCCACACCATGTTCGTGCCTCAGAGAGATAAGCCTCCTGAATTCAAGCCTCATGCATTAATTACAGGGCAAATGCTCTTATACCAGATAAATAGTTCCTATTCATAATAATCAGGAAAGACAAAACTGTAAGTCAAGTACTAAGGAGACTGTGGTAGTGAGAAAAAAGGCACAAAAATTCATATCTTTCAAATACAGATGTAATTAATTTCCTTTCTAATAGATAAAAAAATGACTAGAAGATGGGGGTGGAAGAAACTTTAAAGTGCAGTTTGGTTTTAAATTTGGATTAAAATTTTCTTGAAGTTTGGCACTTGCTATGATTTTTTTAACTCTCCATTTGGTTTTGCTCTCTTGCCAAACATATTTTCGATCTGTTTCCATATACAGAGACCATTTTCTACATCCTGACAAATCATATCAACATTAAAGTGCTATAACTACTGAAGCATGATGCAAACCATAATTAAAACATAGATTTCCGCAATGTGTAACAAGACATTAGAAATATTAACCAGGCTGGGTTCAGCTCACATTCTGAGAACCCATGAAATTAAACAAGTATTTCTAAAGCAAAAACATCTAGCATAACCTGACACAGGTATTTACATTATGAAAAGTGCATTGTGAAATGTAGTTCTTTGCATGCTGAAATCCAGTGAACACACCACTTTTATAGTGCCTTCTCCTCTGCAATGTAGTGTTGCAAAAGACTAACTCATAACAAATCGTTTGCAAATTTAATTTCTGTGCTATTGCAGTTGCAAAAAAAAAAATAATTCCTACTACTTTATCATTTCTCAAAATGGTATTTTTAATATCCTTGTACATTCTTCCTGTTGGATTACCTCACACACAGAGGTAAGCCCAAGATTTTCAAATACTCTTGGTGAAACCAAGGAATGCATTCTCAAAAGGTGACAAGAAGATAAAGAAGTAAGAAGATTTATTTTAGAAATATGAAGCACCCAGAGTCTGAAAACTGAGTTCCCCTTGAGGTGTCTAAAACTGAATAGCTGCACACTCTCCAACATCACAAAATCATGTTTCATAGAATCATAGAATGGCTTGGGTTGGGAGGGACCTTTAAAGATCATCTAGTCCAAACCTCCTGCAGAGATTAGAGAAACTTTGACTAGATCAGGTTCCACAGAGCCCTGTCCAACCTGACCTGAAATATTTCCAGGGATGGACCTTGTACCACCTCTCTGGGCAACCTATGTTAGTGTTTCACCACTCTCATTGTAAAAAATTTCTCTCTAGTCTGAATCTCCCCTCTTTCAGTTTAAAACCATCACCCTTGTCTTGCCAACTACATGCCCTGCTAAAAAGACTATCCCCATCTTTCTTACAGGCTTCCATGCAGTACTTAAAAGAAAAATCTCAACCTGAAAAACATCAGGAGGTCTTTGTCATACCAGTCCACTGGAATACCTGAAGACAGAAAAAAGCATTTCAGAGGACACTACCTCAGTTTCATTAACCATTTAGAAAAACATTTGTGCTGACAGTTGTCTCTCCAGTGTAGGGCTTGGCTGGTGAAGAACCAGCCAACACAACCAGCAGTCACCGAGTGCATGTGAAGACCTAAAAAAATTAGTGGCTGAAGGAAGTGGGCTGGGAGAATCCGCAGCTGTCTCTCAGAAGGAAAGAGCAGAACTGCTCCAGGGAAGGGAGGGACATGCCAGTGGGACAGAAGAGCTGAGCAGGTAAGACTTCACATGCAAAATACTCTGCAGTGAAAAAGGGCTTACCTGTCCCACCCTCCCTTAAGAAAATGATCATGGAAAACATGAGGCTTTTCATCAAGGACACATTAGGAATACTGAAACAGTCACAACTAGGCTTCAATTCTCCTTTTCATTCTCTTTTTACTTGCACAGCTTTGCCATACCAAATGAAGAAGGATGAATGATGACTGGAATTTGGGTTTTTTTTCCTTTGGCCTGAACACAGACTTTTTCATTTTCCTTCTATTTTTTCCAGTTCAGAACTTCTCAAATCCCTTTTCACCTTTGGAAAAAGCACAGGGTAGCCCAACAAGGAAAAAGGAAAAAACATGTAATTTAACTACCCTGTATCTTTTCCAGAGGTGAAAATGTTTGAAAGGATGAAAATGGAGAGTTAATTCTGCCTTAAGCTGCTCTGTAACTAATTTTTCAGAACTCCCTGAAGAATATTAAAAGGGAAAAGCAACTGTAGCACAACCTTCAGTGAACTGCAAACCACAACATTGGGGTTTAAAAAAAAAAAAAAGGTGAGAAAGGGGAAATATGAAAAAAATAGGAAAAAAATATTAAAGACTTTACAATTTCTAGACATTTAACTAACAGCAATACACTATCTGAAACTGCTCTTCTAGACTTCCACAGAGGGTGTTGTAGCCAAAGACAGGATGCTCAGGTAGCTTGAAGAAACAGCCACATGTAAGCCCTCGTGTGTTTTTTTGGTTTGATCTCACCAAGGGGAAGCTTCACCTAACTTACAGTGTGACATAACATACAGTGATAAGTGGAGAGAAATTAATGGCCATAGGGTAAGGCATATCTGTAGTCTTTTTCTCCAGCTACCATGTGTTCAGAATAAGCAAACAAGTAGTAAAAAAGTAAAGAAACCCAGAGACTGCCTATACATACTGGCACTGGTACTTACAGTTGCAGGGACCCCATCAAGCTGTCGTGCTCCATGATTTGACACCAGGATACCATTTACTCCAACTTTTACAGCTTCTTTAGCATCATCCGCTGCAAAAAAAAAAAAAAAAAGACCAAAATCAACCAACCAAATAAACAAGATATGCCCTTCCATAGCTGGGAACTTATTGACACAGTGATGAAGGAAGTTTTGCCATTAAAGACAGCATTGCCAGCTAATACAAAGCCACTTTAGGGCTTCATCATGCCAAAGTCCCATCTCAAAACAGGAACCAGTTTTATCTTTAATCAATAAAAACATAAAAGTAATTTGAATTGTTGGAACAGAGCATTTTACAGCTTAGGATTAGCTACCACTTTGGTTGCTAGCTTCTATTTTTTCTGTTATGTCCCACAATCTGTCACTTAGAAATAATTTTGTTAAATAATTTTCTCCAAGCCAAAATCATTGGCATCATTACAGTAATAATCTACGCTTAATGAAACAACTTCACTTCGCTCAATTCTCTTTTGAAGGAATGAAAACCCAGCTTCCCTTTAAGTAACATCCAACTCAGATCAGAGTTAGGAGTTTACAGACACAATGAACAGAGAAAGTTCAATCTTCCTGGCCACAGGATTTCAAGTAGAATTGATGTGATGACAGTCAAACAACTACGTTAGTGACCAGTGGCTCTAGTTCCTACCTACTGAACATCAAAGTAAACATACTGTACTGTATAGCCATTAAAACATTCTGACAACTCCAGGTAGTTATTTAAGCAGCTGCTTCAGTGAATGTGTTTGTTGCTGGGTCCCTAACCTAGCATGAGGAAAAGAAGCTTTCTCCTTTTGGTTGTTTTCTGTTTTGCACAGAAACATGAACATCCCATCGTAGTCTACATCAGCAAAGGAAACAATTGCCATTAAAAAGCAATGCAATTCTATGCAATGCTACAGAAATTTCTTCAGCACAAATACTTCTCCTTTTCTGGTGCATCTGCAAGAAGGTATGCCACACCTGCCCCATGGGAAGCAACAGAGCTACATACCCCTGAGGATTCCTTTGGCAACGATAGGCAGCGAGGTCAGCCTTCTAAGCCATTTGACATCCTCCCAATTGACCGTTGCATCAATTGCCTCAGCTACATACACAGCCAGTCCACTGTTTTCTCCAAAGTCTTTCCCTGAGGAGAATGCCAGGTCACTGCTTGAGAAGTTTTTTAATCTAAACAAAAAAAAATAGTCTGAGAAAGATTCACTGTAGCCATAAATCAGTTCCTAATGCCAACATTCAGTATAGTGTTAAACCTTTGTTGTACCACCAAGCAGGAGGAAAAAACACCTATCCTGGCATGTCAGATCCCAGTCCTTAGTCAGCTGAAACCTTTGGCTGGCAAAGCATTTCATAGCATTGGTGCAAGTTTCTCTGTCCCCAGGCAAAAGTCCTAGTTCATTCAGAAGAAATAGGATAAAAGTCTGAATTCTAAAGGTTCAGCATGGTCAGCAAGTCGAGGTGGGTGATTCTCCCACTCTACTCTGCTCTCACCTGGAATACTGTGTCCAGCACTGCAGCCCCCAACACAAGAAGGACATAGAAGTGTTAAAATGGGTCCAGAGGAGGGCCATGAAGATGATCAGAGGGCTGGAAATCCTCTCTTATAAAAGACAGGCTGGGAGAGCTGAAGTTGTTCAGCTTAGAGAAGAGAAGCCTCTGGGAAGACCTTATTGAAGCTTTCCAGTATTTGAAGGATAGCCGGAAAGTGTCTTTCTATAAAGCATGTAGTGATAGGATGAGGGTTAATGGCTTCAAAATGGAAGAAGCTAGATTTAGGTTAGATATTAGGAGGAAATTCTTCACCATGAGGGTGGTGAGGCACTGGAACAGGCTGTCCAGAACCACTGTGGAGCTCCAGCCCTAGAAGTGTCCAAAGCCCAGTTGGACCACAAAATCATAGCATGTCAGGGGCTGGAAGGAACCTTGAAAAATCATCTAGTCCAAGCCCCCTGCCAGAGCTGGATCACCTATAGAAGATCATAGAGGAACACATCGAGGTGGGTTTTGATTATCTCTAGAGAAGGAAACTCCACAATGCCCCTGGACAGCCTGTTCCAATGTTCTGTCACACTCACAGTGAACAAATTTTTCCTCACGTTTACATGGAACTTCATATGCCTCAACTTTCACCCACTGCCCCTCATCCTGTCATTGGGCATCACTGAGAAGTGCCTGACTCCATCCTCTTGACACTCACTCTTTACATATTTATAAACGTTAATGAGGTCACCCCTTAATCCCCTCCTCTCCAGACTAGAGCCCCAGCTCCCTCAGTCTCTCCTCATAAGGAAGATGTTCCACTCCCTTAATTGTTTTTGTGGCTCTGCGTTGGACTCTTTCAAGCAATTCCCTGTCCTTCTTGAACTGAAGGGCCTTCAGCAACCTGTTCTAGTAGGAGGTGTGCCTTCCCATGGCAAGGGGGTTGGAACTAGATGATCTTCAAGGTCCTTTTAAACTCAAATCCATTCTTTGGGTCTACGATTCTATGAAATCCACGGCCCAGAGGAAAACCCAGCAGTGAGAGCACTAATTTGGGCTTAAGACTCTGTCCTCCTGTGCGACTTCGAACACAACAGTTAGCCTCTCTTTTGCCTCAGTTTCTCACCATAAAATAGGAAAACAGTATCTGCCAGGAGCATCATGAGGACAAATGCACCATAGGATGTGGGACATTCAGGTTCTAGAGCAGTACAGGCTGGAACTTAAGACTTGCTTGACATAATACAGGATCTACTTACCAGCAAAAATCCCCTTAGCCTTCATGCAGCAAATTTGGGTTTGGTTTTCATTTTCCCAAATCTAGGGGATTCAGTCACTGGAGGAACAGGGGATCTGATAGGTGGGAGAGGAGGAGGAGGAAGGGAAACTTTGCTAAGCCCTGTGAATTTGATGGATCTACATGAAGTCTTGCAAAGAATTCAGAATTTCCATCTGTCCAAAAAGACCAACACTAAGCTGGTTCACATTGTGTCTTTTTTGTATGATTCCTTGTTAAAATGCTAGAGGGAGAAATGAAATTCATATAAAAACATTTGCCATTATTTACTCTTTAGCACCATATCAATCTCACAGGTTCTAGGAACTGGATGGTAAGCAACAACCCCTCCGTCAAAGAGTTCACAGACTAACTAGCCAAAGCAGGAGAAGGGGGAAAGAGGGAAAGTGGAGAAATTTAGTCTGTGCTGGTACTAAAAAGCTGAAGTAGCCCAAGAGCTCACAAGCATTAAACTGCCATCAGCAACACCAATACCACCAAAGACAACCATGTCCCACACGAGGCTGATTGCTCTGTCCTTTGGAAACTGTCTCTCATTCTACATTGCACTATTTTATACTCATATTCCACATTTTGGGAAACTCATATGAGTTTTTTTTTTTTTTGCATGGAAACTGGATAGTTTTTGCGACAAGCAGCAATTCACATGGCTTTTATGTTCAGCTCCGGGTCCAGAGGAAAATGAGAAAGAAGCAGGCTCTCAGCAAGATCCAGCTTTTTAGCTGCTAGCTTGTGGAGGGTGGGGTACTCAGAGGAAAACAGAACCATGGATAAGATTATATAAATAACTGTTGTTTTCGTTGGCCTGAGAAACGCAGATCAACACTTGAATGAATGTTGCCTTACATACATTTCTGAGCACAATGACACCTTGTTGTTGCTTTGAAACTTTGTTGAAAACCTGAAGCCAAGAAAAAGTTATCACATAACTGAGCAGGGCCCATTCTAGAGGAGTTTCACCACCAGCTCTGCAACAAAACACTGTCCAAGTGTCATTCTGAAATCTGAAGTGATTCATTTGAACCTTTAAAGATCATTCCAACTTCACATTATTTTATATCATTCACTCAAATGAAATTTTGTTACAGTTCTGTCAGGAAGGGTTAAAGTGTTTCAGAAATATACTCTATCACCTTCCTCAAATATTTTGGGATTATTTGGCTTGCATTCAAAAACTCCTGTTCCCCAGGTGTTAAAATGATACAGCCCCTAAAAAGAAAGAAAATCTATCAAAGATTTTTTTTTTTTTTTTTTTTTTTTTTTACATAAAATGAATGTGTATCAGTAATGCTTTGGCAATCACAGATCTAGAGCAGGATTACTATACAAGGCACATGTATATCAGTGTACTACATTTTAGTGTTAGATGTTTCAGCAATCTTTTTTTCCAAGTGTTTTCCTAAAAAGTTTATACTTTAACACCAAAATCATAGGGAAAGTTAAGGTTGTTCTGTCAGTTTTCATCGTATTAATCATTAGCTTCAAGTACAAGCATACAGTGGAGATGCAACAACTCATGTTCTGAAGGGTTTTTTGCCTGTGAGATGAAGAAGCAGATTTATTGCACAGTCCCATGGCTTACCTGCAGTTTGAATAGTATGAAAAAGAGAAGACCTCAGGGTATGATATTATGTTTCTTGCTATGTACATGTTACATACAGGATATACATAGTGTAATTGAACAGTCTTAGGAAACACAGGAGGAGCATGCCCCCTGCCTAGCAATAGCCTTCCTCATCTTCATCTTCCTCAAGTCCATTAGCGATCAAACAAGAGCTTGAAGGTCTTTTTCAGTCAGCTCAGGATGCCACCACATTCAATACATTCCCGTCCCCGCTCAGTTCCATAAACAAAGCGGCCTACAGATACATGTTATCTGTTACTCTTATCGTGCACCTGGGAGCTTCTGATCAAACACCAAGCATTCCCAGACACCCCAGGGCAGCTGCGAACAAACACCAATCATCCCCGGGCAGGGCTTGGCCACTGGGTGCCTCTAATCAAATTCCAATTAACTCTCCCCTGCTACAGCACCTACCTGAGGTGAGGAGGAAGCTGAAACTTGTTGCGCACGTCATCAATGCGCCTGCCGAGGAACGGTGTGTCCACTGTCACAAAGATGCCTTTGTAGCCTGCTCTCTCTGCACGCTTCACAAGGGATTTGGTAACCTCCCGGTCTTTGTACACATAAAGCTGCAGCCAGTGAAGGCCAGCTGGAGCTGCTTCAGCCACTTCTTCAATGGAAGAAGTGGCCCAGGAGCTCAGCATCATCCCTGTCCCCATTGTACAGCAGGCTGAGGAAACACAAAGTTATATTCAAGATTAGAGAAGCTTCTGTATTTTGGATAAACAGGAGCACCTGGCTCAGGAGAGTATCAATGCATAGAATGTCACCCTGCCTGTCCTCAGTGAAATCACACTTCCAGACTTTCAGGGAATGCTGCATTAAGAGCAGCTACCAACAGTGGGGGACTGCTGAAAAGTTTTCCAGCTTGTTCTCTGCATTTATAGGCACACTGCTGGTGACTCTTGTCTGCATTCTGTTGGAATGATCCCTGCTCCAATACTGGAAATAAAAGATATTTCCTGTGCAACCTGATCTAGGCGATCCTGCTTTAGCAGCGTTTAGACTAGATGATCTGCAGAGGTCCATTCCAATCTCCACCATTCTGTGATTATTGTATCTGTGATCACGATATTATGATCCAGCTAAGCCTAACCCATATTAATAATTCTCGATCCTATGAGGAGTCTGTTTTTAAGCCCCTAGCATCTGACCCACTTTTCAGAAATTTTGGCACACACATTTAAGAGCATAGGTATGGATGCAGAGTTTTAAGTGATATTAAAAAGTGCATTTAAGGCTTCCAGCTTCTTGAACACTGCCACAATGCTGCAGGTCAGTGTTTTGGATCTGTCATTCTCAATGTTCCTCTTCATCCCTCTTCAGAACTGTCACAGAGGCTCCCTTTAACATTTTTATCATGGTATGTTGGCTGCTTTCTCCCACTCTGAAAGTGGTCACTGTTGTCATGCCCACTGGGTATTTCAGGGTATATTAAACCAGGACACAGCCCAGCAAACAACCTTATCTAAGGACTTAAAGGGGAAGTTCTTTGCTTTAACATTTTTACCCCGTCTCTTGATTTGAAGGAGAGGGACCCCACACTCATTTTGTCTCCACCAGGATCATAGAATCAGTCAGGGTTGGAAGGGACCGCCCTGCCATGGGCAGGAACACCTCACACTAGATCAGGCTGGCCACAGCCTCATCCAGCCTGGCAGGGATGGGCAGGGACACCTCACACTAGATCAGGCTGGCCACAGCCTCATCCAGCCTGGCCTTAAACACCTCCAGGGATGGGGCCCCAACCACCTCCCTGGACAACCCATTCCAGGCTCTCACCACACTCATGGTGAAGAACTTCTTCCCCACGTCCAGTCTGAATCTCCCCAGTTCCAGCTTTATTCCATTCGCCCTAGTCCTATCACTACCTGATATCCTAAAAAGTCCCTCCCCAGCATTCTTGTAGGCCCCCTTCAGATACTGGAAAGCCACAATAAGGTCATCCCGGAGCCTTCTTTTCTCCAGACTGAACAGCCCCAACTCTTTCAGTCTGTCCTCATAGGAGAGGTGCTCCAGCCCTCTGATCATCCTGGTGGCCCTTCTCTGGACACCTTCCAGCATGTCCCTATCCCTCTTGCAACAGGGGCTCCAGAACTGGATGCAGTACTCCAGGTGGGGTCTCACCAGAGCTGAGTAGAGGGGGAGAATCACCTCCCTTGACCTGCTGGCCACACTTCTCTTGATGCAGCCCAGGATCTGGTTGGCTTTCTGGGCTGCAAGTGCACACTGACAGCTCATGTTGAGCTTCTCGTCCACCAGCACCCCCAAGTCCCTCTCCTCAGGGCTGCTTTCCAGCCAGTCACTGCCCAGCCTAGATTACTGCTTGGGATTGCCTTGATCCAGATGCCAAAACCAAATACAAAGACAAGCAGATACAACAGACAAGTGGTGCCCAGCGTCTCTGTTGAGGCCAAAAGGGATGGATGCTTATACTGAACATGTTTTGGCCTCTCCTTCTTTACCTTCAAAAAGTTGTAGAGCAAAATCATGCCTGAGGTGCAGCCCCAAAGTTAAATGCAATCAAACAGTCCCAGATGGGGTCAAGCAGAGGGAGGCTCTGTGCCCACTGCCTCCCCAGGGAGATTTCCAACCCTGGCTGTGCTACAAACCAGCTGACCTCATACAATAAGATGATGAATTTGCCACTTAGTCTTTTTGAGTAGTTTGTTACTCACTGTAAAATAAAGGAAAACACACTGTGAAACTCAAAAACATTATACAAATCCTTATTTCTCTTGATCTACCATAGGATGCATATTTTTAATATAAATGGGCCTCTGTTCCAAAACATCATCTCCAGCCCATCAACAAATTAAAAGGCAGTCATTATGACAAGATTTTATTAAATAAGGACTACAGGATTTTATTAAATAAGTCTCTGAGAGTGGAAAATTATGAACAGTTTATTCAAAGAATTTGGTTACACCCTCCCAGGGCCACCAGGCAGCTTTCATTTATTGGGAATATAGTAGCAATGACCCTAAACTCCACATTGCAGCCATTTCACTCCTCCCCTTAAAATTCTAGAAAATAGTTTGCTCTCACAGATTAAGTACCTAGAAATGAGTTTCTTCTGCAGAACATATGCTGAATGCCTAATGTCCTGTTAAAAATCAGCTGTGGTGGGTTATCACAAACCCCATAATAAGTGATTTGTCAAATCAAGAGCATTAAGTGATGCTAAGAAACAAGGGTTCTGCATTCCAGTTGCTCTGTCAAATATGAGTTCATGAATGCAAGGGAGGGTTGCTAACCCGGCAATTGCAAAACCCTCAGATCAGATAAGGGAAAAATGTAAATGTTATGGCTCAATTTGCCTTTAGGTATCCATTTATTTCCATTCTTCCTTTTATTCTCCAGTCTACCTCTACAGCCCTGCAGACACACAAAGAGTGGCAAAAGGCAAAATTAAAATGGAAATGACACGATAAATTATATTAGGTTAAGTAGAAGATCTAAAATACAAATACTACCATATCTTTTCCATTTAGCTGCATATAGATAGGGAAAATGGTGCTTTCATCTGATTTAAGATTAGATTTAAGCGGTTTGGTTCAATCAGAGTTCAACTGTCCCAGACTGGGTTATGGCATTTCCACAAAAGCCATGCTCACAAAATTCTCTTCGCCTGCCCTGCAAAGTTCAGGACTCTTGGGTGGAGAACCAGCTCGATGCTCACATTTTGGATCTGCATGGTCAAATTCAGAGTTCACACACACAAAAAATTTCAGTTTTAGAAAATCCAAGTTCCAGTTTTGGTTCACTCGTGGTTTACCTTGATCATTCTAAAGCTTATTTTGACAATTTTCTAGACTTTCAAAAACAAAGATACATAGCCCTGAAGTATTTCCAGTTTCCATTTTGTTTTTTTTCCTACCTTAAATCATGTTTTGCTAAAAATACATTCCCATTTGTGCACTTTTAGCTGCAGCTGAAGGAAACAGAAGCAATTCATTTCCTACACAGCTATATTTTACACTTCCATTTTGAGGTGCTGCAAATATCTCTGTTTATTATTACAAACCAGTGTAAATCAGATCCATATTCCCACAGAATGCTTTTGAATCAAATAGGTGACATTTGCCAGAGTTTAAACATCAGATTTTTGTAAACCAGCCATTTCTCATGCCATTTCAGATTGCTTTAGTCTTTTTTATTGTTGTTTTCTAGGTCTTCTTTTAATCCCAAACAGCACCCAAAGCATAGTCTCCCTTTGTACACACTGCAGGTTCCCACTGAGGTCAATGACAATGCAGAGACCATGGCATTAGCCACGCACAGGAGCCTGTGGAAGTTTTTGACATCAGGAAGGTAAAGTTTTGAGTTCTTTGTAGCGTACCTTGTTTCAGGCTCAAATGCAGCTAGAGCTGGGATATGGTAGGGTGCCTGGGAAAGGGGACCTTCATAGCTTTTGTTCCATGGCTCCTTGAGCAGATGCAGATTTCTCTGCCCTACTGCTATCTCCTTGTACTTAGTCTCACAAGCAAGGACATACTTTCTCACCAAAGAACACAAGCCTTAGCAAAATGGAGCTTTCCATATTCTTGAAGAACTCAGCTGAAGTATTTTACATAGCAACAAATCAAGGATGACCATGGGACAGGACCCACTTGTTAAGTCCACAGGAGAACAGTTCAGTAATGGCTTTTAGCCCATTTTTTTTCATCCTGAAACCTCAGTCTCCTTCCCCCCTCTGATTGGACATAATTTTCTTAAGTGGTTTAGGAAAGGTATGGAATTTGTCCCTGTGGGCAGCTCAGAGGCAATATGCTTCAGGGGAGAGCACTGGAGAAGAGCCGAGTTTAAGCTTGTATATTTTGTCAGAATTACTTTGTACAGGAATGGGAATCTTTTCCTCTAGCTGTGTAAACTCTCATAATTTCCCTTTTAGGGGCATTTCCAAGGCATGGCAACCAAACTGCCTCACTATAGTTGTTCTTCCTTGAATCCACTGGTGGATCCACAGTCCCCAAGTTAGGGGACAGACAACTTTGCTTGGGATCAACATGATGTCCTTTTGACATTGTGGTATTTCACAAGAAAAGCAGGTATGTTCTTGAAGCTGCACCTTCTAAGAAACAGAGTTGTTTAAAGTACTTAATATGACTCTCTTGAAGAAATGCAATTGGCTGAGAAATGCCCTGCCTGGCCTCACCTCACTTAGGCCTTACAAAGCACTGCCTGTGAGCTGTGCCTACAATCATTTTGTTGACGCAATGCATTTTGTCAGTCAGGCCCAAAGGCTGTAGGCAGCAGGAAAAGATGGCTGGGCTAGGAGGGCTGTCATGCCAGGCTGCCTGTGTACACAAACAAAAAAGTCCTCTGGCCATGCCAGTTTCTGGGGCCAGTCAGGATCAGGTCAGCACAGGCCATGTTTTCCCATGTGCATATTGTCCTCCTAATGACCCCAAAATAGTCATACCTCAAATTAACATTTTGTGGGGGAGAACATCACATAAGTAACAGGTGAAAGATTGGTACAAAGTCCTGCTACTTCCACTATAACTGAGCACAAAAATCAGCAGATCATAAACTTCCTCCTTCACAGTCAGGAACATGTCCAACGAGCACAAGCACCATGAAAAGATGCTCAGCAGTACCAAAGCAAGAAATATGACAGAAGTCTGTTATGAGCCAGAGGAACAAAGGTATTGTTGCCTCTCTAATGGAAATGCTTAAGATGCCAGCAAATCAACTAAAAGAGAAAGAAAGGGCTTTTCAGTCAATATTCCTATCCCCTCTTTGGCAAAGCAAATGGTGCAGCCACATCACAGGTGATGCCAAAACTTCTTGTGTCAGCAGTAACTCAGAAAGTTGTTTGAGAGCAATTGCAAAGGGTAAACATAAACCCAACTACTATTCAGGTTTCAAAAGATCTGGCCAAGAACAGTCAGGCTGTGCAGCCTTGTTTTCCACAAACCAGAGAGAAGACAGGTGGATATAAGCTAATGTAGCAGTAAGGGAGCGTTATGTAATTAGCAGCAATACAAATGGAATAGCAATCTCAATAAAGTAATGCTACATATCTATTTATCACCAATAAAGGCTTAAGAAAAGCTATTTCTTACTCAGCACAAGGTTTTGTTTACTTGAAGGTAGGTTCTATTTACAGAACCATGAGTTCTATTGCACTTGCAGAGAGACAACACAGGGATCACACTGGTTGCAAGCACAGTGTGAAGTCAGAATGACAAGTGAATGTCTTTGCAGGAAGAATACTGAATCCTCTGATGGACAACCAGGAGGAAAAAAAAAAAATCACATAGAATCAGAGTTCTGTTGAAAAGTGTTCAGAGACCAGCCCTTTGCTCTTTAGCAGTGGCTAAGATTATTCATCAAATTTGGCAAATATTTTTAGTTAAAGAGGTTGAAATTGGAGTGGGTAAGATGAGAAAAATTCACCTAATTCAAAATGTCATGTGTTGATATTTTCAAAGTGGAATGTTTTCTTCTGAGCTAACACTTTTGTTTCAAAACAGGAGTATAGCTAAAAGCATTAGCTAGTAGGAAAATGAAATAAAACATTGTGTTTTGGATGAAACCAAACATTTCAGTTAATCCAAAACAATTTTTCTCCCATTTTTTCAGTTTCTGCTGAACAGAAAATCCATTATTTGGAAAACTGCCACAAACACTGATGAACTACAACTGAAATGTTAGGGAATATACTTGAAGAAAGACCTGGAAAAACTGGGACAACTGCCAAAGTCCATGAAGTTGTTTCAAGGGCAAGAGAGCTTTCTCTGTAAGAAAGGACTCCAGCTATACTTAGACATGTCAAAGAAAAGTGAGTAGCAACCTTATTACTGCCTATATAGACAATATTTTTTGTGTGTGTGGTTTTTGCTTGGTTGGTTTGTTTTTTAAGTCTAGCTAACAGGAATATAAGTAAAACCAGGTTTGAAGCTGTACAAGTCTTGATCATGATTGTGGTTTTACTCTGCTCAGGGTGGACTTGCTCAACCTTTGCAACAACTTCAGTTGTGGTGGATGGCCTGTCATAGGCTACCTCAAAATTGCAATTGAACATTTTCCCCCCAGAAGATCCCTTACTATTGGAATAGATTTGCCAGTGAAGGTGAATTTAAGGCAAGTCACCAATCTTTGTCCTGTTTTGGGTAAGATGCACGCTCTTCTCCATGAGCTTGGTTGCTGCAGGAGAACATCATTTTAGGACCAGCAGCAACAAGGGGAGCAGCTCTCAAAACCCTACTAAGCCCCAAAATGAGGGATTATGAAGATCAAAATTTTTACCTTAAAGACATCCCATGACATGCCCTTGTCACTGAGGGAATCTTTATGCTGTACTGTGGGGGCAAACCTACTGGAAAAGCAGAGTTCAAATTAAAACACTGCCACTCATTGGGATCAGGCATCATTTCCAAAATACAGAACAGTAGGGGAAGGAATTGTTACTGCTGCCTGCACCACCTTGCTCTTGCAGGTAAGGATGGTGTGAACCCAAGATTATCTCTTGGGGTATAACACCAACTAGCCACAGGTGTGGCTTGTGGCACCTGCCAGGCACAGACAAGGGCACACTGTGGGTGCTCCTTTGGGCAGCTGCTACATCCCACACCACAAGCCAGGGAACAACAACGTCTGGCTTTCCCTGGCTGGGAAACGGCAAGATTCAGACCATGCCATGCTTTTCAAGGATCATCACAACATCAGAGGTACCACCTCATATGCCACTACCTGCACACCTGAGCCGAAAGTCAAGCTTAGGTTTGCAATAGCTTCAAAACTATGTTTCAAACTGTCTTGGCTTGTGCAGCTGAAGCAAAAGCTGATATAAAGCAGCCAACAAACTGCTCACTGATATTTCAGAGGTATCACAGAGTTTAGGAGAAGCTGGATGCAGCAAACTCCCTGATTCCAAATGTCCCAAGTTTAAAGAAACCTTTAAGCCAAACATGTACTTTACAGCTAATCCTTGTCATCTTATAAGGTCAAACCAAAACCTTGGCACGGAAGCCACCTCTAACAGACAACAAAACCAAAGCTGTATTTTTTACTACCAGAAACACTTAATGCAATACAGAGGGTGTGATTTCAATTGTGCTTGCCTTTGAAAGCAATGAAAAATTTACCAACTCTGACAGATTTATTTATCTGGCTGCACATTCAAACCATTGCCACTACACCAAACCCTCCTAGACTGAAAATCCAAGAACATTAAATAAAACAATCATACTGAAGTCCAAAAATCAAAGTGCACAAAAGTCAGGAAATTCCCAAATTAAGTTATCTACCACAACTATAACTCAGTCTTATTGTACCATTCAACTTACAAATTGTTATAGATTTATGTCTTAAAACATGGCCAGGCCACAGCACTGGTAGGAATGTTTGCTAAGAAGCATCCTGGATTGTGTGTTTCAAACCTTGCTCTTAACTTTGCATTAATGGTTCAGATTTTCCTCCCAGTATAACCAGGGCCAGAAATAATCCACAGGAGCTACCAGAGGAGAGGACAGCACCAAGGCATACCACTGGACATGGCTTCACAAAGCAATTCAAGGTATTCGAGCTCCATCGTGTGGAACTTGTCGGCACATACAACGGACATAAAATGAGCTTCTTAATAAATCTTTTTGAAAGGGGAAAAATGCTGTCACAGAGACTGCTGCTGGAGTTGTGCTGCAGCCCATCACAGTGCAGATGACAACAATGCAGCTTTTTAATGAGGCTTGAGACCAGCTCCCACTGCCAGGCAGAAAATTAGACTTACTTCACATTAGCATTTGTTACATTGGTCATGGATACACTGAGAGCTGAATAGCTCAGCCATACACAGAATAATTATTCTTTTTTTAAGTCCTATTTAGGTTCTGTATCGTTTTCATTCAGAGCTGGAGCACTGAAACACACAGCACGATGCACTTTGTATGCAACAGACACACAGGGTGACCTCTTTCTTTGTGTCATCCTGCAGCTCAAATTAAAGGAGTATGAAACCACTCTCATTTATGGCCCATTTTTTGAAGCTTTTTAGACTGCATCTATGCTGGCGACATCTTTGTGCAGCATGTAGACCGCAGGGGCTGTTATCTCACTGGTTCCATGGGATGCTCTCAAAGAGCTTTCTTCAAAGCAAGTATTTTTGCCAGACAAGCAAAAGCTCCTGAATTTCTAGAAGCAGTTCTGTAACAGGAAGAATGTTGTCATGGCAATATATATAGTTATGGTCACAGAATATATAAAGAAATATATAGATAGAGGGAGCTTTCAAGTTTATATTTGTTACTCTTCTTACATACTGTTTCACAGAGAGAACCTGCACACCAAAATAGGCAAACAGTGAAAAAAACAAACCAAAAATAAACCTGATTACTCTGAGCAGCAACTCAAACCCATCCTGGTCACAGCACCAGGAACAAGAAACCAACCAGCAGGCACAGTATCACTCTGTTCATCTCAAACTCACTGCCAGAGGAACTTGCATGGTGTACCTCTAGCAGTAGCTGTCTCTCCGTCAGCGTGAGCCATGCGCTGCATAGCGGTCGCTCCAACGCAGACCGGCATGCTGATTCTCTGCCCCAAGACTGAGGTGGACAGGTCCATTACCGATACATCCCTGAGCACCCAAGGGTACAGCTTCCATCTGACACAAAGAAAAATAAAGATAATAAAAAGCCTGCATCATCAGGGTTATTTACAGTTCTTAATGGCCAAGAGTAGATTTTTTTTTTCTGCTGTCAGGAGAAAGCTGAAGGAGAAGCAGCTCCATAAGTCACTGGGGAGGCTGAAGCAGAACTTCACTACGCAACCCAGAACTGGAGCAAGACTCACAAAACCCACAAACCCACAAGGGAGCAGGCAAAGAGGAATCAAAGTCTGTGGACAGTGAAAGAGGCAAATAGTCCTTGAACATTGCTGGCTGGTACTATCTGAAAGCAATACAAGACTTGCAAAATAGTAAGGTCCATGCTGAGTCTCAGCCTCCCTGAAAGCCTTGAGGCAGAACTGGATGAGAGAGGGTGTGTAGGAACATAAGTCATCAGCCCCTTTGGTTATTCCTTCTATAGATTAGGGAGCCAAACATCACGGGATTTTTGTATAACACCAGGCTGGCCAGTATGCTTAGTTCTCTCTGTCTCTGTGCTATGCGTTTCTGCAGTGACACTACACAGAAATGGTCTGCCACATGGGATGAGGATGGGCAGAACTGCTGCCCTGACTCTCCTCAGCACAGGGTGGGTGACAGAGACTGAATAATCACTTTACTCAGAGAGGTTTCATCCCCAGCAGTCACTGGCTGTTGTGTAACAGTCCGTGGGACTGCAGCTGCCAGGTAAAGACCAAACAGCCACAGTAATTTGGTGCCAAAAAAGACCAAGTAGTGCAACTGCTTTCTCAATAGGGTTTGTATTAATTTCTCACTAATGCATCCTTCCCTCTGGAAGGGCTCTGATGGCTAGAGAATTGTAATGACAAAATAATTAAAAGCTTAAACTCTAGTACTGCTGGACCTGCTCAGCACTAGAATGCCAGAGACTGGTCGTATTATCAGCATGCAGGCAGCAACCAGAGCCACTGTTACCAGACTACCCTCCAACAGCAGGTAGTGTTCAGTCTGAGCTTGTATATCGAGCTGACAGGTTAGAAGAAAAGAAAACCCAAAAGCAAATAACAACCAAAGAAACACAATAACAAAGCAACAAGACATAATTCACAATGTCTTCACTTTGGAAAGATCAAGAGACATTTCTGTAAGAAGACTGAGACAGAGCCAGGACAAGTCAAGAATTTCTGAAGCCCTAGAGCAGAGGACAGTGCCAGCTCTCCAGGAAGCACTCCACAGGGAGGAGAACGATATGATGTTTGGAAGGAGATACATAGCTGTGGGAGTCAGCTGTACTATTCGATGCCAAAACACACACTGCAAGTATGAGTCCTCAGAGTTGTTTCCATGCTATTGTATCAGTTTATTTTTCAGGGGATGGTGGAACAAAGAAAACATTACTTTTTCCTCATTCTTTCTTCCTAATCCTCATTCTGAAGGCTCTCTCTGAGATAAGAGACATCTTTTCCCAGCAAATAAACCCAAATATCCATTATATAGTCACTGGGTTCCTTTATGCATTCTTTCTACTGTGCAGGGAGCAGAAATGTAAGAAACTATTATTTTCTATTTTGGTACAGACTTCAAAGGCTGCCACACACTCCATGTTTACTCCAAGTCTGAGTAAATAAGTTTTCCTGGATCTTTTGTAAAAACCTTGTATAGTTTTTTAAGTCGCCTTCTGCTCATCACCCACATTTTTTCCAGCCCAGTCCACACTCACACGCTGCAATCTGCAATTGCAAGCAAGTGCATCTTTCTTCCTGTCTGAATGCAAGAAGCTGCAGCAGGGCAGGCAGCAAGCATGTCTGATTTAGGCAACTTCAGCTAAATGGGGTTTCCGAAAGAAGGATGAAAAGGACTGAGAGGAGGATGAGTGTGTATTTTTCTTTTTCTCTCTATGCTCAAAAATTTCAGAGCGTAAATTATCTTGCAGTTGGGAAGCTCATTTTCAACTGTGAAAAACAGTGACATTTTTAAACTGCAACATATTCTGAAGCAGGTCTTCTTGCTTCCCTTCCAACTCCATGCTAAATTATCCATTCATGCTGCATAGCGAGCAGAGTTCTTGGTCAAGGACACTGTCTTCAAAGTCCCTATCCCAATTCCAAGCCACTGTACTGCCTTAATCTCTCCTACAGCTCCACTTCCCATCAAAAGGGGTAGGTGCTACTGCTGTGCTAGGCCAAGCAAGAGCTGCTCTTGCTTGAGAAAGATTGACTTTTCTTTCCAGAAGTGTCTTGTCATCCACACAGAGACCCTTTTCGCAGCAAACCTGAAGTAAAAGGCATGACAAAAATATTTTTTTTATTCAAAGCATTCCTTTTCTTTCCTTTCCTTCCTCCTTACAACTTTGCACATTCGTTTAATGCCCTCCCCAATCACATTCTCAGCCTTTCTTTCTCAACTAATATTTTAATTATGTGCCCAGTCAGATTAATACCTTTAACACATATCTACAAGACAATACCTTTGCAGAAAACAGGCATCAATGCAGTAGCTGATGAACCAGCAGCTACTGCTCCTCATATACACCAACAAAATGCATCTCCCCCAAAGGCCACTGGGCAGTCAGTGGCAGAAGACATGGCAGATTAGCAGAAGCATGTTCCTGCACACACAGACATCCCCCTTCACTGACATGCCAAGAGGGGAGATTTCAGATTGATTTCTTGAATGCCATTCAAGCGAAAGGCATCCTGACCTTGTTATAAAAATCTAGTCACTATTTGGGTGTCTTGGTTCCTTGACAACTTGAGAGGGAATTTAACTGCCAGACAGCCTGTCACAGGAAGGACACACAGTGTTTCAGGACACGGAGCAAATGCAAGGTGAATGTAGTCTGGCACCACAGGGAATAGTATGTGCTCTGACATCCTAAAATCATATTCTCTGGCCTTAATGCCTTGCTCACATCAGTACCATCTCCACATCATTTCAGACCATGAATAGAAATCAATTAACTAGACTTTAGCAGGAACAGACTGGTTTTGAAATGTGAGCCCTCGTTCTTCCCTCAGTCCCAGAAGAGCTGAAAGCTAGAGGAGAGTTACTGTACCTGGTGTTCACCTCATCTTAAACATTAACCTTCCAGAGACAATTTATAGTCTTGTATCCAGATCCAGGTCTGAAGTAAAGCTCCCGTGTTGTCAAAAGGCCAGGACATTCAATTTGTAATCAAATGGATATGGATTGGGCTGCTCCAAAAATTGCATGGGCTATTCTGAAGGTATTCCAGCATCTATTGAAACTACCATTAATTTGCTAGATCATAAAAATCTACTTGTTTCTCTGTAAATGCAACCATTTGGTTGCCAAAAATTAAAGAACTCACAGATAAACCCAATAAGGATTTTTCTCCAGATAAAATCAGTCACAGAAGTCTCACTCATCCAAATAATCTTATACCACAAAGGTGTAGGCTAACAATTCATGCTTGGGGTTGGTTTTGTGCTTTCTATTTTCCAATTAAACATTTATACATATATCTATAAATATTTAAACCGTTAGAATTTTTAACCAGGCTGAACCCTGCAACTGAGCTTCTGACAGTGGAAATCAACAGGAATGCTCTGGTCACGAGAAAAGAAGCTGAACATACTTGTTTTTGTCACAAAATCATTTGACTTTGAGACTTGGGGGTACAAAGTCTGTCTTTCTTGTTTGCCCACACGTTGTGCTCAGGAGCTGTATGAAAACCCAGTAGCATGCTTGGAGACATGAGGACCATGTGAGATTGCAAGCGAAAAGTAGTCCCTCATCCTGAATGGTTAGGCCATGCTTGTTCCAACAGCAAAGACAAAAAGATTTTCCAAGTTGCTTGTGTCAAACAGGCGTTAACAAAACCAAAACACTGTGAAGAGTTTATACCAGGTTTCTACCTCTTCTGAATGTGTTATCAGCAAGCCACTGCAAATGTGGTCTAAGGAACTGTTAATGGCAGCATACCCCGTGCTCAGAAAATAGGAATCTGCCACCACATATGTCCCTCAGCAGCATTGTGTGGAGCACTGCAGCTATCAAGATAGAGCCCATGGAGTCTTCTGCTCAACATGCTTTCACACCACTTCAGCGGCCCCTTAAAGGGGCTCACCTTTGCAGGGATGGAGGTCCATCTGGTGGCAGGCAGCAAGGGCACACTGCTTACTGGAAATATTTCAGCCTGTAAACAGGTACAGGAAGGTACCAGACATTTTGAGAATGATTTAACTTACATTTTAATTGCTACATAAGGGCTGTTATTAACTCTGACCACCTTTACTATCATCTCCCTCTTGTAACACTTCTCCCTGAAGCTGTGAATCACTATATCCATGCTCCAGCCCTGCATCCTTTCCACTTCACACAGGTAAAAGCTGGTAAGCCTCAGCAGACAACTTCAGTTGTGACATCTGTCCTTGAAGGAAGAGCTGTTCCAGTGCTGTTGTGACCAGACAGGAGGGGACCACATCTTACTAGAAGAGCTTCAGAGTTTCAGGCTCTGACCTCAGCTCTCACACTGATCTACTGGGTGACCATCAGCACATCATCACACTTTTCTGTGCTTTAGTGGATGCCGAGTTACCTTTCCAATACAGTGATGGAAAGGTAACAAGCAAAGCTTTGACTTCAACATTTTTGACCCATGGCTTCTCTCTTTGGCTGTCAACAAGTTCTGTCGCTTGATTATTTAATGAAGTCTGTTGTCAAGCCCTTTAGATTTTATTAACTGCCATTTTGGTCTAAAGCTACTTTGAAAATTAGATTCTGTTTTCTTTAAGACAAATATACAAAGAGAGGGGGAGCAAAGACAGAAACACAGCTTCCATCCCCTTCAGACCTTTGCTGCTGAGGAGTAGGAACCCATCAAAGGTCTTTTAACACCACCACTACCTGAGAAATTTCATTTACGTTTTAGTGTGTCAGGCTGTTCAACACACTGCTAATTAATATCATCTTCAGTTCCAGACTGCCTGTAACCTCTGCAGTTCTGAACACCTAAAATTGGAAGCTCTTATTGAAGATATCACAGAAAATGCCAGGAAAGAGGATATGATCCGGAACACCACAGGTGACCAGCCCAATGCAAGGAGGTAGTCTCATCAGAGGAATCTGCCCCTGTGGTAGGAAACAGCTTCAGAGCAGAGCTGCTCATATCACTAACATACAGCTCTGCTAACATCAAAACAAGTAGACATACCCAGCATTTTGCTAGCCTGTTTCTGGGCAGATCAGATCCAACTTGTTTGATCATGATTAGCTGTAGCTGTCAGTAAAAAGCTCACTATTTCCACAGTTTATTGCCTCTGAGTGCTTTGAGTGTCCTTTTCTTAACATCCCATTTTGGTTTTATGAGGGCAAATAACATCATAGATTCTGGAAACATTAAAAAAAAAAAATTAGGCAAGCACTACTACATCCCCTCCTGCACCTATTTACTCCTTGGAGCCAGAGTAGTCCTTTGGCTTGTGTCTGAGCAGCCCCAAACACAAGAGGATTTTCAGTCTGCAACGGGGGCTTCTGCATGGAGCTAAAAAGCAGTCACAACAGAGGTTAGTTTTTTTCTTCTCCTGACATTCTAAAGCTTTTCTATATGTCCCTAAAACTACAGGTTCTGAGCTGATTTCTCCCATCTCTACATAAATTCCCACTGAGTCTCCTATAGCCTTAGAGCTGCGTGGGATTTCCATCTGAATTGCTCATAGCTTGTGGAAAAGCAGCTGGAGGAGTAACCAGGATTGCTGCTCTAAAGAAAAAAGTTAAGTGAGGAGAGAGAAAGACTAAAGATAAATTAGAAAAATCTTGTTTTGTTCTGTTAGAACCAGAAGGATTTAAGACAAAGCCTTTAGAGATTAGCAGACAAGTGCGGGGGGCGGGGCTGGTTAGGGGTGGGGAGAGGGACAAATAGATGTCTGCACCAACACAGCACCAGAAGGAAACAGAAGACAACAGCTGTGTAAGCAGTTCAACTGGACACTGCAGAGATGAGGCAACCAGCCTCCAGCTGCCTTTTTTTCTCTGCAGCACTTGGGTTGATGCTCTGCAGACAGAGCAGTGGCAATTCAGAAGACGCAAAACTGAGCTGACACTGTTTTCGACGCTCTTCCACAGAATATGACAGCAAATACTGACCGATGTTGTGTTGACCTTGTACTTCTGAGACAAAGGGTGACCTGAATCCAGGCTCTGACAGCAATGCAAGGGGCCAGTCTATATCAGAACTGGTTTATAACAGCTCCCATCATTTACAATTCCTGGTGAAGTGCTGACCTCCTGCTGAAATCCCACCAAGGCACAGCTTGGCCACCCAGGACTGAGCCCTGACTTCCACGGCTCCTTCCAGAGCTAGGATACAACTCCCTTCTGCTAGGCTATGCAGCTACAATCTAGCAACGCTGCATGAGCACTTACCAAGAAAGGCTGCATAACCCACTTGCTTTAGGAGGAACAAGCAAGAGGCTAAACTGACTCAGGACATAAAAAGTATGACCCCACCACAAGGATACCTAACGTAATAGTCCAAAAGGAGGAAATCACAGTTTCATCATAGAATGCTAAGGGTTGGAAAGGACCGTCAGAGATTGAGTTCGATGCCCCTGCAAAGCAGGACCACTTAGGGCAAGTCACACAGGCATGTGTCCAGGCAGGTTTTGAAGATCTCTGGAGAAGGAGATTCCACAACCTCCCTGGGCAGCCTGTTCCAGTGCTCTGTCACCCTCAGAATAAATAAGTGTTTTCTTATGTTGAGATGGAATTTCCTGTGACTGGGTTTATGTGCATTGCCCTTCACCCTATTAATGGGTATCACTGGAAAGAGGCTGACTCCATCCTCTGGACAGCCAATTTTCAGATATTTGTAGACATTGATAAGATGCCCTCTCAGCCATCTCCTTGCCAGACCAAACAACCCCAGGTCTCTCAGTCTTTCCTTATGAGAGATGCTCCAGTTCCTTAACCATCCTTGCTCTCTGTTGAACTCTCTCCAGTAGTTCCCTGTCCCTCTTCAACCAGGACACAATATTCCAGATGTGGTCTAGGTAGGACTGAGTAGAGGGGGAAGAGAACCTCCCTCAACCTGCTGAACACACTCCTCTTAATGCATCTGAGTACACTATTGGCCTTTTTAGTCACCAGGGCACCTTGCTGTCCCATGGATAACTTACTATCAACCAGGACTCCCAAGGTACTTCTCTGTGGAGCTACTCTCCAGCAGGTCAGCCCATAACCAGAAAGGGTGAATGGTGTTATTCATCCCCAGGTGCAGGACTCTACACTTATCCTTGTTGAGCTGTTTATCAGCTGATAAAACACTGAAGCTGAAGGCCTCTATACAGAATTAATGTTAAGAAAAGCAGCAAGACGCAGGTAAAGTTAAAAGGATGCTAATGGATTTTTGGGACTGCTTTTTGACAGAAAATGTTAGGTGGAGGAGTGCAAAGGGAGAGAGAATTGTTCTGAAAAAGAATTGACAGTCTTTTTGAGAAAAGCCAAAAAAGTTTCAGAAAAACTGACTTTTGTCCAGAGAAAAAATAAATAATCTAATATTGCACCACATCTGCTAATAAAGCAGAGTTTACACCCCCTACCTCCCACTCCAGCCTTCAACCATCCTACCTGGAAAATGCTGCTACATTATCTGCTAGGGTTTCCTGGTCATCTGCTCCGGATCGGTAATAATCATACACTGATTTGGGGAGAAATTTTTTAGCATACTCTTCAAAATCAGCAATGCAAACTGGTTTTCCAGACATGTTTGCAGGTCTCACAAGGTTAGTTTATTCCCTCTGCCATCTCTTTTAAATCCTTTTTTAAGCTCTATAATTTTTGTCTGTAAATCATTAATTTGAGACCTCAGCAGGATTCAGCTTACCTACGTACTGAAAAAAAACACACCAACTTCTTGTGTCATGTTGGACCTCAGCACTGTGTTTTATTTCATGTGGTCAAAGCCAACATAGGACATAACGGAATAACACATGACAACACCAAAGGAAAAAAGAGCAAAGAAAGAAATATGTAGGTGCAGCACACGACTTAAACCTGCCGTAACGGAAGTGTACAGTCTCGCATGCATGCCAGTATAATCCAAAGTACCCAGGAGACTGAAACCACAGAGATACTGTTTATACCCCAAAAACCAAAATTGTAATTTAGATGACTTATAAAAGTAGGTCCCAGCCTGGACATTTAGGACACCTAACACAAGAAAACTTCCTGTTATCTCCACTAAAATACTGGATACTGAGTCAAGTTGCAGGGACCCCATCAGGCACCCAAAACATCTTCAGGCAAATGGCTCCTGATTTTAAGGTAACTCTACCTTCACACTCAGACAGCTCTGGTTCTTACTACTTTTGGGGAGAAGAGAGAAATCAATACCTTAATCAGACAGAAGCCCCCAAAGCACAGCACAAGACGTGGCAGGCTTTGCATCATGCACTGGAGCAGAGCAACATGCACTGTGCTCATCACACCTCTCTCTGGTGCAAGCAAAGCACAGAGGCCTGTGTTTTACTCACTGGTCATTTTTTGTGGAGCACCGAAACAGAAATATAGCTATGCCTCACTCCCTCCAATAATCTAGGGTTTCAAAGGACTTTATTTTTTTCATTCTTCAGCAAGCCTGGAGAATTCACATAACAGCAAGTTATCTCTGAGATATACCTCTAAGAAAACCACAGCCATTTTCCATGCTGCTGGTTTATAAATAGCAACTAGGAACACATGCTGCAAAAAGTGAGAAAAATGCTTAAGATTCAGAGGAGATTGTCAAAAATCTTTGGAGAGATATCTCAGAACTGAGGCAAGAAGGATGGTGCCAGCTACAAGTTCAGTCTCAGGAATCACTGAAAGTGAACAATGTCACTCAAAACCTGCAGCCGTTTCTCTGAAGTTGCTTTCCCAGTTGCTTTCCCAGATGAGGGCATCTCAGATGTAGTTGTACAGGGTGTACAGAGGGTTTCTAGCTGGTCTTTCATTTAAGTGAAGTTCACTAAAACCAGGTATTTCTTCCAGAGTGTGAGACAGTAAGCATTGCACCATGGCTAAATGTTTTAATCCACACAGCTGAATTCAAAAGCTTTTAATGTTGGAAAATTGCACCAAAATTACTTAATGTAATGATACTGTTTCACCACTGGTCTCCCTTCCCTTTTAAATTGTCTATATTCACTGAAAAAAAAAAAAAAAAGAAAGAATTAAGCTCTTCCAAGACACCACCTTGATACTTCTCTCTCTTCACTTATATGTTCATTTGCAATATTCACACAATATTCGTGATTTACTTTACTGGTCATTATTTGCCACAAGCAGAAGTTCCTCTTCCCTCCTCTATCACAAATTTGCTCACATGCCACCTGTTGCAGATGCCCTCAGATGTGCCAACCAAACACCAAAGCCCAGCTGGGGTTACTGAATTCTAGCTGCTGCTCAGTCAACATACCCTGGAATTCTCCACAGACCTCAGAAGTCCACCAGGAACTGGAGACTCTTCTAGATCCATGCAGCACCCCCCCCACCCCTTCCCTCTTCTGGCTAGTTTACAAGCTAGCGTGCAGTGGAAGGTGCCAATATAAGCACAAAAAAGCAAAACAAGAAGTCAGATCTGCTGACAAATTAAGACTTGGCCTCTTATGGTATAATCCCTAGGACAGCACAGCCACCATCTCTCCACCAACATACAAACTAGCTCTGATACAGCTCCTGTCCAAGTAATTGGCTCCTCATTTTAATGTACCTCTGGATGAGAGGCTTCCCCTGGCCACCAAGACAGCAGCTGTCTGAACTTTAACCTCAAAGTAAAAGAACAGCATATGATCTAACAGCAAAGAGTTTGCCCAAGCAGCCATTGCAAACCTCACTGATAAGCCAATGCATGATTCAGCTGAAACACTGACACTCAATTAGGGTAGTGTTAACATCCTCCCCCAGATCTACTGCTTCTCCAGTGACCTGTGAAAGGAACAAGTGAGAATTACCAGTGGAGAATGATGTACAAAGCTGGAGCTCAGCTGAGCCAGACTCTGCAAAGGAAACTTTGCACTTCATGCATGCATATTGCAAATTACACAACAACATCCCCCATCCCTCCAACGGCTGTTAAACACAGAGATACAGCTTCTGGCTTTGAAAGACAGAAAAGTATTCTGAGAAATATCACAATAGTCTTGTCCTTACGTATGCCATTTACTAGACAGAAATCACTACACAGTAGTTTAGCCCAAGCCATTATGTCCTACTGGAGAGACAATGTAACATGCAAAAACCTCCAGAGGTGAAGGATGAGTCAGCAGCTGGGATTTTCTCACTTGAGTTAACTGTAGTAAAGATTAACAGAAAAAGTTAACTGCAGTATATAATTAAAATATTTCAGTGTTCCAGCAATTAACCATTTCACAACTGTTGTACAAAGCTGTTTTATCAAATACTTTGCATAAGTAAATGGTTTCTTGGACTTCGAATTCCCCATGAACACTTGTGAATGTCTCCAAACTGAATCAGAAAATACCTGCTTACAGACTGTGTAGTGTTTTCAGCAAGCATCTTGCATCAGTCAGAGCTGAACCGAATCACTTTGTCCCCCTCAAGTCAATCAAAAGAATCAACAGAAAATATTGGTGCCTTTTTTTCCCCCAATAGACACCTGTGACTTCAGCATGAGACCGAATTGAAAAAGTTGAACCTGTTTCAGGGATAAGGACGGTTTCTTGGCCATTCAGGACAGTGAGCAGGTAGCTCTAACAAGCTCCTGAATGGGAAAATCTGGGGATGGCTAGGGTAGAAGGAGACTGGAGCCTCTCCTGGGAGGATCTGGATGACTGAGTACAATGAAAACCATCCAGGGGAGATCTACAAAGAGGCTCTCAGGGCCAATTTGGACCCTACCACACAGCAATATCCAGATACAAAAAGTACATTTAACAAGCACATTCATGTCCTTGGTGGGGGTCTGAAGGTCCAATGCTTTGAATGACCACTGTCATTCTGCACTCTCTGCAAGCGTGAAAGCTACTGACACAGCCTGTGGTGAGATGATCAGCAGTGTCTATGTTCAGCTCCCACATCCCACGGGAATTAGATTAACGTATAAAAGCATAATGTATAAGCAAGCTCTGAGAAAATGTAAGGAACCAAGAAAAACTGCCTTTCCACATAAAATGGAAATTGAAATATTTGATTACTAAATCTGCATTTGTCCCTTATAATTACATACTGAGCTTTCCTTTCTCCTCAGTGAAGACAAAGAAAATATAGTTTTAAAAGTGGTTTTCTACTGGGAAAGGAAGATGTTTGGTTAACAGCAGCAATCACCACAACCATTGTTAAACACAAGACTTTTTTTTCCCCCCTGTAGGGAAGAGAATGAAAAGAAGGCATCAGCAGATTTGGCCAGTAAGTATACCAGTGAACCACTGGTGTGTGACAGGTTAGAAGCAGCTGGATAAGCAGAAAACTGGAGAAAAGGCAGGCAGCTTCTGGGAAGAGCTGCCAAAGCATCACAAGGGACATGCACTATCTCCTCCTGGGCAGACTTCCCAGCCCAGCATCCTGACGTTTTCTCTGTGTGCGTGTGATAGAGGGAAAAGGATGGGATTCGTTCCCTTCCCACTGTCATACCACAGCCAAAAGACTTGTTGCAAAGACAGGCAGCTTTTTATTTTCAGTGTGTGGTCAGCTCCTAGAAGGAGGCATGTACTACTTGGCACCCCCACTGCTGAAGCTGGGAGTTACCACTGGTCCCATTCAAAATTCCCAAACTCAAGCTTCTCTAGTGCTCCAGGACACTGGATCTGCGCATTTCCTCCATAAAAATAGAGTTGACATTTCTCTAATTGCTTTAAGTAATTTTCAAAACCCAAGCAGATTTTGCCTGTAATATTCCACCTGCTTGTTTTCAAGGGGAAAATTTTCATATTCTCACACCATGAGACAGTGCAAAGCAGTTGACTGAATAGTCAAACAACCAAATGCTTGCAAGGCTTAATTTGATACCATATCCCTTTCAACTTCACATCAGGAAATGAACATGGTAGAAAAAAGGCAAAGCAAAGTGAATGGCAAGTCACCCAGCCCATGCAGCAATTCTGTTCACAGTGAAAGGCAGCTCAGGAAACTTACCTGACGAAAACAAAACCATGTACTGGATGTAGTAGTTGTTCACCCAATATATAGTTGGCCACCCAAACATACCACAGCAGTGGTTCCTGGCAGTTGCTTTCCCCTCCAGCACATCTGGCCTATTTCTGTAGCAGTGACTGCTTGCTGTGAACTACAATCACAAGTGTCCACTTGCAGCCCACAAAGCCAATCGTATCCTGGGCTGTATCAAGAGAATTGTGGCCAGCATGTAGAGAGAGGTGATTCTCCCCCTCTATACTGTTCTTGTGAGACTCGCCCCTGGAGTACTGTGTCCAGTTCTGGAACCCCTATTACAAGAAAGGTACAGATGTGCTGGAACATGTCCAGAGAAGGGCCACAAGGATGATCAGTGGGCTGAAGCACCTCTCCTATGAGGACAGGCTGAAAGAGTTGGAATTGTTCAGTCTGGAGAAGACTCCGAGGAGACCTTATTGTGGCTTTCCAGTATCTGAAGGGGGCATACCAGAAAGCTGGGAAGGGACTTTTTAGGGTGTTAGGTAGTGATAGGAATGGATCCAAGCTACAGAAGGAGAGATTTAGATTAGATATCAGGAAAGAGGTCTTCACCATAAGGGTGGTGAGACACTGGGCAACCTGATCTAGTGGAGGGTGTCCCTGCCCATGGCAGTGGGGTTGGAACTAGATGATCCTTGGGGTCCCTTCCAACCCTGACAATTCTGTAATTCTGTGACACGCCATTTAGAGCTTTTTAACTGCCCATACTGCTGTCCTCCAAATCCAAGAGAGAGGCAGCACACAATTTTAGTGGATTTCTTAGGAGGAAAAGCCTAACCTAACACAGAAATATAGAAGCCCTCAGTGGTTCACAGCTACACTTTTTGCCCAGGAGCCTGCATTTGATCCCCAGCTGCATTTTATACCTTCAAGAGTGTACTGCTCAGCCAGTTACTACAATAAAAGCCTCGCTCTGGGTGTGCTTTTTGCAAGCATTTTTTCACTCACGTAAGAGAAGAGATTCATTAATGCCCAGGTTTGTCAAGTATAAGGAATCTTCCCAAGTCACAATCTCTGTATTAATTGTAACATCAGTATTAAAAACAAAATTAAAGTAAAAATCACGTCTTGTTAATTACACAGATGAGGCACCTCCACACCGAGAAAATGAAAACTAACTACAAGAAGATCATAAATACAAAATTTATATAGAATTTCAGTAACAAAACCCATAGTATAAATTTACAACACCTGCATGTAGAAACAATCCTGTATAACATCTCTGTAAAGAAAGCTCACATAACAAGTGTTGCCCAGCACACATGCAGTGTATACAGAGTATTCCAAGACACATGTACAAGTTTCACACAAACAATAGAATCAGAAAATCATTTTGGTTGGAAGAGACCTTTCAGATCGAGTCCAACCACTAACCCAGCACTGCCAGGTCACCATTAAACCATGTCCCTCAGCAGCACATCCACACATTTTATCTTGAAGACAGGAACTTTGAAAGGCGCTGTGTATTTCTAGCTACTTTGAAAACTAACCCACTGGATTTTTTTTTTTTTTAATTACTTCCTTTCAAGCATTCCTGCTCTGATCCATCAGGGCCTGGCTTTCAGAATGGCATGCATCCTATTTGGAATTTAAATCAGTTCTCCAAAATCTTAAGTATTACTTTACTCTACTTTAGAAGCCTTACAGCCACATCGCTGATCAAAATATTTTGAGCAGTGTTAGCGGAGGCTTCGTCAAGGACATTTTGTCCATTTTGTTGCATGAAGAAGTTCCATTAAAAGTTAATCATACAACTAGAACGCTAAGATTGCACGAAAGGTTGATAATGAGTTTTTTAAAATACCAGGTTTAATACTACTGTAATAGTCAGATTAGTATTATACTTGCATAATACAATTAAAATGTGTTTTAGGACAAAAAAAAATAATTCTGGTAAACATATTAACTTTACACTTTTACTGCATACTAGTCGCCTTTCTGTTAAACACAAATGTAACCTTTACACTGTTTGCTACTTGCTTGCTGGATAAACATTAGTCAAAGTTGAGTATCTCCAATGTCACACTACAGTATTTCTCCTACAAATATAAAACTAAGTTGGAGAAATAACCAGGTTCATAGTAGCTGCTTTTCTGAAGACTTCATCACAATTTCCCGATCTTTGTGATAAGATCCTCCAGTAGATGTCAAATACAGTCAAACTCAAGTTCTCATTAATATTCCCTACTTTAGTAATGAAAACACAGGCGCAATGACAGACATATCATGTTCAAGAACCTCAAGACGCAGTATAGCTCATTTCCAGATTCACAACACAGATCTACAAAGATATGAACTTCTGTCACCTGCTGGTGCTTACTTCCCACTTATCAGGGTGAGTTTAGTGAGATCTGATAGAAAACACTTACCATAATTTTAAACAATCAGAACTTAACAGCAACATGCAGAACCTGAGGAAATGTAAGTGGGAACTTTGGAGAATCACCACACAAAGAAGCTTCTGATTTTTCTCACAATATCACATGTATCTTGTAGGACAAAGCATCATCTGTTGTGTTTGCTTTTTAAATTCCAAGACACCATCATAAAAATCCAGCTTCTGTGAAAACACCTACTTTGTCTAAACATTCCAGAAGCCCAAACACCTCATCTTGAGAACTGAAGAGAGGTACACTTGACTTCCTAATACATCCTATTCCCAACAGCATATAAGGTCACTGTCAGGTATAAAATAGCTCTATAACTTTTAAAGTGAGAACCTCCTTCAACAGCTAGAGGATGTTAGATGACTGGCTCCATATTACAGAAGGAGAAGTTGAATCAGAGCTTAATATTGACATGCTCCTTCCTACACCCTGAGTATCACAAGACCCCATGCAGTACAAAATATGCTGTTTGGTACACAACCAAAGTCATCACTGGCCTCAATCTGTGCTGCATAATCCCTCCTATTTTTCAGTGTCTGGCAGTTTTGGATCCATGACTGAAGGGATGTCTATTCTTATCAAGTTCGTGTAACTGACTATACACACTGACTCCTGCTTGTCTCATGAAGTGTGGTTAAAGTGTTGACTTTCTTTTAGACTGATGCACAGATAATGAGAAAAGCAAATACATGATGGAAAGAGCAAATCTGTACTCTAAGCTTCTAGGTGCACAGCTCTTTCCTCCAAACCACGGCAGTTTGGAGGCCACAAAGTTTTCTTAACTCTTGGAAACAGAAGTGTAGCTGGACCTTGGGGCTGTTTGGGGTTTTGTTTGTTTTTTAAAAAAGCTGCTATGTGTCTCAACTGCTATTACTCAACTGCTGTCTGGAAGCCTCCACAATTGCTTAGTTACGTGGCCCAAGTAACACCAAAAGTGTTCTCCTTACAGTGCAATGTATATGATTGACTCTCTTTTCACATATGTGAAAGTATATTTACACATGCCCACTGTATGAAATTCAAGCTCTAGACTGAGAACATTCCTTCAGAAAAGTCATGTTCAATCTATGCAGTGTAATTTTGTTCTTTATACAGCTGTAATAGACAAATGCAGAGCTTGTACCATACAGTTGCAAGACAACATGTAACAGGACAGTCAGGAAAAGTTAAGATGAGTAAATATGCTCTTCATGAGCACTTAAAAATGAACAAAACTTTCAACACAGATTGGCTCTATTCATCTCAGTCTCAAAGGAAACCAGTACTTTGCACTTGCAACTTGTCTCTTCCAATGAGAGACAATTTAATCTCTGATTCTTTATTCTTGAAGAACAAGCTTGAAATCATGCATGTTAGCAAGGATTATGCAATATATATATAAATAAAATCAAGATTAAGACACATTTTATGCACATGATCACACACCAACAAAACAGGAACATACAGGATCTCACTGCAGGTACCAAAAATAAGCCTTATATATTAAACAAGCCAAAGGAGGAAAATAATGGTATCTTTAATCATAGAATGGGTTTGGTTGGAAAGACTTTTAAGATCATTGAGTCCAACCATCAACACAGAACCAGCATGGTCATTAAACCATGTCCCAAAGTGATAGTGAGACACAGTACAAAGGTTTTTGGGCTTGAACTTGGACTGTTACCTTCACTGGAATAAGGGTGATAAAACTTGGATGTCATCTCAAGAGGACACCATTATAGAATCAACAGAATTATAGAATTGCTTCAGCTGGAAAAGACTTCCAAGATCAAGGCCAACCATCAACCTAACACCACCATGGCCATTACAATGTCCTGAAGTGCTATGTCCACATACTTCTTGAACACCTCCAAGGATGGTGACTCCACCACCACCCAAGGCAACCTATTCCAATGCCAGACCACTCTTTCAGTAAAGAAGTTTTTTCCTAATAGCTAACCTAAACCACCCCTTGGCACAGTTTCAGGCCATTTCCTCTCATCATGATAGTCTCTTCTCCCTAGTACCAGGTTAACAACCCCTCTCACTAGAACCTCCTTCCAGGAAGTTGTAGAGAGCATGAGGTCCCCCTCAGACTAAACAACCCCAGTTCCCTCAGCTGCTCATCATAAGACTTTGTCTCCAGACCCTCTGCCAGCCTTGCAGTCCTTCTCTAGACAAAATCCAACACCTCAATGTTTCTTGTAGTGAGGGGCCCAAAACTGAACCCAGTATTCGAGGCATGGTCTCACTAGTACCAAGTACAGAAACACAGAACCACAGAATGTTATGGACTGGAAGGGACCTCCAGAGATCATCAAGCCCAACCCGCTCTGGCCAGAGCGGGATCACCTCAGGCAAACTCAACAGGAACAGATCCAGGTGGGCTTTGAAAGTCTCCAAAGAAGGAGACTCCACAACCTCTCTGGGCAGTCCACTCCCGTGCTCTGTCACCCTCACCATAAAAAAGTGTCTCCTCATATTGACAGGGAACCTCCTGTGTTCTAGCTCGTACCAATTGTTCCCTGTCCTATCACTGGGCACCACCAAAACTAGACTGGGAACTGCACCTTGACATCCACCCCTCTGATATTTATAGGCATTCCTAAGATCCCCTCTCAGCCCTCTCTTCTCCAGACTAAACAGTCTCTCATAGCTCTCTTGGTCTCTCTCCAGTAGTTCCCTTTCCCTCTTGAACTCGGAAGTCCAGAGCTGACACAGTATTCCAGGTGTGGTCTCACCACTGCACGAGTACAGGGGTAGGAGAACCTCTCTAGACCTAGACAGGGCCCTGTTCCTACTGCCCACACTATTCCTGATACAGGCCAGTATGCTGTTGCCTTCTTGGCCACCTGACCACACTACTGGTTCATATTCAGACAGCTGTCAACCAGCACCCCACGTCCTCTTCTGCTGGGCAGCTTCCCAGCCTCTCTACCTCAAACCTGAAGCACTGCATAGGGTTGTTGTGACCCAAGTCTGGGACCTGGCACTTGGCTTTGTTAAACCTCATAAAACAGACCTTGGCCCATTGATCCAGCCTGTCCAGATCCCACTCTGCAGAGCTTTACTACCCTCCAGCAGATCAACACTGCCCTCAGGTTCATTTCCAGCCAGTCTGGTTTTCTGCCCTTCCCCCCTTCAAACCTAGGTTAAAGCTCTG
This sequence comes from Indicator indicator, assembly GCF_027791375.1. Taxonomy (NCBI): domain Eukaryota; kingdom Metazoa; phylum Chordata; class Aves; order Piciformes; family Indicatoridae; genus Indicator; species Indicator indicator. The sequence continues at coordinate 7,980,631 of NC_072018.1, read as the reverse complement.
TCAGTGAGCCTTGCCAGCTCCTGGGCTAGGAACCTTTTCCCATCCTGAGACAGGCGTATCACATCTATTGCCAGCAGACAATGTGTGGTGTCCTGTATATCAACCCTTGATTAAAGAAACCAAAATCCTGCCAGAGACACCAGTTTTGCAGCCAGGCGTTTATCTCCTGCCTCTTCCTCTTTATTCTTTCATCACACCCTGAAACTATGGGGATAGTGGAGAACACTACTTGCACTCCCAATCCCTTAACCAGTTGTCCTAAGGCCCTGAAGTCTCTCTTCATTGCCCTTGGATTTCTTGTCCTTACTTCATCACAGCCTAACTGAAAAATCAGCAGTACAAGGGAAGGAAGCTTTCTCCTCACTACCCTTGGCCCCTGGGAGGTAGCAGACTTCCCAAAGACAGGGTCCAGCCTGCATATCAGACATCCACTCTCTTCAGAAGTGAGTCACCAATGACCCTTTTGGTTTTGGTGCAGGGTCTAGACTGAGTAAACCTCAGCAACTCCTCCAATCCAGGTGATCCATCACCCTTGTCATTTTCTGTTTCCCTTTGCAGAGCAGTGTACCTGTTTTGCAAAGGTGGCTGGGAAGGTGGGGTAGTTACTGGGGAGACAGGCCTGTGGTGCCTGTTTTGCTGGGCAGGAACTTGCTGCTGTTGCCCACAATAATCTGAGTCACTGCATTTAGTCAGGAGATGAGCGGACTAGGAGTTCTCCATAACATCATCCAGGGTGCAGGCTGCAACTCCAAGACTCTCTCTTCTCACATTCCTTATGTTCCTCAACCTGCTTGCCTCCTCTCAGAACTCCATCACAAGGAGGTCCTCTACCCAAGGGCACCTTTGACAGGCGAACTCACTGCTCCCATCCAACACTGGCGTAAGAGTGGGGCACACCCTGCAGCCCAACACCTGGATGGCAGCATGTTCCCACCAGAGTTCCACCTGTGAAGCTGCAGGTGCAGAGCTCAGGGATGTCATGGCCTTCTGTTGGGTGGACACCATCACTCCTTGGACAAGCTCTAGCACCTTCCTTGCATATCCTTCAAGTTTTAGCACCTTCCTTCCACGTCCTTCTGCATGAATTGCTGGGCTGTGTCCCTGATGACATGACACATCCTGAAGGCTTACTCACTGGTCCCTGTGCTCTCTCAGAGCTTTTCATAAGGCTGTGGGGATCGTGCCCTTGGACAGGGAACACCCACATCTCCTCAGCCTGTCCTGTGAGAGCTGCTGGCTCCTGCCAAACCCCTCTGCTTCCACAGCCCTTCCGTACTAACGGAAAACCACAGGAAACCTCCCATACACCAAGATCTCTCTCTGCTCCTGACCTGACCAGTTCCAAAGTTAGCTCGGCAACTTAAGTCTCTAACCACACCTAATGCTGTCAAGCCATTTTCACTTTACACAGTTCAACAGACACATTTATCTTGACAGAACTAGTGAAATGAAAAGCTTCTCCTGCTATCCACTCATGCCCCCCGTATTTCCTAACATGCCGATTCTAGTGACAAAAACTAAAAAAATAATCTAAAGTAAAACTTAAGCGCCTCATCAGTATTACTAAAGCAGTTTGAGTTTTGCCAAATGCATTTCAAGTTGGAAATGGCAGAACTGTGCTGCACAACAAGCTTGTACTGGCAAGAAAATACAACTTACTGACTGCAAAATGAGTAATTCTTGCTATGACCTTTTGAAGAGGGAGGGGGTAAAAAAAAAAAAAAAAAAAAAAGTAATGCTTTGGCAAAAATACCCCCAACCAAAATAATTTCCTTTAAACTTTTAAAAAGTTCAAACCTATTTTAAACATCCAGCTGCTGCTCTCTTGACCTTAGGTTTTCAATTACTCAAACTCCTTTGGTCAAAAACCAGAGTCGACAAACTTGAACTGTACAGCATAGCTCGAAATTACCCAAATCTGAAAAATATGGGGGTGTACTGCATGATAATCTTCCAAAGCAAACTTTAATGAAAATGAAAGGTGTTTAAATTGAAAGTGATGTAAACCAAACCCATCAGATACTACATCTTTCATAGAAGACTAGTAAGGTGCCTTATTTCACTACTGTATCACTTACCTGGTGCTTCTGTGGCATTTGGAAACAATAAATATTCAGACAGAAAAGTCACAGCCCTGCCAAGCTACTGTAAAGACTGAAAAGTCCTAATATTGCTTAGGTCAGTACTTAGAGGAACACAGCAGAGATGACCATTTTACATCTGGTGAACTGAGACCATTACCCTTCTTCTCTTAGAAGACTTCAAATGGATAAGATAGACTTATTTTGATTGTCATGGCTAAGGTTATACAACACACAGCTTATGTGCTTATAAAACAAAGTAAGCAAGTATCAGCTTAAAAAGAGCTGCCTGCTGACAGCGCAGAGGTTTTGTGTAAACACAAATGACAAATCAAGTGTAAGCTTCAGCTTCAGACCCAGGTCTGATACTTCTTTGGTCCAAGTGTACAAAATACATCCCTAAAAAAACTATAGTCCATTATCAGCCACGTGACTTTTACGCTGTCTTACTGAGCTTACAGTCTCTGAATCAACTAAAGGTTGTTCACTTAGGTCTTCCATTTCTTCTTCCCCTGATTCTTTTCCAAGTGCTAAATCCTCCTCTGATTCATCAGCACTTGAATTTGCCTCATCTTCTCCATCTGAGAGATCTTTTACATCTGCAGTCTCTTCCGCATCACCTGCGGAAAGCTCTGCAGCCTCTTCCGGTTCTTCTAATGCTGCATTCTCCATGTTATCCTTTGCAATTGCTTCTTCTAAACAAAAGAAGAGTTTCAAATACTGAAGTTAGAATGAATCTCAGAACAAAATCTTTTAAAGTTACATCATCACGTACGTATTCTGAAATAATCACAAATGTTAGAATTGAAATCTTGCACAGGACTGCATTTTCCTTATTTTACACTTATTTCAATTAAATCTTCAGTAGTATTTCTCCTCCATTTTAGTTTGGTCTTCTTGCATATCTGGCATAGATAGCTTGCATTTCATTCCACCATGTTACACACTAAAGACAGATCAATTCCACTTGACTCCTTGAAGAACTATAATTATCAAACGAATCAGCAGGAAAGTGATAAGCTCCTGGCAAGCTGCTGTTGAGTCAACCAGCCGACTGGACAAGCATAATGCACAGGTAGGCGTAGCTGCATTTCTCTTTTGATAGCAGTAAGCATCTAAGATTCTGAAGATGGTGATTTTGCACACTTAGGAATTCTAGATTTGGCTAAAATCTTATTGGCAAGTGTCATAGATACGTCATCTTCAACAGCAAATTTATACACACAAATGTGCACAGCTCAAAAGAAGCACGTTTTTAATTACAGTGAAGTTTTGACTCCACTTCATAGTACAAACATAACAGAAGGTGTTCTGCAGTGTAATACACACCTAGTGCTGACAAGAGAATTTCCTTTGCAAGTTTTCACCTCCCACGCTCACCAGTAGCAGAACACTGTCCAGAAGCCTCCTCACTAAGGAGAAGGAAGATGTATGCTTTCTTCTTTTATTTGAAGGAGGTACAACATTTGCCCCTGTCCCCAACACCTGCAGTCTCTAGATTCATTTGATTCCTTCTTTTCCAGTCACAAATTATGCAGATAATTTTACAGGATCCAAATGCTGCAGTTCCTAATGTGATATACAGAGTGCATATCAGGATGTGGAAGTGTCCTGCCAAAGCAAATTCCTTTCCATATTTAAGCAACAGGTCTTGTGAATATGCACCCACACAGAATATACAACCCCCAGCATCTTTCTTTGAGATTTTCTCATGTTGAATGCATTTAGCCTCTTCACAGCTCTGGAACCTATAACAAATTACTGTTGGTTTAGGGGTTTTGGCCTGCTTTGCTATCCTCCAGGAGGATGCTCTAACATCAGTATTTTAGATTCCAACATCAATCCTTGTCAGCGTAACTACCTTGATTAATGTTTCACATCTAAGTTCTTGAGAGTGCATTGCCCTCCCTTCTACAAGTTTACTTTTAAACCTACAGTATCCCACCCACTTAAGAGTTCTTACCAGATGTTTCAGATTTGTATGTTGACTTGGGTGAGCAAAGGCAGTCTGAAATCAATACCAGTATCTGTGTAAAAGAAAGACATTTATTAGCAAATCATCCCTGCACTATTAAGTATTTTCTTACTGATCCTTTTTAGATAGACAATAAAATTTATGGAAATTGTATTCTCTTGCTTAGAGATAAGAGCTAAATAAAACCATGGGAAAAAGTGTGTTCCCACTGTACATCAACTAATATTCTCTGCCTTCTACTACAATTTTTTTTGACGCCTGCTTCCCTAAATTTATTCAATATTGAAACCTCTTGCATCTTAAAGAGGGGCCCAAAAGACAGTCGAAGATTTCTTTAAAACTTTTGAAGTCATCTTGATCAAGAATTTCTGTATTTTGGGATGTTATTCCATCCCTACCCCAAGCTCTCCAGTACAGGATGTGTACTTCCACCTTTTGTGCTTATTTAAAGCAGCCTAGAACACATAGAAGCAAAATGCAAGGAAGGTATTTGTGTCTCATTGTCACGTGCTAGGAATAATGCAATATTAAGAGCAGGGCAGATGATGCCATGCTAAAGTACATTTTTATCATTGAGAAGCTTTTTAGAAAAAGCCAAAAGATACATTTTACATTTTCTTCAGCTTTTTCATTTAGGGGTTTTTTGAAGTGGGAGAAGAAGAAGAAAAGGTTTAAAATCACCATATTCATTTGCTTCTAGCTACACTAACTTAATTTGGAGATGAAAATCTACCATCTAGAAAAATGCATCTGCTTAAGTTGCATAACGAAAGACATTGCTTCATAGACGCCCATTCTGTATATGTTAACGCATAAAAGCCTGAATACAGTTTTGCCTGAATACACACATGCTGCTTTGAAATCGCTTCCCTGCAGCACTGAGAAACACGCAACTTTTATTTCACTAACGTTAATACCTGGGCTGAAGAACAGAGACCCACACAACTTTTACACTTCCAACACGGAACAGCAACTCAGCAGCTCGTTAAATCGGTTATCAGCATAATGGTTTTAAATGGTCTCTGCAGTTGCAGAACATGCTTATGGACCAAGCAATGTGAATGATCAGGTTGAGTGCCTGTGGGTGACAATTAGAGGGAAGGCAAACAAAGCTGACATCCTGGTTGGAACCTGTTATAGACCACCCAACCAGGATGAAGAGGTTGATGCTTGCCAAACTGCTTTCCATCATTTTTTCAACAGTCCTGGCTCACTGGAGAGGTCCCAGATGACTGGAAGCTGGCCAACATGATACCCATTCACAAGAAGGACTGGAAGGAGGAGCCAGGGAATTACAGGCCTGTGAGCCTGACCTCAGTGCCAGGCAAGATTATGGAACAGGTCATCTGGAGTGCAACCATAGCACCTACAGGATGGTCAAAGGATCAGGCCCAGCCAGCATGGATTTAGGAGCGACAGGCCCTGCCTGACCAACCTGATCTCCTTCTATGATCAGGTGAGCTATCTGATCGATGCTGTGGATGTAGTCTACCTGGACTTCAGCAAGGCCTTTGACACCGTCCCCCATAGCAAACTCCTGGCCAAGCTGTCAGCTCGTGGCTTGGACAGGAGCACTCTGCACTGGGTTAAGAACTGGTTGGAGGGCTGGGCCCAGAGAGTGGTGGTGAATGGTGTCACTTCCAGCTGGCAGCCTGTCACTAGTGGTGTCCCTCAGGGATCAGTGTTGGGCCCAGTTCTGTTTAATATCTTTACTGATGATCTGGACTAGAGGATTGAGTCCATCATCAGTAAGTTTGCAGTAAGTTTGCAGATGACATCAAGCTGGGAGCACGTGTCGATCTGTTGGAGGGTAGGAGGGCTCTGCAGAGGGACCCTGACAGGCTGGACAGACAGGCAGAGTCCAACTGCATGAGATTTAACACATCTAAGTGCTGGGTTCTACACACTGGCCACAACAAGCCCATGCAGCACTACAGGCCGGGGACAGAGTGGCTGGGGAGCAGCCAGGCAGAAAGGGACCTGAAGGTCCTGGTTGACAGTAGGCTGAACATGAGCCAGCAGTGTGCCCAGGTGGCCAAGAAGGCCAATGGCATCCTGGCCTGTATCAGGAATGGTGTGGCCAGCAGGACCAGGGAACTCATTCTGCCCCTGTACTCAGCACTGCTTAGGCCACACCTTGAGTATTGTGTCTGTTTCTGGGCCCCTCAATTCAAGAAAGATGTTGAGTTGCTCAAACATGTCCAGAGAAGGGCAACAAAGCTGGTGAGGGGTCTGGAGCACCAAGCCCTATGAGGAGCAGCTGAGGGAGCTGGGGTTGTTTAGCCTGGAGAAGAGGAGGCTCAGGGGAGACCTTATTGCTGTCTACAACTACCCCGAGGGTGGTTGTAGCCAGGTGGGGGTTGGTCTCTTCTCCCAGGCAACCAGCTCAGTTTCTCATTTAAGATTGGCATCTGAGAGGCCACAGAGCCACATTCTCTCCTATATTATAAAAGGAAATAATTCCAGTATCACAAGTAAAGAAACTTTGAACTGTTTCCGCTGATGAAACAGAGGGCCCAGGTTCGGTCCTCAGCATTCAGACATTTAACCAACAGGTTTGTCTGAGTAGCCTTCCTGTGTCTTGGAGACAGATACACAAATGTACCAGATCCAGTTACTAACAAGAGGGGTCAAATTTTTCAAATACTAATGAGAACTCAAACAGAAGATCAGGAGGAAGAAGTCAAGTCAGATTTTATTAAAACCAAGCTGTTACCACAAAGCTATGCCATGGAATAGAATAAATTGATTAAATCCCCAAATCTTCAAAGCCTTTAAAAAGATATTTTAGTCCTTTCATTTTAAGTAACAGTGCAGCAGCATACTTATACTGCTAACTCCCACAAACACAATCCCACTCCAGCTAATAAAAATCTCTCCCATGAAGCCTGTGTTTTTCAAAAGTTGAAGTCTTTACATAATTCTGATCACATATATTCAATCCTTAAATACAGAAGTCTTAGATAAAAAGGCTAACATAAAAATCACTTGTTTAGGGGGTGGACTAAACAAATCTAAAGTAAATGATGAATTTCACAAAAAGGTTAACTTGAGTGAACCAGTCTCAACCTTTACCAGAAGTAGGTAACAACACTACAGAGTGGATCTACAGTACTGAATACTTAGGATTTTTAATAGGCAAATAGATTATTCTATTGGAAGGGACGTACAACAACTATCCAGTCCAACTGCCTGACCAATTCAGACTGACCTAGTTAAAGCATGTTATTAGGGAAATCATCCACATGCCTCTTAAACACCAACAGGCTTGGGGCATTGACCACTGCTCTGAGAAGCCTGTTGCTATGTTTGATCACTCTCTTGACACAGAAATGCTGCCCAATGTCCAGTCAAAACCTCCCCTTGTACTACCTTGAACCACTCCCACGTGTCTTACCACCAAAAACCGAGGAGAAGAGAGACATCATTAAAATAAAATACTTCAGTAAATCTTATCAGTAAAGTTTATTCTTTTTTTCCACGAGTTAATGCAAAGCTAAAGTTCTAGGCAACTGAGAAAAATAAAGTAATACGCTTTCTTACCAAAGCCAGGAACAGGCTGATCAAGAAGGTAGCTAAGATGAAGATTGCGTAAGAAATCCAAACATGAATTCCAAGAGTGCCAGTGAGGTAGCTGTGAATTTGCTGGAAAGGAGAAGACAACACTTCACACCTGACACTACTTATGATTTATACTGCCATCCCCATTACACAAGCTAACATCTAATTAAGGCTTTTCATTTACAAGTATTTGCACTGAAGTCTTCCCTTTCAAGCCACAGTCACCTTTAAATGCCATACTGTAATTCTTTTGCTACCATTAAATCCTGGTTTTCTTTACCAAGTTTTTCATGTTAAAAGTTTTTTTAAGCAAAGAATGCACACTTCCTTCTCTCTAAGGTACTCAGCATTGGAGATGCCATATGTAATCTTACTGCAGATAAATCTAAGAGGAAGCCTTACAGCATATGGGAAAGTATCACAATGTTCTTGAACCTTTTATTCTGTCAGAAAATCACAACTGTTGTGTCAGATGAAGGAGACCACACAGTAGGTCACCCCTGATAAAGAGAGTCACAGCACCAACAGAACCTGATTATTTAAAATAGAAAAGGTAACTTCAAACTTCAACATTTCAGAATCAAAAAAGTAACCCAGTCAGGTTAAAAGCAAGCATCCTTTTCCCCCTTTTCACAAGCGCATCATTAAGTGAAAAATACATAACCTTATGCAGAGCTTTATCCCTAGAACTACATCTGGGAAGCAGAGGGGTGGATGTTTATAAGTTGCACGAGACCAAAATAGGGACTTAAACCTGGGAACTCATTCTTTAACTATAATTAATCTGTTTAGCTCTTGCCTAAAGTCTTTCGTTTTTAAAAGGAGTCACCCACTCTATGCAGAAACTGAGTAAGTGATTTCACTTACAAATTTAAGGAGAATAATCCAAAACAAACATAAAGGCTTCTTTGAAACTGAAGTCTGTTATTCAAACATACAAATTCAACTGACTGAACCAAACATTACATTGAGTCAGATATCCTGGTAGGAAGTAAACTCTGATGTTAGATCTCTTCCAAGAATATATCCATTAGAAAACAAACCACAATCAACATTTACAAGAATTGTTTTTGGGGGGAGTTGGTGGCGGGTTTTTTATTACTTTTTTTTTCAATATTAAAAAAAAAAAAAACAAAACCAAAAACTTGTAATGTCAGAACAGCTTCCAAGATTTTTTAAGCGTATGCAAGGTCAGCACAGCAAGAAGAGTGAGGAAATGTACAGCTGAAACATTCATCAAAACAGAAAGCAAATTAGAGAAGGTTCCTTTCCAGACCATTTAATCTTTCAGGGAGGAAACTAGACAGAGACATCATTACACAGCAACCATGGAAGAGAGATGTATAGCCAAAAGGCTATAAAAAGTTAATAATACCCAGTGGGAGACAAAACCAAACACCCAAAACCACCACCACAAAGATAGCTTGCACAGGAAACCTAACAACAGAAAGTTTTGTTTCATTCTGTGTTAATTATATGCGTACAGGAAGCAATATAAACTCTGTTCAAATTCTCTGCTACATTTCTTTTTTGTAGCACGTTACAAACATTAAGACCTTTAACTACAATCAAATACAGTCTCTCAATCTTGGCTTGAAGATCTTAATAAAGAGCTCATTTCCTGGACAAAATTGAAAGGTCTGAAAATTCTCACTATTTGCATACTACAGAAAACAAAAAAAAAAAAAAGAGATAGGTCCCAAATGAGGTATTTTGAAATACTTTTAAGCTCAAAGCACACTTCAGTGGACACTAAGCATGTCTCCTTTACTTTTGGTAATTGCTGCCCAAATTTGTGTTCTTATGTGAATGGTATAGACAGTTTGGAGTCCAGATACAGAAAGTGTTATTAAAAAATAAAAGCATTACCCTCTTTTATGATATGCAATACATACACTAGATACAAATGAACATATTTACAACTCCGAAAACAAAACTTGGATATAATCTTTAGGAATAGTATTAAGTCAGAGAACCTGATGGATACTAAAAGTATTCCTGATGTTTACAACCATTCCTGCTAGCACACTTTGAGAGAGCATTTTAAATGTATCAAGAAAGAACAGTCAGTATGCTCAGTATTGATGCTAATCTTTACAATCAAACTAGCATTTTTGACATAATCTGTTAGTGCAGCAAAAATTTATAGTGCAAAGGTACTATGCACCTAATGTATAGTACACGAAAGGAAAAACTAACTCTTACAAGAGGATAACAAAAACGCTGAGTTAGGCTTTGACTTCTAAACAGATTATACTTCTGAGCATAAAAAGGGAGTATGGAAAACACTACCAGTTACTTACCCTGATCCATTTAGAGAAGTGAAATAGCCCTGCCATGCTATGCATCCTAGAAAACAAAAATGGAAGGAACAGGTTCTAAGACAGAGAGGAGTTGAGATACACAGCAAATTGTGCACAAACCAGAAAAAGACTCTATAGACATTCAGTTCTATGCAGGCCCTAACAATTGTTAAAGGAAGGTACTTCAATTAAAACTTTTATCTGTATTGTATTTGTTTAAAGCAGCTCAATGCAAAGCACTGAAACAGTGACTTGAAATACAATATTTGAACATAAGAAATAGAAGTCCCACAGCTTTACCCTGGCACAGCCGTAATCACTTTTTCCCAACTCACAGCAGCATGCAGCCCTGTAGCTCCTCTCCCACTTACTGAGTATCCTGCAGCTCTTCCTCACTCACAAATGAAAAGTAGGGATGCTCACTGGATCTTTGATGTGAATTTACATGTAACAGCTTTAGCCATAATGAAACACAGGTCATTCACATCTTTGGTTCATCCTTCACATGATGCAAGCATTCTATACTATTTCAAAGCAAATCCAATGCTCTGAAAACAGATTCTGATGTACTGTGCAAGTACTACACTGTTGCCAAAGGAGGACATACTTGTTCCTTGTAAACAAATAAAGAGATCCTTAAAGCTGAAGGATGCCCATCAAAAGTATCATGAAGTCATAATCTAGGTAAACATGCATTTGATTCCAATACTCAGCAGATATTGAAGTTGACACTGCGCAGTGGCTGTACTTTCTTCCCTATACATATTTTCAAAGATCATGTAGGTAGGCTTTAGCAGACACAAACAAAAGCAAATGCAGAAAATCAACTGCTTTTCAAGCTGAAACACAGGAAAGCAGGCTGTCAATACAGATTTCTTCTGCAAAGCCTGCACGTCTAGGAAATAAAGGCTTTTTTGCCGTTAAGCTGTCAACATGGCACCCTTAATGAATAAAAACACATTTCTTGTTAATAAAAACAAAATATTACATTATAGAGGATGGCGACTTCCATCCTGCTATAGGCTCCACAGCTTCCCACTTTCTCTCTAAAATGTAACTTTCAAGGTCTTCCAATGTCCGTGAACCTCGGTATCTGCGAAATACTCCATCATGTGCACTAAAAAGGAAAGTAATTTTATTTAAAAAAAAAATGCATCAATACAGATATGCCTTAAATTGTACCTATAGTAAAAAAAAAAAAAAGCAAAACAACAACAACAACAACAAAAGAAACAAACAAACCAAACAAACCCCACAGCCTCCCCCAGGCACATAGATTTGACTTGCTTAGGGAGTGGGACACCTAAGCATTTTATGAGTTTTGTAACTTTAATCTAGGATGGAAGGTCTCAGTTTTCAAACAGCATGAGCTTTTGTTACTGATTAAAATTGCTATTTTTCTTAAACATTCACCCGTGTTACAGCAAAGTATATGAGGCTAACGACCAAACCATTTCTTAGAAATAGCTCAGAATTAAAACTATGCATTTGTGTGTATATATATCTGCATGACTCACAACACCATGACTTAATAAAATGTTCAATATTTCAAGTATGGTATCTTTTCATGGGGGAAGAGATATAGCAAATGTCTTTTCTGGTCCATTTTTAACAGTACTGATAACAGGTGAACTAAGTCACTACAAAAGAAAAGACTCAGATAAGGACATTATCATCTAATCAAAGCTCCAACAATAACCTGAACTGCAATCAAAGTCCATATGCCTTCATTTTCCCTTATCTTTCAGTTACAGTTTAGAACAAATGACAAGTAGGAGTCAACATTGATACTGAGTCAGTAGATGAACTCTAAGCAGTAAAAGAAGTAGTTCAACAAGTATTGGAAATTTTCTGTACTGTTTTACATGCGATCTATGCAGTCAGTTGTTCAAATGAGATATTTTAGTGACAAATTCTATAAGGTCAAAGGAATGTTCACATATGGCCAGGTTTTTAGAAGACAAACTTGTACAAGTTTTCACAAATGCTATTAAACATTGTTTCCAAACTAAAAAAGCACATCAATTTTATCCAGGTACAAAACTGTTCGTAGGAGATCTTTCCACACATACTTACATTCATTAAGTATACTGAGTTCCTGAGAAATACCTTAGAGACTGACAATTAAAGAAGCCAGTTGTTCACTACATCTTCCATGCCACTGTTCAAACAGGACAAGAAAAAAAAAAGGTTCTGGAACACACAACTGTTTCTAGTATGACACACTTACTGGTAAATTGTAGGAAGTATTGTGACAAAGAAACGACCACTCAAGCCTGGAAAAGGAAGAAAAAACCCAAACGCATCAATTGGTTAAGTAAACCTGAAATTTCACAACATTTCTGATTTATCTATAAATACCTAGACCTGTATTTGTAAACTGGAGAGCAACAGACTGCAAAGCTTTTAACATTGTTTTGTAAATACAGGTTAACAGTTTGTCTTCAGAAATGCTACAAAAATTAACAGACACTAAATGCTGCTGACAAATTAAGAAGATGAGCTTGAAGAATGCCTACTCATTTTTCTACATGTATTCCCCTAATCAATATTTGCACACAGATAAAGTTTTTGTCTGGACCAAGAAATGTAGCCCTCCAACTAAAAGAAAAAGTCAAACTAACGATCCCTATTCCAGGATGTTATGTGCTTTTGTCTGCACACACTGTTTCATCTAGGAAGTTGGGCCACTTACAACAACAGCAATGCCAAAAACAGCTTACAAATTCTGGCCCCTGATGTGAATTCATCCCTGGTTGATTTGAAACAATTTTGGAGTTGCCCATTTCAGACCTCAGATACCTGAAGTCATTACATAAGTTAAATCTTCATATATGCTTCTTTCCTTCTTCAGTATAACACATATACTGCACAACCAGTCTGTTCTTATATCCTGTGGGAAGGCTGAATCTCTCTCAAACATGACTGTAGCAAGACAATGTTTTGGATGTTTCACATTCTTATCCTTCCTCTCCATGAAACATTCGTTTCTAGGTAAATACAAATGGTATGGCAACAGATTGATAAGGCATGCAATGTCTCAGCATTCTGTTCTGTACAACACTGCAAATATAAGCCATGAGAATAATTTTTTTACACCATCCAGAAAGGTGGGTCATGTCAGCATTTTGAGTGTCAAACATAAGACAGCATAAAGAACAAACAACATGTGAAAACAAGGCTTCAAGAAGCTGGCTGGAATTAATCTCCATACTGAAAGTTAGTGTCTCACTGACCGGCAAGTAATTTTTTTCACAAGTATCACCCTAGACAGTGACAACAAATTATAACTCATAGGACAGAGAAACGTTTCAAATCATCAAAAAGAAGCTTGTGGGGCAGAAGGTGTTTGAAATTCTCTGGCCTTTGACTCAGTACTGCTGCAACGTAACAGGTTCAAGTGCTTCACTGCAAAAAAAGGGTCAGCTGTGAAGCAAAAAGCTCCCAAACATCTCATCAGCAGGCTGTCTGTAGGACTTAACTAAACTGTCAGGTGAAGGCATCACTGTCCCCTTCAGCTTCCAAATCAGAAACACTTCAGGGGCTACTTGCCTCCCAACAAATACTGCAAGTGAGAGGAAGAACTCACTTTACTGCTTCATTATATTTTTTACTATTCATTCAACCTTGAAAACTACACAAATGAAAAGTGTGCTACTAGTGCAGTCTGTTTTGTAAAAAAAAAAAAACACTAAAAAATTACAGCAGACTTCAGAGATTATCAGTTCCTAGACAGATAGTCTAACTCCATTAGTTTGGCCTAAATTCCGCTAGCCAACATTTGTCATTCACATGAAGTACTAACAGAAACAGTAAAAATCAGTTTTTTAACTACTCCTTTTATAAAGTTGAAAATCTTTTGGGGAAGCTAAGACCTTATTTGGCTCTTAAAGAAAACATCTTTTTTGCATCAGGGAGTTAGCCATGGAAAAGTATTGTAGCAATAGTTTCTGCCTTTAGAGACAAAGATGAGCAGCACTGAATAAAATCAGGTGTATTTCAAAGTTTCAGTAGTAATGCTTTTTGTGCTGCGAATTCCCTGTGGAATAGGCTAAAAAAGAATTGTGGGCTTTTCGGATTTTCGGTTTTTTGAAGATGTTTGAATTAAACCAAGTACAAGTTACAGAAAGGAAGTCGTCTTCATTTCAACCTTGTAGCTTTTTGCTCTGTAATACTGTCATGAGAGGACAGGGAGATAAAAAGTAAACAAAGCCACAAGTCTAACACTAGAATTAAACAAGCAGAAAGCACAGCTGCACAAGAAAAACTAGGTAGAGAGCAGTAAAGAACGTAATAAGCTAAGAACAGAGAAAGTCATGGGAAAACTGAAACATACTCTGAAGTTCTTAGAAATGCCAGTCAGGCAAACTGAAAAAAATTGGTAGCTTAAATTTCTTTTACAAGTAGCCTACCCTAGAGCAAGTACCATGCTCTGCTCTTGGAATACAAATTATAAAATCTGTATCCCAAATGCATCTTGGCATCCCAAAAACTTTAGTTGGAGGTTTGCTGCTTATCTAAGACACCTCCATAAGTCAGTAAAACCAGATGCAAGCCAGCTAGAAGAAACTAAGAACAGCAAATTGTTTTGGTGCGTGCTTCATACAAATGTGGACTAGCTAGTAGTTTAAACTTGAAATACAGTTAAACATCTGTCTTGGCTTGCAAATCAGTAAGTGACATAGATCCATTATGAAGTTAACAGCTAATCAAGAATAAGGAAGAAAACAACCTTCAGTATTCACACCACCACCACCCCCTTCCCCCAAAACAAACCAACCAACCCACCCAAAGATCTAAAAATTAAGCTGCTTTCATCAAATCACAGGTAAATGTTGTGATTGGGAGCTTAAGAAAGGTACCGCAACTATACAGGCCCTTGAGATCCAGAGGAGCTGTCATTACTTGCTACTGTAATACTGAATGGTTCAATAGAAAAAGATGAGGAAAGAATAAGCACTTCAAGACTAGTACATGAAGTGACTGAGACATACTGTAAATCCATTAAAGTGCTGGTGGATTTATTCTTTGGGCATCTGCTACAATTAAGCACCACAAATGGTTACTTTCTCCTGCAGGGTTTGGAAGTACAGTTTTATGCAGCTCTACACTCATCTAGTGATTTCCCCCTAATTTAATGCATTTTGACTGCTTTCAATTTGATGAAAAGGTTACATAACCAAAACTAATTAACATACCCTCGTGCAAGCAAAAACAGAAGCTAGAGAACTTAAGTACCCCAACTGAAAGGAAGACTGAAGGATAAACCTATAATAAAAACTTGGAAGGGTTCCCAAAGATCAAATACCCTCAAAATGGTATCAGCACCAAAGGTTAAATCTGTAATAAATCTTTGTTTTCCAGTTTGAGTATTGATTAGTTTTAAAAATGGTTACAGTTTTCAGGCTTTGTGCTTCACTGGGTATTGTAGATATGCTACGCATGCTTAGACAGATCCTCTATTGCCCAGAGAGGGACAAAAGAATGACACTTACACAAATGGAGCAGAGAGTTTAAATGGAAAAAGCAGTTAGTGTTTATAGAAAACTACAAGCATAGTGGCAAAGGTATCCCAAAGTGTACAGAGTCCCTTCAACACTCAAAGGCCTCCCAACACCTCCCTTCTCCCCACTTGAGGGTCTACCCAAAACCTCCAGGGCTCTTCCTTCACCCCTCCCCCCCCCCCCCCCCCAGGCTGGTCTCAGGCTGGCCAGGTCTGAGACTGCCCCCCCCTTCTCCTCCTGACATTAGGCCTAGACAGGCCTAAGAGGCCTTGAGATACTCCCCCACCGTTACCTGATAGAGAGCATCTCCCACGGGAGCAGAGAGGGAAGGAAAGAGGAAGAGAATGACTTTACACATGAATTTATAGGGTGCAGGATTTATGGGTAGAAATACACTGCTTCCTGTGTCCACCTTATTGGGTTGGACACTCGGGACACCAGAGGTGTAACTTAGGTGGCAGTAACAGGAGGCACCCAGCCTAAACTGCCACAATTAGAAAGTCAAATACCTAAGGAACTTATGGCTAAGTTACATCTAAGGTCTTAAGATCTGGCATCACTCAGCAGTCAGAAAAACTTAGACCAAAGAAAATACCCCTTCGGGCCCCAGTACTTCCATTCAAGTTCTTCATCAGAAGAATGTCTGACATCTTGACCTTTTTATTTTTTACAACCTTACTTCTGAAAGTGCATTTCCCAGTTACAGTCACATCCAAAGCCACTTTCAGAGTCTAAGTAAATTTACCTGCTGTTACCCTGTTAAAGCTAACTCGTTCAGCATGTTTTTTAATAATAAAATGAATGTTTTCCATAGACTTTATAATGGGGGTGGGGGGGATTAATATGTATCAGTAATGCTTAGCCTTTTTATTTTAGCAACATCTCTTCCTAACTCCGTCTGATACCGCTGATAAAATCTTTTATCCTCTCAAAGCCAACACAAGCATGAAGCATTCCCAAGTGATGCAGGAAGTTAAAGGATATTGGTACTGCTTACACAAACACATTCAAAACTTTTAAGTGAGACACTAAAGGAATGAATAGATGGTATTCATGCTTCTGTGAATACTTAGGAAACTTTCTGTGAACACATTTGCATATGTGCAACATCAACAAAGCAACAATAATGCCTATACTTTAAAGCACCACTATAGTTAAGACAGTAACACAACACCATTATTAAAGCAGGCTCACACAGTGACAATTCTACCACACCCTGAATCTCTTGGTAACTGGAAGCAACAGAACTGGATTCTTCTACAGCAGACAGTTTGAAGGAGAGATAGTAGTGAGACAGGAAAGAGCTTTCAGTGAAGTAGATTAAAATAGAGAATAAGTCACTTTTAATACTGTATTAAGTCAACTCATTCCCAAAATTCTTTAATCCCTCAAATTGAGTTTATGAACTTAGGCTCACAGATATGATCTATACAGAGAAACAAAATGCGGATAACAGTTTTTATTTAGAAACCTCTTCTCTGACTTGGATGGTATCCCAGGTGCTCCAGTAGAACAATACACACACTTAGATACTAAGTGGTACTTACATGGGATAATTCCTTCTAATAAAAAACTATTTCATACTATACCTGGTTCTTGAGTGACATCCACCTTTCCCACAGTGATATCTAGATGTTCACTTTCCTTTGCAAAACTTTCCCATGTTGATTCAATCTGTTTACAAGCTGGACACCAAGGAGCATAGCTAAAGGCGGAAAGACAGGTTAAATATGTTAACATTCTTACACTTGTAGACACATTCAAATTGATTTACTGTACAGAGAAAATACAAATACATCAATCACACAGGAAAACACACTTCAGTTTTTCTTAAATCCATTGAATAGAACAGTCAAGTAGTTTGGTATCAATCTCTACATTCCTCCTCATGTCATTAAAGCAACAACAAATCTCCATAGATTTAAGTTAGTCAAATTTCTCATAGGTAATTTCTCACAGAAGAGTTAGAATCAAGTTTAGTCTGAGTGTTTTATAGCAGCTTTGAAACCTAAGTATTTTTAAAAGGGATAACTTGTCATTTGGAAGTTAAAAGAGCATAATATTAAAATATGTGTTCTATTTTACTGTACTAGAAATGTATGGTTTTAAGTAAGAAAACTAATACTGTGGGGTTTTGAATAAATACAGTTCCATGTGAGAGTATCTGAAAACAGAACAGGAATCCTATCCTGCCAAGTAACAGCCTCTCAGTCTTTTATAAGGATTCTGGAAGCAAGTCACACATGCAGAGCTACTTCCCATTGTGGTGCTGGCAAATAGAGGGCTTTTAGTAATAGTTTGACACTTCAGAAAGGCTATATTTTATTACAGTAGCTTGACTGACAAGTAAGAAACTGTACACACCCATCAGATAATGCTGCTGATGTTGCTCTAAATTTAAAGACAGAAATCAAACGTTTCCTAAATCCAGCTTCTCTAGACATAAACTCATGTCATGAGAATTTCAAGGTTAATACACTCTTTCGCCTAAGGTACTATCTGATTTTGAAACAGAAATCTGCCGCATTCATGAGCCTCTCTTCTAAATGAAATTAAGTGGAATATTCAATAGACGTGTCTAACAGTCAAAAGATTATGAACATTTTCTTAAGCTCCAAGAAGCATTAAAATTTGCTCATATCACAGTCTGGCAGTGACAGAATATAACACTAAACTTCAAAATAAGCCTTATTTCTTGGCTTCCTAGTTTTGACTACCAGTACTGGATGTGCGATGGGAACAGTAATATACAATGCTGTAAGATCAAGCCATTCCAACTGAACATTGGCACAATCAAGATTGAAATACTTGCTTTACATCCCTCAAATCACATGTTCAATTTTTTGCCAGCCAGGAAACACCCGGTGCCCACATATACAAGAAAGAACTTGCAACCAGTATCAGATTTTTTCAAGAGTTAGCATTTCTGTTTACTTCAACATTGCTGATTTTTGAAGCATTAAGGCGTGCCTCCTGAAAATAAAAACTCGATTGCCAAAGCCTCATTGTGCTTCCCTCCAAGTCTTAAAACACTTTCCCTTACACTTTCTCTTTTGGTACAATACAAGAGTAAAATACTTCACATTTGGGTCACCTTTATCAAAAGTTTCAAAGAACATTTTGCACTCTGAAGATATTAGGCTGAAAGGAAATGCTTTCTTTCAATGCAAGCTTCTAACAAATGCATTAAGGCTGTACCAAATTTTTGTTTCTACAGCAGTCACGGTACAACTACTATCCTTATATCCTCCACAAAAAAAAAAATCATAGAATCATTAAGGTTGGGAAAGACCTCTACAATCATAAAAATCATCCATCAATGTAACATCACCATGCCCACTAAACCATGTTCCAAAGGGCCATGTCTACACATTTTTTTTTAACACTTCCAGGATTGATGATGCCATCATTTCCCAAGGCAGCCTGTTCTAATGCTTGACTACTCCTTCAGTAAAGAATTTTTTCCTAATGTCTAATCTAAACCTTCCCTGGCACAACCTGAGGCCATGTCCTCTTGTCCTATCACTCCTTTGAGGTAGCTGTAGAAAGCAATAAGGTCTCCTCTTAGCCTCGTCTTTTCCAGATGAAATAATCCCAGTTCCTTCAACTGCTCCTCATAAGACTTGTTCTCCAGACCCTTCACCAGCCTCGATGTCCTTCTCTGGAAACACTGCAGCACCTCTGGAGTCCTTGTAGTGAGGGACCCAAAACTGAACAGAGTATTCAAGGCATGGCTTCACTAGTGCCAAGTACAGGGGCACGATCACTTCCCTACTCCTCCTGGCCACACTAGTCCTGATACAGACCAGGATGCTGTTGGCCTTCTTGGCCACCTGAGCACATTGCTGGCTCATGTTCAGCCGGCTGACAACGAGCACCCCCAGGCCCTTTTCTGATGAGCAACTTTCCAGCCACTCTCCCGCATGCCTGTAGCATTGCATGGGGCTGCTGTGACCCAGCTGCTAAAAAGCAGACCCGTGTGTGTGCTGTAAAACCAGTCTTCACTACTACCATCATGTCACAAGATTCAAGACCAGGTCACTTAAAGCAGATGTAACTTCATTTTTTTCTACCATACTCCACAGAGACTGAGAAATAATTAGCAGTTCTTCAACACTACCAGATTTACTGCTGTTACTCCTCTAGTTTCTCCCTTTGCATTAGGGGGTACCCCTTTAGATGTTAACTTGTTTGCACTGTGCCCTATGCCTTAAAGTGTGCCAAGAAAATAGCACTTGGGTCTTTCCAATTTAAATATCTAAGTCCACTAGAACCTAAATCAAGACCTGGGCAGTTGGTTAAGGAAAAGAAGTTCTCAGTAGTCTGTTGCACACTAAAAAGTAATTTCCTGATCTCCATTATCTAATAATTAGATTGAAAAGCCCATGTACCTAAAAATTACGTTGCCAAATTATTCACCACGAGCAGGTAACACACACCTCTTAACATACATAGGAAGGTATCATCAAACCTCTTGACTGGAGCAAAGTCTTATCAATTAAATACCTGCACTCCATAAACAAAGCAACTAACATCTACTGGTCAGATCCAGTGCAAGAACAAAGTGCAAGAACTATTTCAAATTAGCCAGGTGTTTCCCAGTAACTACTCCAAACCATTACGGTAACTGAAGCTTTTTCAGAGGGCATAAAGAAAGCTATCCGAAAGCAAAATTTTAAGCTCTTAACAAGTCAAAAGCAAAGTATATGTTTATCTTTGATCTACAGAATAAAAGACTTCAACTTTTAAATACCAGCAGCATCACTGATAGCTGCAATACTGTAAATAAACAAAAACAAACATTGAAGTTAAAAACCAGTTTGAGCAAATATGCCATTCAGTCCTATCTCTACAGAGTTATCAGTAAACACAGAATGACTTCACAAAGATTTACTGATTCAACTTCCAACTCCAACCCACTAATGTCTCTCCTTGTAACTGCCTGGCTAGGGAATTCACAATTTTGAAGTGAATGTAACTGACTCCTTTTAGCTGCTTTTTCACTACCATTATGGGTAACTGTCATCATTGAACAGCTGTAACCTTGAATAGCATTCTACACTTTGCTCTGATAGCAATTTCACAATGTTGCAAGAATCTAGGAAAAATGGGAGAACAGCCTATGGATATGGGCATGGGAAGACCTGCTGTAAGAGAAAACACTGGAACAGGCAACATAGAAGTTTCCCCATTTAGCCTGTTATTTGTCGATTCAAGACATTCAACTTTTATAAAAGGTACTGCTTAAACCAAGTTATTTGCTGGATTTCAGGTTGGGAGTACTATCAAAATTAGAGATGCAAATGTTGAGACTGCACCCAATACAATAGTAAAAACAACATCAGAATGAAATAATTGCTTTGTTCTATATATTTATAGATATTGCTACAGACATCATAAACATACAAAAAAAAAAAAAAAGATGATTCTGCCTGGTGTCTCTACCATTTGATTCATTCATGTTTGTAAATATAGGTAAATCTTGAGGCAGCTTTCTAATTTCACGGCTAAGCTTCAGAAGGTCAATGACAATTTTTGCCTGCTTTTCAAGTAAGTGGTAGCCGAAGGTACAAAAATTAGCCCTTGTAATCTACAAAGACGTATCACAATAGTACATGCTCTGGAAGCTGACAAGAAGTTTCCTCTAGTATGCTAAACACCCCTCCTAAACAGATAAGCAAGAGCTCCCAATTCAAAAACAGTTGCTCCACAAAGGTTAAACAAGTTTGTTTGGGGTTTTTTGTGGGTTTGTTTGTCTGTTTGTTTGGGTTTTTTTTATAAACTGCCAAAGCCCTACCTACCTCCAAACAGCAAACAAATGAGGTTTCTTCCCAGGGTTCTCTTGCCAAGCTTCACTGCAGCACTTAACATCCCATATGGGCCTGTTGAAGTGACCATACAACCAGGCACCACACTGGGGAATTTGTTGGAGGTTGCAAGGTCAACCTTATAAATGCCCATTCTGCTGTATTTACCTCAGTAACCTGTCATGCATCTCATTTCCAACAATACCTGAATGAATGGGAAAAGTAACTGCATAATGTCGTGGTGTGACACCATGACTAGAAGCCAAACAAATTGTATTCTCCAAGGTAACACTTCAAATGCACTTGTTCTACAGCTCAATGAAATGCCTTTTAAACTTCCAAGAACAACATGAGAAGCAAAGTAAGGTATATCATAATTATTCCACTTTCTAGTTTCAAAAACAAGAAAAGGATAAAAGTACCATCTGCAATTAAAACCATCCCAACTTTTCAAAGGATAAGTAATTTTTAAAATAGAAATCAAATCAACCTCTCAATTATGTGAAATCTTCCAGAACTTCAGCAGATTAAGTTCCATCATTCTACATTATTTTGTGCCTTTCTATAACAGTAAAGCATCTGCTGCCAAATATAGTTCAGTTTCACAAGAACAGGACAAAGAAAAGGCCAGATACTAACAAATTAAGCACTAAGAGACTGCACTCTCAAAAGCGACAGAAAACGCCCAGTTTTCTTGAACTCTCAGTCTAAGTTACAGTGATTGTTGTCTCATTCATTAAATTCTTCACAAGTTTACTTATACAAAGCATTTCAAGCCAATTGCTTAGAAACATTATACCATGTACCAAAACATTCAGCTATATTTTTAGCATGCTCCCTTCAAATTACAGACAAAAGCACTGGCAAGAGGACTGAATCCTTCTGACAGCCTGACCCACTAGATAGCAGAGCAATGTTTAAAAATAAATGATAATGAGAAAAAGTATGGCCCTACACTGCATGTATGATAAGCTAGCCTTGAAAACATGACTACTATTTACACTATTCTCCTGATTTTCACTTGGCTAGAATTAAAATAGAAAAATTAAGACACTCATTTTCAACACACAGCACAGCTGAAACCAACAGGAACAAAAACTTCTAACACCCTGTGTCAGAACTAAATTAGAGATTTTCCCAAGGAGCAAGTACATAAAGTACCACAAAGTAGTTTTCTATAATCCTAACAGATACAATATTAAAGACAAACAGAAAACTCGTATCAATGAATCATTATCTTGCAGCTACAGACTAGAAATAAGTCAATAAGGAAACCTTTTTAAAAAGTTCATTCCAGCATCAGCACTTCAGAGAGGATCTGCATGTTGCGATAGTAACAATTAGCAAAAAGGGTTGAAATTTCTTTCAGACACAGAGTTATCCAGAACACTTTTATCAATGAAATGCAGCAGTGCTTCCACTGTCTGCAATTTTGCCAGCTATGAATAACCAAATATTTACAAACAATCAGCCAATACACACACTCCAGATAGGAAGGATGAAAAGGAAAAGCCCTATTTCCACTACAAATCCCACCCACAGATAATTACTAGATTTATGATTCTCCATTTGTGCACCTGAGAACAACAACAAAGTGGTATCATACAGTAATTCACCCACGCTACTTCCACAAATAGAAAAACAGTTGTTAAACAGAACTAGAGGTATCCGTTCCTACCAGGCAGAAGGCAGAAGCCAGTAATCTAGAGTAGGTGGTCAAAATAAATATTTTTTTCATGGAGATCCTACAACAACATTAGCTTAAAAAAATACAAAAGTAAGTATGACTTAGAAAACAAAGTTCTTGTAAACAAACAGGAGCTTCTTTGAGCAAACGAGGTTTGGATGATCAATGTGGCAGTTTTGCCACAGAGCATGGAAGGAATCAATTAACTGACATACTGAACTCCTGTCCAGATCACCATCTCTAAACCAGACAAAAATCAGTAGAAGCCAAAAAAAACATGAGCATGAAAACAGCTGAAAGAATCATAAGAAATCAATGCTAGACCGCAAACTCCTGTTTCCACAGGACTGGCAATCTCAAACTCTAATTCAAGAGCAGCAGCACTGAGTTAGCACCTTCAACAAAGACAAAGCTTCCTTCTCAGAGAAGCAGAAAGTCATAGAAATGTACTAGGAAGTGGCACAGAGAACCAGGGATCTTTCATGCATCAAAACAGTGCACATAAAAGTAGCTCTACCTTAATCAACACAGACACATGTACCATACTCAGCTAACTTGGCCACCACTGCTATAGTCAGCTACCTGTCACTCCCAACCAAAGAGTGAAGTTTCCACTGGAGTAAAGACTCAAATGATTTTAATTGTTCACTATCCAAACCACTTCGAATTCAGCCAGTTTCTCTCTTCTTTCTTCCTCGAGGGCAGCACAAATGATTATTTAAATATTTTCCCTTAGAAATAGAAACTTTCAGCCACTATAAATTACCTTTTCCTCCTTAAGATTCACCAACTTGTGTATAAATCAGTAACTTTCACAGAATAGCTTCCACATAAGCAGACTAGAATGTCAGAATTTGCAAATTTAAAGCAAATTCATTTTCTGCCACTCCAAAATCACCTCTTCCCCCAACTTTTAGAACACAAGAAATGAGAAGGGAAAAAGACTCAAAATGAAACTCAAATCCTTAGACACAACAGTGGGCATCCCATGCTCTTTCAGAATTATTCCCATCCATTCACTAAAAATAGGTGTCAAGTAGGATCTTGAACAGTAAAGAACCAAGGAAGTGATAGTCCCTCCCCTGGGACTGAAGATAACTCAAACTCAGCACTAAAACAAAACGTAAAGCTGCTAGCTAAGTATGAGGAAACTTGAATTCTGATGTTCATTTAACAGACTACCCAGTGTGTTTCAAACTTCTCAAACTCAAGCATTTCCACAGAAGAGTAGCATACGTGCCACAAAAAAGCACAATTTCAAAGCTGCACAGCACACATATCACATGAGCATAAAGCCAGCATACTATATTTTTAACTGCTACCAAAACAAAAAACCCCACCCACCGCAAGTTTCATTCCTGCCTTTTAAATCCAAGCAGGTGAGCTAGCCTCCAAAAATATCATGTGCACTTCTAGAGCTGTGTCATGTCACAAGTGAAGCCATGACACCGCTGTACTACAATCAGTTACAAGCATTTAAAACCCCAGCCCAAAATAGGCAAACCAGGATGAAGCAACCGCAGCACTTTAAAGTTAACGAAATCTGATGTATGTCCCTTCAGCAAGAACTCTGGAGCAAGGTGGCTGGAAGTGAGGGCGTACCAGGATATTATATAACAGCACATTGGGAACCTACTCTTGCTAAATATTACCTACCAAATTCAGCCTTCCTAGCTTGCACAGAAATCAGTGACAGTTCCAAACAGGTAAGGAGTGCAAGGTACAGTGCCTGATGCGATATTCCCTAGCTCATAGTTGTCTTGAATACCACTCAAACGCTCACTTGAAATGTGGCCAACTTAACCTTGGGGCATTCAGACGCTCTCTGCCTGCACAGGGCTAGAACCCGAAAGAAAACGACTTTTATCACCTCAAGTAAGATGACCGTATGTCTACAGGCTCTGGAGAGATAATGCTTGGTAGAAGAGGGGGATCATAAGCATTACGTGGACTTTCCTGGACGCCGCTCGGCCGCCTTCTCCCGTTCCTCCCCCTCGGCTCCCCAGGCCAGCCATTGCAGGGGCGGGGAAGATGCGCGGCTGCTGGGAAGGTCGCCACCGCCCGGCCTCTTTCTGCCCGGGCTGGGGCAGGCGTTACCGGCCATGCCCGCTCCCCTGGACAAGCTCCGAGTTCAGGTGGAAGACGGGAATCCCACCACCACTCCCCCATCCCGGCACGGAGCCTCTGAGGCGGGTGGGAAAGCGGCCGTTACTCACAACTCCAACATCCACTGGCCCCGCAACACCAGGCTCCAGTTAGAGCCGCCCAGCACTTGCACACGGCTCCGCGACTCGCCAGGGCTGCATGCCCCGGAGAAGAAGGAAGAGACGGTGTCAGGATGCAACACCCCCACCAGGAGCAGAGAGGCCGCGGTGCCGAGAAAGCCCCGCCAGGCACTCCACCAACACGCCGCCATGTTCAACCCGCCCGCCCCAGGAAGTGAGGGGGCCAGCGGCCGCGGCGGGGGCGGGGCCTGCGCCAGAAGGAGCGCGCGGTGGGGCTGGTGGGCAGGAGGAGTTGGGTGCGAGTCGCCTGAGGCGGCCTGCGGGCGGTGCTTGCGCTCGTGGCGGTGACAGGCTCCGTTGTGACAGGCCCAGAGCAAGTCTGAGATCCCAGCGCTGCTCCGAGCAGGGCCGTAGGGCAAGTGCTCTGGCCTCGCCACCGTAATGGCTTCGGTGCGCTCGATCGTATTTATGAGTCTTCTACGCGCTGGGCCCCCTAAAACGGGATGCTGTATTTAAGGTGCTGTGTTATAAGCACTGAGTGAAAAGCGATAGTCACTTCACTGGGAGGCTGCTGCCACCACACCTGCTGGGCTGCGCTGCAGGATGTTGCTTAGTCAAGTGCCTACTCTGGCCCCGAAGGACTGTACCCCAGGCAGCCAGCCTGTCTATCCCAATGCGTTGTTTAGCCCATCCCAAACACAGGACTTAACACTTCCTTAGTTGCCCAGGTAAATTGACCAGAAAAATTAAAAGATTGCTATACAGGTCTGAGCTGCCTTCCTGGATGATAAGGGAGTTAGTTCTTGCTTGGCTGGAAATCATCTTGACTTGGAATAACTTGTGTTAAAGTCTTTTCTAACCATTACTGCAATAGTTGATAAGCCCCGTTAAGACATGCACACTTTCCCCCCCAAGAACAGGGAATAGTAGGATTTGCCAACTCTGGGTTTTGTCAGATTTTGCCAATTTGTTTTATGAGGCTCCTTCACATTATTTCAGTATTTCTCCATAGGAATCTGGGCTTTAATCAAACTGTTTCTTAAAACCTGAGTATATGCCTTTATTGACTCGAGTGAACTCAGCATTAGCACCTGGGGGCAGAAGTAAAAGATTTCTCCTAGTCAGGAGGAGTTTAGCAGCAGCTGTGGTTTTCCACTGTCCTTCCTTCTGAGCAGAGAGGTAGGCCTGCCATAGCACCATTCACACTATGAAGAAATGAAACAGTGAGCCATTTTCCTCATTTACTACTTCTCAAGAGTAGGTCACTTCTCCCAATGACTCAATTATACTCTCTCTTTGCTAGGTATTCAAATAGTACCTGTCATTATCAAAGAAGATTTTTGTTGACAACTTCCCAGCATTGTAGAGATCCCTGCCTTTCTGAGCTGTAAGCTTCTTGGCACCAAAATTAATGCCAGCTGAGGATTAAGTAGGTAAGACCCTCACAGAACAGATATGTCTTCTAATATCTTCCATGTGATACAGATAGACTGAACCAAAAGTCTCTGTATTACAATTTTTATAGAGCTTTATCTGCTCTTGCAGTTTTAAAAATAAATATATAAATAAACATTTCTCTAATTTCTCAGTGCCCTTCCTGAATGGAGAGTTTGAAAACTGGATATGGCATTTTAACAATGGTTAATTCTGAGATACGTAGTGAAAACTGAAAAATACAGCAGTAGAAATTATTTGAGAAGACACACACTTGGCTGAAGTACCTTTACGAGGAAACAGTATAGAGCGAACTTTTTTTCTACTGCTCGGTAAGAAGTGGGGAAACACACTAGTTTGAAGGAGAGAGGAAGTGATTGGCCAAAACCAAGATACCTGGTGGACCCAAATGAGGACAACGTGCAATGTGCAAAAGAGAAGGTTGAGGAAAATTTTATTGTGTGGTAAAAGTTGCTGAATAGTTATATTCATGTCCTCAAAACCATGCAAATGAAGGGGTGGCAAAATAGATCTCCATGAAGTGGCTGAGAAGGAACATGTGAAATGATGGCTCCTGGTATGTAGGAGTGTTCCTGTGAATTCAGAAGGACTGGGAAAAAGTTTTGAGGATGAGAAGAGTGAAAGACTTGCTTTATAATTCATTTATAAGTAATTTCTGTCCACATTCAACTTAGGTTTGCAGTTCAAGCAAAGTCCACTTAGGAACAAGGGAGAGATGCTTTCAGTCCTAAAACAGAACAGAACGTTCCCAAAACAGGGAATACATGTCACAATGCTGCTAATCCCTCTAAAGTAGAGTAGGCTGGCAAAGATGGAGAAGATACACCTCATTTGAACCTGGTTAAGAGCATGAGATGGGAAACTGATAAAAAGAGAAGACAGAGGGCCACTGAGAGAAGACAACTATCTGGGCTAGACTATTTATTGCTTTTGTGATTATTTCAATTGTTCAGTCCTATGCAAAACTTACTCTTCTTCACCTTCACTGGGCTTCTGTTATCTAACTTTTACCCAATTTATGTGTCTTGTTCTGCTGGCTTTTCAAAAACCTCAAGGGTTATAGTTTTTCAACTGCCATACTCCCACTGATGTCACAGACAATGTTTAGAAATCATGCTGTCAGTTTCGGTTTCAATGGCTGTTGATGGAAGTATATCCTTAACCACAGTTAGGTTTTAGGCAGAATTTGGAAAAACAGATTTATGAGTTCACTTCTGAAGCTGTTTGTTTTAATCTTTATTATAAAATGGAAAGTTCAGCTGCAGTATAGAAGGAACAAGTAAGTGGGGTGGACCTGAATGGAGAGCTGCCAACAACATATTCTTCTATTCTGTGATACTGCAGGGATTCATGTCACAAATATTTATTTACTTGAACAATGACTTACCTTGGTAACCAGCCCCTGCTCTATGCAGAGGACAGCACCAAAATACATGGTTTCCTCCATAAGTATTTTTCTCTGTGTCATTATATTAACTGAACTAAAATTTAGCCTCCTGTCACTTTGGTTTTCCACTGGAAAAAAGAAGGGAATTGAAAACTCATTGATTTTAGGTGTGTGTTATGAAGTACATAGTTAGAAAACTTTTTTTTCTGTAAGTTTGTTTTTCATAGGTTTATTTTCTACTTCATTAAATGTTGCCCAATTTTAGTTTGTAAGGGTGTCTTGTAAAAAAGAAAGGTATTCCAGCATTCTTGATGTGTTTTCTTTCACTGTGTGCCGTGATGGATCCATGAGACTGCCTATAGTAGAATAAGTTGTAACACTCATTTTCCTCGAATATGCCTAATATCACTATCAATGCATTTTTTTCAGTTCTGCACTGGATTTCCAGAACTGCCTTCCCAAACTTTTGGAATTTGGTTTTGATGCATTGTTTATAAAACTGGAAAATAAGAAGTTGTTATCACACAGACAGTAGCAATTTTGATATTTCCAGTTTTATATGTACATATGCCTACTAGTATTTGTCATGGATTTTTCACTATGTGAATCGGCAAAAGGGTTTGAAACTTGGTTTATCAGTTAGGACAAATAATGTAGTAGGGAATGAAGAGTTTATGGCCAGAACTAAGTATTGCACACAGTCTAAGATGGGTTTATTAGCTTTAAAGTTTGCTGTATTTAAGAAGAATGGTGGTGTTTAGAACAGATCTGTAAATACACAGCACTGTAACTAACTTCATAAAACTCACTGCATCTCTACCTTTGATATATATTTTAAATGAACAGAAATGTTTACACACGAATTTGGCTTCTGAACGTTCATGGTTTTGCTTCATAAATAAGACTACAAAATTCATTGGAATATCAAAAGAAATATATAGCTTTCTTGTTCATATGAGTTCATATGAATCTAATTGCTACCCACCAAAAGATAGGCATATAATGACAATAGAAAATCATATTTTGCACCTCATGAAGAAAGCCTGTGAGAGCACTCTACCCATAGTACTAGTTAAATGTGGTTTTCAAGAACATATCTGACTCTTGAGTTCCACTGTCATGCGTAAATGTGAAGAACTAGAGTGGTCCTGTCAAGCACTCCAGTTTGAAAAGAAGTTGTCAAAGATATTCATCATTGAAAAAAGCATCTTATTACTAAAAAATAAAAATCACTGTTCATTTGCTGTTTATGCTTCTTATACAAGGAAAATAACGTGTGTCACTATAGGCACATTTGTGTTTGCTAACAGTTCTGCCTTGCCTTCCTTCATGGCGGCTCTTGATCCTGTACTATTAAATAATATAATATAAAAAATAGGCTACATGTCTGGCTATAGAAGACACTCAGCTACTGAGGTGAAGTTTATCATACAGAGATTGAAACAGCAGTGCACCAGCATACAGCAGTGCTCAGTATACTTCCCACAGCAAGAGGCATCCATAACCTCCAGGGAGAAGCGGTGCCAGGGAGAATCTGTTTCAGGAAGCAGAAAATGCCTATGTGGGAGCTAGTGGAACAGCTTGCCTGCTGGCATTGAAAAGACAACTGCTCAGCAGTGAAGCTGAGACAGAAAGTATGAGATCTGTAACAAGAAGTTTTTATGGTGAAATGTCTCTGTCTTAGTACCTTTATTTCTAAGGTACAAGATGGAGGGACAGGAAGTAATTTGCAAGCCTTATGTAATATCCAGTCCTGTAAAGAGGTGCATGCTGGGGGATTCCTCTACTTAACACAAGCTCTATCATACAGGCAAGCCTCCGCATCTATATCTTTGTATTACTCAAGCATAGACCTCCTACAACATCATCTCCCACCTCTAATGTGCATCTGTTCATTTTCTGTCCATCAAACCTCTTCAGAATTCAAAAGAAAGTGGTTGCAAGAGGTAGAAGAAGCTTTCAAGTTTGAGTGCATCAGAACAGGGCAGATCTGATAAGAATCTGAATTTTTGTTGCCTGACTTATTTTTGGTTTTTATTTTTCCAAAGTGGAGTTCTCCTGCTGTGTTTCTTGCAATATATTTTTCCTCAGGAATAAAATTATCTTTGAGGCAAAAGTACAATTATCTTTGAGGCAAAAGTACAATTCTCTTTTTAGACTTGACACCTCCAGTACTTGATGCATGTGGCTGAGTGAGTTAGATGAAAAGGTATTATTAGGCTTTTATTAGATTAGGATGCAAGCTCAAGCTGGCTAGGCTTGTCAGCCAGTAAATCTAGTGCAAGCAGCTGTGGCCAAATTCTGCTCTCTTACATGTTGCTGTTTGTGGTCAGTATTTCTCTCTACTGTGGTACTGGTTCTCTTCTATCAATTGTCAGGATGTACCTAGGGCATGATTTACAACATAATCACTGACGTAGAATAATTCTGACTGTGCTCCTAAATTAAATCAGAAATAATGCTATTAAAGACAAAGGAGTTATTCTTCCTTACACAACACACAAATCCGAAATTCAGGCCTTCATCACAAAACTGTAAGATATGTTAGATATGGCATGGATATTTATTTGTACAAGACTTTTTACCCTCACTGACTTCATGTTTCAAAAATAACCTCTTTTCAGCTGCTTTCTGGCAGCTTCATTTTGTGTTAAAGAAGTGAATTAAACTGGGTTAAAGTCCAATAGACAAGGAGCTCTGCTATGGACTTCAGCAGGGACTGCACGAGAACTGGATGTCTGACAAGTGCACTGGGTACTGGGAACATCGCAAGTGCTTTTTATCCTCCCAGGCAGTGAGATAGTCTCACTAACAGTAAGCAGCAACCCTCACAGCTTCATGCTCACTTTAAACCTGCTCCAAATACTGCAGCAGCGAAGCAGCGAAGCAGCGAAGCAGGCTACCTGAAGGCACAGATATAAACCCAGGCCGAGTTCACAGGTGTTCCATGGCAGAGTATCTGCTGTGCACTCTGTAATACATAAATGAGATGCTGTGCACTTTTTTAAAGGTCACAGTACTTCAAGGCTTCCTATGTAAAGAAGAAAAGCTCACCTGAAAAGATGGCACATTTGAGAAAAATGAAAGCTGTTCTAGCATAAGCTAAGTTCTTGCTTGCAGTCAATTTTTGGAGAAGTGTCTCAAAGCCATATTGCAGCAGAGCCATAAATCCAGATTGTATTGTGTGTAATTCTCAAGCCAAGCTTCTGCAAATTCCAGCCTTTGTGAATAACTTTCTATTTTAGTCTAAATTTGGTGCTGAGTTAAGACCTTCTGATGAAAGCAGCAAGATAGAGGTGAAACAATAAAATATTTTCTGATGTATTGCTGAATCTACACTACCTTCTCAGAGCTTGTAGTCATGTGCTTCCACAGTAAGAAAAATATATCTTCATTGAAATGCACTGAAAAATAATATTTCTGGCCCCCATCTGAAGAGTTGCTAGGTGTCTTGGCTTGATATGTATGCCAGTATTTCTGAAACTTGAGGGAATGGTGTTCTCTAATAATTCTCAAGCTTTAATAAAAGTCACATCTCTCTGCTTCAGTATTTCAAAACGGGTATAAAATCCTCCTCATTGCATACAACTCTGAGCATTGTTCTTTCCCTACTGTGCATTATGTAGACCAAGGAAAATGGACAAATAACGTTAGGTTATTGGGGTTTTCTTGTCTTTCCTTTTTTTCTGAGAACCATTTTAAGAAGGGAAACAACTACAGGAGACACAGCAAGGCACTGGGAATATTTACTTACATGGGGAAACTTACTGAAATGCACAATAACTGTAAGAAATGCAATTGTGTAACTATATTCTGCCACAGTTTTGCCACTGTAGTTCTTCTTTCTCTCCCTTTCTCAGGGACAGTTTAAAACAAGTTACTTGAAAGAAAAATTACATGCAACATGATCTGAGTTTACCTCATCACTCATCTTGTGTCACTGGTGTACAATAGGCATTTCAGGCCATTTTTCCTTTGGACAATGATCTCAAATTGTTCCTGGAATATTAGGAACAAGATCACTTGCAGTTACCATCTAAAATCACCTTGCTGATTTTAGAAAGGTTACTTACTCAAATGAAAACAGTATTCACTTCAAAAGCTTTTCTGTATTGAAATGTAAAGCAGGCTGAGTTCAAAATTCTCGGTCCTAACAATGTCTTTTTCATAACCAAAAATCCAGACGAATGAAGAGCCAGCTGAACAAAGTTGATTTTATTACCACCACCAGTCTGGATTGTCTCTGCAGCATTGCTAAGAAATGGAACGAGAAGACTGCGTACATTTCACAGTAACTTATGTGGCCACAGAAATGTTTCTCTCTGCTCAAAAAAAAAAAAAAAAGAGGTGCCATACAGATGAATAAGCCTCTGCAAGGATGTATTTATGAATGGGCCTCTGCTGGTAGTGACTAAATGCTCTCACAGGTGCCAAAGGAAATGGGCCACCCAGATAACTCTGCTTCCAGCCTAATCTCCATCTGGTACAGAGCATCTCCACATCTCACAGTGCAGCTGCTTGCATGTGACAGTTGCCAGAGGCACATATGCTGCTTCTGTCAAAAGATCCTTTTATGCAGTTTGTCATCTAGGGTTTGCAACTCCTTTCAGGTAATGGGACAATGATTGTGGGCCTGCTGTGGTAGTCCCTGTTTAGGCAAAACTGTTAGATTTGGCAGAAGTTTTGCTTGAAGGGTTACTGCTGGATTAGGCTGCATATTATTAGACTGAGAATTTGTATCTTGTTGCTGGGACATACAAAAAAAGAAGTCTTTTTGAATGCAAATTGTCTGACAAAGACTACTTAAGGTTACAGGAAACTGAAATTCTCGTCTTATTTATGAAGGCCACAAAAATCTTCAAGTATACAAAGACAGTAAGCAATAAATTGTCATCCCATGATTAATTGCAACTTCCAAAGTGTCTGTAAGTATTTAAGTCTATTACAACTTTTAGACATGTGACTTGATAGTTAAAGTGATCACTGTAAAGAAAATACTTGACTTCTTTGGAGGGATGTAGGGAGTTAGGGGGGTGTTCCTGTGCAGAGCACTTTAAGGGATCCATCCCTGGAATATAAGTCAAGATAACATTGTCCTTTTGAAAGAAAGAGAAAGTTCTGTAGGGGGTGCACATTTATCCAAAGTGTGGACTGGTGGTGGGGCTTATTTAAGACTTATTTTCAGAGCTACTCTTTTGCCAAAGAATGCATTAGCAGATCTCTAAATATACCATGTTTTGTGTGTAAGATGAATGTTGAAGTTGGTGAGAGCTTAGAGCCTCATTTGCCAGCCTTTTCCTGTTGAGTAGTGTTCACAAGCTCCACAAGAGGACAATGTAAAAGAGATATAATCAATAAGTGGATTATGCATGGTAACAATCTAAAAGATGTTTCCAGGATATTAGTATGTATTCTTAAGTTACTTATTCCAGAAGAGCCCTGTACCAAACATTCATTTTTATTGCTGAAAGTTTCCTAGCCGTGATGCAGCTCTCTATGTGGCAGCCACTTCGTTCAATGTTCCTGATCTTTTGGCTTCAGTCATAACCTCTTAAACCTGACCTTTTTGGATGCCTTTTCCTCTTGAGGGAAACCAGAAACATATTGTGCACAAAGGTTTACGTATCCTGGAATTCCTTTTCTCCATCTGTATCAGCTGGTTAACAAACAAGTTATCTTGCTTTGCAAATGGCATGTAGTTTATTACATCAAAATTACTGAAGAGTAATTTTCAGAGATGCAGACCTGACTCCATAACAAACTGCTGTTGGCATACACTTAAGCACAGAGAAATAAGGCAGCTTGCAAAGCAAGGATCTCCTAAGTGGCAATGGACAAAGAAGCAAGTCCTCTTTGATTTTAGACCCTCTGGTCTCTGGAAAGAGGATTGTAGGATGAAGTCTTGCATTCTAGTTCTGTGACTCTCTGGTCACTCCCACAGAGTCCTGTCCCTGAAGCAAATATACTATTTGGCATACACTTGACCCTAATTATAGCTCGTGTCTCAGCGTTCTTGCCCAGTGGGAGTAAAATTGTCCCACTGCTCAAAACACTACGTTAGGGTGGAATTTTTATTTCTGTGCCCCACCCAGCAGAACGGCTTTCAGTCCAAGTGCTTCCATAGAACAATTGAGGCATGTTATTTAAGCTGATATTTTATGTTTTGTTCTCCCACTTCTGTGAATTTTGCAATGATAAATGAATGAGTAAAAATAAGAAAGCATAAGACAATGATGACCATCTAATGTGGCTTTCTAAGTTCATAATTAAAACCTCACTGGCAGATGGTTTTCTTCTGTCTCAGGAGTGCAATAATGTAAGAAACCAACCATGACTGTAAACATGAAGGCAACTGAAGCCAAAGGTATCATGAAACAGCTACATTAAATGACTGTACTTGTAAGACCGACAGAACCTTGGCCACAGAAATAAGATTACTTTCTGATTTGGCTTCACAGAGAGTTGTACTTTTGGCAAACTGTAAGAATATGGCTACAAATTACCTATTTAATTTTCAGCTAAATACCGGTCCATGTGTATGGAATATATCCTGCCACATCTCAGCTTTTGACACAACAGCATTCTTGTTCTTCCTTTCACAGGATCACAGGATGTTAGGGGTTGGAAGGGAGACCTTCAATTCCAACCCCCCTGCCAGAGCAGGACCATATAATCTAGCGCAGGTCACACAAGAATGCATCCACATAAGTCTTGAGTGTCTCCAGAGAAGGAGACTCCACAACCTCTCTGGGGAGCCTGTTCCAGTGCTCTGTGACCCTTACGGTAAAGAAGTTTTTCCTCATGTTGAGGTGAAACTTCCTGTGCTGTAGTTTACATCCATTGCTCTTTGTCCTATTACAGGGCGCAAGTGAGCAGAGGCGGTCCCGTCCTTCCTGACACCCAGCCCTCAGATATTTATATACATTTGTTAGATCCCCTCTCCATCTTTTCTCCAGGTTTCTCAGCCTTTCTTCATAAGGCATGTGCTCCAGTCCCTTAATCATCCTTGTAGCCCTCCATTGGACTCTTTCAAGCAGATCCCTGTCCCTCTTGAATTGCGAAGTCCAGAACCAGATGTAATATTCCAGGTGGGGCCTCACTAGGGCAGAGTAGAGGGGCAGGAGAACCTCCCTCAATCTGCTGGACACACTCTTCTTAATGCACCCCAGGATACCATTGGCCTTGGCCACAAGGGCACATTGCTGTCCCATGGACAACTCGTTGTCCACCAGGACTCCCAGGTCCTTCTCCATGGGGCTGCTCTCAAACTAAACTACGTGCCTCCTGGAAGTGAAATTTAAAATACTTTGTTGCAGTTCAGAAAACAGTAAAAAAAATATTTTGGAGCCCACTAAGGACTTTCTTATCTTATGCTATGATTTCTGTTGCAGAAGGCAGGAAAAAAAGCCATAAGAACGTGCAGGGATTCACCCAAGTCCCACCACACCCTAAGACAGCTCTGCTGTCCTTCTATAAAGCAGAGGACTGACATTTGGAAATGCAACAGACATTTTTGTAAGTCTTCTTAACTGTCTGCCTACCATTTGCTGCTACTTGTGGTTCAGTTATTTTCCACTCAGTAAAATCTGCTCTATGAACAAAGGGCCAGACAATTTAAGCAACTTTTTTGGTGGTAACAGGTACTGGTTGCTTTGTCTGCCCAACAAGGATTCTGTATTTTATGCCCAGAATTTTTTTTCTGGGGTTCAGTACTATCCATTAATATAAATATTAAAGGAAATATCTCATCTCAGTAATACTTGGGGACTGCAGAGAAGGGGTAGCCCCTTCCTTGAGGTTACTGCAGAACAAATCTTCTGTTGGTTTTGCATTCTATTCTTATTTTTCAAGGGTCTCTGACAGAAGTACAGATGGCTTTTAAATGGCCAGTCCTCCTCTTCTGGGTTGTATTTGCTTATCAGCAAGTAATCACCAGAACCTTAAAAAAAAAAAAAAGAAAGAAAAAAGATATGTTACAGAAGGGGTTAAGAATGAACAAATCCAGCCATTACTTCCTGAAGTCTATTTGACTAAGTAGAAAATCTTAGAATTACAGGCTCCAAATATGCAGAGCATTATCTGCTAATCCAGGCTCTATGGAAAGTCAGAAACTTCTGTAGTAGGTGGACAAGCTAAAAAAAAAAACCACCCCTGGTGTTAAAAGCCATTGCAACAGATACAGTGAAGAAGCACAGCAGTTAGAAAATAGCATTTTCCTACCCATATATATATATATATATATGAAACTAATTATGTATTCGTACAACTGACAGTGAGAATCTAAGATTACTGTCAAGAGTTGATAGCTGCTGACTTTGGTAAAAGTTTGCTGAATGCAGTAAGGAACACAGCTATGAAAAATCAATTACATTTAAAGAAAATTTTAAGAAAACACCTATAGTTTCTTACAAACTATGGCCCACCATGCACTGAATTGTTCCTTTCCTGCCTGAAGCCTGTCTTCTCAGGTAAGAAGGACCCTTGAAATCTATGTACTTACAAACTGATGACTGATTACTCCAAAGAGTCTCCCTAACCCTAGGAGTGTCATTTTGAAAAGTTAAACTTAGCTTTTTTTCAAGTGTTTAGTAACACACTCAAAGAAAGCATCTAGTCTCGCTTTGAAAAATCTCTAGAAAAGGGCAATCCACTATTTTCCTGACTTTTTGGTTTTTAAGAATTTAATTGGCTTAAGCAAAAGAAGAATTTTTCTCAAATAGCAAATGCTGTATCCTGTTTTGTCACAATGGGATGTACCCTTGTCACAGGCTCCTGTCAATGAAACCAACAGGATTACAGAGAGTGAGATTTGCTTCTGTAGTTCGGAATAGGCTGTTTAGAGAAACAGATTACGGCATGCTAAACTAATCTTCTGGAAGAACCTATCTGCTTTCAGCCTGGAGAGAAATGGAGATCACTGACAGTTGCTTAAAAGAGAGCTGAAAAGAGAGATATTTAATATTTTCTAAAGCCAGAGCTTTTTATATATCCTGTATGATAGACCAGAAAGAATGAGCACAAGTGTCACATTCAGATCAAACACTCATTTGAGTAATATCTAGTTTCCATGCATAGCCAGCAGCAGGTTCCTGGAGAAATCAGATAAGGAAGTTACCTGTTCTGCTGTACCTAGGCCAGGTGCTGTTAAAGCTTTTGAAAGTGATACAGTTTCAGTACTTGTTGAGTTGGATTCACCCAACAACTTGTGGTAGGATTCTAATTAGCATCACTATTTTTCATCAGAGTAGCATAGCAAACTTGGCATGCATAATAAGATTGCTATGCTGCTTTCACAGCTTAAACTCTCAACCTGCTTTTGTTCTCAAGAAATGGACAGGCTGTTTGTTAAAATACAAGATGGAAGGAGGAAGAAAGTTAGAGGGGATGTTTGGACTTCTGAGCTCTCCTGAGGCATGAAAACAATGGGAGTAGGTCTCCTCTACTTTATAAGGTTGACTGCCCAGGGAAAAAAAAAAGTCTCTTCAGATAAATATTTCATTTCTTTCTGAATTGAAACAAGCATCTTTCCCTCAGCCAGCATGTTCTACAGTACGTCTTGCTGGTTTGTAGCATTTTGCAGTACATCTTGCTATCTTAGAGCTGCTTTGCAGTCTCTGTTCAATTGTCTGTTTTTCAAGGCATCTGGGTAAGAGTATCATTAAGAGGTTTTATGTTAATGAAGACAGAGGCAAATCAAACAGTCTCCTTTGTAGCTTCTGGTTTTAAGAGGCTTGAAAAGGTCAGAGTAAGCCCTCTTACACATAATACTGTGTACACACTCTAAATATATATTTATCCTAAATATCTCAGTAAGGTTAGTGAAAGTGACACAGAGGGATAGACTGATGTAGCCCAAGGTCACCAAGCTCACCTGGGTAGAACAGAGTTAAACATGCTTCCTTCGTTGTATTGTTCTAACAACTCAGTTGTATTTTCTGTGTGTCTTCTCAGGACTTTATTTATTCGGACAAAACAAATACCTCCTGCTCCTCGATTTCTGAATTGCCATTCTTCATTTAAGGACAAATGTGGTATTGTTGTGTTTCCTAATAGGATTTTGCAGCCTATTTTTTATTTCATCCTCAGGAAAGATTTCCCTGACAGATACAGGAGTTTAGTTTGAAACACTGAGTTTTTTGAGGGTCGTTCTACCTCTGTGTTCAGACAGAGTTTGACAAGCTGTGTGGTTTTAAAAGTGAGCTAAAGCTTTTTCCCTGATACCTCACCTTAATTTCTACTGATCACCAACACTTTACATATTACTAATACTTTGTACAGGTGATTACCTGTAAAAACACCTTTGTACCAGAATATTCTAGGGAGCGATATTAAATGTTATTGCTGTACTTGCTAACAAGCTGGAAAGTGTAGCAAATACCATGTGACAACTCATCCTGAATCTATGGAGTTGAACAGAAAAAAAAGTGTTGCTAAGATTAAATGAATTTGTGGAATTTCCCTGTTTCTTGACATGGAGACCGGGCTCCTCTTTCTCAACCTGAAGACAAGAATTGCAAGGCTGGATCTGACAAATTTCTGTCAAAGAGTTCTATCTCAACACTGGGTAACAACAAATTCTTAGGGAAAGAGTACAAACTCAGCCTGTGCATAACATCTTTTCATCTTGGAAACACCTGGCATCTATAAAGGTTTCTGGAGCATTTAATTTATTTTTAGTTGTCAACAGTGGACTTCTTTGAATTTGCTTATTCCCTCTTTGAACTCATTTATAGTTCTTGGATGCTTTAGCAGTAGGTTCCACAACTTAATTATGTTTCAATTATGCTTTATGTGTTGCAAAAATAGTTCTGGTATTTGCTTAAGATCTGTGGCCTCAAAACCAGTGGATTCTCCCTTAGATCTAGGGCTGTAAGAAGTAGGTAACAGATTTTTTTCTCCTCCTTAACATTGTGCTCCATTGATTGTGGCAGGATCTAGTTATGAAGTGAAAGCAAATGCCTGCTCTAGATGCAATTGCAACTTGCATTTTCTACCTCTCCCCAGTTACTTGGCATTGTAGTATGTTAATGACAGCTTGGAGCAGGTGTGATTTCCATTTCTGTATGGTGAACCAGTTGTGTACTTATCTTTCGAAAATGTGATGACAGATTGGGAATGCATCCAGTTAGACAGCCCATGTCCTCCTCAACACTCACTTGTGTTGGTGGATGCTGTGCTGTCAATTAACAGTTTGTCAACAGCTGATTACAGGATACCAAAATTAAGAGAGCATCTCCTGCTAAGTAGATTTTTCTTCTCTTAGGATATTGGCACCTTGGTAATGACATTCTGCTTTCAAGCTGAGCTTTTTTTTTCTTGCTGGTACTACTAGCCTCTCTTGCTGTGCAGACCCTCAGTCTGAACAGTGGCTCTGGGGCACTTTCTGAGACTCTGAAGGTTTTCTCAGTTTTCTTTCACAGTGACAAGGAAGTAACATTTGGTCCTGAAATGTCTTGAGAGCAAATCAAGTCCTAAATCACTGTAAGACTGTAGAAAACCTCTCTGCCTCACAGAATGTGAAGAGGCTATTTTAGTCATGGAATTGTAGAACAACCTAAGTTGGAAAGGACCTCAAAAGATCATGAAAAAGGGACCAGAAACGAGATTATCCAGTACCCTGTACAGTTGCATCTTGAAAAACTCCAGAGTTGGTGACTTCACCATATTCCTTGGGGAGGTTTGATCTTAAATGAGCTTTCTTGTGTGCTGTAAGCTTGTATAGGAATGGCATACATGCTTTCTCTCTAGCAGAAACGTAGGGGTTTGAGTTCTTTTACTTGTCCTTGTCTTCACAAGCCCTTACTCCCAAGTGTTCAGCTGTTGCTTGCACCTGAAGTATGTCTATAGAAGCAAGTAAAATGACTGTCTCTGTCTCGTTTCTTTGAGAATGCTTGCTTGCTTGTCACCCTTCGCATTTTCCTGTAGCTGTTTTGTGATGTTAAACTGATGCTCGGTTTTTTCCAGTCTTTGCTTCAATGTGGCCAAACTATGTTCTAGCATCTTCTATTTATTTGTATCATTTTAGAGTGTATACTTGGAGGTTCATTTCTGCAAGGTACAGGCATCAGGCAATTGATTATGCATTTGCTTGGCTTGTAATAAGAGACAAATAGAAGCACAAAGTGCTTTAAGGACAGGTAGTAATAAACCCTCTTGAAATTTCTGTTTCTGCAGTTAGTGTAAGGCTGAGAGCTGTATGGGCTGATGCTGTGGCCAGAAGAATGGGGGAGAAAACACTACCAAAATGGAAAGGCAGTGTTTAACGGTCACTTTTTCTTGGCATTCATAAGTACCCAGGCCTCCAAGGAGGATAACCAGTTCCTGTGAGAACATGATTATTTGGTTGTATGTACAAAGTAAAAACGGCTTGCTCAAGTTCTTTTGCCTAGAAATTGTAGGTCACTAGCATAAATTGTGTGCATGGCCTCAAGATGACACCTTTGCCTTTCTGCTCTGTCTCTTCATGTTTCCAGAGCAGATGTGGGAGGAAGCAAACTTTCTCAAACCTGGAAATGGGATGGCAGCTGGAAGACTACCCATTTACTTTAATGGAACTTTTTCAGTCGAGGGAGAATTGCAATAGGCCAGGTGTAAATTTGCATGACCTCAGTGTCATGCTGAGCTTGATGAACTACATGTTCAGAGACAATTTATTTTGAGTGATTACAGTGGACTGCTTTCCAATGTTCTCTGTTTTAATGGCATCAAAGCAATAAGGTCAGCCTTATTAGATACATTAGACCTGAATATTCATATGGACTAGAAGCTTTTTCTTGGCACTTTTCCAGTTGTTTACTTACTTGTGTGTTCTGAAGAGTAGAAACTGCAGGGACACCGTTTGACGTAGGTCTTACATTGCAGTTAAACTTTATTGACTTAAATTAAAAAAAAAAGAAAAGGTAAAAGAGTCTTGTTAAAACTAAATAATGTGTTAATAACCTGCTGTTTTCTTATTGGAATAGATATGAGCTCATTACTGGACTCTTAATGGATATTGCTCCAATGAATATTTAGAAAATTCTTTTGCTACCTCTACAGAAGTAATGAGCTTGTTTCACCCTGTGTCCTTGTGCAGATTATAAATGACAATCCCAGCTAAAAGAAAAACTAAATTATCTGCCTGCACCTTCAGCAACATTTTTTCCTTATTTTAAAAATAAGGGTGATGAATTGAATGTATCAAAAAGTGCTGTGTCTGGATTCTGCAGCTCCCAGCTTTTGACAGCTAGTCTACATTCTCTGCCTTGGAGAAAATTCAGCTGCACATAAAGATAGGAAGTACAATTCTTGGAGGCCTTGATGTTGAAACAGTCTAAGTTGGCTGAAACCTGGTGGAATGCTCATGGATTTTCTCAAATTCTTTATAGAAAACAAGATCTGTCATTATATTATATGAAAAATGGGTCTCTTTCTGGAATAATTTCAATTATTTACCAGGTTGAAGCTCAGAAATACTTGTTAAAATTAATTTAGTCTTTGATAATTACTTTAAAAGGAACAGTTTCACAGCTTTGTCTTGATTTTCTTGTCAAAGCATTGCTTCTTAATGCATTACTTTTACTACAATAAGTTGAAGGAAAAGAAAGAAAATGTTAAAAAAAACTGGCAATTATAACTGTGCAAGGCTTAGTGATAGATTGAGACTTGAACTGTTGTGTGTTCTTGGAAGGAGTGAAAATGTCCCCTTTACTCTCTGCTACCAGGTTCTCCCATTATGTGCAAGGAAGGATGGTAAGAAGTATGCTTGCCTGTTTCTTTTCCTGTGAGGCAACCAGCCAGGAGCATAGAGATGATGGTAATAGGCATCTCATCCTCTGGTCCAAGAGTGGCTGAGCAGCCAGGAAGCTCTATGGATATAATCTTTGTTTTTAAAAAGCTCAGTGAATATTGAGCACTTTGTATCCTGCATCTTACTGAAACTCAAGAGAATTAG
Organism: Indicator indicator; assembly: GCF_027791375.1. NCBI lineage: Eukaryota > Metazoa > Chordata > Aves > Piciformes > Indicatoridae > Indicator > Indicator indicator. Next base: position 7,938,713 of record NC_072018.1, on the reverse strand, counting down.
GCTCTGTGCCATCTTTAAAAAGGTACTCAGTCCAACCCTTAGAAGTGAAGCATTTTCCTGTGTGGATTTCGAGTCTTCAATTATTCTTTTCTAAAATCAAACACAGTTGACTTTGAGAATGTTACACACAGACATAAGGGGTAAAAAGGAGCCAAAAAAGTATTTGGGACCACAGGAAGGTCTGAGCTGAAAAGCTTCTGCAGGCTACTTGTGAAGCATGTTCCAGCTGTTAAATAACTTTTACTAAAAATATCTTAAGATCACTGTATAATTTAGTCAGCTTTGAACATCAGATCATGCAATGGAACACATGTATATATTTTTGAAGAGAACTTGTAAAATTAGCCCATTTCTGGTAATATATTACTTAAATAGATGCTTGCTTTGAGCTGGCATCGTCGCAAATGTGTGGTAGGGACTATCAAGCTACCAGCTGGGTGATGAGAATGAGTTCTGAGCCTTTCTCTGCCACTCTGAACAATTCACCTCACCTGCTGGTGTGTTTCCTTCCCTGTCTGCAAGTGGACTGAAGAGTAAGCTGTCTGTAAAAGATACATAAGACAACAATAATATACTCCCAAAGGTTTTACTGCTGTTTCATCTTGTATTTTTCATTTAAAAAAATATGTAGTTAACTAGCAATGACACAGTCACTTGGCATTTTCTAGGTAGATATACAGTATATTCTTTAAGTAATGTAATTTTCTGCAGGCAGCATCCTAATTTAACTCTCATAGTTCCACAAATACCCTAATGAGAAGTTATTTTAAGACACCTCAATATAGAATAACTTCATTTAAATGCTAGGAAAACTATGTATTCCTGCTTTGTTTCATCAACATGCAAATGCTCACAGCGTCTTGTACAAATTAATAATTTCATAAAACCAGATTTCTCTAAAAATTGCAAACAACTTTTTACATAATTGAAAAAGCACATTTACTGAGTGACAGTGCTAGGCCCTTCATCTTATGGAAACCAAAAACTCTTTGTAAAAAGTAATGAGTTCCTGATGCTTCTTTCCTGAATATGGATGGTGCAATTCATCCACTATCACTCCATGCTCTCCAGTTTCCATTGTTATTAAATAAAGACAAATAGTCACTAGTTCCCTTAGTATTATGTTCTTACATGAGCAAGCTGGCACTGAGAGTTGTGGCAAAATGCTAGGCTGATGGTAGAAAAACAGAGAAATATTCATTCTAGTGAAATGTTGTATGCAGATGTTTAAGTAAAAGGAGTGCTGAAAAATGCTGATCTCCTTTGGCATACTTTTTTGCATGTTCACCACTTTTAATTCTACTTGATTTGCTCATGTACACAAGTTTCTGCATTAATCTGTTGAGAGGTACTTAATAAGAGGTGGAGGGAAGAGAGCTGCTGCTTTTGAAAATCCAAAGAGAAATGAAAGCAAGCCATGAATAGCTGTCCTGTCCTAGGCCTTCCTGTAGAAGCAATACTTCTTTATGTTAGATCAGACTATCTTTGGAGAGGATCAATGAGCATAAGACACTATTTTAACTTTAAATGTATTAGTTTATGTGCACAAAGCAATTATTTAGCCCATGGGAAAATGAAAGTATTAATCGTTGCCAAATTTGAACAAATAGCTGCTTGGTTTTCATTAAAGGATTTGATCCTAATCAGGCAAGACTGCCACTGACTTCAGGAAAAGACAAAATGGACTCAAATTGTGTAGGAAAAGTTAAAGCCCTGTGCACATGGGTGATAAAGATTTTTAAAATTCTTAGGATAATGGATCCTTTGGAAAGTTTGGGTGGGAGAAATGCATTTAAGAGGAAGAAATAGAAGAATTAATTTAAAATGTTTTACAAATATTCTCTTATGAGCTAATGCAGTCTACAGTGCACTGTCATGGGCACAACTCTTGACTTTCAAGGCTTTACTTCTTAAACTAGATTTTTTCCTTTTTGCAATGGGCTTTTTTGATTTCTTGTGTGTTGGGAATACATTAGCGCTGTGTAGAGTGGCCTACCACTTCCAGTAGGAAGAACAGAGGAGTCTAAACATCACAAATGGGTTATACTGTTCACAGGGTTATAGTTTAAGCATGTTGTTAAGTCAGAGTCATGGAGATACATGTCTGGGCACAGATGCACAACTGTGATGGAGCAGAGGCAAGGGCCAGGAGTTAAACCCCTGCTTAAAATCACTTCCCAAGGAAAGATAGGACAGTCCATCTTTTCTAGCTTTCTCCACAACAGATCTTATCAGCAAATGAAATGACCTTGAACTCAGCCAGCTAAACAACTTAATTCCCCTAATGTGCAGTCCTAGAAGGGGAATGGGACCTGGGCTCATAGCTGGGTCTTTAATTCCCAAATTATGGTAACTGGGAAGCTCTTTCATGTACTTTGCCAGAAGCTTAGAGTGAAAGTGACTACAGTAGAATCAGACTAACACAGCATTTTTCTTACTGCTTTCTGCCTGTATTTTTATTATTCTCTGCTGTTGACAGTGCCTGGGATCCAGTTCAAATTCAATTGAAGCCAGTGGAATTTATTTAATTGAATTTTCTGAACTTTGGATAAATACTGTGGATGTGATAACATTCAAAAAGTTCAGAACTGTATTTTTGAACTGAAATATGCTCTGGCTGCCACCTTTGGTTTTGTGTCCACAAACACTTGTCTAAATTCTTAGCAATTGCTATATCAGGATAAAAGAAGAGTTTTAAAATGTTTTCATATGTTGGGTATCACTGGCAGAAATGGCAGGCAACAATTGCAGCCCAGTTAAATTGGCCATTGCCCTCCAATTAGATTTCAGTTCTCCTAAATCTTCAGTCTCTGAAAGGATTAAAAACTAGTGTTTAAGACTGCTGTGCTCTGCAGCTTTGAACTTCTAATCAATTAGATTTAAAAAAAGATTTCAGCTATTAATATAAAGTTGTAAGGGGCTTGAGGGAGTGAGTTTCATTGGGTTTTGCTTCATGCAGAGTAATGATGAATGCTTTAAAGTTTAAAAATTACTTGACAGAAAATGTAGAGGCCAAAAATATAATGATTTAAATTAGTGCTTTGAAGGTCAGTAAACTGGGCCTGTCTTTACAATGGAAGTTGAGATCAGTAAAAATATTTCGTTACTAAATGATGTATTTCAGCTATGAATTGTCATCAAAGTACCTTGAAGTCATTTCTGCCTGGTCTTTTGTATAATTGAAGCTGTGTAGTGGAATTTTCTCTTGTATTTTTATCTTGGGCTAATATTTACTGTGTTTCAGTTGGAGGGCTGTCTTACCTAGAAATAGGAGAAATTAGTTTTCGTATGTGTGATTAACAATTAGAAAGTGTTCTTCCAGAGCCTTCTACACCTCACTTAAGTTACCTTTTCATCACTGCACAGAAAGAAATTCAGTACAGAATTGGATCTAAATGCCTAGAATAGCTCAGACTGAAAGTACTAGGGGCAAGGCAGCTATGTGTGCATTAAATGTCGAAGAGGAGCCACTGCAAAATGTCTTGTAAAAGGGGTGGGGAGGGTATTCTCCAAAAGGAAAACCTGTTGCTATTGGTGTGTATGTAGCAACTCCAAAGGACAATGAGTTGGTTTGGTGAGGCCAAGAAAGACTAAAGGAATTAGAACTGGAAGCAGGCCAGCAGAATGATAGATAGCCAGTGGATTAGTCAGAACACGGAAACTTTATTTGGCATTCATGTAGTTTTTAGTCTCAAACAACCACAATGTTCCCTTGGGAGATTATTTTAAGACGCCAAAGAATGCGTGTGCTGTTCTTTAGTGTCGAGCAATTTCATCATGTGAAGTCTGTTTTTTTAAATTCAGCAGTAAAAGTGCAGAGCATCCCCTGGATGCATAATTATTGTTGTTCTACGGGGGACAAAGGAGGAAAAAAAAGAGGGAGAAAAGTATTCTGGTTTCTAGATCCACAGTAAATTATTAGTTTCCCTCCAGATGCATTTTGCAGCACACTAAAGCCTTCGATGCTCTCATTTGTTTTGTATTGATGAGTTCTCTGCCACTAGAAAGGCAATACAGACTGCATTTGGCATAATGCCATTTATAGGAAATAATTTTAGCTGCTAAATAGAAAGCTAATTCAAATAAATTGTAAAACCTTGAGGGTTAACTTTCAATCAGACTTTTTGAGTATTACTCTTAAAAAGCGGGGATTTTGCTGGTTTGTTGTGTTGGGATTAAATCATTTGAGTAATGGAACCAAAATGAGTTTGAAGTGCACCTGTACATAATATTGGCATTTGGACTTGAATATTCAAGAGTCACTTTCACATGGTGAATAACATTACAGCTAACTTACAGTTATATCAACAATATTAATTCACTATTAGAATATCAAATCTATAGGTTATTGTAGAAATAATGCACACACAAAACCAGAAGATTCACTAGGGAACATCAACCCTAAGAAAGAGAGCCTTGATAATAACCTACATACATCTGCTTTGTTTTGTTACCCAATCTATATAATCAGGTTACCTATAAAGTCCCATTCACCAGGGCAAAGGTGAGTGTACTGTCACATAACATTCCTGCTCACTTGTCCTTATAAACATTCAGTAAAGCTGAATAGATACATGACTGTGAAAAACAATTTGGAATCTGTTATAAAGAACTCTGGCAAGTATTGATTTGTTAAAATAAGATCTCAGCTGAAAGTCTTACCAAAATGAACATTCCAGGCCACCCTCTAGTCAGTCTTGACTACTGTCAGTGGCTGAGGGGCAGGGACAAGCAAGAGAAAGATTCAGTGTAACTTTCATTCTGCTAGAGAATCTTAATTAAGAACCAAAATACAATTTCATTAAAAATACCTGTCTAATATTGGATAGTAGATGCAACTTTGATGCTAGTAATGTCACGAGAGATCATGCTTTCTTGTCCTTGCCTCTTATCTCATCACGTACATATGCATCATAGCCAAGGACTGAAAGGAACAGAACTGCTTGGGACCTGGGATCTGGCCTTCTCTTGCACTGATCTGTGAAGATTAATGCTGTGCTCAGGACAGACCTAAAAAATAAAGGTTACTGAGTTTTGTCAACGGTGTAATACAGAATGTGAGAGCACAGCTGAGAGCAGCTAGATGATAGAATAGCATATCTGCAGCCTGTTGAAAAAAGACAGGAGTTCCATGCAGGCTACATGTAATCTTGTGCAATAAGGATGTGCAGGCTAGGAATGGTCAAGGTGTAGCACCTTTCTGTCGTTGCAATAACGGACAAAGCCCACTGAGCTTGCCCTGTGGCAGAAGATGCTGAAAGGGCTCAACATTCCTTTCTCTCATACTTTTAAATTCACACCTCTAATAGATTGCCAGAAAAGCAAAGTATGAGTCAGAAACTTGGCAAGAGTGTACAGTGTGTTTCTCTGTTGCCTGATGTAAGGTGAGAATGCTGACACTGGAGGACATGCTGTGGAAAGTAGTGTAAAAGGACTAAGCAACTTCTTCCCGAACTGATGCCAGTCTTAACCAGTCGAAATACACGTGTGAGATTCCTCTAAAAAAATTAACAAAATTTTCAATGCCTGGCATAATGCTAAACTTCAGGTTTGGGGTTTTGCTTTTAGCTTCAAATCTGGCAAACATTCATTCTTTGTTTCTTCTCCTTCCTCCACTATTTTCTTCTTTAGCTTAAATAACTTGTATGCCCTCTGATCTTCTCTCCACAGTGGGAGGATTTTGAAGTGTTCTGTGACTGTTAAGTGACCATATTTTAAGTTTTGTAATGAGGTGAATGACATAAATTACTTGAGCAGAGGAATTGTGTTGCTCTAGGTAGCCAGTATACTCATTGAATGCCATGTGTGATCGAGATACATAGATAGTGTGATTTCAGGACAACTGTCCAAAGTTGGAGTGGAGACAGACTGGTCTAATTTTTAAAATCATGAAAGGATTTTAAAACTTACTATGTTAATTTTGCACTAAAGACAGTGAATCCTTAAAATAACTGTTTAACTAACCTCTGTATGAAAGGCCTCTGCTTGATACTACTAAAACTGGGTACTCATTGTACTAATGGATTTTGGCTCTTCTTTGCTGCTTTACTTTTATCTTTTAAGTATAGACGTTATTATTTGAGCATTGGCTTGCCGACTAAAAAGATCAGTTGTGCATTTTAAATAAATCCTCCTTATGCTCATTGCTGGTTTTCTCCCATTAGAATTTCCTCTCTGAAGCTCAGAACTTCTGAGAAGCACAAAACCAGTGCTAGACCAGCACCACTGGGACTTTGCCTAGCTTTTCTAGCATACCTCTTCCTAGGCACTGGCATTTTTTATCTTAGCTTCTGTAAGTGTTCACACTCAGGACATGACTTTACCAACCTAGTTAATAAAGCTTGAGTTCTATATTGTGATTTATGGATGGGTGTGTTGACTCAAAGCTTTGTGCTATCAATATATTATCAATCATTTCTATGCATTAAGTATTTCATTTATTTTTATTCTCCATTCCACAAGTTTAAAAGTTCAGTGTGAAGGCTTAGGGCTGTTTTGATGGACAAAGTTAATCACTTCTGTGATTCAAGCCCCCTGCCTAAGATATCAAGCCTCAAACATGTATTCCCTCACTAACCTAAAATACGCACTGAAGTACTAGCAGCAGGCTTCAAAGTAGTTTCCTGACTACCTCAAAGGGGACAAAAATCAGCTGCAGCTGTATACAAGGAGGCTGAGCTGAATCTTGGAGTTGCCTCATACATTTGCATGCAGTTAATTTTCAGCTGAAACAAGATCCCAAATTCTTTGAAAAGAAGAAAGATTTCTCTTCAGAGACTTGCTATAAAATTGCTTATCTTCCATATGTCTTTTTGGGAGGGGGAGAAAGCTTGTTCCAGAACAACTTGAAGTATTCTGGGAAAATCATTTATGTAGCCATCTTAACAAGATTGTTCATTGACTACATTCAAGAGAAATTAGACAAAAATAAAGAAAACGAATCTGCAGAATTTGAATTAATGTTTAACTAAATTTTATATAAACAACAGAGAACCATAGAATTGTTTCAGTTTCAAAAGGCCTCTAAGATCATTGAGTCCAGCTCTTGACCTAACACCACCATGGCCATTAAACCATGTCCTTAAGTGTCTACATGCTTTTTTGAACACCACCAGGAATGGTGACTCCACTACCTCCATGGGCAATCAATTCCAATTCCTGACCACTCCTTCAATAAATAATTTTTTCCTAATAACCAACCTAAACCTCCACTGGCACAATTTCAGGCCATTTCCTCTCATTTTATCACTTGATACTAGGAAGAAGAGACCAACCCCCACCTCACTACAATCTCCTTCTATAGAGTTTTAGAAAGCAATGAGGTCTCCCCTCAGCCTCATCCAGACTAAACAATCCCAGTTCCCTCAGCTGCTCCTTAGAAGACTTGTTCTCCAGACCCTTCACCAGCTTCATTGCCCTTTTCTGGACACACTCTAGCAACTCAATGTCTTTCTTGTAGTGAGGGGCCCAAAACTGAGCACAATATTCAAGGTGTAATCTCACCAATGCCAAGTATAGAGGCATGATTGCTTCCCTGCTCCTGCTGGCCACACTATTCTTGATACAGACCAGGATGCTGTTGGCTTTCTTGGCCATCTGAGCACACTGTTGACTCATGTTTAGGTGGCTGGCAACCAGCACTCCCAGGTCATTTTCTGCTGGGCAGCTTTCCAGCCACTCTGCTCCAAGCCTGTAGTATTGTATTGTTATGACCTAGCACCTGGCTTTGTCAAATCTCACTAAACTGACCTGGGCCCAGCATTCCAGCCTGTCCAGATCCCTCTGCAGAGCCTTCCCACCCTCAAGCAGATCAACACTCCTGCACAGATTAGTGTCAGCTGCAGACTTACTGAGGGTGCATTCAATTTCCTCATCCAGATCATTGATACATATATTAAAGAGAACTGGCTATGAAACTGAGCCCTGGGAAACACCACTAGTGACCAGCCACCAACTGGATTTAAATCCATTCACCACCACTCTGGGCCTGATTACCTGGCCAGTTTTTAAACTAGTGAAGTGTCCACCCATCCAAGCCAGAAGCAGCTAGTTTCTCCAGGAGGATGCCATGGGAGACAATGTCAAAGGCCTCATTAAAGTCCAGACAAATAACATCCACAGCCTTTCCCTCATCCATGAAGTGAGTCACCTTGTTGTAGAAGGAGATCAGGACTTGCCCTTCATGAACCCAGGCTGACTGGGCCTGATCACTCAAGGTGATCTTCTCCATGACCTTCTCTGGCACTGAAGTCAGACTGACAGGCCTGTGGTTTCCTGTATCTTCCTTGCAACCCTTATTGTAGATGGGCATCACATTTGCCAATCTCTAGTCAGCTGGGATCTCCCCAACCATCAGGACTGCTGGTAAATGGTGGCTTGGTGAGCACTTCCACCAGCAACCTCAGTACCCTTGGGTGTTTGCCATCTGGCCCCATAGACTTATACGTGTTTAAGTGGTGCAACAGGTCACTAATCAACTTGCTGTGGATTATGGGGCCTTTATTTTGCTTCCCATCCCTATCTTCCATCTCAAAGGGCAGAGCATCCAGCAAACAGCTGGTTTTACTACTAAAGACTGAGGCAAAAAAGGTGCTGAGTACCTGAGCCTTTTCCTCATACTTGACCACTGTATTTCCCCCTTCATTCAACAAAGGACAGAGACTCTCTTGAGTCCTCTTTTTGTTGATGTGTTTGTAGAAGGATTTCCTGTTCTCTTTAACAGCTGAAGCCAAATTAATTTCCAGGTGGGTTTTGGCCATTCTAATTTTCTCCCTGCATAGTTTCATGACAATATTATAGTCCCCTTGAGTGGCCTTCCCCTTCTGCCAACAACCATAAACTCTCCTTTTATCCCTAAGCAGCAACCAAATCTCTCTTTTCAGCCAATCCATCCTTCTTCCTCTGTGACTTGTCTTTTGCACATAGGAACTGCCTATTCCTGTGTCTTGAAGAGTCCAGCCTTTAAATGTCCAGCCTTCCTGGACTCCTTGGCCCTTCAGGATTGTTTTCCAAAAGACTCTGTTGATCTCTGAAATAGGCCAAGGTGTGCTCGCTGGAATTCCACACTGGCAATTCTGCTAACCCCCTTCTTTACTTCTCCATCAAGTAAGACCTCTATCATTTCATGATGGCTGTGCCCAAGACAGCCCCCAACCATTACATCACCCACAAGTCTTTGTTCACAAACAGCACGTCCATCAGGGTGCATTCGCTAGTTGTCTCCATCACCAGCTGTGTCAAGGAAGTTCTCTGCACTCTCTAGGAATCTCCAGGACTGCTCCTTCTCTATTATACTGTATATCCAGCAGAGATCAGGGAAGCTGAAGTCCCCCACGAGAACAAGGGCCAGTGATCGTGAGACTTCTGCCAGATGCCTAAAGAATATTGCTAGCCTTGCTTGTGTTGAGGGTCCTTTCCCCCCCCCCCCCATTTTTGTCATGTCACTATTGAATTGTTCTGATGTTTTCTACACGTAAAGTCAGAAACTTCTCATTACTTACACACTCAACTTGTAATTTCTTCCTGATGAATTTCAAAATGTTGATATTAATTTCTTGAAGTCTTCTTGGCCTGTTTCTAGCAGCACTAGTTGCCCCTTACTTAATACTTAGACACTGCACTTGGAACATCCCCAGGCTTGTGTGCGGATAGTGAAGGCCCAGTAACTGAGGAATTCACATTCCTTTTCTGGCCATCCATGGTGACTCACAGCACAGCTCTCATACCTATAAGTGTCTTTTTTCAGATATGTCTCTAACGGACTCAGATGGAGATGACAGAAGAGTAGATATAGTACTTGTTGAAAATTATGAAGTCCCTTCCATAAGCTTCAGTGGATATTACATTAGAATCAAAGCTCATCATCCTTTTCACTGAAATTCAGGCTACCTATTCAGATCCCTGTGTATGATTTAGTGATATATCCTCTGTGATTGAAAGTGGATCAGTGCTATAAAACACATCTTGCTAAGCTGAGTTTGTCAGGATTGACACTCATAAAAATATCCGATACACTACTCAACAATTGCTGGAGCAACTGGCCCTTGTTACCTCTCTAAAGGGAGAGGCAACTCGAGTTTCACAGCCATCACCTTGTAGGCAGGTGGCTGCAGATGTTTCATTTTGACATGTGTGGCTGTCAGTGATCAAATTCTGCCACTGGGTAAGTACAAACCAGAGCCACAAACTGAGTGTCTGGCCAGGACTCTCACCTGTGTTCAGGCACTAGTGTTGAGTCAAACAATGCTTGCATGGAGGCAGCAAGGAATAAAATTCCTGAGATTCCACTGTGCTTCTAACTCGCCACACACTACCATTGCTCCGTGTACACTGTTCAGAGCAGCCATCAATCCAGTAGTGTATGCACTAAGTCTGCAGAATTTTGCTTTGCCAGTATTTAATGTATACAAATAATTGTTTTAGTAGCACTAATGAGCATCTAATTAGCATGGTTGAGGAATGCTATTGAATTGAATGTTCTATGTGTCGCAATACTAAATAAACCATTCATTACAAGGAAAAACATTAGAAGGCAAAAAGGAAGTATCACAATGCTTCTGTAGTGTGAATAGAATTCTCCTGCTAATTTCTTTTGGTGGCTATTAGTACCTCTATCAGACCATGCACATGACATTATGAAAAAAAAAAAGAAAAAAAGCCTTAGCTGACAAATTTTAACTGAAATGTTGTCACTGGTGAGAGATCTCAGCAGATCCCAGTCAGTGATGGCAGCTCACGTGGCCTGGGCAGCACATTGGTTTCCGAAGTAACAATCCCGTTTCCTTTAGTGTCACATTTGGAGAAGTTGGAGTGGAACTAAGAATGGCAGTGACAGATACAAGTAGGTACGACCAGGGTGAATGGATTAAGATATCTTATGCTGCCATATCAGAATTAGCGCCCTTGATGAACAGCTGGTGATGCAGTTACTGAGTACGCTGAAGAGCTAGTTTCACTGGAATTGTGATGCAGTAAGGTACTTGGAGCTAGCAAGGGTAGTAGTCTCTGAATGTATTTTATCTGCACTTCCCACCATATTAAGAGTGTTATGTGTTTGCAGACCACGCAGTTCTTTGACAAGTGTATTCGCAGTACACACGAAAATGCACTACTTTGTAAATATACCTGCCATATTATTAGTCAGGTAGGTCTTCGATGACTTTCACACTTGCATAATCAGAAGTGTATTCCAAACAACCCTGAACAAATGACAGAAGAAGGATCTGTTTGTGGCATGAAGACCCATCAATCCTACTTGTGTGTTGGAACTGCACTCTGCTAGGCACTTCACAAACAGAACAAAGGTAATGTGCATGGGAATATAGGAGCATAAGGTTGGGAGGAGGATTCCTATGTCCTGTTCCTCTTTTTCAGGGACTCAGAATGACTTGCTCCCTGAAGTTCATGAGATGTTGAGATCCAAGAGCAAAGATGACAAAAGCTTTGTGCTCTTCATTATTACTAGCGTGAATGAGAGTCCTAAAGAGCCATCGTTCGTTGAAGCAAGCCAAGAGCTGAAGCTGTCAGGAAAACCTCCCCCAAAATTCAGTAGCAGAGAAAGATGCTCAAGAATAGAAATTCAAGTTGTCTGAGGAAATATACCTGCTATGTGGCTCCACAAATGTCTTGGGTCTTTTTAGAAACTAAGAGTTTCTCCCAGAAGCCAGAAATCCTTATTGTCTTCAATGTGTTATTATACAAGGAAATAAAATCAGCTTCCAAGGTTATGCTTACTCTCTTTTAGGACTGCCTTTTTCAATTGGCCTTGACAATCCAGGGAGTTCATCCCACAAACATTTATATTTCTGTTGCAAATTTGGTCTGGTGTGTTTTGTCTCTGTTACCTCTCTCCCACTATGTTGTCTGTTTTTTTAGTACTAATAGCTACTTCTTTCAGAGTCATGTATCTCCATGTGACCATTCTGGAGATTTCCATTCTTGCCAAGTAACAAGATAAAACAGTAGCTCTCTATCAGAAAGGAAATCCTTTGATGAAGGTATGACTGCTAACCAACAACTTAGGAGACTGATCAAGTTTACTAGGGTCCTTATTTCATCTTGGTCAATTAATTTAATTCACTTCATACTTTTCTTTTGCTCTTTGTAAATGTGGGGATGATACCCCTTTATAAGGGTGTTGTAATCCATTAACTCCTGTAAGGCTCTTGAGCTGCACTGCCATAAAATGTCGAAGTACAACTTATATATTCATAATAGCATTATTACTCCTGAACTCTTTTTGCATTTTGTCTAAATTGAATGAGTGCCAATTTAATTTTCTTCCATGCGAACCTTCTATAATTCATACTGCATTGAAGAAACACCTTTTATTACCATACTAACTGCATGCAGAGATAGGGGAAAGAGAGATATGTATTTTACAATCTATTAATTCTGGGCCATTTTAGAAAGAGCAAAATACTTAGTGTATTACTTAAGCTAATATCCTTTCTCTAGGCTGCTCAAGGTCATATATAATGGATGATGTACCTTTTTGTGTACATATGCATTATGCATGGGCTTTGGATAAGTTGTAATCAGGTCTAGGAATGATGCCAATTTATTATTGGAAAAAATTATGGTACTTGGGACTTATGTAGCACTTCACATTTTTTCAAAGGGAATTATAACCAATTAAATCCTGCATATCTACGGAGCACAATTGTTATCACAGATGTGAAATGCAGTTACAAGAAGTGATTTTTCAAAGCTAATAACAAAGAATTAAACTTCAAATTTGTCTTGTGATCAGTTTAGTAGGCCTTGATTTCATTCCAATAAAGGGTTGCTAAAACAAGGACTGGGTTAGTGGGATACAAAAGTTTTCTGTCTTATTTGAGGGCTTGATTCCACAGATATTACAATTTGATGACAGGGGTGAACAAATAAATATCAGATGGAAGCATCAGGTCTTACACTGAGAACATCCTGCAGTTGCTTAGCAAGTAGCTATGTTTGCCAGAGTGGGGTTTTACTTGTTCTTTATAAATTTACTCCACTCAGTTGACTTTCGTATTCCCCAAACACTTAAGAGACGAGCAACTGCAGGTGACCAAGTGAAAAGTTGCAAGCCACACTGAATGTAATAGAAAGGGGAACTGTAGAGGTATAGAAAAAGTTTCTTGGTTAAAAAATTGTTGTTGTGAGTTATTACTGCCCAGGCTTGACAAAATTCTACAGTTTTCTGTCAGTTTGTTAATTACGTATGTCTGTAGGAATGCACCTCTTAGAGAGTCAGCTTCTCTTCTCTTTCCTAGGGAAAAAAAAAAACGGTTGTGGTTTTAATGAACAAACTTGTAGCCCTGTACTGCAGAAGTGAGAACAGACAGCTTTAAGGAAAGATCCTGGATGACAATTTTGTGCTTGCCATCACTCTGCCTGCCTCAGGGAATGGGTAGAGTTTCCTTTTTGAAAACCCTCTAAAGCTCTTAACACCTTTCTCAAAACTGTCATGCTGTAGGTTCTGAACTGGCATGGGTATAATGATCTCCAACTTCTTTTTTCCTCTTTCCATGTGATTCTGCTGATTGCACTTGCAACTGGTATTATGATTTTCCATTTCAAAATTCCAGGGTGTATTTTCAATGTTAGACAGAACTGAATGAATATGGTAAGTCCTGATACACCAGTATCTTTCTGCCTTCAGGAAGCAGAAAGTTTGTTTTCCCTTAGGGGTTTAGTTTGGTTTGATTTTTAGTTTAAAAATATCTGTCTACAAGGTCTTGATTAATGTGAATTCTTCTGCTCTAATTACTTCTTTTTAAGACATCATGGCTATTGTCATTTTATATTAGTGTCATGGTTTCTATTTATTTGTAAACGTTTTAAGTGTTATGATAACATTTGTGCCTACTCCTCTGACCTTTCGTCCTCCTTTTCATCTATGACATTGTATGAGAAAAGAACTTTTCAGGAATTCTCTCTAAGAGTCCGTATTTCATTTTATATCAATGTATTTCTGGAAAATTAGGATGCACTTATCTTATTTACTGCACTAAGCAACAGTCAGATACCCCAAAGCAAGATGCAAACCCCAAATAACCACAACTGAAAATAAACCCAAACCAGAACAAATCTTGTCCCCAGCTTTGGAAAATAGAAAAAGCAAGCAAGTAAGCAAATAAATAGATTGCTAAAGGCAGACATTGATACCAGCCCAGGTGGATAAACTGGTTTGTTTAGCTTGCCAGGTACAGTCCGGCCTGGTACAGTCCTAGGTAAATTGCAGCAGTCATCCCTGTATAGCTGTTGCTTAGCCCTTGCTCAGAGTCAGTTGAAAGTCCTTGCTGGCCCCAGCATGGCCTTGCAGGGCTGCAGTTTATACCTGGTTTCCTTGTCTTTGCCTTTGTGGTGCATTGTGTGTTTTAAGAATCCTGCAAAAGGGCAGTTGTTCTCTTCTTAAAAGATGGGAGAGCAAAAGTCAGCTATATTGAGATGTATCTCAACATTTTATTGAGACAGTCTCTTCTTTGCACTGGGAGGACCATTGTTCTAAAGGCTGAATGTCTTTTCTTCGTAAGTGCTGTTATCCTAGTCAACATTGCTATTCATATTCTCATTAATGTCCAATTCCTGTTTCCTTACAGATTAGTTTTTCTAATAAGTTGTGTCTGCAGAATAAACCAAGTTATAATGAAAGCTAAAAGGATCTCAAAATGGCTTAGGATCTAATGTGCATTTGAGGTCACTCTGACCCTGAGTACTGTTTTAAAGTTGTAACAATGAGAGAATGACAGTATAATGTTACTGTGAAAGCATAATTTATCTGGATATCTTTTAGTTTCCCACACTATTAGGCCTGTTAAGAATCTGAAACACTTTGAAGAGACATTAAAAATTGTTGATGAGAGAAGTTCCCATCAAAGTCCATTAGCATAAATGAGTGGTCACAGTAGCTGCGGCTGACATATTTCATATTCTTTTCCTGTAAGAGCAAGGCTAAACTTCTGAAAAGCTTTCAAGCTTCATCTTATTAAAAAATGATCTCACATGCCACTTAGCATTCCCATCGTTTTTCATGCACTTTTTGGTGAGGAACAAGCATTCTGAGAACAAGGCGTACATTCACTTCAGGAGATAAAATAAAGGTGGGAGGGGAAAGAACTGAAACATAGCCGCAAAGGAAGACAGTTTCCTGGATTCTCATTGCATACCTGTGGTACAAAGGGATTCTCAAACCTCAAAGTGGTCAGTAGATATTCTTTTCGGTATCTCCTTGGATGCTGAAACACTATGTGTATGCATGGAGCATCATAACTTTGTGGTGTAATAAACCTGACATTAAATACAGTGATACTTAGCAGTTTAGAATAGGTTGAACTACACAGAAAGGTCACTGAGAAAAATCTGTAGCTTTTGATCAAAAACATTAATCAATCACGATTTCCCCCATTCTTACCCATAGTAGACATCACCTCAGCGAATTCAGGTTTGTTTGTAAAATCTGCACAGATTGAAAGAACACAGTGTGCCAGCTGAGCCCACCCATGGCAAACAGCCTGGATAACACCCTGGACCAAGGTAGGAGCAGAGCATAAATGAGGTATGTGACTGGGCTTCACCAAAGGGCTGTGCGCATTTTTGTCCAAATCTGCCCAATTAGAGATTTCTGATCTTATCATATCACAAAAAGTAAAACAAAATTCAATTTCTTACTGCATTTTATTGTTATTTAAGGAGTTTTTTAAAAATTAATTATCTATTTATCCATCTAAACTCTCTTCATATTCCAAACAAAATTTATTTGTAATTGTGCCTTAGAATTATTTGCTTGAGGAAAAAGATTAAATCTCTGATTAGTGATATGTAGAATTAAATTTGAATGCATTGGTTATTCATGTCAGCATAAACATGTAAAGTAGGGAATAAAATTAGTATCCTCGATAGCTGACAGAAGAACAGGAATATCTGCAATCATGCTCATATTTCTTTGCCAGTTGGCCACATTTTCCTGAAAAATAGCATTAAATAGAAAGAGCATTTTAAAGGATTACCCACTGACTAATATCTTGATATTCCATCCAAGCATGGAACCTTGAAAGGCACATCTGGCATTTATTTGTTGTCTGTTGGCATCTATTTGAAATAGCAGTATTTGCTACCAAGTGTTGTTCCAAATATGACTGTTGATCAATATAGATATCTTCCTTTCTCTCTGTTCTCATAAGGATATCATACACATTATCCCTTAAATAATTACATAACTTTTAGTTGTTGTTCTTCCAAATGTACTAAATGAGTAAAAGAGGGGTGAAAACTTATCTTAATAGTATTGTGGTCCTTCTGCTGTCCATGTCTGAATAACAGATGGTGTTTCTATTTACACAATTCCTGTATTGATCACCATTGCTTGTTTTTTTTCCCATAAATATTATGGCTGCTGTAAAAGCTTGTTGACTGGCAAGTTACCCACAGCAAACATACATTAGCTCCTGATTTTCTTGTCATCAAGGAAGTTTTCATCTGAAAGACTAACTAACTGGTTTATGAAAAGCATCAAGACTGAACCTGAAGTAAAGCAAATGTATATTATAATTGCAACATAAAAATAATATATGCCAGAATTACACTACAAAGACTTTGATCATTTGAGAATAGGTTTGATTTAAATCCAAGTGCCGGTGCTAGGAGAACTGTTTCTGAAATATAAAAGGAATTATTATTGCTGTATTTTAAAAGATATACTGTAATATGTTAGGATCTTTGTCTTTAAATCTGATATATCGTATTCCACCAGCTACTTTTATAATACAATACTTCTTGAATATTCATATGTAACTCCTCATAAAGTCCTCTTAAAATTGATAATAATAAAAGGCTAGAATTATTTGAGATGTGACACTTACTGACTGCAGGAATATTGTTCTCTGCTGAACACTCACAACAAGCAAATTACTGCCAAAATACTTCTGTTAGAAAGAGTGTTAAATAGTGAGTGTAAATCAGAAAGCTGTTATGGTGGTTTATATGAAATGGTTCACTAATGGATCACAAAACATGGCAGTTATGTTTATAACATGCAGATTATTGAATTTAAACAAATACTAGGGTGCTTTGTTGCACAAGGATTTGATGATTACTGCATTCCTTAATTACTAGGTTGTTTAACAGTTTACTAGTAAACCTGTAAATTGTATTTGTTAGGTGACGACCCCATGCTTCCACGTGTATGTCTGGCTGCGTTGCATATCTTGAACACCTGATTCTCCAGGTTTTATGCAGCAGCATCAGCTGGGTGTATATCAGCAGTGCTCCAGAGCTGTTTCAGCACAACCAGCCAGGATGGTTTAGAGGGCCCTTGGGGCAGTCTAAACTTAGCTTGTAAGAGGGTGATTAAAAATGCATTCCCCTTGATCTGTACCTGTATCAGTTTCTTTGTACTGCTCCAGGTTATGCTGTTTGCCAGAGAAGATTAAGTTTTCTCTTTCTTACTGATGTGGGGACAGGTGTACGGAGGTGTAGAGATACTATACAATATCCTTTAGAGGTACCGGCATCATAAGGTACTGGCATCATTCCACAAGCACTTTGCTTGGTAGCCTCTTTTTGTTCCATGTGGGCTATAACTATGCCAGTGGCTGGCTCTTAAATTACAAATGGAGGGGGGGAATGTGAGTATGTTTTATAGACAACTCACTAACATTTATCTACCCACAAAGTTCTCACCTGAAATATGAAACAAATTTTTGACGCAGGTAAAGCAAGCAGAACTAATTAAGAATGAATGGTAATGCCATGGGAAATGATCATGAATCCAATGTATCAATTTCTTAGTGTACTTGGAGAAACTGATTTGTATGCCATGACACAGGCAAAGCACCACTGTTTGCCACTGTGTCAAGCCTAGTTATCCCTACAGAGTCTTCACAGATTAAATAATGCAGTATAACAAATCATCTGGAGAGCAAAACATGCAGAGTCTCTCTGCATGTAGCACACCCATTTCTGAAAGTCTTAACTTCAGGAAAGGCAGAGAAACATCGTGCTGAAAGGTGTTTATTGCAGACTGTTTAACACCCAAGACTGGGAAGTTACAATGAAAATATCTCCAAATACCTAAATACAGCAACTCTGTTAGTTGCATGATATCTTCAGTAGATACAGTTTACTTTGATAATGTTATTTTTCATGTACAGCTGCATCATTTGGTATTAAGGAACACACATAATATCCCTTTAAATATTTAACAGTATTTTCATATACTGAAATCTGTCAGTGATTTCATATATTACACATAAATAACCTTCCCTTTTTTATTTTTTAGCAACAAAGATGCGTTCCCCAGGTTTTCCTCTCTCAAATTTACAACAGAGATGACAGGTTTCTTTCTGAGTAGCTGTAGATATAAAATACCTAGAAGCAAAGTGGCTTTTAACTCATTTTTATGGCACTGTAAAGCAGTATCTTCCTAATAGCCTTTTCTCAGACCACAAAAATGCTACCATTAGAGGTGGGCTGTGGCTGTCTGTATCTCTTAGAATAAAGGAATACTTCCACAGAGGCACAGAGGTTAAGACCCTTCATTACAAGGGTACACAACTTTATATATTCAACCAAAAAGTAATTAATCTTTTTTAAGCTTTGAGATGTTTAAAAAAATTATGCAGAAAAGCTTCTTGAAGCTAAACTGTGGAAGCAGTACAGGCCAAATTCAAATAGCTATTGCATTCATACCCAAATATGAATCTTCCCCTTTTGCCAAATTCTCAAATATCTCCAAATAGAAACACCCAGTTACTTTAACAGGCATCTTCTCACTTTGACTTGATTTGTGAAACAAGAAAACTTTTTTTTTGGGGGGGGCTGAGGGGGAGTGGGACGGGGGGTGGTGGGAGGCAGGGCAGAATACAGCAAACCCCTTAAAATATATCGGCTGTGCATTGGTATGATTAAAACACTACCTCCTGGTGACTTTGAGAGTAGCCTTGTCTTCCATTGCTCAGCTTGGAGTACCAAAAGACAAGACCAATTCATTTCTGGTTTCACCAAACCTCACTTGTATTTTGGAGCCAAACCCAAATTTTGACAGCAGCATCCAGAATCCTGAAGAAGATGCATTTGTTGTAGATTTGCCATGTGTTTCAACCAGACATGTCTTTTGATCATCAGTCTAATATTTGATGTATGTGAATAAGCCTCGCCTTCTGCATGCATAGTTTCAGGTCAATGAGGTTGTTTTTTTTAGCCACAGGCTCACAGGTGAACTGGAGCAGAACTGAGCTGAATGCAGAAGACTATTGCTTTGTCAGAAGGAAGTTAATCCCAGCATGTCCTCACTCTGCCTGCAGCGTGGCCACATTGATTCTGTTTTTTTCACTAGGTCCAGAGAGGCGGCAGGTGCAAGCCATAGACAGGAGGTGGCTGTGGCAAGGGTTAGTTGCACCCTCCTAAAGATGGGAGAGAAATGAAGAACTGATGGATTTTTGTTTAGTTTGAGGAGTGGTGGATAGCGGTTACTTAAACTAACAGCCTTGCAACTGCTCTCAGCTGTGATTTATTTATTAGTCCATTTTGCAGTCTAGGAGGCTGGTTCATTAAGGGCAGAAATGACTTATAAGAGGCTGGCAAAAGTAGCTGTAATTAGCCTTGAGGATTTAAGTATTGCAGAGAGACAAGTAAGTATTTCTTCTGTTGAAAATTTATTTTTCAAATAGTTTGATTTAAAAAATGAAGAAAAAACATTGCAGCAAGATGTTTTGTTCTCCATGCAGGCATACCCGTATGCCATGGTCCAAGCATAACATTTTTGTGGTTTAATATAAGTAGATATGTGTGCATGCATAGACAATATCCCTATAGCACTTCTTTCATCCACTTGAAGGGAAAAAGCTTATCAATTCCCTTTCTCATACCTCAGAAAATACCTAAAAATGTGGTCATAGCCAACAGTCTTATTAAAAAACCCAACCCACAACACTGAGAAAATACTATCCCACTTGTAAATGATGTATGCATGAGAAAAGAGAGTTGGGAAAAAATTGTTTTGCAACTCAAACAGTTCACAGTCTAGTCTTATTGGAAATTATATTTTGCTGTGGAGTGAACCTTCACAGCAACTATCTGAGAAATTACATTTCTCAGATAATTACACTTTTAGCTTTGGTGGAACCATTTAGAAGCACACAAAGGTGTTTCAGAGTAAACAACACACTGTCTTGCCAGAAGCAAGCAAGGGATTCCACTGGCAATTTGCTTTCCAGCTATCCTTGGCCATTGTACACAGTGCATGCATCTTCTATCAAAAATAAATGCCCATCATCAATTTGCCTGTAAAGTGG